>NC_046334.1:59780472-60448686 GCF_000738735.6 Corvus cornix cornix
CTGCAGCCTTTGTTGAAGACCATGGTGAGGCAGCTGTGCCCCTGCAGCCCATGGTAGAAGGGAGATCCATCTGCAGCCCATGGAGGACCCCACGCCAGAGCAGGTGCATGCCCAAAGCAAGCCATGATGCTATGAGAAGACCATGCTAGAACAAGCTCCTGGCAGTGTGGTGGCGGTAGCAGCAGCTGCTGAGGTAACCAGGGAGCCAAGAAGGGCCAGGGCAACATTGGACTCATGGTGGACTGGCACTGAAGTGTACAATCTCCCCAAGGTTAGGGAGAGTTCCCACAGTCCCTTACTGTGGTATGTAGATTATTGCTTTATAGTTGGCCAATTGGCCCTCTGCCTAGTTCTATGACGATCCCATTGAATATGCAGGTCACCTAGTTAAGGTGTATAATGTTCTAGAAGTTTCTCTGCTCTTCAACACCCTATTGGTTCCCTGTCCCTATTCCCACCTCCCTCCTTCCCCGGTTTGTTGTTCCCCTGTCACTCTAGTCTCTTTCCTCCCTCTAGCCCTCACCCGATTGGCTTCTGGCACTTTGCCTGCTCCCAAAGCCCCGAGTATAAAGTCCCTGAACCCTCCTTTATCGGGGACATTTTGTCACTGCATGTGTTTTGGAATAAACCTCATTGGAATCTACACAAAAGGCCCCTCCTGTTGCAGTGCTTCGTTTGGTTTAGCAAGCCACAACCTTCCCGGAGAGCACAGCGGGGCTGCTTAGGGCAGGGCGGCCATTCTGCCCTCCCATAGCCCTTTTGGACGGCCCCGAGCTCCTGCTCTGGTTAGCTGGGCCCCGTAACACAGTGATAGTAAAGGAGGCCAGAAGGGTCTCTCCATCGGGAAACTTTATTGTTACACGTTGGTCCGCTGGTTCCCAGAGGCAGAGTGACGGAGAGAGACTACCTGGTCAGGGTTCAGGGGGTTTTCTCTGACCGCAGGGGCGGTACATGGGTGGAGTTGGGGTACAGGAACCAATAGGGAGGACCCGAGGGAGTGGCCAGGGCTAAGGGCAGGGGAAAAGGCGGGGGGAATATGGCACCACACCCTCCCGCCTCTGTGATGGACTTGTTATCCATGTGGGCTCCTGTTGGCGCGAGGCCTCCGTGAGCAAAGCCTGGCGCTGTCGTGCTGAAGCTGAGTATCTGGGATGCTAGTGGAAGCAGTCTCAAACAGCACGCTGCCCAGGAAGGACACGGCGGTTCCCCATACCAACGGGCTAGTGCGCGTCACTACAGCCTCATGAACTTGTGACCCATGGGGGATGCATGTTCTGGCTGTTTGTTCCTGAGGGACTACACCCTCTGGAAATGGACCCGTGCTGGAGAATTTCATAAAGAACTGCAGCCTGTGGGAAGTACTTAGTTGGAGAAAGTGTTGGAGGACTGTCTCATGTGGGAGCGACCCTCACACTAGAGCAGGGGTAGGGTGTGAGAGTCCTCCATCTAACAAGGAAGGAGTGGAAGAGACAACATGTGATGAACTGACCACAGACGCCATTCCCTGTCCTCCTGCACCACTGGGGGGAAGAAGATAGACAATTCAGGAATGAAGATGAGCCCGGGAAGAAGAGAGAGGTGAGGGTTTAAGATTTGGTTTTATTTCTCATTATCCTACTCTGATTTCAGGATTTTTTGATGCTTGCAAAGCCCTAATTGCAGCTGTGGATCAGTAGTTGCCAGCAAAGAATTGTCATCCTCCCTGCCATGGTACAACCGATTCCTAGTCAGAAGCTCTTTGCTGATAGTCAGCTAAAGGAAGCATCAGCATGTGCCATTGTTTCTCTCTCCTCCTGGAATCAGGAGAACAATCCATTCTCACCTTGGCCAAGGTGTATAAATAGATATCAGTATAAATAGTGATACAATCCTGACTACTGCAGATTCATAATGCACTCGTGTAACTATAGATAGAGATATATAAAATGGAGCCTTCACTATAGTCCCACTGAGATGCATTGCTGGTTTACATCATTTGTGTGAAGAAATATGCGTTAAAATAACTAAGTTATTGTGTTAGAAGAACTAATTACTGAAACCTTTTCCCAGTCCCCAGTATTGAAAGGAGAAAGGTGCAGTGGTTAGGATATTGGGCTACAAGATGCTAAGGAAGCTACCTGTTTTCTTTTGCTTCTGATCAAACTAGAGTGGCAGTGGTTTCAGGGAAAATGCACAGAAATCTTTTTATTTTTTAATGTAATTCAAAAAACTCCTTCAGGTGAATCATAACAGAGCATGCAGAATGTTGTTAGGAAAGAACAGAGGTCTCTGTAAGTCGACTAGTTCTGCTGACCTTGATAAATTGATTAAATGATGCATCATTATGATCCACAGTAAACTTCTGTACAAAACAGTTTTGAGGAAAACTATAGAAAAATGTGCAAAATGCCAAAGAAGGAGTGAGATCTGAGCATGACTGAAAGTTACTTTTAAGCCTATATTCTTCCTTTGATGCAAACTTATAAATTCAATTAACATTAATGAGAAGTGTGTTGTGCCCATATGCAAACCATGAGCTGAGATTCCCTACTGCCCCTCCAAGATTCCTTTGTATAATTCAAGTATTGAACTGTTACATTTAAAGCATATTTTGACTTGAAAAGTTTCAAAGTTTAATGTCTATTCTGCCTTAATAAAAATTAATAGCAACTAAATATAATTGCTTCGGTAATGTTTTGCAAAAACATCAAAGTCTTTTATGTTTCTGCAGTTTGGAAAGAAACCTCAAAAATAATGTTGATGTATTTTGCACAAACCATATAGCCTACATTGCATAAATCACAAAGTTATGACAGTTCTGTAAATATTGCATTGTAAGGTGTTCAAGTCAGATTTCTAAATAGACAAATAATGAATCAAATAGAAGGAGGCAGGATGCCTGATTTGGAGGAAAAAAAATTAATCAGAGCTTAGAACTGCAGAAAAACTTTCTTGGTTTCAAGATGGCATTCTTCAAAGGAAGAAAAAAATCTTTAAAATGGAATGAAAGACTTCAATTGTTCTGTGAAACAGATTTTAAAATGAAAGTAAGGCATCTGCATTATTAATCAGAAAAATACATCCTACGAATTTTAATACTGTATTTGTTATTTTCTACTGAACACAGTGTTCCTCATAACCTGACAAGGTGATGATCCCAGAATCAAAACAGATGGTCTTTAAAAAGATCTACAGATCCTCCCTTTTAATGAATCTCAAGAATCCTACAGGATTTATAATAAAGCTGCTCATACATATAAAAAGAAATATGCTTCTTCAGTAGCTTGCTTAACAATATTTCTATGAAATCAATTACCTATCTGGTGGATTTTATGACTAAGAGACATCTCCCTGCTCTTCCAAAGCCGGTGCTGTAATGCTATATTCTAATTATTTTTCCCTTCTGGATTGGGGTGTGTGCCTATGATTTTTCTTATTCTCAATTTTGCTCAGTCAGCTACTTCAAATTCAGTCAATTTTCCCATTCTAGCCTCTTGGCATGGAGAAAGATCAGCATCAACTTCCCAAGCTGCCACTGGGTTCTTTCTAAATCCCTGTCACTGTCATGAGCCAACAGTTCACTCCTGTTTTGTATTAGACAACTACTGACCTGTGTCTTCTGCATTTCTCCAACTTCTTTTGCCAACTTCTCCATCTTTTAAAATTATCTCCTCATCCCAGAGTGCTTCATCTTTTGTTCTACCTTTTACATGCTGGAAGTCGATTATATTCTATACCCTGGGAAGAAATGGTTATTTTTTTTATATGGTTGTATAATGAATCCTTGAGTGCTGCCCCTTCTGTCAGCCACAGCAGTACAAGCTATGATGCAGTGACTGTTCAGTGGACAAGGGAGAGCTGCATAGATCATCTGTCTGGACTCAGCGTCCCATAGCATCCTTCTCTCTACATTGGAAAACTATGGATTTGATGGGTGGACCATTCAGTGTATAGGAAATTTGTTGGATAATCACATCCAGAGATTAGTGGTCAATGTCTCCATGTCCAGATGAAGATCAGTGACGAGTGGTAGCCCCCAGGAGCCCACACTGGGACCAGTACTATTTAATATCCTGATCAAAGACATAGACAGTTGCAATGAGTGCACCCTCAGTAAGTTGCAAATTGCACCAAGATGAGTGGTGGGGTTGACACACGTGAGGGACCTGGTCAAGCTTGAGAAGTGGGACCATGTGAACTTCATGAGAGACAACAAAGCCAGGTTCAAGGTCCTGAACCTGGGTCAGGGCAGTCTCCAGTATCAATATAAGCTGGAGGCTGAAGGGATTCAGAGCAGACCTGCTGAGAAAGACTTGATGGATGAAGTAGTGGTGGATGAAAAGCTGCACATGAGCTGGCAGTGTGTTTTAGCAGCCCAGAAAGACAAACACATCCTGGACCACATCCAAAGCAGAGTGACCAGCAGGTCAAGGGAGGGGATTCTGCCCCTCTGCTCTGCTCTGGCAAGACTCCACCTGGAGTGCTGCATCCACCTCTGGAGTCCCAGCACAGGAAACACACAGACCTGTTAGAGCAGGTCCAGAGCAGGGACAAGAAGATGATCAGAGGGACAGAGCATCTGTGCTGTGAAGAAAGGCTGTGAGAGTTGGGGTTGTTCATCCTGAAGAGAAGACTCCAAGGAAATCTTATTTTGGCCTTTCAGTACTTAGAAAGGCTTATAAAAGAGATGGGAACAGGTTTTTTAGTAGAGCTTGCTGCAATGGGTCAAGGAGTAATGCCTTTAAATTAAAATGGGGTAGGTAGATTTAGATTTGGTATAAGAAAAAAATTTTTATGATGACGGTGGTGAAACACTGAAACAGGGTGCCTGGAGATGTGGTGGATACCACATCCCCAGAGACATCCAAGACCAGGCTGGATGGGGCTCTGAGCAGCCTGGTCTCATTGAAAGTATCTCCGCAGGGGAGTTTAACTAGATGACCTTAAGAGATCCTTTCCAATCGAAACCATTCTATGACATTAGGCAGTAAAACTACTTAAGAACACTTAATAATACATATTTGTGTATTGTATAGAAAATGAAGGAAAGTATTTTAAAAAATACTGTACTAACCATCCTATATATTTGTTTATAACACTCAATCAATGATTTAACAGATTTCTACCAGTTAACTGGTTCCTGAGGAGAGCTGCAGACAGCTCAAACCTCCTGCAAAGTGTTCCTTAAGAGTTAAGCACTCCCTGTCTTGGAGGGTTACTGCACTGGAACAATGGGACTTTTAATTGCTTCTGATTCTTCTGACTGACCAGGAAGGAAAACAAGATGAAAAATGTACATTGTATTTCACAGAATTTATCCAAACATCCCCGTGCTGTTATCATCACAGTTTATTATTTGAATCCAAACACAGCCAAAAAAAACCAGAAAAACATTTAATTGCAAGTTTCGTCTGGGTTCCATTGGAGTAATATGAGACCTCAAAACTGCAAAACAACTCAAATTCTGTGATAAATCTCAATGGAAATCAATACTGGAATAACTATTTATTTATTTATTAAATTATGTAACTTAGTACACTGACAGTATGCTATCTATCTGTACTATATTTGTTGCTTTGTTCAGGTTTGTTTTCAAAGTCCTCCATAAAAACTGGGAAAACATTTCAATGTTTCTTCAAAATTACTGAATAAAATATAATTATGAGTAGAAAAACAGATGTTTCCTGAATTTTTTGCAGAGTATATAACTCATTAGAGACATTGTAGTGGATCTTTTTCTGATGAAAGTTTTGCTGCTTGAAAAACCTTTGAACTCCATTTTGGTGGTGTTTTGGGGTTTGTTTTATTTTATCTAACTGTTCTCATGTGTACTTCCCCCTGTACTACATAGAAATAATTTTCTACTCCTGAAGCTCTTCAGATAAATGTAGAGAAAAATTATGTGATGAGGCAATCCCATTTTATTGAAATCTCATATATTTGGCTCTTTTAATCTTCCTTCAATCTTTCCTCTTTAACCTCTGGTTTTTGTTTCTGGTTTTTACTGTACTCCATCTTCTTTGTGATAATGTGATGGTGTTTTGTAATTTTGAATAGAAATCTCTACCAAGAATTAGAGTTCTAATAAAATTTTACAACAGTGTACTTTACATGGTTTGAGGCATTACAGACATGATGTGGAGCTCTAGCTCTAATAGCCCTCAGCTAGTAGAAATTTTCTTGTTGTTTAAGTGGAAGAGGCCTATGATTTCAGAGAAGAAAGTTGTAATTTCCTCTACATTCATCCATTCAGTTAGCTGGTAAATGTGATTTCTGAGTACACAAGCATCCATGAATGGCTTTATAATGATCCTGCAGTAAATTAATGTGATTTAATCTGAAGAGACTTGAAGGCAGCAGCTGCATCAGATGATGTTGTCCCCCTCCTGAAACACAAAAGTAGCTTTGGTGGTGTATCAGAAAAGCTACTTTTTGCAGAGGGGCAAACAGGACAAACCAAATAAAATCTAAGGCCATCATCTCAGCTACCTTACTAATGATAGAACTGCTGATGAGAGAGTAGAGTTTCCAAAAGAAAAGAGGTGGGCATGTAGAACTGAAGGGAGATGAAATGCAGCCAGGAGGAAAATAAAGCTGTTGAGTTACAGCTTACATTGTGAAACATTAAGAAGCAGTGAGCCCTTGCAAAATGTAGCTGAATGAAACCTGCTGGGCATAGAGATCATCATGAACATAAAAACTTGGACAATCCATTCGCTTATAAACACTGTAGATTTTCTTGAAGCTAGAATATAGGGAAAAAGAAGGAGAAAGAAATGGAAATTCAGAGAAGGATCTACTAGTAATGAAACCTTAGAAAAGCACAAAGATAGGTGGTATTTTTGCTCTGGGAAGGTAGGAAACTCTAGAGCAAACCTGTTAGATATTCCCTCTATTTCATTTGATGAACTATCTTATTTTTCTTTGTCTTCCTCAGGGACTGGATACTTTGGTCTCCCACCTTGACACAGATGACACTGTTCTTCATGAATCCTAGCTCACTGATCTGCTGATACCAGACCTGTGAACAGACCACCAGGAAACAAAAATTTGTCCCAAACACTGTAAAAGAAATGGGGAGACTTGTTGCATTGCTTCCCATACCAGGTAGAAAAAAGAGAAGATAATTATTCATTTCTCATTTCCATTAGCCATCAGAGTAGGTGGGGATTCTGTTAAAGAGCTCAGGCTTCTGACTCAGCCTCCATATGGCCCCTGCTAAGGGGTTAAGCACTCAAACTTCTGAGAGATCATCTGTGTGAACCCATTTGACCAGAGTCCTCTTGTGCATGTATAGATTTTGCTTTGCAAGCTACAAGTGATAAAACGCCCACACATTTATAAAAAACTTAGCAGTGTATAGCAATGTCATATATTACTGAGTTTCTACACACAGAAATCAATACCTAGTGAAATCAACTATTAGAAAAATGAAGAGTGGGAGAGAGTTAAGAATAGTATGCAATTAAAGCTGATGCAGCTTTAAGCAACAGATGTTTTTAGCAACATCTGTGAAAACGAATACACTTGGTTTTCATTCATTTCAGAGAAGAGTTTTCTTTCACAGTTCACTGTCTCCATTAGAATGTATGAAACCACTTAAAGCACTTAGCACCTTTTGTGAAATTCATGTCTTCAGACATACGCAGTATTTTGAAAAGTAGAGAATGCTTATTTTTTTTAACGCTTCCAAAGCTTTTGACCATTACTTCTATGCTATGGTTGTTCCCACCTTCAGACCATTCATCTTCTCTTAAAAAATAGTGCTAATGAGTTGTTTTCCTGTACTTATTAGCATGCAGACTAAATAAGGAATATCCATTTCATTGGTAAAAATTTAATTTGCTGAGTTATCTCCATGCTCTGGCATTGCACTGCTGTACAGCCTCTGACTTAATGTGCAGCATTCGAGAGAACTTCAATGAAAAAAAATGATGAGGATAACTCCCTTGTCCCCACTGCAACACTCCCTATTTGTTTACTTGTAATCAGAAAGAAAAACAAACTCATTTTTCCTTGCCATGAAATCATGAGAAGCTCTAAATCTAAAAAACCCACTCTAAACAACGATACACTAAGCCATGCAAGTATTATTTGCACATACTTTGTGTATGAGATCAGCTAAGAAATAAGCTTATCTCATGGATAATGGACCTACACCAGTCAGGATATTTTTAATTTGCAAAGATGTTCTGTTAAAACAAAGATAGCAGATTTGGAAGATCATATATTATTGAATTTGTTTTGCTCTGCTCAAACATTCTAAATGAACAGACAGTAAAGTACAAAAAAAAAAAAACCACAGAAAGTACAACAATATGAATGAATAGGAGAGACTGCCATCAGCCACATCAAGGAAAAATATTGCAACTGGTGGGAACCTCTCCCACTTCTTTGCTATCATCAAATACATTTACTTTTCATAAGTCATAATAAGAACTGGGACAAAAATGCTTCAAGTGTTCTTTGTCTAGCAATTTAAATTTAAAAAGAAGAGGAAACATATACAATCTATAATTTAAAAAACCCAACACAGTAAAGGGAAAGTTTGTTATCTAGGAATCATCATGTTTATTCTGTCATTTTATATCTATTTGGCTAATCACTGTTTTATTTATAAAAATATACAGGAGGGTCAGGGTTATAAAAAAGGAGGTGGATAATGGGAAGATCTTGTGAGACTTAGGAAAAGTTCAGAAGTTAAAGGCAGAAAGCTCCAGAAAAATGAAAGTGTCTGAGAGAAATCTAAGTCTACACAGCAGAAACCTTCAGGGCAAGCATGGCATGAGGCAAGATGGGATGAAGTGGGTTGAGATGCAATGGGAAAGGATGGAAAAGAATTATCAGAAAAGAATAATAAAAGCAAAACTACCAAATAGTTTATTTATGTTCCAAAGAATAGCAATTATGAACACCAAGAAAGCTTAAACCCCCACCTGTGTCATGAGCCACCTGAAGAAACAAAACATTTTGGAGAATTACAGTAGCATATATAATTTTCAAGTTGCGTGTACAATTTTCAAGTTGCATATACATGTGAGTGGCATATACATATTTTAAGGTATGAGAGAAAAAAAGGGTATGAATTGATGTATTATGTTTACATGGCAAGGTTGGGAGCTGGATAGGTACTGCAGGGGTGACTTCTGTGAGAAGAGACACAGGGCCACCCTCATATTGGACAGGTCCTGTTCCAGCCAGCTCTGAAATGGAGCCACTGACCAAAGCAGAGCCCACACAGCAATACATTTAAGAAAGAGGAACAAAATGCTGTGCAGCAGCAGTGGGAAAGCAAAGTAAAAAAAATTTCAGAGAAAAAACTCTGCAGACACCAAGGTCAGTGCAGAATGAAGGGGAGGAGGTGGTGCAGGTGCCAGAGCTGAGATTCCCCTGCAGCCCCTGGTGCAGCCCATGGCGAGGCAGCTGTGCCTCTGCAGCCTGTGGAAGTCCAGGTGGAGCACACATCTCCAGGCAGGCAGATCATGGGGGAATTCATGCTGCAGTGGGTCGGTGTGTCCTGGAGGGAGCTGCAGCCCATGGAGAGGAGTCCATGCATGAGCAGGTTTGCTGGCAGGGTCTGTTTTCCATGGGCGCCTCACACTGGAGCAGTCTGTTCCTGAGGACTGGACTCCTCCACAGAGGGGACCCCTGTTGGAGCAGTTTGTGAAGGACTGTATTCCATGGGAGGGACCCCAGGCTGCAGCAGGGGAGGAGTGTGAGAAGGAAGGAGTGGCAGAGGTGTTCATAACAAGGTGTTATGAACCGGCTGCAACCCCCACTCCCTTTCCCTTCCATCTCTTGGAGAGGGGGATGTAGAGGATTTGAGAGTGAAGAAGACAGCGAGCCTGAGAAGGATGGTCAATAAATTAAATTACTCTTCTCAAAGTCAAGCCTGTTTTGCCCATGATGGTAACTGGTGAGTAATTGCCCTAACCTTATCTCACCCCATGAGTTTTTTCTTCTTGTTTTATCTTTATGTCCTTCTAAGTAAGGGGAGTGAGAGACCAGTTTGGTGAGTACCTGGCAGCCAGCCAAGCCTAATCTACTACTGTTGAACAGTCATGTTTAGATTTATACTCATAAATGACATTCAGGGTTTAAGGTAGAATGAAGTTTGCCATTCTAGCATATGCACATTGAAGTACTAAACTGCAGGAAGTGGATTTCCTACAAGAAGAAAAATCTGTCCAAATGAACTCTCATCCCCCACTGCTTTAATAAGTAACGTTTCCAACAACAGTAAGAGGTTAACATGCAAATAAAGAAATTTTGAAGGTGAAATCAGATGGATTTGTAAAGAAACAAACAAAAAAACTTACCCTTTTTTGCTGGCTCCATGCCAGGTGTCAGGAAATCTCACAGGATGCACCCTTCAGGACTCTTCCTGAAAGGAAAGTAAGTTTGGGTGGAGTTTTGTAACACAGAAAGCAGAAATTCCAGACATATCCGTGAAAGGGCAGAGTGCTTGGATTAAAAGCAAATTTTCTCCCTCCAGGAAGTGAGTATCAGATCAGCAGCTCTGTGGTTTGGCTCACAAATCAATAAACGGACAGGAGAACAGAATGTTACCCAGTAACCCAAAGAAATTATTTCTTGTTAGGAACCAAGCTGAGAGGAAATGTATACACATTGACATAGTGCAAATATATTTATCTACTGCAGTAAGACTAATATATTGGAAAAATAACTACATGAACATCAAAACCAGAAGATTACATTTCTCAAATCCTCACAATGTGCCTAGATGAGTGCTACTCAGGACCAAGCTCTTGGTATTTTTTGTTGCAGTGGAATATGATCCTCTTTGGATATGAACACTAACAAGTAGCCAGAAGGGATGGAGCACAAGATATTTACAGGGAATAATTTGGGTCTCAGATGTCTTCATTATGCTCAGAAAGTAGAACATCAAAATGTGTGCATAAGCATGTTGGCATAAAACAGAAATAAAATGTCTATGTGCAAAAAATCTGTGTGCAGTTTTCTCTTACTGCAGGAACATCTTAAATTTATTCTTATGAATTTTAGAAATTTTAAACACCTAACAAAGGGTTAAAAAGCCACAAAAGTAGTATTTTGTATCTTTAACTGCAAAGATTTTAGAAAATTATAACTAAGCCAACACCATTTTTAAATCGTGTCTCACAAGTGCTTCTGGATAAAGGAGATGACAGTAAGTGGGCTGAAACATATGATCTGGGGTTTCAGCCCATTTTTGATTTCATGAATATACAACCTGAATAAAGACTATAGGTAGAAGTTTAAAGCTCAGTACTATTTGCCATGGAGGTAGCGAACTTAAAGAATTAACAACTTCTTTATTCAATAGAACCTCTAAAGCTTAATCCAATTTTCACAGAAGCCAAAGACAACCTACTTGTTGCCTTCTAGTCTTTTGTCATTGATCATCTTGTAAGGAATACAAGGCTCTGTTTCTTTGATGTAAATGATACATTCAAAATAAACCCTCATTGTAAGACTAATTGCACTTATGTGATAACATAAATGTCAAGCTTATTTTCTAATATGCATTTTTCAGATGATAATCTGAATGCAATGTGCTAATGCTTTGCATTTAGGCAGACTGAATTACTGAAGGTCAATTCAGTCAAGTTATTTGGAAATGAGAGTATATAATGACATTTACTAGGAACAAGAGAGGTGAGTAATTTTGGTTTTAGATGAAGAAGAGTGGAGAACATTTTCATATGCATGTATATTACTCAGTACATTGCAAGACTAAAAGAGAGGAAGCTATGTACAGGATGTCATTCAGTTGCTGTTTCCTTGGTAGTATTGAAGTCTGAAAATAGTAGTAGTGACTCCTCCATTATCATCCTAGGCAAGAAAGTACTTTGAGCACTTGAGAATCTTAAACTCAACAGGAATTTTCTGCCAGCCACATCTGAGCTAAACTGTCAGTTCACTGTGGGCTTGTTTTTTCACATGAAGTTTAACTGTTGACATTTTTTTAACCTCTGAATTTTCATAGGGCAATTCATCTCATTATCTGTCTTTTCAGCAGTACTTAGCTAATAAAGGCAGAAGCAAAAGAAAACCTGCTATAAATTCATTACTGCTTTTACTTCAAAGACACAGGTTTTCTATAGTACTCTTAGGGATAGTAAAACCCAGAGACAAATGAAAATAAAGAGGATTTGGCAAGACCTTTTTCTGACAGGATCTAGAGGGCCAGTTGATGAAGGATCTCCAATTCAATTGCTTTTAATATAGACAAATCAGAGATAAACATCCAAAAAATCTTACCATTGCAAATATTATGAACAAAGATTTACAGGAGAGTCAGCTATGGATTTCTGCATTTAAGAAAAAAGAACTCATTATTTCCAAAGAAGTCTATTTGGTTTTTGTTTTGTTGAGATATTTTTTTTTCCCCCAAAGAGGATGAGTAGAATGTGTGATATATTCCCTGGGATCCCACAAACTAGTTTGTCCAGGACAATGCAAAACATGTACCCATTAGCATGGATTACATACAGTGAATACTGCAGCCACAAGAGACCACTCTGACCATGGACCTCATGATAACATATACTGGAGTGTTCCACTCTCATTCACTAACTCCTGCATCATGCTGGCTGCCTCCCTGTTGAACAAGAAAACATATCCATCTCTTTAAGCCCATTTTTTTAAAGTTTTCAAGTGCTGATAAATTCACGCCTTTCCTTGAATGACTGTACTAATAACTATATAAATGTTAAAGAAGGTGTACTTCAATTCATGCTTGAATTTGTTTAGTCTTACTTCAACACAAAACTAACAACAACAATGAATTTTGAAAGCATTTCTGTTTCATAATTTTTCCACTTCAAGTCTCGCATGAAGGACAGACTTTGCTTTAGCAGCACTGATAATCATCCTGGATTGTAAAAACACGCTAAATTCCTTGAGTTTGAGGGAAAGAGCCTCTTCTCTTCTCTCTGTTGAAAACAAAGACAAACACGTTAAAACTGAACTATGGAGTAAGAAAACTATAACGTATAGAATTAATATAAAAGCCAAGAAATTTTTTTTTTTTTTAATAATTCAAGGCTTTATTTTTTGTTTGTTTCTCTTTAGGGATCATCACAAATTATAAATTGAAAAACAAGCCTCTGCAAATTCAGACCCAGGATATTAAAATTATATTTAATCCTACACCATACGTTTGTGGAGATTAAGTCCAAAACTAGATCTTAATTTCAGCTCCAATTCAGAAGGAGTAGAAATCTCACATCACAAGAAACATCATTAAATATTTCACTCCAACATGGCCTATCCCTCATGATAACATTTAGAGGAGTCAAAATTGTGCAGAGATAGCTGCTCATGAAAAATATATCTAGGAATTTATATAGCAGGAGGAAGTTATTTGCTTCATTTTCACAAGCACAGGCACCGGTATATTTTGAAAATATGGTAACAATAATTTCACCTGATTTTATTTATTTTCTGAGTTTCTGAGGGTTTCTACTGCAAGACTGGACATATGTTTGATACCCTCTAGTGGACAAAATAATATATAACTTCTTATCCAAAAGTGGCTTCAAGTTTAGAAAAAAATGCATTTTCTCAGGCAGCTCTGATCCACAAATATATAATATAAATATATGTGTATTTAATATTTCATTTTTCTTCTATGTTAGTCATGTGACAAAGCCACATAACAGATTTCTTTTCTCTTTCACTGTCTGGAATGACCTAGTGCAATTTCATGTCATTGATCTGACTGTTTAGTCCCAAAGTAATGGTTGTGGGTTTTCAGAGTTCTATCAGAAAAAGAACAAAAGTCCCTCTAAAATGCAAGGTAAGTAAAAAAAACCCTCAGCCTAGAAATCTGCCATTTACTTTTTGTAATATCTTTTATAAGGAAGTACAAAGTGAGATTACTATTTTAAAACTCTATTTCCTTTTCTTTCAGCTTCTGCTCAACTCGGATTTATACATGCATATTTTTTTATATCACTTCAGCTACTCACTTCCCATTCAATGTCAGCAGATACAGATCAGACATTGTAGATTTTATTGGATATCTCTAAGGAGAAGCTGTGAAAGCTTCACGGATTGAGTTGAGGATTATTGTGGTACATAGATGATGCAAGTATTTTTTTCTTAGACATTAAAAGGTGTTGCTGGGTGAACCATTACTGGCTACCTGGAGCAATAAATCAGATATGGTATATTTACTTTTTTCTTTTCAGTTTGTTCTTATGTCTTCTCTGTCAAGTTCTTTGCGGAAAGTGAAATTGCTTTTGGCATGTTTTGGTGGTCACTACGCAATTTACACTGACTAATTTCTTTTCTTCCATGCAACTGACTGACATTACTGGCTTGACATATCAATTAACACTTTGTCAGTCTTTCCTTCCCACATTATTCATTAGTAGGTCACCTTCACTTATATACCATCATTATATCATTTGATTGCATAGCTATTTCCATCACTGATTTGACACGTATATTATTAATGCTTCTATTTTCTTGATGCAAATGAGAGAAAATGTAATTTGGCTTGGAATCCAAGAAGGTTTCTCTCCTCACATATAAGAAAGTTTCATAATACATATTTAATATTCTCTTTGTCTCAGTACTTCCGTTTTTATCACCAGACACTTGGGTCTGAACACAATAAAGGATTTATGTGTTTAAAACCGGCAGCAACGAAGTTACATTCATGAAAAAGGAACAGAATTTCCAAAGGCATGGAACTGGGTATCCCAGAATGGGATCCAAAACAGCTAGCACACAGAATAAAGACAAACCATTTGTTAGCCCATAAAGATTCCTAGACAGGAGGGTAACCAAAATCATCCCTTTTGAGAACACAGATTCAGGGACTCTCTCTCTTCACAGATTGATTCATAGGCTAAAACCCTCCATTTTTCCATGTAATTCTTTTAATTCAGAGACATGAGCCAAGTTCACTTCTGAAGCCTGGCTGGAGACAGTTGTAGTGCTGCCCAGTCAAGCAGCATTGCAGACAGTTCTTATCTGGGACATAAAAAGACAGAGTTGCAACTTTTTTTTCAGATTCAGATGTTTAAAATTGTATTTTTTGTCTCCTGGGAGATTGCCCTAACCAACAAGCAAATATGCTTATCTGAGTGGATCATATGCCCTTCTCTGAAGTTACACCAACGCTCACCAAAGGACACACAAGCGTGGTGAGCAGAGCAGGGTGCTGCAGCTCACTGTGAAGACCTGTCTTCCCTGCCTCTGTGCAGCTATTGTTCTTACATGGAGTTTGGATTAAAGAGTTACTGGTTACAATGAACAGAAGATTGGCACAAGATACGCTGTTGCTATGCTTAATATGATTGTCTTTGATTTCAGAAAAATAAACAATCCGCTTATCTGGAGGAAAGAGTAAAGTTATCCACATGCCACATTAAAATATTCTGGGGAGCAGTCTGCTTTGTTTCTGATTGTCTTCCCCTTTCTGGTCCATACGGACAGCTTTTGTGTGAGAGCAGGGAAAAACAACTTCCATCACCTTGAAAAGAAAAGCTTTTGTGAGGGGACAGGGAAGTTTTAGGACAATTATCTTTCAGCCACAAACAATAGATAGATGTAACCTGCTTACAGCAACTCAAAATTAGATTAAAAACCACTTTTCCAAGGTTTATGAAACCTCCATGTTTCCAGAAAAATCTTTTGTTTATTTTCCTATTTGAAGAAAAAATAAATAAAGCTTCCCTACCTCATGTAGCTTTTTTCTCAGATGTTATGATATTCATATTTATAGGAGAGTTTACATGCATTCTATACTCCCGGGAGTTCCTCTCCAGTCTAAAAGACTGATCAGTATTTCTTTCATGCCTGAATAGAGTTCAAAATTATCTCAACTGGAAGCAAGGGAGGGGAATCCAAATCTTTTTCTCTAACAAATCCCTTGAGCCTTACAAGGGCTCAGAACGTAAGGCGAAGTAAGCATTGCCATGTAGAGAAATCTTGTAACTATTTTTCTAAAAGAAATAACACCAACTGTTCTTGAAATCAAAACCAAACTTCTTGTACTAACCCAGAGAAATTACTTAACTTTTAAAACCAATTTAATTTTGTTATTTTTATAGCTAATCATCCTTTAGCATAATGGTTTTTAACTACCCCATCTTTGTGTAGTAACTTAGTTTTTCTTTCTATATAGATATTTTTAACATAAGATATGTTTAGGAGATTGGAATAAATGAAGTCTGCTTTGTCATTGTAGAAGTTTAGTGTTAACTGCATTTTTGTGAAGAGCTTAAAAAGCTTGGTTTAAATTTTAATCCAAACATTTTGTAAAATTAGCAGATGGCTGCTGGCACTGTAGCATTATCCAACTGAAACAAGTGCTAGAAACTCTAAACACTTGTACAAGAAATGAAAATATTACTGAATTTAAATCATCAAAACAACAAGTTCTCAAAATTTGCCCATTCTTTGATGATAGCAAAGGCATACACACACACACCAAGGAAGAAAGACTGCTGAAATTCAGGAGGTCCGTACAGAAATAATAATGGCTTAATACTTCTAAAAAGAAGGGGTTGTGAGTTCTGGTCCTTTGCTATAAAAGTTCTGATTTAGTCATTACTGAATTGATCATGGCAAAGAGACCATTTCCAGTATCTTTAAGCAAAGTGCTTGCCATAGCCTCTGAGCATGTTTCTAGCTAGTTTTATATCTTATCTCCTAAAGCCACACACAGGAATAAAGTTCCTTTACATAGGATCCCTGGAACTGCCCCCAGTGTATCCCTGGAAAAGGATTAAAGTAGGAAGGAAGCTGATTAATAAAGGGCAGAGCCATGATATCACCCTCCTCTGACACTACAGAGGCATGTGAACACTTGTATCAGACTCACTTCCTCCTGCCACTGTCAAACACAAGTAATTGCTGCCAAAAAAAAAGAGATTCTAAGGTGGGTTGCCTTGCAGCACTTGCCCTGGAAAGGTGGCAGTACCTCTCCTAAATACTTCCCCTCCCAAGATAATGCCTTTGAACCTACATCAAAAGCAGGGTCAAAATGAATACCTTCCCTTGGCTGTTGTTCTGCAAGGAATCTATAACCTACTGCAGTGTTCACCTGCAGTTCCACAGTGATACCCTACTTTCTCTTTAGGCTGCATTTCATGTTCTTTTCACCTTCTACATTCCCCTGGAGTCTGAGAGTTTCTGACACTCAGGACTGGGGAACATCTCAAGCTGAGACAATGAAGTGAGACTGTGAGGCCTGGGAAGACTGCGAGCATTGCAGTCCATCCGTACATCAGTCCATCATTTCCAACCCTGCCTCAGACTTTTCCTGCAGTCTTTCCTCAGCCAGTACTCCTAAGGAAGGCTTCCCCTGCACTTTTCTACCCCTCCTGCACTTTCACAGTGTCCTCCTTGAGTTTTTTGCTCTGCTCCCAAAAATTCTCCTGCAGTGTGTTCTCAAACCCTACCTCCTCACATGCATTCTGCACCCCTTGTCTGTAGAGTCTCTACTCCTTGCCAGGGTAATTATGCTGCAGGAGACAAGCACCAGCTGGCCGATAGTATTATAAGTATTATAAATCACTGGAATTTCTACTAATTGTGAATTCTGAAAGTCATTCTGTTCTCAGCAGCTCAGCAAATCAATCTTTTTTTTTATTACTATTATTTTTTCATAAATGTGCATTGTGTCACAATAGCCTGCATATTTATTTTGCTTTTTTCATAAGCAGGACTTTCAGTTTTTTCAATTTTTTTTGCAAAGAGCATGAATTTCTAAAAATTAATGATCTGTAATCCTCCATAGACAACACTTCAAAAGAAATGCAGGTGGGCCACATATGTTCTCTTCTTGCCAGTCTCAGTTAATCTAATGGCTTCTGATAATATAATCTCACAGCCCACAACCTGCAGGTACTGTAGCTTATGGAATTTGACATTAGATATGTTAGTTGTCATTTTATCTCTAAAAAAGCCAGATAGAATCACTGGAGTTTTTAAACTCTCAAAGAAAAGGTAGATAAAACAATTGAAAGGCAATCTAGGATGAGCCCAAATATTTTCCACCCCTCTTTTGCTAAAGGTGGTTGATTCTCATATGTTCAGGGAACTAGGCTTAAAGATACCTGGGTCACTCCCTAAGATGCATGGCAGATCATGGCAGATGATTTTATTTTCTTGAAGACAATAAATGTACTTTATTTTCTTATTTATGACACTATGCATGCATTCATCTGGATGTAAATATTCCTGCTTTCCTCCTGTGATAGGTGAAGGGAATTAACTCTCCAGACATAATTTTCTTTTGTTATGTTCCTCAGCAAATTCTGTGACAATCTTTGTCCTCTGACCAGGAAAGCTGTCACTGTGCTGTCACCCTAGAGGCAATGCCAAAGAAATTTGCATCCTTCACAGATCAATCCTCTGAAATTAAAACATCTGGCTAAGGCCAGCCTCAGGGGCTTTAGGGTTGGGTGTTTTTAATCTTTCTTTTTCTTTTTTTTTTATTTTTTTTCTTTCCTTTCTGTAAAAATAAAACACTTTGCCTGGGAAACTGGTATGTAATTTCCTCCAGACGCATATTACAAGGATGCATAATTTTGTAATCATGCATTGAATAAAGGAGAGTCACCTCTTGTTGCATATGCCAAGGACTGAATAAACAGTGGTGGTTTTTTACTCTGTGTATATTCAGGGAACATTTGCTCCTGCGGACCAACTGTGGGAATTCACACAGACCAGCATGCCCATCTTTTGTACAGCCCCTCTTTAGATTCAGGTAGATGACTTGGCAAGGTGCTGTGGGACTGCTTGATGTACAGAGGCTCCGAAGCGTAACAGATTTGATTAGAACAGTAGGCAGCTTGATTTTTTGTACAAGATTATCTCATGGTTTCTCCATCACGTGCAACAGCAATAAATAAATTAGAGGTCTGAAGCTAACTGGATGCTATGCAACTTAGGTCATGCTTGCTTTGAGGTCAGAAGTAACACAGACACAAATACAGGTAAAGGAATCTGCACAACATTGTGTACCTGTCTGACTCGGGTACTGACCTTGAACAACCTGAGGGAACTATAAAAATCAGCTAGTTCCTATTTTAAATGCTCTGAAAGATCCTTTCTCCTATTTCTTAGTCTTTAAACCTTACTTTCCAATCCTGCACAGACATTTTTACTTCCACAGATGTTTTCCCTTTGAGCTTTTCCTATTTAATATATTTCAAACTGAAGTCTCAAGCTGCCTGCTCACCTCTCTCTACTTCAATGGATCAGTTGAGATGCAAGGAGAAAAATAGCTCAAGCAGATGTTTCAGAAGTTAAAAATGTTAGAAAAATAAAAAATGGAAGTTGCTAATGTGGATTTTATATTTGTCTGTCACAGCATTAACAGATGCTCACAGACTAATAACTGCTTCTATAATTTTCCAAGAAAACTGATAGCAAATTTGAATTTTAAAAATCTGCTTCGAAAGGCACATGTGGAGTAATATGATTTCTTACATGCAGTGAAAGGCAATAAAATTTTGCTAGAGAAACACTTACTATATTTGAAACAATGAAGATAACAGACCCATGCCCCAACGAATTTAGCAGGTTGTGTCTTCCCTGTGTAGGGTTGTACAAAATATCAAGAAGGAGAAATTATCCTCTCTGCACTGAGCTTCAAAGGTCCAGTCAGTCACAGGCCCACACTCCTTTTGTCTCTTTTAATACAAGAAAAGTAATACAACTATACCTTTGAGTGTCTTGGTTGCAGTGACTATTCCTCTTCAATATGAACAAGCCAACTTAGTGCAGGTCTTTGTGCACATTCTCCTGATTTGAGTAGCTAATGGCATCTTCAAGAATGCAGAACACCTTCAGCAGCATCAAAAGGTTTATAACCTCTTGAAGGTTGTCCAGACCTTTCTATGAGTGATATCCTGCTGGCATTAAAAATAAATAAATAAATATCCTAGAAGTCTAAAGAGGGAATACAAAAGATGGGAAAAGCCAAGGTTGTTTATGTACTTGTTAATACTTATCCTCCTAGTTTATTTTTGGACTTATATTTCCAGGGCCACTGAGGATCAGAGTTCAGTTCTAGGGAGAAACAGGAGGTGGCTCAATAGAAAGGACTATCTCTGACAAAGATGAGATACAAGAAACAGAAGACATTGGAAGCACTGGTTTAGGATATCTTTTACAGTAAAAGATGGCTGGTGATAAACACTGAGAGTTGGCACATGATACAACAACACAAACAAATTCAAGTTTGGTACCTGATGGATTAGTTACTGCACATTAAATGGTTTGGAAACTGTTAAAACTTCCAAATATGTTCAATAAGACAGTGAAACTAGCTGATATGTCCAAGGCCAGATAGCACGGAATCACAGCATTATAGAATATGCTGAATTGGGAGGGACACATCAGGATCATCAAAGTCCAACTCCTGGCCCTGCACAGGACACCCCAAAAATCACACCATGTGCCTGAGAGCATTGTCCAAATGCTTCTGGAACTCAGACAGGCTTGGTGCTGTGACCACTTCCCTGAAAAGCCTGTTCCAGTGCCCAACCACCCTCTGGGTGAAAAACCTTCTCCTGATATCCAATCTAAACCTCCCCTGACTCGGGTTCAGGCTATTTCCTCAAGTGCTGTCACTGGTGATGAGAGTGATGAGATCAGTGCCTTCTCCCTCCTCTTCCCCTCACAGGAAGTTGTAACTGCAATGAGGTCTCCCCTCAGTCTCCTCCAGGTTGAACAGACCAAGGGACCTCAGCCACTCCTCACATGGCTTCCCCTCCAGACCCTTCACCATCCCTGTGGCCCTCCTTTGGATGCTTTCTAATAGTTTAATGTCTTTTCTATGTTGTGGTGCCCAAAACTGTACAGAGGACTTGAGGTGAGGCTGCCCCAGAGCAGAGCAGGGCAGGACAATCCCCTCCCTTGCCCAGCTGGTGATGTTGTGCCTGATGCCCCCCAGGACATGCTTGGCTCTCCTGGCTGCCAGGGCACTGCTGACTCATGTTCAACTTGCCATCAACCACGACCCCCAGGTCCTTTTCCACAGCACTACTCTCCAGTATCTCATTCCCCAGTCTGTCCATACATCCAGGATTGCCCCATCCCAGGTGCAGAATATGGCACTTGCCTTTTTAAACTTCATACAATTGTGGCAGAATTGAAAACAACAAACCCCACTCCTCTCACACACTCTTCTGTCCTATTAGGAGTCTGAGCCATGGAGTTTCACTGTGGGAGAGTTCTGCCCTGCAACAAAACCTGCCAGAATCCTACTGAAAACCTGAATCAATTTCCCCTTCACATCAGTGACTGTCCAAAAATCCTTTGATTTCAACAGGACTTGAAGTGGATCCTTTACAAGTGAAAAATTAAGACACTAGACTTTTTTTCTTCAGTTTTCTGTGATAGACACTTTCACACCACATACTGGTGTAAAAATGTTAGTCTTACGGTAAAAGCAGCATATGCTAAACTGCTATGTTGGTTTTTTGTTCGGTTTTTTTTTAATGCACTTATAACATGCTTTATGTTTGCTATACTGAGAGATGGAAGAATCTCAAAACACCTGAGAGAACAAGAAATACATAAAGCTATAGGGAATACACTTCAGAGAACAGTCATTATGTAAGCAACAGCAATTATATTTTAACATCACTCTAGTTACTTGTGAACCAAAAACTATGTTTTGAGTTTTGTTTGTAGAGTATAAATAAATCTTTACACAGGAGAAATACAGATTGTTATGGAAGCTGAAAAATTTGATGGTCTTGAAAAAATATACTACACATATTTAAATTCAGACCTATATACATTGTTAGCACTGTGGGAGGTTTGCATTATTTTCCTCCATTTTTGAATGATACAGGGTTTGAAGCATTGTTAACATAGAATAGAATGTAAACATTTATTCTTTTCTCCCTTGTTTACCTTCCTTCTCTTCCATTTATTGTCTCGGTCAGAACTTAAAGCTTCAGCTGAAGTTAACTGCACAAAATTCAGTAAGTTCATATACACAGGGTGGGGGGAATTCCTTATAATTTCTTCACAGAATTCCCTTCTCAGTTTTCTAAGAAGTGAAAAGGAAGTACCACTGCCCACTTGATTTAGCAAAGATACCTGAGCACCATGTGATCCTTTTTCTATAATGGTCTCTTGATCCAAAATTTCAAATAGAATGTAAAAAAGTTGTTCATAAGTGAAACTGTGAATTCCTAAGCAAAGTCTGTAGGAAAGCTCTTTTGTATTTTCTTTTGTATACTTTCCTGAAAAGGCATCACTTCATGAAAAATAAGTGAGATGTATTCATACGGCTGTTTAGGTTAGTTGAATTTATACTCTCAATTCTGAAGATACATTTAGATCGTTGAGTTTTGATACAGTGCCATTTGACATGGGTTTCTGGTTTTTTTTAGCTGAATATTTGGGAACAGGTGATATAAAATAAAAGCATAAATCTACATTTGTGACTGTGGGCATACTTTGCAGAAGTCAGTGTAGAACTATTTACATTATCCTTGCCTCAGTAATGAACTCTTTGATCCTATGTTCTTGAGATCCTATCCTTCCATGAAAAAATTAAGACAGAAAATGAATTCTGGGTGTTTACTTAGAGAAGAATAACAATATTCATATTTTCAGAAGCAAGTCCTTGTCATTTCCTTGGAAGTAATAACATTTTCTAGTGCATGTGCTTTCAGTATTAATTCTTTCAGTATTTAATTCTCTTTCATTAAAATGGTATTAAAATGGTATTAAAATAATATAAAGGGAATGTTCTTGAAACAAAACCTTACAAATCCTTAAATGAGTGATATTTATATAGAGCTGTGCTTAAGGAGTATTTCCTCTAAAACAGAGACAGTGTTCTTCATATAACACTTGGCCTCAAAAATAAATACTTTAAAAATATGTCATTGGACTTAGATACTACAATTTGCTAATTTTGTTAGGTTTAGGCTTTAAACATTTAACACGATAATTTAGGAATAATTTAGTAAAATATTACAAAAATAAATCCTTGTCACCAAGAATGATTTTATATTACAAAAAGGAATAGTTCACTTTAAATAGTATATTAGTCTAATTTTTGATTCAATAAAAAAGCAGTAATGATAAACTTTTAGTGAGCTAATTACTTAGAGAAGTACTGATTGACAACACTTACAGATTACTTCCCACAGTGACAAACCAAGGGAAAGTATGTGTCTAGTTCCTCTACCTCAGCCAAATTTCTCTTTGTTTGAAGGGCATCCCTTTCCTCCTCCTGGTCATTCTTCCATTCCTGACAGGAGTTGCTGATAGGGAAGCAGGCACTACTTGCCTCTCAGGGTGTAAATTTTGCCTCATTCCTGCCTGCACTCCTGTGAATGGGTTACAGGAAAGAAGGCTGTCCAGTGACCACCCAGAGACAGAGCACCTGACAGACATCATGGTATCACTGAACAGTTTAGATGAGAAGGGATCTCTGGGGTCATCCAACGTCCTGCACAAAGGGTTGACTTTGAAGTTAGATGAGATTGTTCAGAGTCAAACCCAGCTGAAGTTCAGGTGGCCTCAAAGACAGAGATTCCACAGCTTCTCTCTGCAAGGAGAGATCTTCTGATCCTTCATCACTCTCACTGTGATAATTTTTCCGTTAGACTCTATTGGAATTTCTCTTTTTGAAGCTTTTGTCTGTTGCATCTTGTCCTTTCATCGTGCATTTCTGAGAATAGTGGCTCCATCTTCTCTACAACTACTCATTAAAGGAAGTTAAGAGAGCATTTAAGTCTCCCATATGACTGCTTATGTATCCTGATTTTACATAACTTGATTTTACTCATCTGCTGCACCACTGAGGAAGTGATGGTACTGCTGTGGCACTTGGCACAGTAACCTGTAAGCAGATCTTACCAGGAAAGGACTCAGTGAGAAGTACCTTGTTCATCCACACTTGCCTTCCACCACACTCGCCTTCCACCGCACTCGCTTGATGTCCTGCATGTTGGAATGGGCCATTTTTGTGCTTTGAGGAGTTTGATCCAGAGTTGTCCTTCTCTGAACTCAGTGTTCCCTTTGCTGTTGCTCACTCTTTGCCACCATCTCCCCTCACTTCTCTCTGACAGATGATTCCTCGTTTTCTTAAATATGTTTTCCCAGAGACACCACCAACTTCAGCAATGCACTTGGCAGTGCTCTGCAGAAGGTCTATTCTAGAGCCAGCTTGTGTCCAGCTTGGGGCTGTCCCACAGGCTACAACTTCAGTCCTCTCACTACCAAAACCTTGCCACCTACACCAATGCAATATTATATTTCTGTGTATTTCTGAAAGAGTGTGGCAATAGTCACGCTTACGGATGAAGATACCCTGAGGCTTTGGGGCAACACACACCTGCATCTTTCTGAATTATGATAAATGCTTTAAAATCCTTTACAGCTTACAGTGATGCCCCTTTAGATATCTGCCTTCAACAACTGGCTTCAAATCACAATTTGCAGCATGTGACTCACTGGAAGGTGATATATCCTATTGTCATAGGTTAGCAAGCAGAGTCTCGGAAGTGATGTTCTTCTTACAGCTTCCTCTGGGACCTGATAGAACCTATCAGCTGGCCAGTTTGAATATGGACAATTCTTTAAGCCACTTAAAATTGTGACCGCCTCTGTGATCCACACTTAAGAATAGACAAACTCCCCCCCAGCTCTCTCTCGTTTCCGGTGCTGGGACAGGTGGCTGCAAGGCTGAGCGGGGCCCAATGGGCCCGGCCCCTGCTCGGGCCAGGCTGGGCCAGGCCAGGGCTCCAGGATGACCCCCCCAGCAGGGCTGTGGGCAGCCAGAGCGGCTCGGAGCCATCCCCCCCGCCACCACTGCGGCCAAGATTTCAGCAAAGCGGCACCTCTATCCTGCAGAGGTCAGGTGACCAACAGCGATAAGCTTCATTCCAGCTGCAAGGCCGAGGTGAGAGTAACCCTTTTATTGCTGAGAAGAGCTGAAAACCTGAGGGAAGAGAAAGAGGAGATGCTTAAAGCAAAATTCTGTTGTGAAGCTATGATATATCAGAGTACCCATTGTAATTCCAGGAAGATATGGGGAGTGGAGTGTTCAGCTCGTGAGCAAAAGCACCTGTGCTGAGATAGGCAGATGCTGACGCAGCTGTAATTTCATGAGAAGTTTGGACAGGGAGAGATGAACCAGATGAGGACTTTTGCTCCAAATGGGAAAGGAGGAACCTCAGTTCCTAGAGATGCTCCCAGAGATAGTCCTAAAGATGAAGATGATGAAGACCCTTTGCTCCCAGGGAAGGAGAAGGGCCTCTGTTTTTGTTTCTGAACGGCTCAACCTTAAAATTGTACCCCAAAAAACTTCAAGAGTGGACCCTCGAAAGCAGTTGCAGGAAAAGCTGCAAGTTGGGGGAAGGGACTCACACGCAGGCAGAGAGACTCCTCTTCCTAAATGGACGGAACAATATTTGGAAGTGGGCGGCTGTCTTGTTGTGATAATGTTTTCATAGCACGAGCAAGAAGAGACTTCTCTTTCTAAATGGACTGAACAAGGTTATTATGGAAGTGGTAACAGACTGAACATCTTAAGGGTTGTCTTTTTACATTGTCAGTGGGAGAAGGGAGGAAGGTGGGGGGAAGAGGAGAGTTCTGAAGGTATGGTATAATTTTTTTTTTTCCCTCTTTTAGGTCTGTTAATAAACTTCTTTATATTCTTTCAAGTTTAGTGCCTGCTTTGCGTTTCTCCTAATTCTTATCTCACAGAAGATAAACAGTAATGAGTATTTTGGGCCAAACCACTACACCTATGCAAAATGAAAATAGTGACTATATCTGTTAACTTTTGTTCTAAATTTGCAGTCTGTAACCTAAGATCTTAGTCATTGCTCATTTTCATCAGAGTGAATTGTTTTAATTTTATTTACTTAAGTATAATTGCTTGCAATTTATACTAATTTAGCTTCAGTTTACTTCCAACTCTATATATCAATTTCATTCAAACTGTAAAGATCATCACTGAAACTGGTAAGGACATTTCCACTCAAAACATACATTTCTTTTAAATGTATTAACTTGGGATTTTGTAAAGTAAAAGATGTGTGAAATTTAAAGATACTGGTTGAAAATGTTTGCATTATTTATTTAGTGCAAAAATACGGCATATATGTTGATAAAGGGAAACTACTGGGGTGTGAATGAGTGGGTGAGTTCAGCCTTTTCTCACTTGTACTCCAAAGCACAATAAAGGTAAACTAAAGGCAGCTACAGAAAAACATTTCCTTTTGCATAAGAAGTGTTCTGGTTTTTTGGGTATTTACAATGCATAACTGGTAATTTTGATTTCTTTATGTCCTGCTGTGGCATAAAATTATGGTAGCAGACGGACAACAAAGGTTTCCTACATTTCTATTTCTTATTAAATGATTGTTCCATTGTGCTTCCCTTTTTATTTATTTATGTTCTATTTCTCCAAATATAAGCTACTGTTTAGACCAACTAAACTAGTTTAGGTTGCATAACAATGGAAAGTGTGAGCACTTTAGCCTTCAAAATAATCCTAAAATACTTCTTTCTTGTACCAACATTTTACTTATTATTAGCCCTCCAGGGCCAAGGAGCCAGGTCTACACAAATCCTGACTCCTCTGTGCTGCAGAGCTACTGCAATCCAGCTGTAAATTGAAGCTGAATGAGTGTGAGATTCCATCTCCAGAGCAGTGCAAAGATGCAGCCTGGCTATGAGAATCTGATCCAGAACACATTTCCTTTGATCTAGTTTTTTTCTACATAAATGCCTACACTTATTTTTCTACAGCATATGTACTCATATCCCCAAGTTACACTGATATGTGCTTAATCCTTTCAATCTTAAAAAAATGTATTAATTTCTTTTTATGCCTTTGAGTTTTTACCCTGCCTTGCTCACAGTTCTTATGAACACAATCCACAACCTCATTTCTGACACATTAGTTTCATTTCCCTTTCCCCACCTTATCCAAACAACAGACCACAAATAACATAGCTCAGAAGATAAATTTGATTGTCTGCACCACCACAAAATATTGACATATAAGGAAGCTAACATACTGCATTTTTATCTTCATTCATCTTACAAGGCAATATCTTTTTAACCTAAGCCGTGCAAAATGGAGAGAGGGTTCTTGGTATAAAAGCAAGGCTTAAGCAACAAACAGCATTCACCCTGTGCCTTAACAGGAAAAGCAACAAATAAAATGACTGGGTGGCTACTCCACCTCAGGTCAGGTTTCCTAAAACTTTACTCCCTAAATCTCCTTTTGTGGCTCTAGGCAGTGAAAAGGAAGTAGCAGTGGGCACAGAAGCAAGAAAATATGTCATTCATTGTTTAAAAGTTCATGCTGCACAGCAGTTCCTGTCCTCAAAAGCTGTTTTCTTTTAGAAAAGCAGCAGGCTGAATGCAATACATTGTGCAAAAAGTTATGAACTACAGTCTTTTTGGGGTTAAAAAAACCTAAAAAATAACAACCCAAACGACAAAACACCAAAACACAGAATTCTTGCAATAGTGAAAAAAAGAATCTGTGTTTTCCTAGAACAAAGCCAACATTGCATTATACAGGTCTGCTCAATGCTTTTTTTCTGTATAGAGGTTTGCTCTCAAGGGAAGGATTTAAATGATTTATACAGATTCATAGATTTTATCTTGATTTGACTTAGAAACACTTCCTGGAGGATGCAGACCTCCACAGACTCAGGAAGAGTGCACACTATCTTCTGTCCTCTATTTGGTACCTGCTCACAAATTTTGCTGACCAATATTGAACATTCCTCCTTGTCTATGACATTTATACAGTAAAGGTGTGGCTGACATAAGCCATGAAAAGAATAATAAACATTTTAAGTAATTTTCTGGGGCCCTTCTCAATTATTTTTATGGTGGTTGGCACTGCAATTCCTCTTTCAATACACTGAAACCATTTATATTAAGTTTAGCAGGTTAAGGTGCCTTCCCAACCTAAGCTCTAAAGTACTGTCTCTTGTCTGCCTCACAGCTTCTTCCTTGGAAGATTGGTTCTGTTAACCAGTCTCTTTCTTAAGTGCAATACCTGAGTTCTACCAATCTTCTCTCTTTGACCTTTTGGGATCATGCTCAGGTAGATGAGTCCTAACTCCGTGATAAAACATCCATTCACTGATAGCTGTATTTAACCCCAGGGTAGACCAATCTTCTCAGTAATTCACCTCTTGCTATTCATGTTTCAGCAGCAAAGTTACCCTATAAACACAGGTGGATTCACTTCAAAGAAGTGCTTACCATTAAATCGTCCTCTTTTCTACAGAAAGGCTTTTGTCTAGTGAAGAGAACATGCACAGCAGTGAAGTTAACATGGCCATGAAAATCAAATCATGTACATTGAAAGGGACAGGGCAGGGAAAAAGGAAAAATATCAATAGATATATAATATGAATCCAAAAGATTAATGCACTGTTATGGATCGGTATGATTTCCAAACTAAGCAGAAATAATGGCTACACAACGGTGCACAAGGGGCATTCAGACATAGCTCTGAGATCACCATGATATGAATATAGTCTCTCTCCAGCTGCTTGAACACCCTGTGACTTCTGCTGCAGGTGGTGTTCATACAGAGTAATAAATGTGCAGCAACTTTTGCCCTTCTCTTACTAGACAAGATCTCATTAGATTTTAAGTAATCAAATACCAAGACCTGTAAGCAGTTCTGCCTCGTACCCATACATTAAGAATCATATACATGTACTACTAAGTATAAAAAGACTCGGATTGAGACAAGTATCAGAGAGATGAAAGTAGGCAGCCAGAACAAAAGGTGGCATCAGATGCAGATACCACTATTACCAACTCTTGTTAAGTATTTTTAGTTCAGCTCTCAACATCATGGATTATTTTTGAACACCAAGGACAAGTAGCATGAGTAACATGAGGAAACAGACTAATACAGGGAAATAGAGCAGATGCTACTAGTAGCAAGGTAAATTGAGGAAAAAAACCCTGCATCCTATCCCATTGGTGTCAAAAATGTGGTTAGATTTCTAGTCTCATTTCTGCACTTTCTTTGGTGATCTGACTGTAATGGCAGAGAAAAAAAAATTCTATTTTCAGTATTTTCAACCTAGGGGTCAGACAATTTGCACAAAATTTAGGTTGAAAAACGGGTCCTAATGTAAAATCTTATTGAAGATTTTTAATACTCTGTGGAGGAACAAGTCTGAAAATACCCTCCAGACTAACAGTCCTTTTAGTTCTCAAGATCTACACTTTTCACAATGCAAATCAAGACACAGATCTAATTTTTGTATATCATGCCTCCATTCTTTTGTGTTCCTCCACACATGGCTCATGGTCTGTTAACTTCATGTGCCATTTTTTCTTTTGTCCTGCATTTCCCTTCCTACAATCCCCTTTTCTTTCTCATTACTAGGCCTAACATTGGAGCACCTTTTCAACCATTTTAACCTCTTCCAATTTTCTACTTAACCAAATCCAGGACCAATCCATCAATCCTGCCCTTTTATTGGATGCTCCAATCAACAAAGTATGGCAGACAGTAGAAAGAAGGATCTTATAAATCCATGTGCAGATTAAAAATATAATAACATACTAATAAAGTGAGACTGAAATTGAATCTTTCATGCATTACAGGAGAAGAAAAGTGATAAATATTTGTGGGAAAATGAAAGTAGTCTTATACATAGATAGAGCAAGTGTCCTTAAAATTCAGTTGTAAAACAAATCCCATCTAAACCAGAATGAGGAGAGTCAGCACCTCAAAAAGTTACTACAGAGGTAAAAGTGCAAGTTTTACCAATGACTTACAGTCCTGCTTTGAAATTCCAGACTGACAATTAAGACAAAGGCAATTTTAAGGATCAAGGAAAACATAATGGTCCTAGAGTTTGATGAATATGATGATTAGAAGTCTTTTAAGTTAATTAATTTGAGATAATGATTGAATCAAAACTTGTGTATTAATGGAAGATGACAATCTAATTGCAAAGCTGCTCCAGATGTGAGTTATACCGGAGGGAGATACAAAAGAATGTCAGAGCTCAGGTTTATTTTGCTGCAAGAAGGAACATAAGGATTTTCTATGAGTTACACAAGAGTAACTACATTCAACTTATGTGATGAAGTGCAAAGCTCCCCATTACATTGCTATTGGAAAAATTCAGACCCTAATAATACCTAAGAAAAAAAACATTTATGGAGGAAAGCACCTCTCCATACATTTTTTAAAAACCCTGCCCATGCCACGCAAAAGCTTTCTTCTCCCCTCCATCATCCCAAATATATTATGTTATTGGAAAATCCTTACTCCCTTAGAACCAATTCAGATTTGTGATGTATGCATATTACAGCAGGTGAGAGGATCTTTTGGCTTGCATTCCAGCAGAGAACAAATAAAAATCAAGTGCAACAAAATAAAAATATGTTTCAATACAAGTCATCCTTCTGTCCAACTGAGCTCGAGTATCACTCTCATCAGATTTATCATGACATGAATAAGAAGCATGTGTTTTGCACAACTTTCGTCTTTCTAAGCCATTTAGTAAAGTATTTCACTGCAAACTTTTCCTCAGAGGCTTATCTTCAAAAGGAAATAAGACTGATAAGAATGATAACACTCTTGTAAGAAAGAAAAGTTGCATGAATCTCTGATTTCATGGTCACAAATGTTCAGGTTCCCCAACACTCCATGTCTTTCTCCCTCGAGAGTTAGTAGAGCACTGGACAGTCTCCTGGCAGGACCTGTGGCCCTGTGGAGAGAGAATCCCACACTGGAGCAGCGTTGCTGGCAGGACCCCACCAGGGACCCACATCAGAGCAGTTTGTTCCTGAAGGACTGCACTCCATGGGAGGGACCAGCAGCAGAGCAGTTCACAAAGAACTGGAGCTCATGGAAAGGACTTATGTTGGAGCAATTCATGGAGGAGTGTGTCCTGTGGAAGGGACCCCACTCTGGATCAGGGGAGCAGTGTGAGCAGTCCTCCCCTGGGGAGGAAGGAGCAGCAGAGACAACATGTGAGGAACTGACCGCAGCCTTCACCCCTGGAACAGGGGGCTGTTCCACTGCAGGGGAAGAAGTAAAGAATTCAGGAGTGAAGCTGGGCCTTGGAAAAAAGGGGAGGGTGGAGAGATGTTTTTAAGTTTGGTTTGGGGTTTTTTTTCTCATTATCCAACTCTAATTTCATTGCTAATTAATTTCTTTCCTGAGCCAAATCTGTTTTACCCATTATGATAATTGGTGAATGGTCTCCCCCTGTTGTTATCTCAATTCATGGGCTTTTCATTTTCTTTTTCTGTCCCCTGTCCAGCAGAGAAGGGTGGTGATGGAGTGGTTTGTGGGCATATGGTGTCCAGCCAGGGTCAATACACCACAGTTTTTTATCTCTGTTTTAAATGTATATCCTGTTTTATCAGTTTATTTATTTTTTATATTTATTTTTATAAAAAATCAGGTAATCATTTATTTTTTAAGTATTGAACTTCTGTACCTATTGAGGTAGTCACTAAGTTTTATTTTGGAAGATATTTAAAATTCTCAAACCTTTCCCTTTTATTTTCACCTTGAAACATGTTTTGCCTGCACAAGTTTAGTAAGTTGTATTTTTTCAGTTAGATTTTAGCACATTTCCAATGGAAACAAAAGTATTTTCCCACTTCCTTTCTAGCATGAAAGAACAGGACTAAAGGAGTGAGAAAAAAACCAGGTTTTTTTCAATCAAGTTTGAAATATAAAATATTTGAAAAAAAGTTTTCTGAGAAAGTCCTTTTCCACAATGAAATTGCTTTTGAAGTATATTTGGGGAAAAAACAGGACTGCTACAGATTTTCTACAGACATCCAACTGCCTTTCCAGTATTAGACAGATTGTTTAGAATGTGCATATAGCAAGAAAACATCCAAACACTCTGTGTAAGCCACCTCCCTGAGCTACTGGAAGGACATTAATGCCCTTCAAAAAACCAATGCAAATACCTAATTAATTTTTTTCCCTAGGAGTTTGATTCTTAATGTTATAAAAAAGAAGTTAATCCCATCTGTTTAACAGTTTTCAGAAAGGGACACAGTAGGTCAACATAAATTGTTTTTCTAAATTGGAAGATCTTCCAAAGAACAATTAAAAACAGGACTCTTCAGCAAACCACAACAAATGAGAATTAATCTACAGAGTAATGTCTCATTTTTTTGCCAAGATTCTTACTCACTTTTATAGCTGTCATTTTTGTTGACTTCAGTGAATAATACTATATATAAGTCTATCCAGAGTAGAGGTCTACTTTATGAACTGGAGAAAGTAATAGTTAAAATACAAATTACAAGATATCTGAACTTCATTTTTAATTCTGTTTACAACAAAAAGATGGCAGAGTGTAACTACAGCAGAAACTTAATTGAAGTATTTTCTTTATTCTGTCCTTGGTTTAGTATTTGAAGTGATTAAAAAACCATAATAGACAAGTTTATCAGGATATGCAAGTATATCACAGAAATAAATCTGCATTACAAGTCAGAATTTGCTCTACAACTCTATTTCCATCACAATTCACAAAGATCAGTTCCAGGTGTTCTCTAATTAGCAGAGTACCAGACTTTGCCATTGCCATTCACATTATCTGTATTCACAGACTCACATTGCATTCAGCAGCTTCTTAATCCCTCAAAGGCATTTTGTAAAATTTAAAGAAAAAAACAGATTATGAACTCTGAGTGATCACTGTAACCTGTGTCAACTCAGCCTTTCTTACAGAAGCTTTATTCTCTTCTGCCTTAGAAACATCAAAATGCACTTGGCTTTAGCAGTGCACAAAAATTCCTGTCCAAAGAAATTTTGCCACACACATCTGTTTCTCCTGCCAGAAGCTTTCACCACTTCCTTTCCCCATGCAAACCATTAACATGTCAGATAGATTTTGACATATTCAGAAAATAGCAAGTAATTTCTTTCCTCATGATTTCTTTTTTTCATCCAAGGATTCAGCAAACTCAGGTAAACAAGAATGAGTTAAAATAAAGGCAATAAATCATAGGGAAATGTATATGGTAGTAAGCTCTTCTGTCACATTCAGGCATGTCACCCTTGTACAGATTCAGTCTGCTGGGTTTTCTGACCTCTACTACACCAAATTAGCTACTCCTCTTACAGTGGCACTCATTTGGAATTGGACCATGACTGGTAAAATAAAGCCATCATTTATTTACCATGAGCATATTCCCACTCCATATATTTCATTTACTTCTGTCATCTTCAAAAAAAAAAAAGGAGAACTAATGACAAAATAATAAAATTACACCAATTTTTATACAGTGTTGTCAACTGCTGTTCCCAAGACCGGCTTTAAAATAAATTAGCTGTAATTGCCATCACTTTTGCACTAGACATTCTATTAAATACAGTTTTTATGAGCTGTTTACCAGTGAATATATTTGAATTTTCTAAACATTAGCATGTACCTAAATACTAATAACAGGGCAACACTCGTGATAGAAAAACCAAAGGTGTAAATATGCAAATTTCCTACGCCTTTTCCATAGGCTGGTTACTCAGGAAATATTGATGAGGAAGGTGAGGTACAATAGCATTTTCTTCCTCTTATTGACTCAGTGTTAGAACTCCAAATCAATGCACTTATCATCATTTTGGTATTTCCTTTCTCATGGATTAACTCAGAATTTGGTCTTCAGAAGCTAAAAGAAGAGGACTGTTAAGGTCAATGCAGTTACATTGTATAAATTCTGGGTTAGTTGCCAGTTTTAAGTATTTCCAGATCATTAGCCATGTGGAGGTTGACTTTTCAGAAAGTTAAGACTGCTTCAGGCCATGTGCAAACGGCATTTGGTGTGGTACACAATTTCCACTGCTGATGCGGACAGTCTATACTGACTCCCCAAAAATTTTGGCAAATATTACCTTTTCTTCTACTATGAAGAAAAACTGTTTTTTATCCTATGCAGGCATCACTGATTTACTGAGATATTCTCTAGAGCAATGATTCATCAAAGTGAAAGCCAAATAAATACCACTGGCATATATGTAATAGCAAGTGTTACCTAGCTGAGCTTCTGTCACTACAAATCACCTCAACAGGCACTGGCATTATCCTTTTTCTTGGGCTCAGTGGGTCATTTGTACCTCCAGGTGAACACATGTTTGCAGGTAATGTTTGCACCAGATGGCTGATTTGGAGTCGTTGCACAGTGTGAAGGCCAGAGTTCAAATCGCAGATGCAGCCTTTCACTGGGGACAAAGGGAGCTGTGGGGAAAGCTTCTGAAAGGCAAGGGGTGCTCACGAGTCAGTAGGGTAGTACAGGGTTCAGTAAGCTCAAGTCCTTACACAGAAAACAGGATTTTTTTTTTAATCATCTTACTCTTATGTTCTCGTTCACACATGAAAACAACCAAGAGGACAAACAAAAGTAGATGTGCATCCAGTTAAAACCAGATAGTGGCATAAAAGAATAAAGAGGTAACTGCATCTCCTAAACACAATTCTTTTCTGTCCAGACCTTTTCTTCATTATAGGCTTTAAAGAAGCATTAATAATGAGAGCAAGTTGCACAGATTGAAATTTGGGGTAACAGTGAAAGAACCAAATATCCATTTCAGGATATAAGAGGCCTAGGAGAGAAATACAAGAATTTGTTTACTGTACTGCACAAATAATTGAACTTGTCTAGGAAATGAGTGTGTTAAATTTGCTGTTTAAGTGTACTTAATAGCCAAAATATTTATGGAATTATGGAAGACAGATTATAAACATATTTAATGAGGTAAGAAATACTTAGAAAATGTAGAAGTTTGGGGATTGTTGACTACACTTCCTCAGCAAAACTATTTGCATGCTGAAATATATCTACCGTCTATCCAGTACTATAATTTCTAAAGAAAAAATTGGATCCAAGGTCTGCAATATGCAGAAGGAACCATATATTGTACAAAATATTCTCTGCTCTGGACCTTTTTATAGGAAAGAACTACAAAGGACATAATCAGTATTAGTAAAAAAGAGAATTAGAGAATTCTTTTTAATTGATCTATTCAGATGTTTCAGCATTTGTACAAAATTCTGGAGCCTTAAATAATATATTGGCTAGTTTCAAGTCTGGTTTCCAAATTATTTCAATCTTTAAATATTTTAAATCTTTGGAAAATGCTGGGAATATTCAGGGTAGTCTGGAACTCATCTTTCTCAGATCAATTTGAAATAGATTTGCATGGTCAAATGCCATGGGCTCTTACAGATGAAGCATGCTCGTGTATCTTTCTTCCATAAAACCTAAATTACTAGATCATCAAAACTACTTATTGCAGTTGCTGTGCTTTATGACTCCTTGGCTGCTATTATTTGCCTTCAGGAAAATAAAAAATTTAAACCACTTTGATATTTAGGGGTTTTATTTTGTAAAAAGTCAGGAACTGTCCAGGGAAAGATTTCAGCTACATCAGCTGGGAAAAGAAACCTGGTCTTGGTCATCTCTGGATTAAAAAACGGATCTTCTTTGGTGCTATGAAACCAAGCCTCAAAGGAGCACTAAAGCCTCTTAAAAAATTCTATATGTCTTTGACCCTGTTAATACTTCAATGTAATGATATAATCATATTTGATGCTACAATTTTTATTATGGCTATATATTTCAGATGATTGATAAAGTTAGCACAGTTTATTGGAAGGCTAATAAAGTTTAATCTTATTCAAACAGGCACAGAGTGCACATTCTTTTGAAGAAAAAAGTATTTACAGCTGCTGTGAGTGAGCCTAAAATAATTAATCATTAATCAGAGCCAATTGAACAAACTGTTTAAATCACATGCAACTATGGGCTCTCGGCTTAAAAAATATTATGTTTTCTTTGCTTCTCCCACACTTTCCTTGCTGTTGTCTCTTCTTTTAAATCCTTGATCCTTTTATATTCTTGTATTCTTTCAGGCAGAGAGAGATATTTATCATTCAGCTTATTTCTATTAATCAGGACATCTGTGCATGTTTATTTAACCAGTTTCAAGGTTGAATCCACAGATTCATTCTTTTTATGGTTATCCCTACTGCCTCCAGTGGACATGTCTCCATAACAATTTGCATGTATTATGTCCAAAGCCTGTTCCTTACTTGAGAATTCACAGAATTCAGGACATGTTTTTAGGTACAAAGATTAGGAAGTCTTGTAAAACAAAAGAGTTCCTTGCATTAAGACAGCAAGAAGGATTAGAGGTATAGAACAGATGTCTTGGGTGGCCGGATAGAAGTGAAATATTTGAGTCCTTATCTTAAACAAACGTTTTGCAAAGCAGCTTATTTCCTTGCCTATTTCAAATGGACCTGAAAAAGGAAAGCTAATGAACATGACATGAAGTTCCACTGATTAAGACACTGGGATAGTCAGACTTCTATTCCTAGACTCACTTTTGCTTTCTGCATTAGCAGCCATTGGCTAACTGCAGGAATAGTCAACAAAGAGGAACCATGAACATTAAAACCTTTGTTATCTAGCAGCCTGACCCCAGAGGCAGAGATGGTGTGGTCCTTGCCTAATGGCTGGTTGAAGGGTAGTCTTGTGGAACATACAGGTCCGAATTTCAAAGGAGCCAGTAAATCCAAGGGTCTTGTTTTTATCTCATTAAGGCTAGGAAGCATCAATTTTAGCAGGATTTTTATAATGGAATATGCACTCTCAGTATTATGCGTATTCGAAGCAGAACGGTCCATTTTAGGTCTTTCAAAGAATTTGGTCTCAGGGACCTTTGGTTTCTGATGGACACAGGATAGACACAAGTAACAAGCACACAACTGTTGTGAGGGGAGCAGTTGTTTGCTTGCAAAGAAGAAAGGAAGATACCCAAGAGTTTGGTTTTGTAAAACTGAGTCTACTCTAGTGTTATATAAATAAGACAGGAGTTTTGTGGATTCGTTAAACACTTAAATTTGGCTGGTGTGATACACTGCTGCCTCTAGTATGGTCCTTAGTAGCCCTTTTGAAGAATTAAGAGTATACAGATAAAACTAATATAAATTTTTTGGTCTACAGAAACTAGCTCCCCTACACAAACATCCTGAACAATTACATGTCATCACTGTTGAGTAGTAGTACCCCAGATACAGTAGCTCACGTGGTTTTCTAGTTTTATTACAGGAGCTCAAATTGGAAAAAAAACCCAAAGCTGTCAAATTTAACAGAATAGAAAAGGCAATTTCTCTCTCAATCAGAGAAAGCTCAACCTTTTCTCTAATGCTAATTTACATCTTGTTGAGGCAGAGCTTAATCCCATATGAACATCTTGAGAATAATTTGTGCAAATAAATTAAGGAATACATTAGTTTACATGTAGCATCTATCTGCAAAAACTCTTCCAGGCAAAATATCTATTCACTCTACATTTTTCCCAAGTCTCTTCAATAATTTCCAAAACAGTACTTAACTGTGTAATAATCAAGTGCACATTATGATTCAGCTAATTTATTACCCTAAATCCTCTTTTCCACTAAACATAGACCTATGTATAAGTAAGTAACCAAGTGGGTAATGTAAGTGTCATGCAAGCATTTTCCTATACCAAGGTAAATTATTTCTTAGGAACAACCTTTCTAGGAGAGAAATGGTATTAAAAACAAAAACTTGGCATTAAAAAAGCATCCATTTTGCTTTTTCCTTGAATTCCATATTTATTTAACAAATAAAACTGGCTTTCTTATTGGCAGTTATCAAATGCAAATTATTAATTAAATCAATGACACTACAATTAGCCAGGTTCTTTCCTACCTATGTTAGGTGGTACCAAAAATGAAACTGATACCTGCATTATTTTTTTTTTGACAGATGCTCACAGTTTAAGTGATCATAGAATTTAAACCTGCATTGTATAAAAATGAAAGAACAGACATTTAAATGAAAATAGGCATTCAAATGAAAACATATAAGTATTTATCTCATCTCCAATAATGGCAAAAAACCAAACATTTAGGCAAAGGGCACAAGACCAGAATTACTATCCAGATAATACTCTGTATATAGTCCACTGAAATAGTTTCCAAAAATAATATTCTCATAATTTTCAGATTCATTAAGGAAGGTTAATAGTCTTTTTAGGGGCAAATATCTTACTCTGGATCTTCATTATATCTGCTAGACCCAAAATCTGACTAGATGACATTAGAAAGGTAATTTATCCTGATGAGCTCTGATAATCCTTAGAACTCATCTATTCCTTCTTCAAGTATATTCTCTGTAGTGATATGGTAAAAGAATATCTTCATTCTTCTTTCTTGAGTACAGAAGGTTTCATATCTTCACTACTTCAACTGGTAACATATCCCAACACAGCTTTTTGGAGTTTACACAGTTCAAGCTCAAAACTTTATGTGGATCAGGTTCTTTGATGAAGTATTGAAAGTCAAAAGTTTCCATTTTCAAATACACGGTCTCATGAACTTTTGAACCTCTTCTGTTTCCCCTTTAAATTCTGTTTTAAAGTGATAAATATTGCGCCAATTAAAGTGGATGTGTTAAAATGTGTTACAGATCCCTTAAACCACTGTAAAGATGGGAAAGGAAGACTAACATGCCAGCAGTTGGATTCTCAGTAAATACCCATAATATATCAGCATACAGGAAAAATCAATATTTTTACAAAAGTAGAATATAAGATAAAAAATGATGAATCACATGGAAGCTCATAATCTTATGAGTGTCATATCAGCCTAGCAGGCATTCATTTTGGATAAGTAATCTTAATATCACAGGATAAAGATTATATAAAGGAATTGCCAACATTTTGTTATGGAAATGAGAAAATTCAGGGTTAAAATAGAGACGAACGATTTCTTTTCATCATCAAGTGAAAAGATCAGCAAAAACTCACATGGAGCATCTTTCTGTATCTCTGTGGGAATTGTGCTTCTTGTGATCTGCTGCTGCCAGATTTAATGTGCTGAATTTATTATACACAAAGTTGTCTGACTCACAAGTAGTTTTTATTTCCTCATCACAGATACTGCTTTATGTTGTTGTTCAACAGCATAAAATGGTTAAAGTGGTTTTTTGCAGTATATACTCTACATTTTAACAAAAAAGGACACAGATTATCAAATATATTAAATACATAGTAAAAATAAGTGGGTTTGACAACTGCATGTTACTTGTAAAACAGCCTTTAATTCCTTCTTCAGGTTCCTCTTTTAAACATTGATCATATACAATGATTCTCGTTGACCTCTGACCACTTCACCTGTCATCCCTGAGGAAGGTATTAATCTGGTCAGGACAAAAAATAATTTTTTTTACTAGTTTGCTGCATTTTCTTATTTGAAACACAGCAAAGCAGGGTTAAGAAATGAAAGGAGGGCCCCTTTCTTATTGGGATTGGTGGTATCACTGAACTACTGAATGTTGTCAGTGAGAAAACAAGGGTGGGAATGTGCAGAGAGTACTTTTATTTGAGCATCTTTTATCTTGCACACATAAAGTACACAATTTAAGATTTCTCCGATATAATTTCTTGGCTAACAGTAAATAACAAGGGCTAAATATACGAGTAGCATAATCATTAATTTCTTTATCAATCCCATGGCAGGACAATTGATGAGCATCTCCCAGCCAGGGAATTGCCAGGTCAGTGGGGAAGGGTTGGATCTGTTACGTTTTGAAACTAACAACTTGATATTGCTGAGGTCTTGTTTTCTGATGTTCTGCTTTGTCTTGTTTGTTTTATCCCTTTTCATGTCAGTATTTTTCCTCTTGTGTCCTTCAACTGCTGAAGAAAACTATCTCAGCTACTGCACTTCTGCTTGTTTTTCCTTTTCTTGTCATGCATAGCTCTAGTTCCCATACTTTCTTATTTCTTAATAGCAGTTTTCTTAGTAAAACCAAGCCTTAGTCATAAAATTGTCATGCACCAAACTAGGCCTGGATCACATACAGTTGAATCGTTAGACGGTGGGTTACAACAACAACAACGGCATTCAGAGCTGAACAGATTTACTCAGTGTTTGTGGTGAGCCTGGATTATAATCTGGTCATCCCTCCTGAGCTCGATGCCTTATCTACTAGGCCACATTGTCTGCCTTCAGTAACAGCACATATATCCCAGCATTGCCCAAACCCCTGTGCTAAAGAACACCATTAAAATTGCAAAGTCATTATTCAACATTTGCAGATGCTGTAGTGGAGCTACTGATCTGACCTAATTCACTGCATTTTCTATTTATATAATCTGAGATGCACTAATCATATGACTGCTTACTCTTTTAAATAGGAGTCCTGCACTATTTAGCCCTCATTTGGAAAGAAGTTATCCTGTATTCTATTGATTTCCATTTCCAATGCCTTATTTGTTGCACATTATTAAAGACAATTATTAATTCCACATGGCCTTCCCTATAAAGCTCATCTCTGCAGATACCTACAAAGTTTAACCACAAATTTTGTCTGTGCCATTCAGGTTAGTTGGGACCTTGTCTCTAGACAAAAGACTTTTACGTAACACTTCATTGTTGTTTCCGCTCATGCCATCAAAATACAAAGCTCTAACATCAAACAATTTTCAAAATTACCATGGTTTATTCTTGTACTAATAGTAGCTGATAGTCCAGTATTAAAAATCTACTACCCTTTTTCCTTTAATTTTTTGGTTGTCATGAAAAGTAAAGGCAGTCAAATTCAGGAATACTTCTGGGCTGTGGAAAGTCTTTTAGAACAAGTCTTCAGAAACAGGGCCTGAGTATTCATGAAAAGTAAAGATTTTACTGTTGTTCATTCTGATGTTTGCAGGAATTCTTGATCTCCCTCTACAACTGTCCTAGGGTCCTGGAGGAAAGAAAGATGAATTTAGAAATATTGAGGGAAATCTATCTGCAAACAATTTCACTGTCTGGGAATAAAAATCACAGATTTTTAGGTAACAGCTATTTCCATGACTGACTAATCTTGAGATTTCTGGTGAGAACTGTTTTAAGCCCTCATTACTTTTTTTTCCTATTTCTACAACCAGGTCCAGTCCCAATTCCAGTTGGTATTACTGAAAGGTGAACCAAAGCACTGAATATATATTTTATACATGAAGGGATCTTTACCAAATAGACAACCACCCATTGTTTGCAGATCATTAAGGCAATGTAAGTAATGTAGGCTGAAGAGGAAAACCTTGTGTCTGAATCGATGCAATAAAAAGAAGATGTCTAAATCTCACAAGTAACTACAGATCCAATAGGGGTAGCTGGCGTCTGTCAGTGCTCACTTCCTCATGTCTTCTTTGTTTTCCTCAGCTCACCACCACAGATCTGGGAATTCTGGGAAACAAAATTCTCATTTTATAACATGAGACTGAATAGGTATCTGTTGTGTGCAGAAAGTTTATTTTTGCTCTATACCTTTGGCCAAAATAATGTTTCCTTGAATATAATTTCTACTGTATATGTGATTGGCATATCAGTTGCCTAGTAGCCTTGACTAGTATTTTTCTTATATTTTAGTAGTTCCAATATCCTAACTCTTATCCCTGTCAGCCTACAAAAATAATATTGTCATAAAGCACCAATGCAACTATATCAACAGAAACCTAAGAACAAATACTGTTCTAGCAAAATAAATGGCACATACATTTTATTTTCTTTCTCATACATGAAGATCTACACTGATAAATATAAGCTCACAGAATGGAGGGCCCTGCTATTTCAGTAGATAATCAAACCCTCCTCTAGCTCACAATATCATTAGGTCTGACTTTCCCATTTATAACAAAATTTCCTTTCTCTGATTTATTTGAGAATTTAGAAAATAAGCTTTTTTTGGAGTATAGATTCTCAATTAAGTGGTTGGAATTAGTAATGGTGTGTTTTGGGAATCTATTAACTATTATTAACTAGTAATCTATTAAGTAGTAATGAGAGATTATACTTTCCACAAATATACTAACAATTTTTCATTTTAAAGGTTATAGGGTTTTCATATTTACAACACATTTTTTCAGCAAAAGTGACATCAGATTTTCCTTTCTGCTTGAAGAAACTCTCTGTAGTTGCATGTGATTTAAAAATAAGTGTGCCCAACATTCCTTAAAGCAATGACTATAGATTATTTTTTCCCTCCTGTGCAGCTCAAGTTCGGTGTCTTTCATCTGCTGTATTGCACACATGAGGTATTGTCTGACGCGGGATCCTGATGTTTTAATAAGAATTTTGCATTTTGGCAGCCAATGAGACTTTCTTAGATAATTAATGAACATTCTTGCACAAAAATTAAACTCATTCAATTCTGGAGAAATCCAGAACAACTTTTGTGTGTGACAGCATGATGCATTTTTTCGATGATGAAGTGATATTCTCCTAACCCCTCATCTTTCTGTAGATATTAAACACTGACAGTCTTCACTTTGTTGAAGGGGACCTCTCTGATTTATAACACTCATACTTACTAATTTATCTTTAAAGGCCAATTAGCTGACTGAAGTGCTCAAATGAGTCAGTAGTAAAACGGAGATTGCAGCAAGGACTTAGCCACTATCAAAGTAAATCACTTCTCCCTTTTAATAAGGCTCAAAAAAATTATTTCATCTGTCCATTGCCTATGCCTCCTTCACTGATTCAGGTTCAGTTTTCTATAGGCCAATTAAAGGTATGTTTGCTAAAATACATTTCAAAACAATTTAGAAGGAAGCAGTAAGTGGAGAAAATGAAAAAAAAGGCAGACAGTTGGGTTAACTGAGTACAACCTTTGCAGTGGACTCAAAACTTAGTAATGAACAAATTATTTTTATCTAGAAAGCCAGCAGAAGGCAAAATACAAACATAATTTCACAATAAAATTAAACATAGAAATTAATACTGCCCTGCTGATCATGCCAGCATGAACACTGTTAAGGTTTGAGCTGTCACAGAGCTGGGGTTTTGTTTGATTTTTTTTTTTACACTACTTTAGCCTACATCTTGTTTGGTAGGTGAGGCACTTTGCAGATTTGTAGAGTTCACCAACAACAGTACTGGTTGTGTTACCATTTGTCATTGAAGCAATTCTCTGCTTAAAGGACACTTCATGTCCTAAAAGTCTGTTCCCTCCTGTGCCCTCTGCAGTTCTAGCAATCTAAATAAATCAAGGTCCCTTTACAGCAATGCATTAATGTGGAGGTAACCCAGAGCTTCTACCCAGCTCATCAGAGTTTACATCTTCTTATATATTTTTACCTTGCAGTTATATAGTGAGTTTGAAGGAGATGAGGGTATTATCCGAAAATTGCATACATATATTTTGTCAGGTAGCAAAATTTATATAGACCTATTATTTGTCTGAGTCTTCCCATATCCATCCTGAGAATATATGCTCCCTTTAAAGTACTGTAAATCTAACTGTCCCCTAAATCACCTTGGAGATGTCTGTCAAAATGAATAGCATTAAAGCTATCAAGAGTTTTCCAAAGTACATGTCTTTCTAAAAATCATAATACTGGTTTTATTTTATATTTATGACAATGCAAAATAATTATTGGTTTATCCAAAGGCAGTAAAGAGTCTTAAAGTATTGGAAGGGATTCTGAGTCAGAATGATGAAGTGCCTAACAGCCAATATTCTACAGCAAAGAACAGATCTCTGTCATTAAAATATATGCAACAGTCAGGCTTTTGCTAAAATGTGTTTAGTTTTAGAATGTATTATTTATTAAATAAACTTGATTTTCATTTTCCTCTTTTATTATCTTCTTCCTTTTCTATTGTTCTAGGATATTTTATAGCCATTTACTTGCAAAACAGAATGTTAAGATTGTAGAGTGTTTCCTGCTAGATGAGAGGTTTAAAAAGTCCAAAGAAATTTATAGCAAATGGCAGCATGTAACTGATGAAGGCTTACTGGTTGCTTTATTTACCAAAGTTGTTTGGTTTTGTAAGCCTGGCACTTCATTAAGTGAATGTCTTCAATTTAAGGTGCAGTTGCCTCACTCTTTAATTTGGACGGTTCTAGTGTTACAGTAAAGATTTTTATGTTGCAGTTACTGAAAATAGCTTAGCTATTTAGTCTCTGAATCATTATTTTAATACATTGAAGTACAACCATAATAGAATCAGTTCATTCCCCTGTTAAAATCCTGGAATGAAGCTGAAAGAAAGCAATAGGATCATCTAGGATCATTAATAATGGTAAAGAGTGACCAGGATGATAACAGGATGAGAAGCATCTCAGGATATAACTGCAGAAGGGAATGGTAAGGGAAAAAAAAGGAAAAACCATGGGGCACAAGGAAAGTTAAGCTCTAGGCAAAAGTTTTGTAATGGAGGTCCTTACTCCATTTCCAACAATGCCACCAAACATACTTAATGTTTAGCATAATTAATCTGGCTGGAACTATAATCTTTGCTATTGAGCTAGTCACTCAAAGACAAATATTTCCTTGACACCTTGAAAGACAACTAGAGTGTTTATCTATCCAACTCCAGGAATTGATTACATAGTCAGGGCTGTTTCTTTTCTCTGGGGGTTGTTGGATTTTGAGGTGGGAATTTGAGGTGGGGGGCAGGGGGAGGGGGAAGGTGGAACTTTAAACAGTTTAAACACATGCTTGTCTCAGTCCTGCTTAAAGCCACAACAAAACATCAAAGCCATTCCTAGCTCCTTCTTCGTAGGTCTAAAATATAATTAAGTTCTTTTCCTTCAGTATCTTCAGCTTGCTGAGTGCCACTTGACTTAAAAAGGAAGGAAACAGTCTAATAAGGTACACACTGAAGTGTACTTAGCTATTCATAGCTCATAATATCTTTCAGAGAAGGGAGATTTATTGGCCCAAAACCCTAGGCCAAATTCAAAATCTCTTTCTTTCCTCCCATGCACTAAAGAACAACACATGTGCAGACATGCACACACACATGGTGGCTGGGGAAGGGTGTCCTTCACTCAGGAAAAAACTGTATAAACTGTTAGATGGAAAATTAGAAAATAATTGCCCAAGGAATGAGTATGGCTTCCTGGTTTCAAAAAGCAAATCAGGTGGATGCCTTTATGAGGACAGAAATTCATCTATCACATGGTCTTCCACTTACTGATGGAAGGACGGGAAAATGAACTGAATGGACTCACAGCTGCACTAATACACAAAAACAAAGGTAGTTTTCTACACCAAAGACTTATCTCAGAATGTATTCAATCAAGATTCTATTCTTCTGCCTTGGTAATTAGATCGAAGATAAAATGTACTTTCTTCTCACATTTCTGCTCTTTTTGTACAAATAAAAATGCTCTGCTACACTTCATCTGCAGTTCATAGCTAGTTTTGAAAATCTTAATAAATAAATTTTTTTAGAAGAAATTACTCTGATGATATCATGGAAAAATGTTAGCATGAAAGACGAATGCAACTGTGTTATTTTGAAGAATTTTTTTTTTCCAAATAAGGAAATTTTGACAAATGAAATTAGTTGTAACAAAACATGTCAAAAAGAATCAATTAAAAAAAAAAAAAAACCACAAAACCAACCCCAAAATACAGAAGTTGGTTGTAAGTAGAAATTTGTCTTACAGACCAAATGAGGCTTCCTTAAAAAAGGTGCCTCTGCTACCAGTCTAAAGTGATCACCTTCCCTCACTGGTATGTGCAACCCAGATTCATAGCAGCTACTAGAGTCATACTGAAGTCTCCTGATATAAAGCGTAAGATAAAAAAATATAGCCAGCAATGTGAAGCACCTTATCTACAGGGCACTAGTGATGCACTTCAGAAAAATTACTACAAAGGACCTAACACCTCTTCACAAGTTATCTGCACTACACATGAAAAAAAGAAAAAAAGAAGTCAACAGATAAGACCATGAATCTGTTTTGCATATGATAAGAGGCTGGTTTTCACTTGTGGTTTTGGTGGGGCAGGTAACAAAACCAACATGTCTTGAGGTTCCAAGACTAATTTCAACAAAATCTTAGGATCACAGAAATACTCCTGAGGCTATTAGACTTCAATCAACAGACCACTGGGAGTCCACAAATTAGTTTTAAGAGAGTAACAAATTTATTTCTAAAAACCACGGTAGTTTCAATAGGTCTTAGTGAACTTTGGACTTTATGAAAAACAGACTCTAAAATCTTCTTAAAGGAAATTATTAGCCAGTCTGCAGTAATAGAAGCTCCAGTTCATCAAGATGCTGTTCTGGTTTTGACTGGCTCAGAGTCCATTTTCTTCTTAGTAGCTGGTACAGTGCTGTGTTTTGGATTCAGTGGGAGAATAATGTTAACACACTGATGTTTTGGCTGCTGCTCAGTAGTAATTACCCTGAGGAAAGGAGTTTTCAGTGTCTCATGCTCTGCTAGCAAGGAGGTGCACAAAAAGCTGGGAGAGATCATGACCAGGAAAGATGACCCAAACTGTCCAAATGGATGTTCCATACTATAATACATCATGTCCAGTATATAAACTGGGGGGAGTTACTTTGAAGGGGGATAATCACTTCTCAGGGGGAGGCTGGGCCTCCATCAGAGGGTGGTGAGCAATTGCAGTCTGCATCCCTTTTTTCTCTTGGGTTTTGTCTTCTTTCCCTTTCCTTTTTATTAACATTATTAGTGCTAGCAGTATCACTATTATATTTCACTTTGCCATAATTATTAAACTTGAGTTTTATTTTCCTTTCTTTCCTGACTCTCCTCCCCATCCCACCATGGGGGCAGAAGGGAAGAGAGTGAGCAGCTGGGTGGTACTTGGCTGCCAGCTGGGGTTAAACCATGACAGATGCACAACCAAAAGCTTAGGCAAGTGAGTTGCATCTTTTTTGATCTGATATAAACTCCAGTTCTCAAGTGATAGAAAAAACAGTTAAGGTTTCAGGGAGGGGTAACACCTTCAGATCCCCATCTTAAATCATTTTGCAAGTGCAATGAGAAAGAGAATATTCTGTTGGAATGAGCACGTTTGCTGAAGGGTGATATGCTTCATCAACGGGTGTGTTACAGGAGATGATTTCAACCACAGAGAGAAATTAGGACTGACAAGCTAAATAGTCCTGACATTTCTGTGTGTGGGCAGCATCTATTCTGGTACAGCTTTTACCACTGGAACTCTGCAACAGCCCTGGCTGCCAGCCAACATTCACAGTCCCTTGAAATAGAAACAGTGGGCAAAAGATGCATTTCTTGGGCCATTTCCATGTTGGGGGGTTTTTTTGGTTAATAGTAGAATTCACACTTTAGCCAGCTGGACAGGATCTTAAAAACTCTTAAAATTTGCATAGAAATTCAGTGTAACTAAAAGGTGTCTGAGATCCAAAAGCCTACCAATGTCATTTATTCAAAACCAAGGTTCACCCCCCCCCATCCATCTGCATTTCTTGCTACTTTCATTATGTTAATTTCAAATGCTTTCAACAAAGAAGATATAATTTTAAGCCTAGTGAAAACCATTCCCTGTGAAACAATGAAAGCATCACATATACCCAATAGCAGAACTTAGTGGTAAAGGAATATGTTATTGAATTGGAAGAAGCTTCGTATCTTTTTCCCATAGCACTAGATAAAAGGGATAATTTGAAGTGTATTGTTCTATAACACTGAGTTTTTGATTTCATGGACATTCTTTGTTTTTCCTGTGTAACATATTTAATTTCAGATAACTGTATTAGCATAAGAAAGCTATCTCAGCAATTCAAGGGGAAAGACATCTGTCATTATTCTTAGGGACAGAGCTGATGAGAGTATTTACCAAAAATTTCCCTAGCAAAGACCAATTTTTACTTGCTCATGCTGTCATGAGCTTTGAAGTCACCTAGGCTGAAACTCTCTGTGCTCCAAATGCCTCTGTCAAGTGAATTATACGTGCATGTGCAAGGAAAGCTTCAGTCCTATCAATATAAAAGAGCTCGTCTTGAAAAACTGACCAAAAGCAAAGAACTGTGCTTTGTTACAAAGTTTATTTCGCATATACTTTCCCCTCACCCTCAGAGAGGTGGATCAGATTTCACTGAATCTTTCTTAACCACAAGTTATCACTTCACAATGAATCATGGAATGGTTTGGGTAGGAAGGGACCTTAAAGATGATCTAGTTCTGACCCACCTGCCATGGACAGAGACACCATTCCCTAGACCAGGTTGCTCAAAGCCCCATCCAACCTGGCCTTGAAGACCACTGTAAATAGAGTCAGAAGTTCCATCTTCTTGTAGCTGTTACCAGGGTGTGGGAAAGAGTAAAAAAAAAGAAACAAACTTGCATATCGTTGGAATCCTGATGGATTTGGGTAACTTAGTCATGTGCAAATTGTGTCTGCATCTATCAATGAATTTCTATTCATTTTCATTTTCTTATGTCTCTAGACTGTGCTATGTGCAGGGTCTGACAGGTATTTTCCCTGTAACTGCCTTAAATCCAAAACCAGACAGCTACCTCCATTACCTGTAAAGAAACATATCATAGCAGAGGGGGAAAAATGGGAGAAGATCGTGGGTGAGAGGCTGGTACTGAGGCTATGGAAAGTACTATTGAGGGAGAAGACCTGATACACACGAACGTCGTTGTGAGGAGTCTGGGTGTGCACAGGGAATTAGGAGGGGACACATATGGGACTGTTAACCCCACCTGACCACAGGGATATTTAAAATCATATGGCATCATGCTCAGCAAAAAAACCAGGAGAAGAATCACAGGATAAATTAGGTTGGAAAACATCTCTGAGATCATTGAGTCCAACCTATGAACAAACATAACCATGTCAATTAGATTATGTCACTAAGTTCCATATCCATTCTTTCCTAAAAACCCCCAGTGACAGTGATTCCACCACCTCTCTGGGCACTCCATTCCAATGTCTAATTACCCTTTCTGTGAAGGATTTCCTCCTGATGTACAACCTGAACCTCCCCTGGCACAGCTTGAGGCCATTTCCTCTCATCCTGGTTGCCTGCGAGAAGCCCCTGACTCCACCTGGCTACAACCTCCTTTCAGGCAGTTGAAGATTGTGCTAAGGTCTCCCCTGAACATCCTCTTCTCCAGGCTAGACAATCACTCAGCTGATCCTCATAAGACTTGTGCTCCAGACCATTCACCACCTTCATCACCAGTCTCTGGATTTGCTCCAACACCTCAATGTCCTTCCTGAATTGAAGCAGGAAGGAGAGGATATTTAGTTATGGAATTTGTCTTCCCGAGGAACTGCTAGGTGTGATAGAGCCCTGCTTTCCTGGGGATGGCTCAACACCTGCCTACCCTTGGGAAGTCTAGAGTGAATTCCTTGCTTTCCTTGCACAGGTCCCTTTTGCTTTACCCATTAAACCATCTTTACCTCAACCCACAAGTTTTCTCACTTTTACCCCCTCCAATTCTCTCCCCCATCCCACCAGGGGAAAAGCAGTGCTTGGTTAGTGGCTGGGGTTAGACCATGGCATCTTCAATTTTAGTATCATTTTTCCTGTTTCTCTTTATTCTAACCCAGGAATATTAGGTGTATGTCCATGTTCCTACACGGAAAAGACTTACATGAGTGATATTTGGTATGACTGAGGTATGCTCTCTACTCAAAGCACTGATTCAGCCATTTTGTTAGCCTATTCCTAAAAGTATTCAGCTTTCATTTTCAGGACCAGAATGAGATGGTAAAATTAATTAATAGCTGTACCTTTTGACTAATTTGGGGAAAAAGCCCAATCTCAGTTTCATCTTTCCCTCTAGTGAGATCATTAATAATCACAGATTTAACTCTTATTGAAAATCTTATAGTCAGGTTTAACTAAGGTGTTAGCAGTTATTTGCTTATATTATTGTAACACTATGAACAAGCTCACAGTCATTTTTAAAAGGACACCCAGGCACTCATCATCATTCCTCTACTCATGATTTGCACCAGCATGTTTTTTATTGTGATAATTCAGTAATAAGGCAGAGACTGACACATATCAAGAGGTCTTATCAATCCTTGGCTTCTCCCATTTGCCACTCCAGGCTTTGGCTGCATGTTACCATGAAAATTGCTTTCCAGAACTGGTAATTATGCTTCTACAGCTGATGCAATTTAAACAAACAGCAGCATCAAGAACACAAGAAGGGCTTTGGAAGATATAGTTAATCCTGTAATAAAAGGTTGTTTGTTTGCTTTTGAGAAAGATTTAAGGATATTTTTTCATTAGATATAACTCAAGTTAATATTTTCTTGGGATTTAATTCAGGATTAGTGTTTATTTATGAAATCTACTATTTTGTAGAAACTATAATTTCCAAAAAACAGTATTATATTTGCATGGAATTAAAGCTGATAACATATAAGTAACAAAATGAAAAGAATAATTTTCTCATAGTCAAGTTACATTATATCTGAGAATCCAGACTTACATTTAAAATGTAAAGAAACCATGAACTCCAGAAAAAAAAAATCTTAATCAAATGCTATGTAAAAAAATACAGAAATTAATGGGTTTTGCATATCATAATGATCTAAATCTACATTAAGATTTTTTCCATCTATCCTTCACATGATGTCAATTATTATAACAATAAATATCCCTGAATTGAACACATAAATTGGGAAAAACTAACATATTCAACCAATCTTAAATTAATGCTAATGTGGGTTGAGCTAAACTAGAATATTTTTAACTCAAAAGAGAGAGTACAATTTGACTATGCTTTAGGATTATGATTTTTTAAAATTAATTTATAAATTCCTAGTTGTTCCAATACAAATAAGAAAAAAGTATTAAAGAAATTTAAAACCACACTTTTACAATCTCAGAAGCATCCACATTAAGGGAAAATTTATCAAGCAAGCATTACACAAGAAAAAGATTTGACATAATTTGGTAAATCAACATTTTATACATATCTTAGTATTTACGGTCTTTTTTCAGTTTGTTCTTTTCACCCTATTTGGAACAGCCCATCTCATTTTCTGTTAGACATAGTTTTTAGCAGTTTGGTAAATAAAATATTGCAACATCTGGTAATGTAGGATTGAAAAATAAATATATTTCAGTTTGATGTTCGCAACTTTGCAGAGCAAAGACAATTCTGCTCATCCTGAGTATTCACAACATTAATTAGGGAACACCTAAACTTTGATATCAGTATGATTTTAATCTTTTTAATATTTTAATGGCAAGGGTTTCTCTGGTAGAATTTTTACCCTAAGATTATTCATACTGTTAGTAGGAGTATTATTTAACATTAGCTCATCCTACACTATTTGCAGAACTGACAGAGAAACTGAACTATTCTGTATGAAAAGGAGGAAAAAAACCCAAAATCTGTCAAAAATCAAATATCATAAAAACAAAGAAAAGAAAAAGTTCTTCATTTAGAAAATTTCAGAAATTACTAGGCAGACAAAAAATTAACAGAGGCACAGATTTCCATCAGTTTATAAGAGCCAGAGATATAGCTTTCCAACAGCAACAAACTTAATGTACTGTATATCACTGACTCCAACAGACCACACACAGAGCCCCCCCAAAGCCCTTCAATGTTAGTTTTATTCTTCATATGTCAAGAACTGCCATCTGTCTTAAACTGCATGCATTCTCTGATCTGGTAAAATTAAATGTGGGTAGCAAAATCTTAGAGCAGAGCCCTCCTCTCCACTGCTTTCTCCAGCCACACCCAACGCTCCCTTAAACTCGATAGAAACCTACAAGCCCAGAAAAATAAATGAAATAATTACCATGGTTTGACAGTTCCTAGTCATACATGTACAAAACACTATTCTTTTGCGCTATAAGGAAGGAAAAAATCCAATAAACTCCCTTCATCTCCTCTACCATACAAGGACAGAGACTATATATATTCTTTCCTCTTAATCTGAACTAATTGACTCCAGGTGCCCCTCTGCAGGAGTGGTGCTGGGAGAAATCACTGATTTAAGGGTTTTGACAGGTCCTGTATAGCACCACAGCATTCATACATTTCTGTCTTAGTCTTCAAAGGTTATTCTTCAAAATGTTTTTGCCAGCTGAAGCATTGAAAGACACTGTTTTCACCTTTGAGAGGAAAAATGTGGTAGTTATTGTCTTAGAGAAAAAATGTAAGGTGAATCAGGAAAGTTAAGTTTCAACAGAAATCAGTTTATGGAATCTTGAGAATGTTTGCATGGGAAAATTACCAGTGTGTTAGAGGGAAAAATTAAGGCACAGGAAATAAATCCCTCTATAGGTATCCAATGAATTCATGCTTCCAGTTGCTACATTGGTGTTCCACCAGATACACAAGTTTTTACAGGAGGAGTGCAGGTTGATTTATGTTATGGCAATGCAACAGCAAGTTGTGATGTATGAACGCAAGTCAGTGACTTAGGACTTCTTTTCCGCATTTTCACTCAGAAGTTCAAGTTTTTTGGCAAGCCCTTTTGAATGTATGAAAAGGAATTGTTGGTATAAATCATACATATATTTTTATATAAGTTTTTTATATGCAAATTTAAATCACATTGAATCAGCCACATAATTATAAAAGCTGACCCTGCATATTTTTGTAATGCCATTCAAAAAAGAGTAGAAGCAGTGCAGTGTCAATATACTATTTCTTACATTGCAAGTAGCAAAGAAACCATTAAGACGTACACTCATTTTTAGTCTGCAAACACATATTTGACCTTAATCCATATACAATTTTTAATTGATATATTAATTAAACTCAGAATCAACCTTGGGACTGTCTAGACCTTATATATAAACATTTGAAGTTTAGCCACTGCCTTTAGTTTCAGACTGAAGTTTTGCTGATAGTCTAGAGCTCTAGGGACTCATGTCTATCAAGGATCCTCCTTCTGTACAAAATTTATTCCACTTAATTTTAACAGCCTGAGATTAGAAAAAAGCAATTATCACTCACAGCCATGGCTGGCAGAGAACAGATTGGGGTGACATGGCCAGATGATTATGTTACTTAGAGATGAGGACAATTTTTTTCCTAATAGCAGATCCAGAACTCGTTCAGACCTAAAGAGGTGAGAAAATTATGGAAGTCAAACAAGTGCAAGCATCTCTCCAGAATCCTCAGAACTCCGGTCCTTTGTGCAGGCATCTCACCTAATTGTAGCCCAGTCAAAAAATCAGGAGAAAAAAAAACAAACCTCAGACCCTATCTTAACAATTTGTACGTTCTACGGTTGTCCACACCAAAGCATGTGATAAATTCCCCACTCATTTATTTTGCATGCGCTAAAGTGATACAACTCAGTCTGTTTTGCAGAAAAAGATCTCCCTAAGACAACTAAGCAGAGTGCCAAATACAGAGTATGGAGGTATGGTCATTTCTTTGCCCTTAAGCTCTCATCCAACCAACAACCACTTTCTATATCTTTGAATAACTATTCTCAAATCTCATATATTGAATTATAGTAATAAAGCAACAATGAAGAAAAACTTCTGAACTTTGGAAATAGACTTGAGAAAATATCTAATGAAACTTTCAAACTGATAATACTCAAAATGCATTGTGAAAAGCCAAGAATACATCATTGCATAGGGAGTTTCAGGAGAAAACCTTTATAAAGATAATCTGATAACAGAAACCTGGAAAGCTAACCTTTAAAAAAATTACCAATTTTCCCATTTTGTGATGCCATGCTACAACACAAAAAGTAATAGAATAGTAAAACAATCCCAGTCTCTTTAAAACAGGTCCCAAAATCTTTCAGTTACAAACCCCTGACTAAGCCAAATAGAATAATTTGTTATTTAAAAGGAAAAGTAATAAATTGGATTTCATGCCTGGAGAGCAACCTAATCAAGGTGATGTTGGATGCTGATAATGAGACTTTACCAGGAAATCTGGAGATTAGTATATTACCTTCCTATATGTTATTTCAGTTCAGATCTTATTTATAAATGCAGGCACATTCTCTGCTAGGTCATTCCAATTACTTGGTATATAATTCAGCACCTGAATCAATTCTATCAAGTTGAAGATGATGCTCTTGACAAGATCCTATTTGCTGAACAATAGTGGATAGAAGCTTCCTTAATAAAAGAAATAGAAAAAACCTGTGAGCAAGTAAGACAAAGTGGAAAGTTGCTCTCCAAATGCAGGCCTGTTTCCTGTGGCACAATGAGTCCTAGCCCAGCATTTGCATGGTGGAGTGTTACTTACAGATGGAACTGTCAAAATCTGTTTTTTATTGTACAGGAGGACAAATGTAGTCCCCACGGGAGGAACTTCTCAGCATAATGAAATCTAATCTCTCTGGAAGGCAAAAGATTCATTCCCTGTACATTTTATTTCTCCTCAACTTCCCTCTAACTACTACATGTTTTATAAGGGTTTCATACCTTTCTCAGCCATCACCAAATAGCAAGGGGATAGAGGGGGAAGAGACAGAATTGGCCATATTTTAAAATTTTTCTCCCTCCTATGCACAGCTGATTTCTTCTATTTCTGCTCTGTACCACAGTGATGCTCAGCTGGTGGAACACAAGAAGTACCAAGATCTGCCAGACCTATACCAGCTGGACCCAGCTCAGTTCTCTGATTTTTTTCTCTACTGTGAGTTCATGCACATCTTCAGATCTTCCCATGCATTTGAAATATGTGACTAAAGGCACTGTATTTCAGTTACCTTTTCCTCATTTCTTTGATCATTTGTTATGGAATCAGCTTTCTCCATGGTGCTTTGCTTTTCCTTGGTCTCATCCCTTAAAATTACTAATGGCTTGGAACATCTTTCTGGCTATAGCCTAATATTTGGTCCACTTAAACTTGGCAATAGTGTTACCACATTTTTATGAAGTTTGATATTTCCATTAAAGTTTTTTTCATTATTATCTATATACACAGTTAAATGACATGATTACATTGGTATTCTGGTGCAGTTTATTCCATTTCCCAAACATGATCAAATCCTGTTTCTCAACACCTGGAAGGACAGAGGTGCAGCTTATGAATGCCAGTCAATAAAGAAGTCACTATACTTCTAATTGTTTTAATAGCAAGTCCTTCAGTCAAGCCCTAAAATATAATGCACCAAATCTGAAAGAGGCTGTAGATCACATGAAGTCAATGTGTGCATTATCTGTACAATAGAAAGTTGTTTCAAGCACTCATTGAGAAAACCAATGAAGAAATCAGATGGATTTATACAATTTCTCTCTTTTTATTTGTTTCTTGCCACAAGCTGCTTCTGGTGATGGCACTAATGGCACTAATCTACTACAGAAGCTACTCTTGACAATGAGTGAATGGCTCATGGAAGAATCATGGCCAGTGAGGGGCAGTTCTTGTTTTGTATACTTAGAAACTTGTCCCCAAAGACTTCTTTGGTTTAATGCTTTGGTATTCAATCAGTGATCTATGGAAATGTAGATTTGTCATTTTCCAGCTAACATGACTCCACTGGGGATGTCAGCCCTGTCATATGACAATAAGACCATGTATTTCAAGAGGAATCACTTTCTTATAACTGAGAATTCTATGGGCTAAAATCAGGGTTCACTTCAGAGCTGGTTACTGCCTTTCTTCTTCAACCCACAGCCTTTGCTCACGACCTGTCTTATACCTCCCCACCCTAGCTTCCTGCTGCAATTTTAAAATGTATAAAATGTATAAAAACATATGTATAGCTCACAAACTCCAGACAGGTAGCCACTTCCTTTGCGGGTTTTCTTTCACAAACATGAATATTGAATTTGCTGATGGGACTCCACATCTAGATGTCCTGACACCAGAGGCCTCAGAGCACTATACAGCCAAAGCTTCATGTTTCTTAGCTCATTCACCCTCAGATTTCTACACCATGATATTTCTGCTCTCATGCATCTTATCAACACCTGTGATGGTGAGAAATGAACATAACATGCAAGATAACTAGAAGATTGAAAGTCAGTGTAATCATACTGAAATGATTCTAAATTATGAAGATGGAGTACAGACTCACTTTTATATCTGTAAGGAGGGATGAAGATTACACTGTGACCAGTACTTAATGCTGTCTTCATTCACTCTTGTTCAGCATGAGTTCACTTTTCAGACAGCCCCTCTGTGTCTGTGGGAGTGTGTGCAAACTGCAGCACTGGTATTTGTAGAAAAAAACAGGTGTGTGTTTGTCAAGTCAGTTATAATATCCAGAATAGCTAGTTTGCACAAACCAATGTGCTTGTGTGAGGTAAACAGATGGCATCATATTTTCCCTCCTGACGCAAGCACTTTTTAAAAGCTTTTGCAAATATCATTTAAGGACAGTTAACAATGTCAAATGCAAACATATTTAGCATATCTCCTCAGTTCTATTTCAAGGTATGGATATAATACCAATGTATTTGGTATTTCTCTATCCATATCTATATGCACCAAGACATATAATATCCTTCTGATATTATTCTTGATTGTAATTGGGAAATCTTTAATTCAGAGGAACCTTTGTCATTGATGGTCTCTCTCCATTAGACCTCTCCATTAAAGGTCTTTGTTTTAACCATGATCTTCCTCCATATTTCAAAATTCTGCCACTGCAGCTTGGATCTTCCAAGTAGACAGTAAGCAATGCTTTCTCCTTGATACAGCTCATGTACTTGAGAGGGAAGCACATGCTTACATGTTTGTAGGATACTGCGAACAAAGCCTCAGAGTTTTGACAACAGTGTGCAAATTCCATGCACTTCGATTGATTTTTCCTACAAGTCTTGGATCAAATTGAGGCATCAAAAATCGAATTAATGAATAATTTCTCTGGACAGGAAATTATTTCATTTAATTACCCAAATATTATTTACTGACTTTGTCTCAGGACACAAGTCATGGTCATTTCTATTCCTTCTGCTCCCTTCATTTGATTTTCTTTGCACAAAAGGGGCAAGTGTTCTCTGTTTAATCACCTGTAGGAGCCTCTGTCAGAACCAGCAGTGCAATATGCAAGGCAAATGTACAACACCACAAAAAATAACCAGCTGACAGATCTGGTAGGACTCACTTCAATTCTAACTTCCTTAATGTAAGCTAGCTTGCTAACCTTGCTTCACCCCAATAACTGGAGCTGGATACACAGCTCATGTTACTTTCTTTAGATTTACTTTCATCTGAAAAGACAGGATATTGATTGCATTGACTATAAAGAGTGACTAGGACAATTAACTCCTGATGTAGACACTAGTTCTCTGATCAGAAGAGCTTACTATTTAATTTGGAAGTTAGATTCAAGCCATTGCTGCTAATCCACAGGCTGCCAAAGTAACAGAGAGAGATCTGCAGTGCTGACTCCTGATTCTGTAGACATTGTATTTGGAAACTGTGTTTGGAAACAGAAAAAAAAAAATTACCAGAACAATTTTTTCCAAGACCACATTAAGAAATACAGAGCAAGACTAAAGTACACTCAGGAAACAATATTTTTGCAGTGCTGCATCTTCACAATGCCTTGGATGGATGGAAAGACTTTAAAGAGGAACCAGAATCATCCTACCATCCACTTCTCGCACAGCTCCATGAAGAAAAGCAGAAAAGTCAAGGAATAGTATGCAGTAAAACATCAGAAGAATAAGCAGCTGAGGGCCCTGCAGCTGTTGGCATGTCCTGACACAGTGCTCATCTGCAAAGCACAGTGCTCTATTTGCATTCTCTCTTCCCTTGCATTTCTTTAACAATAAAAATAAAAAGGCAGGACAGTTCAAGGCAGAGGGGAAAAATATATTTACAAACAGAAATGATACATCTTAAGGAACACAGGGTCTCTATGTAGAATTCAACATGTTCAGAGATCGATAGATACAGAGATTCAGTGTCAAATGAAGAGTCTAAAACCATACCATGAAAAAAAGCAAACACCTAGACTACTAATGAATCAATTTCTTTTTAGAAATATGATTCAAATTTAATCTCTCTTTCATTGTGGCAGAAAACAAAAATGAAAAAGACATTTCGATAGCAATTTTTTAAAATTGCTAAATACTGTCTGAAAGCACTATTTACTCTCTTCTTCAGTAAATTTATAACTGGATAGCCATTGACAATAATGCTATAAGCACATACTGCAGTGCTGCTTAATTTTGATGGACCCTGTTGAGCAATCAAAGTTTTAGACACTTCATTCTCATAGCATTAGCATTCAGGACAGTAATAAAAGGGAATTCAGGGAGAAAAACAAGGGAAGAATGAATATTAGCAGAGAGTTACTGTGAAGGACAGATGGACAACATTGCTACAGAAGAAAACCTGCTGGCAATTTCTGTACCTAATTCAATGCTCAGGTACAAGTCATACTGGAGGGTCTTGGCATCGAGTCGTGTGTAACTGAACCAAGTATGAAACTGTATCATGAATTTTTTGTTATTCTATGTTTATTGATTGACTACTGACAGAAAGAAAGAAAGAAAGACAAGCTTAACAATTTCCATTTCCAAGTTAAACCTATATACTTCCACATTTTTATAGAAACATACATACTATTAATACAAAATTACATTTCAGTGAAAATTAAAGTCTCCTTTTCAACATACAGATCATTTAGATATTCCTGAAATATAGGATATTTTCATTTAGATTAAATCTACTTTTATTTAGTTTTAGGAACCCAAGTATAAAAGTAGATCAGTATCTCAGCTAGAATATATCTTCCCAGATCACATCAGAAAGCCTGACTGTACTGAAAAGCCCTCCACGAGCTGATGACTGGTTATCTTAATTCAGAAAGCCATGACTCCCATATGCTGAGTCCCATGAGCCTTAGGACATTGAAATAGAGCATCTGTTCTACTGCACCACAGTGCACATTTAGATGACTGACTTCTTCTATAAGGTTCCAAGCAAGTGGGAAACCAATTTCAGATAAATCAACAGGCACAAAGATTCTAAAACTCTTATCTTTAATTCAAGTTAAGTTACAACTTGACTTCTTGTTCAGTTTTTTCCAAAGTTATATGTTTCTTCTCCTTTTTATTGTTAATATAGTATTTAAACATCTGATGTTCTCCTTATCCCCATCAGTGGTTATCGCTGCCATTCCATTTGGTGATATTCTGCTTAGCTTGTCCCACTTGTATGATCAGATAAAGGAACAAATTCCTTCATGCCTTTTCATTCTGGATACTGGCCCATTGAATGAGTATGGTGTCTGTGTCATGATAACAAGATCATGAAGGATGCATTCCAATATATGTAATGTGGCGGCTGATGGGCCTGTGGTACAAGGGACAAAGAGAGTCTGCTGGTGAGACAGTCCCTAGTACCAAAAGATCCTCCCCAGGTTAGGGTGACCAGCAAGGCTTCCCCCAGGCTGCATTGCTTCGGTATGTTAATGTACCCCAGTTCTGCTTCCCTGGTTGGCCCGTTGGCCTCCCAGCCCCTTCCTACCTTATATGTCCATGCCCTAGAAGGTTCTGCACTCCAGGTTCCCGCACTGGCCCTTGACCCATCGCCACAACCTCAGCGTTCCCCACTGGCTCCCATACCCTAGTCCCGCCTGTGTACCGCCCCCGTGCCCTCAGACCATTGGTCTCTGATGCTCAATCCACTCCCGTATATAACCCTGGACCCTGCCGTGTTCTTTGTCTTTGTCCCTGGAACCCTTCACGAGTCTGGCTGCAATAAACCTCTCCCGTGGAGCTCTATATGAAGACCCTTCCTTCCTCTTTGCCATCAACTCACTTGAAGGAGCTATCCGTGTGTGTGTGCATGCATGCATGTGTGAGTGTGTGGTGGTCCTGCCAGAGTGGCTTAACCTTGGAGACGCTTTTAGGAAGGTTGGGCACCAACAAGCCAGAGACAGTGGAAAATGTAATAACCAACAAAATATCACAGATTTTTTTCTTTTTATGATAAGAATAAGGGGAAGAAATGCAATTTATTCTAAGTTCATATGATAAATAAAAACGTGTTAAAGTCTGGCAGTGGACAGTTTTTAAAGATAATGAAAATAACTCTCAGTTCTATTTGGCATATGAAAATATTTCATGTTGATCTTTCATGTGTTTCTTATTTCAACCTGTGATTATACCAAAGACCAGAATTCATGTAATACATGCAAATAATTTTTGTTTTGTGTGATTGCATATGTAGGTGAGCTAGGCTACTTCCTGATATGTCTCTCGTTTCAGTCATGGGATAACTGAAATCGCCGTAAATGTCTTTCAAAGACATGTAAATAGGCTGTGGAGATGAAGGAGTGTAACTGCTGATGTCAAAGCTGTTCTGCTTTGGATAGAAGGAACTGTAATTATTAATGTTTCCAAAAGCCTGAATAGTTTCAAAAACTTCAGTTTCACATCAAATATTCAACTACTCAAATTCATTAACTGCTAACTTGATATTAGGAACAACATAGCAAATATGGTGTAAGTAGCTCCTTTCTCTTCTAGCATATGCTTCATTGTTCTGAAAACTCATAATCTCTGTAACAAGATAAAGAAACAACTATAAAAATCTATACCCCAAAAAAAAATCCTAGAGCCATCCAGATTTGTTTTCAAACTCTGTGTAAAGCTGAGTTATCCTCAGTTCTTGATCAAAGAAATATGCAAGAACAGTCCTTGTTCAGCCTCCCAGAAATGCTGTGAAGGGCACAGAATTGATGCGTGGGGAAATGAGTGAAACCCTTAAACAATCAGAACTACAGACAATCTGTACTATTACTTGATTCAGAGCTGTATAAAATTGCCTGATACAAAAAACCAAAAATCAGAATAGTATTTGAGCATTCAAGAGATTTTTTATAGAGTTTTGTTTCTTTATTTAAAAAATATGTTGATAAGCAATATTGAGTAGCAAATTTCTTTAAAATGGAATATAACTGAAGATCAGAGTGTGCTAGCAAACTTTTTGCACCTCTCAGGAAACCAAAAGTGGCAGCCACTGTCCAGTGTATAACTCTACTTCTGTTTGACGTATCTAGTTCTCAAAAGATACTCATGTAAATTATTGCTCTTAGGGTAATGTATTCAAACTCTCTTTAGTAAAACAGGTGGACTGAAATACAGGGGAAAAATTTCCCATCAATACAGCTTTGATCCTAAAGAACAAAATTTCTGAAGAGTTAACAAAGAGTACAAGAAGGGAAGGGACCACACATATGTTACAGTATTTGATCATTTTAACATATAGGTGAGAAACCTCTACTGACAATTGTTTATTTCAGAAAGGACTAGAACAGCCAGCTTAATGCAGGACTCTTAAGTGGTTTTGCTATCACAGATTAATCAGGCCCTTGACTTTTTAGCATTTGATGTCTACATTTAGAGGATTATAAGTGTTATTAACATCAATTCCCTGAAAAAAAAGATAAAGATACAAAGATAATATGGAACTATTCTGGAAGAATATTCTCATGGAACTCTAAATATGATGCAATGGAAAGGAAAAAAAGACTTAAAACATTTCAGGACTACAAGAGAGAAAGATTGCTTGCTAACAAATAATTACAGAATAATGATGCAATATTAGTTTGATTTTCAAGCAAGTATTAATTAGAAAAAACAGCAAAAAGAACTGCACAAAATCAGATTCATAGGATAGTTCAAGTTGGAAGGGACCTGTTGAGATCATCTAAATCCAATCCCCTACTCAGGCAGGGCCACCTAGAACTGGTTACCCAGAACCATGTCCAGTTTGTCTCCTGGCATTCTGCACCGGTGCTTGGTCATGCTCAGAGTAAAAATTTCTTTCTTGTGTTAACATGGAATTTCATATTTTTTCATTGGTGCCCTTTGATTCTTGTCCTGTCAGTGGGCCTTGCTGAAAAGATCCTGGTGTCTTCATTCAGTTCCACAAGAAGGGAATACACACAGGTAAGGTCTCCTCTTGAGCCTTCTCTTCTCCAGGTTGAACAGTCACAGTTCTCAGACTCTCCACATGAAAAAGATGCTTCAATCTCTCAATCATCTAGTGACCCTTTGTCAGACTCACTTCAGTAAGTCCGTATCATCATGTATTGGTGATCCCAGTAAATCCAAATAAGCCCAAATATGTTTGTGCATTGCTTTCTAGAGTGTTGTAGAAAAAGAAATTATATAAAATCTACTGCAAATGAGAAGAATATCTACACAAGGATTTTGCATGTCACAAAAGTTCATTTATTTATATTTGTATTTGATCTCTTTCTGGCCAATGAAAGACTTAGTAGACACCAGAAGCAAAGGGAAACTTGCTGCAACATACAAAAAGAGGGCAAATCAGTGAAGAAAAGAAAACCAAGTGAATCATATGTTCATGATTTATTTGTTTCCTATGGATGTAAGGCCAAACTGATACCAAGGGAGGAAGTGAGGCAGTGCTACAGGAGCAGTAGCTGTCAGCACAGTCAAGGCACCTTGTGAAAAACACGAAATCAAGCAACTCACAGCAACAACAATCTGTGTACAATCTGTGGGAATATTCATCAAAGTATGCTGAATGGATAATCTGGAGTGTGTATGCACAAGGTAAAAATAGGCAACGAAGCTGTTCAAATGTTACCTGATTTCTCATTTTACAGTTTCCTCACATAGTGTTTATTTTCTCATCTTTCTGCTCTGGGTTTCTTCCATGACTGAAATGAGCAGATGTACATATTGAGGCTCACCATATGTGCTCTGGCTCTTTTCTGTGACTGGCTCTTTTCTATGACTGGATGCTGTTCCACTGAAGCAGGAACTTAAGGTGCCTGCAAGCCCAGATCTGCTTCCTTTAATTTGTCAGCATAACTCCAGTTGTGCCCACAAGCTGCCGCCTGGATCACATTGTTCCTCAAAATACCTGTCCCTTATTTGGGCCTTCATACCCCATCACAGTAGGCTGACAGACCCACACAAAGGTTTTACACAAATGTTGTCCTTAGGCCACCATTCACTGGAGACAACCTGCCATTCGCCCTGGCGTTCCACAGATTAGGTTTTGTGAATAGTATTTAAATAGTGTGAAGATCTCAAAATTCAGTCTCTTCTACTGCATACTGCTTGCAGTGTCCCTGGAGATCTACGCTTTGTGGTTTTCTCAACCCTAAATCTAGGCGCAACCCTAATACTAAGCGGAGCAGTAAAAGCAGCCATTTGTCAGGCTGAGATTCCCAGCACATGGATGGTGCCAAGTGTTGCAGTGGGGATCCTGCAACACGCATATATCAAACCAGGAGTCCCGTGGAAAGGAAATATATATGGACAGACAGATTCTTGCTAGATGTTTCAGAGATGTTTATTTCTCCAGCCGCATGGCCGGAGCTCTGCTGAGGAACTGTTCCAGTCAGGGGACCAAGGGTCCTTCTGCCCGCGCAGGGAACACAAACCAACCCATGGGAACGAGGCTGAGCAGGGGCAGGGAAACCCCGTGTCTGTGCCCTCAGGGCCCCTCTCCCAGGGCTACACGGCAGGGGAGGGACCCCAACACCTCACCCGTTTTATTTTAATAAAAGGAGAATGAAAACAACTGGATAAACATAACAAGAACAGTTTCAAAACAAAACAAGCCACCCTCCTGAGTCTATAAATGTCCAAACAGATTCTGTGGAACATCTTAGGGCTGACAGAAGGGAGACAGAACTCTCTGAGCATGCTTTGTGGGGAAACTGAGGCAGGAGAGGGTTTAACTTCTTCCCTTCCCCTTTTCATCCCCCACTCGGCATTGGAAAGGGATTTTTGGGGAAACAATTGGCAAAAGCATGGTTTTGTGAGGGAAACCATGGGTGAAAAAACAGATTAGGAATACACTGGGGGTAATAGGACATAGGGTAAAAGGGAAAGGTGGGATTAGGAAAGGGAGACTGTAGGGGGGACTTACAATAGAGATACTGTCTAATGGATCTTTGAGGGTGGGATGCCAATTGCAGCTGCACTTTCTGTGGAGCACGAAGTGTAACTTACAAAAATTTCCCTTTCTGAAAGTGGATTTCACCTTTGTCTCTAGTGTCCTTGTAAAGTAAAAAGATGGGTGAATCTTTTCAACATTTCTAATCTTCTTCCATTTAACTTCTATAGATTTTTTGCATATATACTGCCTTTTACAGGAACACCATCAGGCCCAGTGACCTGCGATGCTTGTAACCCTTTTCTACCTCGTATAATTTTGAATTCCACGACTTCTCCATCTCCCAAGCTTGGGATGCATTTTTCAGGGTTATTCTTTTTAATAGCAGTTCTATGCACGAATATGTCTTGCTGGTTGTCACACCTTGTTATAAAACCATAATTTTGCTTAACATTATACCATTTTACTATCCCTAATATCTTAGTTACTATGATCTTTTCCTTTTTCCGAGTGGCTGCTGTTTTCTGTCTCGCTGCGTCTTTGCTCTCTCCTTCGGTCGCTCCCGTGTTGGAATTGTCGGAGCTGCTGGTGCCTGCGCGCTCTTCCCAGGGTCGCGTTCGGGGCCGCGCGGGCCGGGCCGGGCCGCACTGCTCAGTTCTTCGCGCGTCGCCTCCTCTGGTCGCAGCTTCGCTGCCGCTGCCTGGCGCTGCACCCACGTCTCGGCCGGGCCCCCGAGCGATGACTCCCCCGCGCTCCGCTCCAGCGCGCGTCTCGGCTGGGCGCGGCTCCGCTCCACCGCCATCGCCGCCCGCCGCCGCCCGCGCGCCGCCTCTCTCGGTCGGGCGTTCACGGGGCTCGCTCCACCACGCGCTGTGCTGGGCCGGGCGGGCACCGCCGGGTCCCGCCGCTCCTCGCTCCGCCACCGACACTGCGGCTCGCGTGGCTCCGCCCGCACGCGGAAACTGCCTCGCTGCTGCTCGCAGAGCGCTCGGTGCACGTGGCCTGGGCCGCACGGTCCCTGCGCCAGGCTTCCCTTCGCCAGGACACAGCTGACATTGCTCAACAGTCTCGGTAACTAAATAATATTCATGAAAATATTCTTCCATCGGCATATATTTTGACTCCAGTATTAACTGTGTCCAAACAGTTTTCCAAAAGCCCTTGGTAAGAATTAAATCCCAAGAAACATAGAAAAAGTTCTTAAACAACCATGCCAGGAAGTGTTTCAGTTCTTTCTGAGCTTGAATCAAGCTAAAATTCACAAATCGTTGTTCAAGAATCATTTTAAGATAAATGTCCATATGCGGCTCTGAGAGCCAAGAGTCTTCCCACGGTTCCTCCATAGTTTAGATATGGAATAGCAAAGCAAAACCAAGAAGAGGAATCCAAAGTTTCCAGGGTTTACTCACACAAATCAGTCGCTTAGGGATCGGGGATCGTTCTGCTCACAATTCTCCACCATTTGTTGCAGTGGGGATCCTGCAACACGCATATATCAAACCAGGAGTCCCGTGGAAAGGAAATATATATGGACAGACAGATTCTTGCTAGATGTTTCAGAGATGTTTATTTCTCCAGCCACATGGCCGGGATCTGCCGAGGAGCTGCTCAATCACGGGACCAAGGGTCCTTCTGCCCGCGCAGGGAACACAAACCAACCCATGGGAACGAGGCTGAGCAGGGGCAGGGAAACCCTGTGTCTGTGCCCTCAGGGCCCCTCTCCCAGGGCTACACGGCGGGGGAGGGACCCCAACAGCCAAGGAGAAAGATGTGGAGGGAACAATGCTGTGGCAGTGCTGTGCTCCCCTTGGCATGCCTTTTGTAGTTGCAGTATCCCTGGAGCTGTACAGTTTGTGGTTTTCTAAACCCTAAACCCTAAGCATAACCCTAACCCTAAGGGCAGCATTAAAAGCAGCCATTTGTCAGTTGGAGGATCCCAGCAAAAGGGTGGTGCCAAGGAAAATGGTGTGGAGGAAGTAATGTTGTGGCAGTGCTGTGCTCCTCTTGGCATGCCTTTTGTAGATGCAGTGTCCCTGGAGCTCTAGGCTTTGTGGCTTTCTCAACCCTAAACCTAAGGGTAATCCTAACCCTAAATGAATCATTAAAAGCAGCCATTTGTGAGGCTGAGGATCCCAGGACATGGGTGGTACCAAGGAGAAAGTTTTGGATGGACCAATGCTCCCCGTGGCATGCCTTCTGTAGTTGCAGTGTTCCTGGAGCTCTGGGCTTTGTGGTTTTCTCAACCCTCACCCTAAGCCAAGCACTAACCCTAAGTGGAGCAGTAAAAGCTGCCATTTGTGAGCTGGTGGTTCCAAGGAGAAAGGTGTGAAGGAAACGATGTTGTGACAGTGTCGTGCTCCCCTTGGTGCCACCACCTCACAAATGGCTGCTCTTACTGATCCATTTAGGGTCAGAGTTACGCTTAGGATTAGGGTGGAGAAAACCACAAAGCCCAGACAGAGACACCGCAACTACAAAAGGCATGCCAAGGGGAGCACGGCACTGCCACAACATTGCTCCCTCCGTAACTTTCTCCTTGGCACCACCCATGTCCTGGGAACCTCAGCCTCACAAATGTCTGCCTTTAACTTTTGAGATCTCAGTACAACACATTCTCCACAATTCTCCTCTTACTCCAGGGCAAAGTTTAGAGGTTCAAAGGCATTACTATGGGGAGTCTCATACCTTTTGCAGTATATGAGCTTAAAGCTATGGAACATATCTTCTTAAGACACATAAAAACCTAAAGTGACTTCTTTACTATTTTAGTTCATGAATTTCTTTTCCTCTCACAATTTATAATTGATACAAGGTCATTACTTTCATACTGGGGTTAGAGTTTAGGGAGGGCAAGTACAAATACTGGTATAAACTACATAAATCAGTTCACTGATTTTTGTTTTGCTTCATACCTATTGAAGAGCAATGTTGTTATTTTGCTTTCTCCCATCTACAAAAATTTTAAATTATACTTTCAGTTACAACTTTGTCTTCCCATACTTTTCTTTCTTTTCTGTCGTATATCCACAACACAATTCTTTTGCTCTTCTCTGCAAAATTTTGCAAACAGCAAAAATATTCTCTCAAGCAGCTCACCACAAACCACCTCACTCTGATGTTACTGCAATTTTCCATCTCATATGTTTGTTTATTTTCTCACTTGCTGGAATTTTGAGTTTCTCAACCAGACACATTGGCACAATTATTTTTACCTTATTTTATGCACCCCGCTGAGTACGTCTACGGGCTCACAGTCAAACGTCTGCTTCCTCAGCAGCTGATAATCTTCTAAGCTCTGTGGGACTTGTTTACTAGTCAGTGCCAAAGGGGCACAGTGTTCTTTGAGTGGCTCTCATAGAGAGCTGTTGAATTTTTTACCAAGAGGAAAATCAGCAATGAGCAGAAGAAAGGATGAATTTTCTTTCACTTAATTAACTCAGAAAACTGCATTTTCAGAAGACCGCCCCATTTACTCAAATCTGCTACAGTAAAGACATAAACTTCATAATTATTTGGGATATTCTTTTACCTAAAGCATAAGTGTCCAATCAGAACCTAAGAAAATTAAAAGGGGGTTTTGGTTCTTAAAATATCCCAGTTAAAATACTGGTAGATGATGGCAGATGCACAGCATAGGTGCATAAAACCACCGTATAGTCTAAGTAAGTGCTTAATCATGCCAAGCTTGTAGTCACTCTATATCCAGTATTTGCTATTGAATCAGACCATTGCTTTTTTTTCTTAAGCAATGATCTAACCCTATGGCATAATTAAGATGAAACAAATAGGATTTTCCCCTCTGTGCTCTTCTGTACATGGGAGACATCTTGTCCCACCAGACAACAGAACTTAAGCACTTACCTGTCCCTTTCTAATTCAGTCCTGGTATGCTGGACAAGTCACTTTACTTCTGCTTTTCCTGGGAAGCAGTAATAATAATACAGACTTCCACTGCAAATTGCTTTGAGATTTAATGATAGAAACAAAATAGAGAAGACAGGAATTATCACAATAAGATGATAATCATTTAATTGTTCACCCATCAGTAAAACTTAAATCAAAAGGTAGTGCAATAACCTTAGAACAGTATGAAAATTCAGCTTTTGAGGACTGCTCTGCTGTGCATTTACTAAACAATACTGTGGTTCCCAACATTCATTTTTCAAGAAGAAATTATTACTTGCCACCTAAAGGTGTAGCAATTATCAGCAGTGTCACTGATAAGCAATAACTTACAATGGATAATTGAAGTCCTTCTTCTGTGAAAATTGAGCATTTGTTTTAATATATTTGATTGTTTTCAGCATGCTCAGATCTTCCTTTTCTGACAAGTGGAATAGCTATTAACTACTTCTGTTAAGCTGGATAAGCTCCATGCAAAATTAAACACAACCAAATTTCAGTGAAAGGTACAGCTCTAACAGCATCCCTCTGAGCTGCATTCCCTCATGGGGGTAAATGGAGAAATGACCTGCGTCAGGTTTATCACCTCAAGGTTCCCAGTCACACACGATTTTTCTAGTCTTGCTATGAACTTCTTGCTAAACATAATCCTTGAAAAATCCTTCTGGTATTGGCATCATCCCTTCAACAGCTTGCATTAATTCCAATAGAAAGATTAAAAATAATGTGTGCTAAATAACAGGATTCAGCATCAGGTTCTGCAGCTCCTCCTAATGTCAAAGCAGTTACAAGAGGACACTCATACCAGATACCACGGTATCGTTCTCCCCACCCCCCACAAAAAAATAAACAGGCCCCTCATTGATATTCACCTTTTCAGTCTAGTTTCTTTGGCGAGTACAATTTCAGGAATAAGGTGTAAATTAGGTATTTGGTTGAAATGCATGCATTTTCTGATTAAGAGAAACATTTTCCCTGTAATTTTGAGTGTTGTTAATTGCCTTAGTAGTCCAATGCTGAAATATAAAAAGTGGTCATTGTTATAACAACCATTGACATATAGCTGTATGTTTATCTTGACAGTGTTACAGCACAGAACAAATTGATACTGGGGTTTGTTTATGTTTATCCAGGGAACAAACAGAATGGTTTTTTTCTTATATTTAACCAATATCTTCTATAGTAGCAGGAGTCTGGGAAAATTTAAAAAGATAACATACCAAGAGAAATTATGTGACTGCTTTTTCCTAGGGGCCTCTCCTGGAGCCCTCACAATAACAAAGGCAGGGATACCAGGGGGTAAACAGCCAGAATTCAACATGAAAAATACAATACATGCATCAGCTTCAAGAAGGATGAAAGGAATTATATCTCGAGTACTAGGCCAAATTTGAGGTACCTTGCTGAGTTGACTGCCAGATTTCCTCTGTCATATGATATAGACTCACCAGATGAAACAAATTGTTAAATAAGGGTCAAAAAAACCTTCTAATATTCAATGATGATAGCTTTTTCATCTTTACATAACATACAACTAAAGTATTAGAATGAACAGTGTAATATAGGAAGCAGCAGCAGAAGTGATAGATGCAGTCATTAGATTAGAAATGGGAAAAGTTGTCTTCTGCAGATTGAATATCTAAGAATTCAAGGAAGTAGGCAAAGTAAAACAAACATCTATAATAGAACAAAGATAAAATGAGGCAATAGGGATTCATTAATTAATTTTGAAAATAGTCATGTTGTTCTTTTCCATTTGACATATTCACTGGCTTTTTAAATTATTATTCCTATCATTGGATAGTATTAGTAAAAAGCTGCATACTTTGGTTTCATCTGAATATAATCTCATTAAGATTTAGCAGCCTAATGAAATAAGAACAAATAAATAAAATTTTCAATGTTAAACCATATCTCATATGTAATATTGCTATATCACAATATGTTTTGTAGCCTATGTATCTATGTTTACATGGGATGTACTATGTTTATATGGAATGCAGACAAATTTATTTAATAATGAAAATTAGTAATTATTCCATAGCTTCATAAGTTGGGCCATATGGGAGATATTCAAAGGTTTTCCTCTAGGGAGCTCATATTTCATAAGGAAAACAGAAATACATTTGGGGGCATATTGTAATCCAGTGTACAAGACTAGAGATACAGCTATACAATTCAGAAATTCCACATTTTAAGCAAGCATATATTCAAAATTTATTTAGAAAATTAATTTTGTTTGGTGAAATTTAGCATTGCTGACTGACATGAAGTTCTATACGGTAAGAATAGAAATCCTTCTTCCCCTGGTTTATCATTTCCTTAAGACAGCTAAGCGTAAATTCTTGCAGAAATTCTCTGCATTAACAAATACAGTTATCCACTGTGCGTACAGACTTTGATCCTTAAATTAGTTGAGGGCTGTTCACTTGGGGTTTTTTACATTCACAAACAGCTCTACTATTGTCACACATAGTAACATAGATAAATATATCACTACTTATAAATTGCCATGCCAAAAATACATATCATTACCAATATCAGAGTTTAAAAAATTAGGGAGTAGCTCCAGGAAAGCTTTACACAATTTACAATTCAGTTTTAGCTATTGGGAAGTTTGGAATGCACAGGGCAGAGACAGTGCAATGGCCTTTAGATTTTCAAAGAGAATGGCAGTATTCATTACTGGTGATTATAAACTCAAAGTGATAGATGAATTCATCAGTGGGTTCTGATGGGCAGGTCATGTAAGTTCTGCAGAGAGGAATTTCTAGAACACTACTTTTATCATGATTCTTAAGATTATGCTGAAAATCACTTACATGCTTAATATTTGTATCTTTAGGAAGGACAGACACCCCTGAGTGACCTAAACTACTCATCCACAACAACTGAGAGCAATTATTGTTAGAATGATCAGTGGTTTAGCATCATTTTTCCTTTCTTTGTTCTTCAAGTCCAAATTAACTTTGGGAAAATAAAATCTCCAATATCATGTTTAAAAATTGCAAGCAAAATACTTACCTGTGCAGTATTTTCTTTCTTAACATGTTTTCTGTAAAATGTTAATATATTTTTGCATTTCTACTACAAAGATCTAAACTACAGTGAAAAATTAATAAAAAGCATTGAGCCATTGTTTTGTGCCAAGACAGCACATTCAGGTCTCTAAAAAGCTAAATGAGTTTAAGTGAATTCTTTTTATCTCCAAACTGAACCTTTTCCTACTGTGTTTGAATCAAATGCATTAATGCACCAAGGCCCACAGAACAACTGTATGTCTGTGTCTGGAAACTTCTGTTACATCCAGCTTAATGGATCTTTGAGGGTGGGATGCCAATTGCAGCTGCACTTTCTGTGGAGCACGAAGTGTAACTTACAAAAATTTCCCTTTCTGAAAGTGGATTTCACCTTTGTCTCTAGTGTCCTTGTAAAGTAAAAAGATGGGTGAATCTTTTCAACATTTCTAATCTTCTTCCATTTAACTTCTATAGATTTAAGGAGGACAAGGCTCCACATCCCTTCTCATTTCAGATACAAGGGTGTGAATTGAAAAGAAAGCATATTAGAAATTTTTGTCTCAAGATCAAAAAAGTTCCACATATAATGTTATTAAACCCAAAATTTCCTTTAACAGAAAAAAGAAATGGAACAAAAACCCCATATTCTATGTTGGATGTTATGACCAATATCCGATCTTTACAGTATCAGGGATGGAAAAACCTACAGCCAGAATACCAAGTGCTTCCCAGTCAGCATTTCCAGTCTGATTGTCCAGAGCTATGGTCTCTCACAGAAAACTCTGACCATGGACTGTGGTCCTTGTTCAGCTCATAAAACTCTGCAGCCCACTTGCTTTAGATCCTGTAATCAATGCTACACAGCCTGAGCCCACACTCACATTTGCATACTCTTCATTAAAGTATCATCATCTTTTAGTAGTTATTCCTTGGCTTTCTGGATTCCTCATTAAGGCTTCTTTTAGAGAAATAGACTAGAAAACAAGGGAGCACAGACTTAGCCATGCTAAGCCAGTCTTAACCAAGGAATATGCTACATCCTTGCTTTTTAAAAACATTGCAGAATTGGGGTGTTAATCTGTTCTCCTGTTGAGAAAAGCAGTCCTTTCTTTCTTCCATGCAGGCAAGCTGAATATTTACAGCAGCTCAAACTACTGCTGAGGAGACAATCCACTGTTAGGAGGCACTGGATAAGCAGTTCTGAAGCAGTAAAAGATGATGGTCCTTAACTGCTGTATCATCTTTCCCAGTCATAAGCCTTCCAGAGTTTGTCACAAACCTTCTGTGGAATACATCATAGCAGGTTTGCCTGGTCAAGCTTAGACACACACTGAGCACTTACCACAAAATAAACAAGTGCATCCTGTGTGTCACAGCCACCTTCCACCTTGCACCAATCCACCTTCAGTTTATAAATAAAACTGAGCTGCTGATCATTGACAGTCCCTGATGTTACCATGATATTTTTCTTCATTATTTTATCATTGGTATCCAAGCCTGATTCTGGACAGGTTATTACTGTATTCTACTTTCTCATACTCCTTGTTATCCTTTAACTGGATTGGATATTCTCTCTCACATCCCATTCTAAACTTATAAATATTTCTAAGCAAGTTTCCATTTCCCTACTTTTAACTAACTAAAGTAATTGCTGCAATTATTTGACCTACTTGCAATTTTTATACTAAAACTGGTGCAGTTAGTGCTACTGTTCTTTCCTATATATTCATTCTATCTACTAACATCTATAAAAGCTCAAATCAACATATCTCATATCCACACTTACTATAACTAAAGAAATAGCTTTCTAAAAAATCTGCCCAAAATGAAAATGTATTAAATGAATAACACAAAGCAAAAGCATGTGGTACCAATGGGATAATGTAATCCTAGTCTTACTTATCTCATAGCAATCATTGATGATTTACAATAAGGGACACAGCATGAGGTACTTTCATAAAACTGTAAGGATTAGAGCTGAACATAAACAAAACAATCCATGCAACTGGAAATAGCTTTAAGATCATCCTTTTCCATAAATATGTATGAATTTATCGAAGAAAGGAAAGGCGCAGTTATTTTATCTCATTGGCTTCTTATCACTTGTCACAAATGGTAACTACTCTACATTCTCTCTTTATATTACCCCTTCACTCTCAATCTGTGATTTTTCAATATGACGAGATTGTGCTTTCAGCAAAACACACTCAAACTATGCTGTGGAAGGACACAGATTATTTGTGCACCGATTTGGATGTTAAAAGCCAGTCTCCAAAAACGTACCAGTGACACCACTCCAAGTTCCATAGCCTACTTTCTCATCTGATTTTTCCTGAGAAAGTGTTGGTTACATAGTTCAGAAAATCTGGGGATAAAATAATGCATCTCTACTGCAGACAGTTCTCCTGAGACTATTGGATTTTTACCAGAAATAAAGGAGCACCAGTGATAGAACTAAAATGATGCAATTTGCATAGCTCTCTATGACCACAGTTTTTTATCATAAATAGAAATAAAGGCAACTTTTTAAATGGCTCCTGAACCCTAAAGGCTTTGACTCAAAAAATTCTCATTTTCCTTCTGCAACTCTTGTCTCCTCAAATCCCCACACTTTGTCCTTCAAAATTGTCCTTACATGGCTTTTTCTTCTAAGACAGGTATCCAGCTTTATATCCCTTTTAACAAGTGGCCACACTCTACAAGGCAACTTTTTTGAGGGATCAAGAAGGATTCAGAGTTCTTTTACAACCTTTCTATTCTGGAGGATTCAGCAAGATTTAATCCCTTAGTTCATCTTCTAAGCAAAAAAATCTAGTGTAAATTTATGATCTACAGATACTTTCACCAGATCAGCACCCTCATGATTTAAAACACTGTGTCTGGGAGTCCTTCCTTAAATTTCATCAAGAAGGAATTAAAATGATGGAATATCTTTCAGCTACAGCCATATAATCAAAACAAAAATGGTTATCCACTAAATCTATTTTCTGATGTGACTAATGGGAATCATTGATCTAGTAAGTTAATTACAGCTTTGATTTAACCATATTTTTTTTCTTTTTGTAATAGATGTAATAGTAAAAATTCAATAATATATTATACATAAAAATAACTTTGATTTCATTAGAAAGTTGAGCAAGCAAGAAAAAAAATACACAAATGGAAGAGGGAGTGGATCCCCAATCATCTGCATCATGTCACCGTTAGACAGCATTGCCTTTCCCTCAGTTCACTCCAGCTAGCTCTTTTCAAGGCAGCTCTTCTATAGGGGAGACAAGTCCTAAGATATTCAGACATGATCCAGACATTTGCATTTATACTGAGTACTAATGACCCCTTTTTGGCCCTCCTTTACTTAATAGCATGGACACGGGATGCACAAAACCTGACAGCTCCAGAGATTTTGGGAAAGCAACCTACACACCACAAAACTCTACTTCCAAATGAAAACCAGTCCATTTATGTAACTGCACAGGACTACATCAAATTCTTATAGACTAATGTGACAATTAAAAAGCTGTAAATATATTCAGCCCAGCATTTTAATAAGTTTTTTAAACAGGCTTCTGAATCTTTTGAGAAGAACATGGTCTGAGTACAGTCTTGCAACCTGCAAGATTTAACAGCTATCAAGGGCCAGTTATATCTGAGATACTTTCACTCAAAGTGACAATTGAAATTATGAAAAGTCATGATGTAAATTGTATGGAATGTACAGTGCTCAGTAATATAAATAGTGACCTTTTAAAACTGACAGAGTGAATTTGAGAATCCACGGCACTGCCCCTTCCCTAAAACTGTAAAGTTTTACATGAGGGAAATGGATGTAACAGGAAATGCCATCACCTTAACCTAGCAGCATTCTTAACCAACAGGTTTCTGACTTCAGTACACATCAGGTCTCTTCCTGGATTTTACCTTTCTTGTGCTGCAATGAAAACTTGTTTGAAGATCCAAGGCTGTCAAGAACAGATACCATTAGTGATACGAATCAGATTCCTATAACCCAAATACTGTCCAGTACTGGAGCTGAAGAGCCATTCAACTCCTATTAGCCTGAGACTTTTGAGTAGCACTTTTGAGTCACTGCTGGATGTATCACTGCTAAAAACTAATACTTACCTTGAAATTCACATTGTTACTCCTTTTGCTTCAACATCCATTTCTCTCTCTCTTATGGATGCCTTTCATGACATCGTTTATTCTAATGAGTGAGCTATACCAGTTATGTTTCAGTACATATGGAACCATGCCATTTCTAGTGGCCCAGTATCTACATCAGATACAGAAATATGAGACAAATTCTACAAATCTACTGGCATAGTATTTGCACTGACTGTATTATTTACTAATGTGGGTAACATAGCTGTGAGCTGTGACACACTCACTACAGCTACATCAAATGTATGTCAGCATATATAAGTTCTGAAAATTATCAGGGCTATACACTGTTATTTTATCTTATGAGTGATCCCAAGACATAACAGGTGGACTTTAAAAACCATGAGTTCCATTCCTTCATTCTATCTTTTTAAGTTAGACTATCCCAAAAATTTTTGTCATACTTAGTCCAGACAAGGCTGAATAGTTCAGTTCCTATTTCACATAAAAGTCTTACACATACTGACAATCCTTGCTCTTCTTTCCTCATTTTGAAATAGTCATTGGCATTCACTGTTTCTTCTTAAGTCCATGAAAGGACTGATTATATACATTTCTCCTATTTCTACTCTTCCTATTGCACAACACCAAATGTCACTGTTATGACTTTTTCCCCTCTGTGCAAGAGAAGACAATCTTTTAAATATAGATTTTGCTTATGTGGGAGGGTTTTTCCCAACAGTAGTTTTCCTGACACAGTTCTGAATTTGTAATTTAAATACTTACATATATTTTACATATATAGTGTGGATTGGATGGATAGATTAGACAACACACAGGCAAACCAAGAAAGGGGCATAGAAACGAAGAAAGGAACACTGTAATCAAGTGGTCCTGCAAAGTACCTGTGATTACTGGGTGCATTTTCCATCTTGGTTTTACTGAAGGTCATGAAATGTAAATGCCAGCAAGTAGGTATTGAACACATAGAAGATTTTTCTGGTTCTGATTCAGCAATTTATGATAAGGGTTCACTGTATCCTGCAATGATACCTGAAGAAATTATGCCTTTTGACAAATATTATCTCCAAATTAAAGGCAGAATTTTATGCTGAAAACAGCATAAAGCAGATTTGTTTTCAGAGTACTCCCTAAAAAAATCTCTTTTTTTAAATTATTTTTAACAGGTGTAATGCACATCAAGAGCTTTGAAGGGAGATAAAAAATAAACAACAAATAATATGGGTAAATTGAATGAATAAAATCACAAAAATGAACATAAAATAAAACACTTATACAATGAAAAAAAAATAGAAGGAATAAAACCAGCTTTAAAACTAGCCCTTAAAACTTCCAGGTGCTAAACCAAGAGCTCCCAAAGAAGAAGTATAAAGCCACTTGAGGTCATACAAATTACCAGTAAAGTCATGAACTTGATGGAAATTCTATTGCAAATTTGGCTCTTGCAATCAAACCTGGAAACCAACAGCTGCCAAAGAAGCCTGGTTCTCAGGCTAGCAAAGAACTTCACTTAAAATCAGAATCTCAAATACAGTGATAAATAAAGAATAGTGCACTGCAGATAAAAATAGGGAGTTTATACGTGCAAAAGCGGTATAAAATGAGAGTGCCTTAATAATAAACAAAACCAGAAATGTTTGTACTCAAAACTTCAGATATTAACTTGAATATCACTAATGAGTCACCATTTCATTGGAAAGGCAGTTAACTTCCATTTAGGGACACATTTTCAAAGACCCAGGGCATTGAACTCAACAGAAACTAGAACATGTTCCTGAACATAAGTGTAGTGCAAGGTAAATACCATCTTAAAACACAGCATCTCCTTATAATCATGTCTTTAATGCAGAGTTATTTTCTTACTCTGAATGAGTTAAGTGAATGATTGTCAAGAACATAAGACAGATAAATACACAGATTTAAACTTTAATGATTTAAAATTATTTAATATTTTAAAACAAATTATTGGTCTATTTTGAATTAAAATGCCTTTCAAACTTTGCCCATAAAAAGCCCTGAATCATTTGTTATTTCTGATTCTCCTTCCTGACAACAGTTTCCAGTCATCTTATTTCCTATTCATATTACTAAAACCAAACCAGGTCTGTATTATCTGTGACCTTTACTTATGCTTTGGTAAGCTTTTACCTATGGTTATTAAAGCTTTTTGAAGGACTATAAAATGAATTAAGTCTTGATGACAGACCTCAGAAATAAGGTCAAGAGCCTGGAAATAAGGTCACCTGTGAATATTTTCAAAACTGCTGCTGTGGAGAAAGAAGAGCTCTTTAGATTGACAGGAAGTTTAGAGAGCATCCTCAAAGCTGCTTTGTGTACATGGGTTATTTAGCTCAGATACTAATAGCAACTCCATAATGAAGGAACCTTCTATCCCTGTCTAGATGAATAAAGAGAAAGAGAGCTTCACTTGCATAAGATTTCTACTCAGATATCTTTTTGAAAGACACTTTGTGAACCACAACAACTTAGCATAACTCAGTACTAATTAGCAGTTAAATTCAGACAAGAAAGTCTTCCATTCTAAGCCCATTAATTTGGCTTTGGCAATGAAAATTTTGCTTAAGGATCTCAGATATATTAGTTGTCTGCTCAAGTGTTATATGGACTATATCGTTCAGCACAGGAGCTAATAGCAGAGGGTGATACAGAGATGATTTTCAGGAAGAATGCAATGCAAAGAAAATCTTTGTTGAAGTCTCAGAGGACAGCAGCACAAACAAGCTTTCCTAGTCTTTTGCTATATAATTTTGAAATCACTAAATCTAAATGAGATGAGGGAAATATGAGGATTAGGCCAACATCACTTGCTGGGGCAATTTTCCTCGTGGACATATCAAAACTGTAGGGCTGTAATACTTGTCGAAACCAAACTATAAATGGGTTTCATGGGACAAGGGAGGGGAAGGGATAATGGAAAGGATAGTTTGTCTCTCACAGATGCATGTGTCTATGTGAAGAATCATCTAACCTCTTCTTGACAACCCTGTTATGCTTCCTTTTTCATTTTTTGCACAACTCTCATGCTCTATATTCAATTTTTATGTTATTTCTTTTCCTTCTCTCTTCCTCCCCACCACCTCAATTCTCTCTCCTTCAATTTTCAACTTATACAATGAGGAATCCAAGCAGTCAAAGTAAGAAGTTCCATGCTGGATCAAAAAAAAAAAAAAAAAAAGTGCTGTCTCTGCCAGTCTACCAGTTGCTAATACTAACAGAACCACTTAAGCCTTGAAGCATAATGTTGGACATCTTTTCAAAATAAGGGCTGTAATACTCTCACAGTGATGGTATTCCTTCTGCCTACCAATATGTCCCTTCCTTTAAAAAAATTGCTAGTATCTTGAGATGTGTTACTGAATTTGAGTCTTATGTACATGAAGGAAAGGGGCGGGAAAGGGGAGAATTTAATCATTTTACTCAGAAAATCTTTTGATTTATTTCAGTCTCATTTTGCTCTTGTGTTGCTCTGTTTGCCCTATCAGCATAATATGCCAGATTTAATAAAGTCCATTCATGCTTCACTGTCATTTTTATTTAAAGACTATTAAAGCACTGATATTTAGAAATTTCAATTTAGTTAAAGGTGAAGGTTTGGGTTTCTTAGGTATCCTCAGATGCTTAAGCAGAAATGTTAAGGTATCAAAGGGTGGCTAAATCTCAGGTTTTGGATTACTGGTCTTAATCTGAACTTTTGACATCTGGCATTTCACTCAGCTCCCTAAAAAACGTGCTTCAGAAGTGATATAGCTGTGGAGATCACAACACAGCTAATTAGCACCAACAGATGAAGTGTTGATTTCTCACCACAAGTGAAACCTGCTATAAGAAGAAAAATAAAATAACTGATAAATGTTGGTGATTAGAATTTGTAATCTTTGTTTTCATGGTACACACAAAAAGTCTGGGAGGAGGTTTGCATAGACAGCCTATATGAAAATAGCTGCACCTGTACTGTGGGGGAGGGAGGAAACACAAGGCAGCAGATGGAGGAGCCACATGGACTCTTCACTTCCTTTGCTTTCAACTAAGTGCTTTCTGTCACCAGTTCCATAACCCAAATCAGAAGGCATGGCAGGTACAGGCTATACCATAGTCCAGATGAACACGTGGATTCCTAATAACAAGAACCCTGTCAACCTCTGCAATGGAAGGGATTTGACTGTTTTCAGTGGTTGGAATAGCAGCTACAGAGGAAGTTACACAATTACCAGGTAAGGCCTGCAGTTGGATGCCATACTGACGCCTGCAGAGACACTAACCATGAAATCCTCACTGGGTTGCCTTCCAGAGTCAAAGAATTTCAAAAGCCTTGAATTCTTGTAGACCAATCTTTACGCTAAGCATCTATATTTTGGAGAACAAAGGACTGGAGAAATAAATCACATTCTTAGTCTAAATTAACCATCAACACTGCTCTGTATTCAATGAAGAGGGATGGACACTGAAAAAAAGTAATTCATCTCATCTGTGTTGAGATGGAATGAATAGCTCTCTGGAGATAGCTCTTTCTCTCCACTGACTACAGAGTGAGCCTGGATGACTACCTTAGATTAGAGCTCTATCTTTTTGGTGGCTGAAATAAAGTAAGATGAATCTAGGCAAAAATCACTAGAACTTCTAGAAGCCCATTTATTTTTCTTTCATCTCATGTTACCTGCAATCACTGGGTACCATACAGATGAGTACATTTTCTCTGCTCATTAAATTTAATTCAGTAATGTTCCTTACATAGCATAGTATAAATTTCTTAAAAAATGCCATATGCTGTTCAACTCTAATAAATTCCTACCAACCCTTCAGCTCTGTTTAATTTTTGAAATCAATCATTTTAACCCTACATCATAAATTATGCAGTATTTCAGTTTATTTAAATAGTCTGAACAGTGGTCTGTGGGATCTAAAATCTCTGTTCGTTAACTGTCGGTCACTTTTCCGTTTTATCTTTTTACTCTTAATGGCTCTTTAAAAGACAAGCCTATAGGAACTATCATATTTTAGAGCTAGCATTAATTAATTAGTAAAAAAAATGTTATTTTAATTCAACAGAAAGACTTTAACAGATTTAGATTTGGTTTTTTGTGCTAGAATAACTTTTAGGTTTAGTTTAATATATGTCCTGCCTGGGCCTGTGGTTCTTTCTTTGACATAAGATGATGTAAAAATCTCTTCTCCAGCTTGCAGAGGATAATTTGCATTCAAATACACATGGATAGGAATCACTCCACATTATTTCTGCTTAATTATCTCTTTCCCTCTCCAGAGCAAATGCAAAGAAGTGAAAAATGAGTTGGACTTTGGTTGTGCCTTTTGCACAGCACTCTGCACTACTGAACTGATGCCAGCCAGAAGCTGGCAGACCCTGGAGTCCCTGAAGCTGGACAGACTTTGGGTCAAGAGTATTTCAGGAGAACACTTCTGTAGAGGATAACACAGAACAAGTAATAATAAAATTAATGTTCCATTCATCAGATCCAAAATTATCAGCAGCATCTTTCTGCTTAGGGGAGACACATTGCTAATAAATAGTATAAACCCAAGAAAATGGAAAGAACTTCTTGTCCAGAAAAAGGCAACAAAGCTGGTGAAGGGGCTGGAGCTCCTCTTATGAGGAGCAGCTGAGGGAGCTGGGGGTGTTTCATCTGGAGCAAAGGAGGCTCAGGGAGGACCTTATCACTCTCTACAACTCCCTGAAAGGAGGTGGTAGCCAGGTGGGGGTCAGTCTCTCCTCCCAGGTAACAAGTGACAGAACAAGAGAAAATGGCCTCAGGTTGCACCAGGGGAGGTTTAGATTGGATAGTCGGAAAACTTTCTACACCAAAGGGGTGTTCAAGCACCAGAACAGGCTGCCCATGGATGTGATGGGAAAACCATTCCTGGAAGCGTTTGAAAAATGTGTAGTTGTGCCACTTGGAGACATGGTTTAGTGGTGAACACTGTGGCTTTGGGTTAAAAGTTGTAGTCTATGATATTAGAGGTCTTTTATAACATTAACAATTCTATGATTCTATGAACAGTTTGCCACATGTCTTGAATATATGCTGTTTAAACTCCTCTTTGAGCAGAAAATAAAGGTGTTTTTCTCTCAGCCAACAAGCCACACTTGTCATTCTCCCAAGCACAATGAGTGGCAGCTGCAGGGCACAGAGGAAGGCTGGGCATGAACTGCTTTGCCTAATGATGCTCCACCATCTTCCCACCTTATGCTACTTTAGTCAGGGCTAGATTTAATCAGGACTAAACTTAGTCAGGACTACTTTCATGCCTGCTTTACCACATGGGTGCTGGCTGACCTGCATCCTGAGGGCTGTGCTGGAATCCTCTCCCTGCAGGGTGGCCTGCTGTGGGTGATATTTGGGGGATGCTCCTGAGGGCATGGGTGGCCACTGGCTGGGCAGGGTGTCCATCTGCTGTTTGTGGTCAGCACACACAGTGTGCAGGGCTGAACTGGACATGGCTTGGAACAACCCAGCCACTCCAGGTCTAGCTGAGCTGGGGGTGGGTTAAGATGGCCTCTGGGGGTCCCTTTTCACCCAAATTATGATTCAATAACATTATTGTCACTGAATGTTGATAAACAGTCTGGGGCACTGCTCAGCAACAAAGCAATAAAGGTGGAGCTACAGTGTTAGTGAGATGCTTGGACCAAATTAGCCCAGGCAAAGTTTGTGGCATGAGGTGATGCAGTGGGACAGTGTGTAATAATACATATTTGACAAATGTTAATAATTAGATGCAGGTCTAAGGGAGCCTAATTCACATGTTAAGCTGCTTGGAAGAGTCTCCTTCAGCTTATACCTGAATGCAACTACAACAGAGAGCTGAGTAGGCTGGAATTGCTCCTTGGCTTGATGCTCTCTGTGCTTGTCAGCACTCAGTGACACCTCTACATAGGCAGGGAATTAGGCAAGAAAAAGTACACAAGAGGCAATGTGAATGGGAAAGGAAAAGGACCTATAAAAAGAGAAAGACATTGATACTTGAAATTAAAACTCCATACTTCATCATTAGTTTTATAATATATTCAACCACAAATCTATTCATAATTTGATTATCAGTGGAACTTCTGTAAATATGAATTACATTACTTCACAAGCTCATATTTGAAAGCCATTTCATTGAACTGAAATTATTGGGTTTTTTCTTTTTACTGTTGAGAATTTGTCAAAGATATTAGAAAGAAGTGGTATTTGGAGCAAAACTCCTGCTGCTTACTGTGTGCAGGGATCTGCCAGAACCTTTCAGAAGGGGCATCATGTTCCCACTAGGCAGCTCCCACCTTTGGGAAGTTACCCAGTCTGTGTGCAGAAAGCTGCAAGGCCTTTCACACTACACTTAATTTTTCTAACTGAACCTACAAACCAGGTCAGACCCCACCCAGGCACATACACATATGTGAGGTGCATGACAGGACAGAGAAGGTTTCTGACTTCCTGTGGGCCACTTCAGCAGTTAAAATATGTTAATACTGGTGGTTTGGGTGGTTAACATCTCCCCTATAATTCCAGCAAATGCTGTACTAACAGCCTCACTTTCTCAAGCCCACTGGTTTCTTTTCTGTTTTTTTTCTTCCTGGTAGAAAGAGAGCACTTGCTCTTAAGTGTCATACTATTATGGCTGGTTCTGCAGTAGTGTTTATCAAGAAATCACCCTATACAGGGCTCAGCTGACATCAGTGATGAAGCAGGTGCACTACATGAGCAAATATGCTTTGGCAAGATAAAGCAATGTTTGCAGCTAAAATTGTGATTCTGCAACAGAACCAGCAATCTTAACCCCAGTTTCACTGGGGGAAAAACAAGGTTTGTCAAGGCAGTGATTATTTTCAGTCTTCTTAAAGAGTGTTACAGATGAAAAAAATATCTTACTTCAGTCTGTACTCTGGTTTCACTTAACATGTAGAATGCCTGCCTCCCTTACAATGGATTTCAGGACTGAAGAGGCCTTAGCAACCTGATTTGTAAACTTGCTCTACTGTATTATTCTTTTATGAATTCTGTGTGATACCTGGCTTCACCTTTCAGTTTGGTAACTTCTCAACAGAGGAAAGAGGTTAATTCTATAATTCTAAATCTTTTATGGATAGCTCCTGAAAGAGAATGCATTTTTCACAAAGGAGACTTGGCAATGATAACTACATAACCTAGTGAATGCATAAATGTTGAATCCTGACTTCAGATTAGGAAGAGTTTTAAACGTTCCTTCCATCCTGCTTGTCAACAATTGGCAGAAATTTCACAGATTTCCATTAGCACTAATTAGAATTAATTTGCTTTGTAGTATGTGACAATTTTGTCACTTCTTTAAACTTTCCAGAGTTTTGCAGTTATCAGAATAGAAAATTTGGAACTATGTGGCCTCAAAAGTTCAACAATTATTTGATGCCAGCAAATGTCTATTCCAAATGGCATCTGTTTTCCTTTGAGATTAAAAAGGATGTATTTTTATTTACATTTCCCATTCTATTCTTGCATGTAAGTCTAAAGAAAACCTATTATAACATAGAAGTAAATCAGATAAAATTTAGATGCACCTGTGCTTTCATAATTATATAAATAAGTCTGAAAATTCTGCATGGTTCCCATTGTTGCATTAACTCAGCTTTGTGTCCCTAGAAATGGATTAAATTAGATCAAATCAATAGTCTGGCTTTCCTTTTGATATATTGCAGGGACAAAACACAAAGCAATGAGCTTACAGTGATTCCATCAAGAAGGTAGTTCCATTCTGATGGGTCTGCAATAACAGTTGACTCAGAATTAAGTCTTTCAATGCTCAAATCCCCTACCAGTGGAAATGAAGAGTAGAACTCACCTGCGTGGCTAAAAGGCAATTTTAAATATTTTAAAAATAAAAGATATTAATGAACACATGATTATTCAGCTGGGACAACATCCAAATACCCAGCAATACCATGCTCTGGACATGCATTAAAAACATGGGTCTTCACAGTCCATTACTTGCTTCAACTAATTTTCAACTAATTTTTTAAGAATTTTTAATTAATTTCCAGAGGCACTGCAAATGCTATTACTTTTTCACTGTAGAAATACCCATCTATCCTGATTGTTTTGAAATCTATGAATAAATAGAAATTCCACAAACACTGTATGCATAGCTGAATCTCAGATAGTCTTTTCTGAAGAATGACTCAACACAATGAAATCCTACTAGTAATTAAAATTAGCATACAATTAAAAATAGGAAGAATTTAATATACATCTTTTAAAGTTATGATGTGCTCTCCAAGGACCTATCCACATAACTAGCTGTTCCAGAAGCTTCTTGTACACCATTAACTAGTGCAAAGCACTACAGATAAGTGTGGCCCACTTGGTAAATAATGAATGTCCTGTTACAATTATTTGTAGCTCCATGACATATCAGCAACACAATAGAGTGACTAATGGAGGAAGGAAGAGTATGAAATGAGAGATTTAGAGATGCTACATACTAACTAAACCCAGAGTATCAAAGGTATCAGGTGGCAGAGCTCAAACTTTTAATTTCCCTTTTTTTGACAGACAACTGCCCTTAGAACTGGACTGTTCATGTGATAGCATCAGATATTTTAATTCAGTTTTTCTTATGAAAATGTAGGTTTCAAGTTACAAGTTTGTTCTATTGCAGCATCTTCAGAAAAAAAATTTATTAAGGCTCCCTTTAGACATTCTTAAACAGTTGCAATGTAGATATAGAACATCTATATGATTATAATGTAGAAAAATATTTACTATGCTACTCCAGAGTACATTTCTTTAGCCTTTAGCAAACTATAAGAACAGTTACATAGGCTTTTTAGTTCATACATGCCCATAATTTCAGAGACCCCCACAAATACACTGCAAGTGGGAAGAAGTGTTCCTTTGTCCCTCACCTCCCACCTGTCGTTGCCTTGGCAAACAGGTGATGTAAATTCAGGTCTAGTATTGATACACTAATAAATACTAAATATTTACATACTAAATATGTTTCCTACTTAACCATTTGGCAGTTTTGCCACAAGCTGTGTTGGGAACATGATGTCACTTACTTGAAGAAGGTCTCTAATTTTGTTTTGAAAATGAGCTTGCATTTCTTTATTGTTAAATTCAAATATGAATCACTCTCAGATCAAGCATTAATAGGATAGACTAATTTAGGAACTACGTGGCCAAACATGGCGTTGATCATTGGATTGCTACAGACCTTGTCCAAAAAACTGTCAGGGTATTCCTGGAAAAATTAATTCCTGATGAGCCTCTAAGGCATTTTAGAAGGGGGTACTAGTTAGTGTCTTATGTATGAACCTTTCAGTACTTTGAAATTATTATCAGCCATGAATTTGAGGCATGGATTTTTCAGGGAAAGAGTTAAATCTCTGCCCCAAAAAAATCAATATTAAATGTCATATGATAACCTGACCTTAGGCTTATCTATGCATCCCCTTATCCCTCTAACATAGGTCTAGCCTATACCTACACCTGGATCCAGGCCAATTTTTTATTCATCATTAAAACTGGTACTTCCAGTATTTTTAATAGCTGGTTACTGTTAAAGTGTTTGTTTTCCACTAACGCCTGCTCTCTAATGGAAATAATTTAAGCTTTAAGCTTTTTCCAGCCTGGTTTTTAGCACATGAAAGCACAGTAAATTGTCAGTTTTCTTAAGATAGATTTTAAAATAGAAAATAGCCAATATTTATTTGTAAATAATAAGAAGTTTACACCTAAGTCTGCCTTGATCCTTCTACAAGTCCAGTGCATCAGCTTTGGCAAGTATCAAAATGAGACAGCAGGATCAAAGAGTTCTGCACAGGTGGAGTCAGAGAAGTGAACCCTAAGAACCCAGTCTTCTAACACTAAAGTCACTGATTAAACAGCAAATAACAGTTTCTGAAAAACTGGAATCAGCTTCCACTACTATAAGGCACTTTTTCTTCAAAAACATGGTGATAGGAAGGAATGTCCTCATGAGAACATTGTGTCACTAGGGTGTAAGAAGCATAAAAGTACTTTTTTTCCCCAGATATGAAAGCCAAAATGAAAAAACAACCTTTAGGAATTTCATGATCTCCTAATTACTCGATCAAGGGTTTTCCTTCTGGATTTACAATTTCCAGATGTTTCATGATTATAATGCCAGCTTAAATTCTGATTTGACATCAAAAAGAGAGAAAAATAATCAATAACAAGTTTCAAAGGGAAGCAAAGGACAAAACATGTTTATTGGAGAGTTCTTCATACATTTTTAAAAGCAATTATTGCTTTTAAATGTCACAAAAAAGTGACTTCTCCCAAAGCATTGATACTTCGCACTCCCAGACTAGACCCTGAGTAAAGTCACTCAGCTATTTATGTCTTCATTTCCCAGCTATAAGGCTCAGGAGGATATGAGGTTTTCCAACCTCAAACCCCTTCAGTTACAGAATGTGCAACTGTTTAATTGGTTTATTCACAATTGCTACAAGTTTACACGGTTTTGATCCTTTGAAAAGTTATATCTGGGCAAGTAAAGTTGCTTCACTTTCTTTGACCCAACACGTGCACTCTGAGTCAAGGACACCTGGAAAAAGAGGGCAGCTGAGGAGAAACCAATGGGAAGAAAGGGATACTCAGCACTCTGGTGGTATCAGATTCCAGAGTGATTTCTTGGGAAAAAAACCACCCCAAACAATTCATCAATTTTTAACCAAGCTGGGCATATACCAACTTTTAAAATAAATAAATAAATACATTAGCATAAATAAATAAATTTCAGAGCACTTAATTCTGTATTATCTTCTTTTACTTGGATAACTATCTTGGATTTTGACAAAAATAACTTAATTTGGGATCTTTTGTACAAACATGTTTTTTACTAAGCCTTTCAGGGATAAAGCAATAACAACGTGTCACAGCTGCAAGGCACTTTTAGTCAGTACTCTTCCACAAATTCTCTCAAGACTTGTGTTTTTATAGTCACAGCAAGTTTTGGCATCTTCATTTTTTCTTTCTGTGCTCTGGCTTGACTTTGCTTCTCTCCAAATGCCCTCCAAATAAAAATAAAAAACATTCCACCTAAATAACTTCAACATTTAAGTGATTATACATGTGCCTTTTTTTCTGTTTGGAAAATTTTATCTCATGAGTTCTGCAATCATAAGTTCAGAGCAGGGCCAGATCCTCACTCAGCCAGGCTTTTTTAAGATTTATTAGCTTAGTACTAATAAGTATTGAATTTATTTCCTGTTTTTAAAAGTACACTATTCTTTTACTTACTTGGAGCTTTCTAAAAAGAAACTGGATTTTAAAACACCTTTTTTACCTCAGTATACCAGATGATCTTGAAGGTCGCTTCCAATCCAAACCATTCTGTGATTCTAGGATTCTAAAATAAATATATAATAAAAATAATAATAGTAATAATATTTGCATATTTCAAAATTGCTTAATATTATGCCAAATATTATATATATATATATATATATATATATATATATATATATATATGGTTTTTTAAAATGTATTTGTCAGAGTTTTCTGTTGGTATTGAGACATATTTATTGCAGTGCCAAAACCCCCTAATTTTTCTCTGTGATAAATTCTTTTATTCCTCTGCTTCCAGCAGGTCTCCGGGTAAATTTAAAGAGTTAAAAAACGGTAAAGACTGGTGGCCTCCCTTCTATGAAGTGCAATATATGGCCTTACTTCTTCTGCCTTAGAGGATGAATCTGGGTCTCCAACATGTGTGCGTCCCCAGCACCTAAGAACTTCATAGCCCTTCTCTGGTATTTTTTCCCCTCAGAAGCAGGTAGCTTATTCTTGTGAAACAGGATTTTTTCTTCCAATATAAAAGAAGACAGCTTCTCCCTCCAACTGCTTTCTTCTTTGACACTGTTACACAAATTCTTTTCATCGATTTATATAACCTTCTAACTTTAACATTTGACTAAATTTAATCAAATGTATGTTGTCAGACACACTTGTTCCTGTGACAATTTTGTTTAGTTTAAATAACTCTTCTCTCCCTGTTACTTTCACTCCTAGTATGGAGAATCTCTCCCCAGACTTTGTTATACAAGCTGTTCCTGTTTATTTTCATCAAATATACATTTTGTTCACCTTCTCCTTACATTCTGCATTTCAATTTCTTATTTTCAGATAAGATTCTAGAAAACATTCTTGCTCCCCACTACTCTGCATCAAGACTTACTTAAGGACATTTGTTGGGAAATAATTTAATGAGAAAGAAGAAGCTGAGCATTGTAATTCTTTTCTTTTGAATTTCTGAGAAAAACCAGACTTGATCACTCAAAAAGCAAGCAGATAGTAATAGCAACACAAACACACCCACTTCCACCTTGGGCCATATTTTGGAAAAAACTGTCAATGATGGAGTAAAGTTATGGAAAGTTAAATCTTGTGGACATTATGATAAAAAATCCATAGTGAAACTGAGGATTCTCTAGAATGATAAAGTAATAATCCTCTATTTTCTATAGAAAGTGAGCATTTTTGAAATCTTCTAGCCATAAACATGTAATCTGTGGTAAAGAAACTTTCTAGATTTTTCTTCCAAACAATGAAGACAAATAGACATCTCCTAACAGGCTTTTTTATGCCCAGTTTGACATCTGTCTTCCTGTTTCACAAGCAACAAGTTATCTGCTTCACATTAGTAGTTAAACAGGTTCTTAACTTTTCTGCTGAATGAGCAGCTATCAGGAAAAACAAATTGTTATCATATAGCCCACAGTTTGTAGGATAATATAATATGCCTAAAACTTTCCAGTCATGGTGCAGCATTGCACTCAAAGTCAATGAAATTTCATGTAAACACAAAGACGTGTCTGTGTGAAGAGTGATCTGAGACCAGGACCACAAACTCCAGGATTCTAGATCTATTACAGAATAATGTTCAAAAGTTAATTTTCCCTGTGGTATTTAAATAGACTGAATGTGCAAGTAATTCTTGGTCAGCCTGAGTCCCAGCCATGTACAACTAGTAAGAATGTTAAAGTTGAAAATTATTGTTTCCATATAATCTTTCTAGATACTTCTGTCTCTCCTGGGTGGGGGATATAAGTTGTTTCTATCTTTACTATTCATTTCATATAAACTTATTTGGCAGCTTTGTGGGTGAAGGCATATCTGCATTAAAATATTTAAAATATTAGCTTTTTTAATCTACAACTCTTTGAATTTGTTCTCTATCAAATTTTCAATTAGTTGTCCCCCTTAAGTCAGGTTGCCAACAAGAAATTATTCCAGTACAGACACTCCTCAGCCAAAGCAATGCAAGACCATAAGGCTGGCTCAAAAGATCCTCATTATTTTCTGACAACTCCTTAGGAACAGTTGTTTGAAAACACTGTGAAATAGGTTGCATTTAAATAATGTAGAGGTGCCTGTAAATGCAGCCTGATTCAAAGCAAAAGCAACAAAATGTCAAGGCTGGCTAATTTTAGTAGGGGTAAAATGGAATAGTTTTAAACTTATCTTTTCAGGTTTTTGTTTCCAGCCCTGCCTAGATCCATCCTTCATCCTCTTTTTCTCTCTCCAAACCTTTGTTTGTGCTTATCCCTGTTCTTCTATTTAAAAAACACTAAGAGCAACCCCGCTGTAACCTCAGCTCCTCAGCTCCAGCTCTATGCTCAAGCCCCCACACCACCCCTCACTTTCTTGACATCTACAAAGCCCCAGATGGGAGGATGCAGTAGGGGTCAGTACCTATGCAGGCAACCTCACTGGCCTTCAAATCCAGACATTCAAAGCAACATTGCTAAATGAGGCCATTCAAGAGCTGAAGTACTTCGAACTATTTTGGGTGGGGGGGGAAAAACCACGCTCATTATTTATTCCAGGAGTGTTTGAGTATTTTCTTTTTTAAGCATAGGCTTTATGTATTCATGCTTTTCCTCTGAGGGTTAGAAACATAATTCCCATTTAAAGGAAAGCTGAATCTCACATAACCGTGTGATTTGGGGGCTATGGCCTGTTAGAGACAAATATAGTGTATTACAAGTCTCACCCATGAGAACTGGCAGAAGTGAGTGCAATGATAGCATTTCAATCATCATAACAGAATGTTTGGAAACAAATATATAAAATCAGAAAAAAATGGGACAAATATTTCTTCCAGTCTCAATTGTATAAAAGTTTGTTTATATGCAGTGTACAAGCCAAATCTAAGTTGGCATAGTCCCCGTAAGCCAGAATGAGGAAGAAAGGTCTAGACAAATATGAATAATACTTTTTAAGAACAAAAGCTTATCTGAATATCAATAAAAGTATTTCTCTTGAAGACGAGATAAACATTACTTCTTGTTTTATTTCTCTTATGTAATGTACCCTTAGTGATTATTTAGGTAGTTGTAGAAAGGGATTTTTAAAGACAGAAGAATTAACATGTAAAAATGAATAAGAAATGTGAGGCTTTTCTATGCTTCTTTTCATAATAGAAAACATAGTCACACCATAAATTAATAATCACAAGCAATAACTTCTAAGAAATTGATAATCACAGACTATGTATTTGTCTATAAGATGTTGTTTTTCTCAAAGTACTTAACACAGTGATGCCTTATTGTCACACACAGCTAAGGAATTTACTTTTTTGTGACTTCAGTATGCTTTGAACTAGGTTCCAGTTGAGAATCCCAACAAAATATATTACATTATGTGAAACGAATGTATCTGTTGTTTAAAAAATTCCAGCCACTTATAAAAATGATTATTTGAGTGCCCAGAATCACAGTTTGGAAAAAATATACTAAAAAAAATTGGCATTATCCAAATCAGTCCCTTGCATAAGCATAGCAGTAGTGGTGCAAAGCATTTACTGGAAGGCAGCCTGTGATCAGCCTTCCTCCAGCAATGCTGTTCATGGCTGTGAGTCAGTTCTCACGCCGCAGACTATTTCAGAGAAATCTCCATAAAACCATGTCTCTTAAAACACCTTCTCTTTTCTATTACTATTTCATTACAGGCACTTTTAGGAATCATTCTATGTGAAGTAACCATCTGCATTTAAGCTATATGTGTACTGGTAAATTACAGTACTGCTCATTGGTGTGTGCTCCTGACACACAATCATAAACACAATTAGTGGACACAATCATTCAATTCAAAGCATCAAAATCCTAGAAAATATTTTCGATAAATTTGTCTCCTCAGTCACCTCGTGAGGTTCAGAAATTGCTGGTTATTTGTGAAGGGTTAGCTTTTGTTGGAGGATGGATTACACCTAGTCAGCAGGATGGACCGTGTATACAATGAGAAGCATGTGCCAAGATGAAAACTGCTTTAGTAACTGCCCAGAAGTGCCTTGAAGGATTAAATGTATAAAAGGAATATGAATAACAAAATAAAAAGCTGAAACCACACATGTGACCTCAGCATAAAAAGACACTGAACACTTCCTTTTCTGGTTTACACTGAAAAACTAGTTCTCATTTGGTTTGCTAAACATTTTTTATCTCATTTAATATGATGGTAGGTGTTTTTAGCTTTTGTACTCCCATGTTAGAAAAGTGACCTTTTCTGTAGTATACGGGGCAGACTTATATAATGGAGATTAAAATAATTTAGAGAGACATTTTAACATATTAAATATATAATGCAAATATTAGCAAAGCAAATGTAGAGAAATAATAAATATACAAAGTTCACCTGTAGATTTGCTTTCAAAATAATGGGAACATTGTATAGAGCTAGAGCCCTAGAGGGATATTTCCTCTGTATATTATAGGAACATTATAGAAAATTAACATGGAAATAATTGTATGTAGCACTAACAGTACATAATAGACTCTGCCAACAGTGACTTAGGCAGGCTAATTAGAGGATCTGTCAATGAACAGCTATGGACCCACATCCAGTGTTATTAAGACCAGTGCAAGCAATGTTGTATCTTCTCTGTTGTCCACAGATGAAGGATGTGAAAATGCAAAGGCAGTTCAGAGGAGAGCCAAAATAATGAACTAAGGCATAGGCAAAATAAACCCCATTATATGAATCTTAAAGAACTCAACTTGTAAAATACGTGCTTGATCATGAATACATGAAATAGTGGAGGCCTTTGAACTTTGCTGACAATGTCATAACGAGATCCAATGACTAGAAATGGAAATTAGGCAACTCAGTTTCAAAGTAGCTGTAATTTCACAAAAGACTAGATTTCAGAGAAATGACACAGATTAAGTACTTCAACAACTTATCTTTACTAACACCTTGAACCTGTAAAGTGAGATTAGATACATTTCTCCAGAACAGAACTAATTCATCTTTTGGAAGAAATTCCTTGGCTTGTGATCATGGTTTGAAAGGAAGAATAAGATTGGAGAATCTTCCTGGTTTTGAACTCCTTGAATTGGATTAGTATCAGTCATGTCTTTTATTTCTGATCACCAGGGAGACCAGGACTTGCATGCACATCCCCCACAAGCTCTGTAGTTCTGCCTTAAGATAAGGATTACAAATTTCATGCTTTGGGATTTTTCAAAATGCCTGTAAAGAATTGAAAGTAAGTGTTTTGACATGACACCTTTTTGGTGCAGAGTGGGGCAAAGATTCTTATCTCTCTCAGAAGCAACAGAGTCTAGCTATGGGGAAGGGTAAGACATGTAGCAGTATCACCCTCCAAGCTTCCCAATTAGTATACTTTATAAATAAATTAATTAACTATTAATTTAAACTGATGTAGGAAAGTAAATTTCCTCTCCAGTGAGGATGGCATAAACACTCATTTTTCGCAATTTTGTAACTTAAGAAGAGTAATTCTGCTTTCTCCATGTCCTTTTCACTCCAGAAAAATCAATTCATTGTTACATGTAATAAATATTTATTTCCCAAGTACCGAAGTCCTTGGTCTTGTATGTTATGTCTGATAATCTGTAATATAAAACAATATCAAACAAGTTCTCATGGACTACTAGTCTTTGACCTGATTAATTAAGTTAAATTAATTAAAATTAATGTAAAAATCTTAAATATTGCATTTAACATTTGGCCAGTCAGTCTAAGCAAAAGGCAAAACACAATACTTACATATATATATATATATATATATATGCAAATATGATTAATTGCCTGAATAGAGCAATTTTAATAACAGAATCTTCCTTTTCCTGTTGCTACTAAAATCAGAAGATCAGATTTCTGTATGTGCTATTACTAATCTATTTCTTATAATTTTTATATTCCTATTGCACTTAGAAACTTAGAGAAAACCAAGAAAAACATTTTAATGATTTCCTGCCTTGGCCCAAATAACTCAGTTATTTCTAAGGTGGATACTAAGGATTATTATAATACATTGCCCATGTAAAAACAACTTTAAATGCATTTTAACCATGTAAAAATAATTTTCACCATTTTTGAAGAAATCTAGTATTCCAGCCCTCAAAGTTTAAAGAAAGTCTGTGACAAAAAAATGACATTTATATTACAGATATTTTTTTTCTACTGGAAAAAATATCCATATTTTGAAGTTTTCTGTAAACTAAGAAGTCTCACAGATCTATAGGAGCTTAGACAACCTGAGCTGCAAGATTTCTGAGTGACTTCTAGAAGTATCTTGCCAGCTGTGACTCTGAAAAGTCCCCTCCTTGCAGAGTACTCCATGGTCCTCCACTGTCCTAAGTCCCAGCTTCATTACAGAGTCTAGAAACAGGGAGATGTGACTCATGCTGAGTGGACTCCCAAAATTAAATAGGGTGAATTCTGCACCGAAAGCATGCTCATGCTGTTGGGGAATTTCACAATATTTCACAAAGGTGTATTTGGGTTTACTTGAAATGTACTATTGAGCCTTTCCCCAACCTCAAACTTGATTAGAGAGATATTCTTGCAATTTACACAAACTAAACAGAACATTCTTCTTCCACAAATGCATGATGTCAGCAACTTTTACCCAAACCCATATTTGATAACTCTGCTATTTAAACTCACAAGCGGAGTACAAAAAGCTACCTAAGTTGAAAGTAGCTAAGCTCATAATGATTTGTGCTGGTTTTAATTAGTATATTCTATAGGAAGCTGAACTGGAATAAAATATTAATAGATATTATTTTCATTGTTCAGCAGGCCTGATAGGTTTTTATTTCTTAAACAGTGCTGATCTGTTTAATCTGATTTAAGTCACGCTTCTCCACAGCACAGTATGAAGATTTCAAAGCCTGTGTTTCTGGAAAAACAAAGTAAAATAAAACAAAACCCATGCAAATGAGCTTAATCAGCATAATATCAATGAAAACGTGATTTATTACCAGTCAAAACCTCTATCATTTGTTTCAGTAAATTTTTGTACCTCAAAGACAGACATTTTTGCTATGTGCAAATATCATATTTCTAATTAACTTGGAGAAAAGGGGATGACTGAAATGGAAAGAAGACCAAAAATATTGATAAATTTGATCAAAATGTAATGTCCTATTCTAAAAATAGAAAAATTTATTTTGCCAAATAAAATAATACTTAACTGCAACCTCACCTGATCAGTAATTAAGCAAAGGCTCCCATAAGGCTTCCCTGGAATTATGGCCTTTTAATTTAGCTTTGAAGAAGAATACGTTTGGATTAAAAAGATATGTTCTAACCTCATTTATATTGACAGAGTTGATCTATTACTGTAGAGTCTGTGACCTTGATAACACATAGAAATTTTAATATAGACATGATCTCCATTCAAAAAATTGCAGAGGCACATTGTACACAGAGCTTCCCCATCAGATACACCAGCCTTATCTATATTAGCATTATTTACAGGACGATTTGGCCTTGTAAGTGACACTGAGGAATGTATAAAAAGAAAATTCAGAAGTCAGCAAAATGCATTGTAAATAGGGAGGCATACTTTGCTTTTCAAAGCAGTATTACAGGCAAGAGAATGGTGAGAACAGTCTGTAAGCGATTGAAAAATAACCTTCCTAGAAAGGTTTAATTAAAATTTTGTAGTGCTACAGGCACCTTATTATTGCTTCAGGGAACAGATGCAGAATATCCATGTTCCACATATACTAGAAATTCCATTATGAATAGGACTTATCCATAAAAACATAATAAAACATAACTCGGGATAAAAAAGGATGGGCAAATGTTTTGGGTTTTTTTCATTGTCCAAAACACAAGGACAATGTCTGTCTGACAGCATGTCATCTGTAGGGCGCAAGCATAAACAGTGCATAAATAATAGGTCTTGCCCTGCCACTTACTAATTCCTTTCCCCAGCACAGGGCTTGGATGAACCCAGGTAAGACAGAAGGTTCCTGCTAAGCCCTCATACTCATAAACATTTTTATAGCCTTTCACTGAAATTGGAAAAGCAAAAAGTTTTTATTCTGTTTATCTCAAAGCTGAGTTTATTCATCATTCAAATTGTGTTGTAAAAGCTGTCTTTCTGTGTTTACTTTCTCATCATAATTCTATTGTTAGAAAACAAATTTGGTGATTCTGACATTTCATCCTGTTCTGGTCGCTACCTGTAGTATTTAAGAATGTAAGGGATATTCCCATGCTGTCATGACTGACAAGATAATTGACTAAAAAGAAAAATAGAAGATGTAAAAATTAATTGAAGTAAATTGGAGATGTGAATGTAGGGCATTTAATTATTCATCCAAGAACAAAAGGGGCTAAACAGAAAAGAGAACATCCTGCAACACAGAAAAGTCAATATTCTGCAAACCATAAAAGGCAAAGTACAACCCATTCTTCTCTCTGCCTCATAGAGAAAAATTCTCTTTGTCTATTGAATTCATGAAAGGGCAATTCCACTGGCCCTATTAAGCTTCAGCTCTTCAGTATGGGAAGCCTGCAAGAGTGGCTTTGCCTGGGACAGGAAGCCTCCTCCCCAGTACAAGAGAACTTGCAGGTCCAAGGCTGCCCAGCGTGCTCACGTGCATTAAGCCTGTCCCCCAGGCAGCCTGCAGCTCTACCAAGGCAGCCATGCAGATGGAAAGCTTGCAGGAGGTGAACCATGCTGTGTTTACATCTGTCCTGGGATACTGCACTTTCAGAGACACAAAGACATGGCCATTAGAGTCCCTCCACTGTAAACGAGACATTTTCTCACAGTGAACAGCTTGGGTATTAAAGCACTAATGTACCATTTACTAAAGGCAAAGTACTACTGATGTTAACTATAAAGATAAAACAACTTTTTCTGAAGAAAAGAGAGTTTGAGGGAATTTAAATCTAACCATTTTGAGACGCTGAGAAATTTTCTAGGGAAGTAAGGTTTTTCAAATTCCCCTCATTGAAACAGGATGTCAGTGCTTATGGGTTTTAGCTTTTGTCAATGTCTGTTGCTGGAATGATGGTTACCAAAAGAAATTGTGAGACTGGTCACTCCACAGCAGTACCTTATTGTTCAGCCATAAAAAAGACACATATTTGTTGCAAAAATTTTGCATGATCCATAATAATCATTAAGGAAGGTTTGTTCCCTTGGAAACAAAGAGTTCTTTTATAAATGGTACCTTTTTGAACTTTCTGAACTTAGTCTAACAAATGTTTAACTCCAAAAATTTCAAAACTGTTTCAAAATGGCTGATTTTTTCCCCCACTTTTTCCTCAGTTAAACTACTACTGGGTTCCAGTGGTAACAGAGTTTTCAAGTAGATTTAGATAAACTGAAGTTATTTTTATCAACAACTTTTTATCAAAGCAAGTAAGCCTCAGCAAAAGAATACCATAGTCATAGAGTCATAAACATAGCACAAAAACACTGTCCCTCAGAAACTGTCTCACAGCTCCAGAACTTTCTGTTCTGTAAAACATGAGAAAGAACAGACTTCTGGAACAAAACCAAAAGTCACATTATTACTGCTTCAGTCAGGTGAAACCCTGACCTGAACAGAAAGCCAGAGATGATGAGCTGCTGTGGTGGCACTTCTGCAATATACACCGCAAAGGTCCATCCTGCAATAGACAATACTGGTATGATCAGTGCTTCAAAACTCTTCCTAAGAATTCCTGAAGTTACTCCTCCTCAGCAAGATGGCAAAGACTGCCCATAGCACAGCAATAAAAGAAAGAAAACTGAATTTTCAGGGGTGTTCTACAAAGAAAGCCATAGTGTGCATCTTCCTTCTCTAAAACAACAATTCATGAGAACAGTGGGACTCATGCTGAGACCATTTTATGCTAAACTGGCACTCTGCAGTTTTACAGACAGTAATCATAAATGTGTTCATCTGCCATTATGTAACATGGTTCCATGCAATATATTAATTATAGTATTTTATTTATGCACAGAGTACTGTCAATGTTATGGCTTCAAATGTTTGCATTAAAAATCCCAAATAAAAATACAGCGTGCTTTCCAACCACAGAAAAAGTATCAATTGGTTTGTGGGTCATAGGCTGATCTGATCAAGAATTGAAAATACCTATTCCATTTTTGACTGATTTCCTTCATGGAAAGCAGATTGTCAGATAAAATACCCTTTTTTTCCTGAGAAACACAACAAGCCTGCAGAAAAACTAGTGGAAGGGGGGTCAGCTTACAGCAGAAGTATTTGTTTTGGAAATTCTATTAACAAGATTTATTGGGGCTATATTGTTAGTGCCCCATTCATGCTAGTTTCTGGGCTCTCTAAAATGCTGCCAATGCTCTTGTTCTGGGAAACCGTTCCTGTATACTATGGACTGATGTTTTCAGGATATACGGTTTTCTCCCACAGCAACATTGCCTTTTTCTACAAAATGCTATTATAGTAGAAAAAAAATGTTTACTAAAGTATATTTTTTAGAAACCTCATATATTTTTTTCTATTTACATATTTACGCCTTAAAATACAAGGAAAAACATTCATGTTCTCCACAGTAGTCCTATACATGAGTACAAAGATTTACTGAAACCCCTTGAAACCATGGCGTAAGAATAAGCACATTGTTCCCAAATTATTGATTTTGTTCTGAGAAACAGATAATGAAAACAGTTAAACATACCTTGAAATAATGTGTAAGCTCTTTGAAAAGCTTTAGAAGATGAGAAAACTTAAAATCAGGAGATATATTTTTCCCCATTAAAATTAAGCAGCAGCCTATCAAAACAAAAAATTTTTCTCTGTGTTAACATTTGAAATTACTATTGCCACAGAGACAGAGCTGCTGAATATGGGTTAAGGTAGGTGAGAATGAGAGAGCATCTTGTCTGTCTTACTGCACTTTGAGGTATATTCTTAGAGCGGAAAGGCTGAATATCTACCAGTCTCACAGAGCTGATTGGTGCCTGGACTGTTGTGGCCATCCACAGGAAACTTACCAAAACCCCACAGAATATTTGTCCACTGGCACTATTTCAACCTGCCAGTGCCTCTGACCTTCAGACAGCTTTGTTTTTGTGGAGCATATAGCAAGGCTTGAAAGTTTGCTTTACAGGGGAAACCACCTGGGCATTGTGCTAGCTCCAAACCCACACACCGTGAAGGAAGACCTCTGTGAGTTGCCCTTGATTCTTCCTATGCTCTTCTGCTTTTAAAAGGTTTCTGCTGAAGAGTTTTATCCAAGGGGATAACTTGTGTTTCCCAGTCTGTTTTTGCTCCAGCAGATGCCTACTATGTCTTGAAATCTTGAATTTCATGGGATGAGGGTCCTAGAAATAGCCTGATGCCTTGGATGGTAGCATAGAGCAAAACCTTGTGCCTGCCTTAACTGTTTTCTTCTCTAGCAAGAAAATCTATAGAGCCCCTATAAAGCAACTGTACTTTTTTTGCCTAATTCCACTGCATGTTTTTTCTGCATTGCTAATTATGTTTGTGGGTAAAAGTTATGTATTAGAACTGCATTACAAAGTTACACTTAATAAACATGCAAATAGTTTCCTAAATAACTGTCTTTACAGCGAGCTTTGGCAGCTCCTATTAGAGATATATTTTGTTACTGTGAAGCTTCTGGTTGCATTTCTGGCAAGACTGGGAATCGAATTAATGTGCCATTTAAATAAATTGAGCAACATGCTAATTATTGCCAGAAACAAATTAGTGAAACCAGATTGCATTCATTTAAATCAGATAAATAGGTACTTCTTCCTACAAGTAACCGTTGGTTGTTGCTGTAAAGACAGTCTGAAAAAATTTTTGACAATGCCTTTTGACAACTGCTTTTCACTTGCTGGTGAAATCACTGTTTCCATTCTACCACTGTTCCCTATTGTACCGAATACAATTGGCCTGGTGCTATAAAGAGCTTCAAAAGGAGATTGAGAAGAATAAAAATTAAGCTTCCCAAGAATTCCCACACCTTAACTGTAATCTCACAACTGATTTTCTGAACCAGGAGTGTAGTAGTGTCTATGGCAACTTCTACCCATTTCATTAAACTTTAATGTGAGAATACAGACGGCCAAACGAGAGAGGATAACCAGTGAAAAGTTTACACAATGCCTCTGCAGTGCCACAGTCTCTGCATGAAGATCTGGCTCCTGGCAGACATTTTTAGCTATTTATAGGTTGAGTTAATTATTTGCAGAACTGAAAACCAAACTCTTCAGTTCTTCCTTCTGTAGTACTTGACAAGGAGTCTGGCTATGCTGTCAGCAGGATTTTCAAATCCAGTTTTCAAAGGTGTCTAAATGATTTTAGAAGTTTATGTCCCATTTTCAGAAGCAAACCACTTGTTTGTTAACTCACACTTGATTGTGAGAAAATGTCTTTTTTTTTTCTGCAACAACTCCATATAGGTTTTGTTTTGGTTATTTCCTGTTGGATTGGGGTTCATTTGGGGTTTGTTTGGGGTTTTTTAAAAAAATTTAAATGTCCTGAAGAACTTGTATATTTTCTTCTTAGTGAAATAACAATGGCAAAAAAACCTTAAAGCACTAACTAGTACATACTGTCTTGCAAGTTGTTAATAGAACAAACTTGCACTAACTGTACAAATGAACAGACAGGGACCTTCTTGGTTATAAAATGAAGCATTTTAAAATGCTCAGCATTTTAAAATACTGGGTCACCCCAAGGATAATGCAGGTTCCTCTGATTTTCTCCAGTCTGATGTTTGGACAAAAAACTCATGCAATTTCCTGCAGGGGCCTGCCTGAAATTTGTTTGCATTGCACATCCCTCTTCTGAAAGTAAAAGCCCCAGGAAATCTGCTGCCTTTTGTGCAACAGAGCTAAACCAAAAGCAAAGCTACACATCTTCACTTTTCCCTGCGTTTCACTTTGAAATTTCATTTAACTAACAATAAATGAAAGGTTTTGATCATTTTTTATTGTTCTTGGCAAATGGTACTTGGCTGGATTTTTAACCGTGCTTCATATGTTGACTAGTCATTTTTTTAGACAGCACATAAAAGCTAATTCTCATTTTCTCATTACCCTTAGTTACGCTTTTTACAGACTCTTGGTGGCTTGGGGCCTTTTATTTTTCTTGCTTCTTTTTAAGTTGCATAGAAGCACCCCTTCTGAGACTAGTTTATTGGAGACTGGAATATATTTTTTTTGTTATTTTGACTAAGATGGTCTTTTAAGGACAGGGGCATGATTAGCATGTGCCCTGCTTCAGTTTGCTTGGCAAGGGGCCTCTGTGCCACAGCGGTTTAGCCAAAAGAAACAGCCAATCTCCTTGACTCCTGCACAATGTGCTGCATGTTCCTGTGTTCCTGTGTTTGATGGGTAGAGGAAGAATGGCAGTGCAAAGTACATCATGAAGATCCAGCATTTCTGTTGTCTGCAAAAGATTTTTATTTTTTTTTTTTAGTCCTCCTTTTCTCCATGGAACATCTACACCTACAATCTGGGCCAAGTTTGCTAGTCTAAATGATTGCAAACCCTCTTCTTAATCAATAACAGACATGGTTGGTAATTTTACTAGTTGTATTTATTAGCAAGGATTTTATTTCCAAAGGCCCCCATGCCCACAGTAAAGGCAGCCACCCAAATTCAGTAGGTGTAAACTGCCAGAAAAGTGGCTTATCACAACACCTGTGATGAGGAACTTAGCGTAGTGTTACTTCTGCACTCTGAGTGATTTCCAGCTAAGTTAAGTTACAAGAAATAAAGAAGTATTTCTGTGATTCTGCTGAATAGGGTTCTCAGTTGAATCTGCTAATGTATCCAAAATTTTCTTCCTACTGCATTTTACATCCCCACTACTAACAACTTCAGTCTTTTAATGTTCTCAAATCAAACTTTAAAAAAATAAGGGGTCTTTTTTTCATGTGAGTTTTCTCTTTTCTTCCCCCTCTAACTTAAACCTTGTATTTTAAGATCCAATCTACATCAAAATGCCTATAAGTTTTCCAAAAAAGAGATTATTACATAACTATGTAATTATTAAATTCATAACAACTCACTCATTTGCAATACTGTGAGTTATTACAAGTTTACAGTTTAGCTCATGCCATCTTTGAATACTTTGAAATAAGTTTAACAAGTGCAAAGACCCGAAGAAAATGTTGGCCAAACTGCGTCATAAGGCATTTCATATTTGATAGCTAATTTTCAGGCAGCTTTCTTCAGAATATTAAGGACTTTTCAGATGATTGGAGCATAATGTTCAATATTTAAGTCAGGAAAAATGGCTTTTATTCTTGTAGTATGTGATAAGAGAAGTCAGCACTCTTTGGTGACTTTTTAAAAAGAAGCTGTTTAGAGAAAATGCTGTTTCTTGCACATCTTCCAAAATTTTAACCATCTCTTGATTTTAAAAAGTAGTTAAGGAACTCTTTTTCTCAGATGTCCATCTGCTTCTACCAATACTGCTTACTGTAATTCACAAGCCATCACTGGCAATGTCCACTATCACAAACCCATTATTGTGATTTCAGAGAAAGAGCAACCTGCTCTAGAAATCTACCAAGAATACCACAAACACAGAGTAAATACAATCTGTACAGAATAACAGCAGGAGAAAATCAACTGTAGAAAAATAAACCAGTTTGGTTCACTACCAATACCATTCAGCAATAGCTAAATCCGGGTCAAAGTATTTTAAACTAAACTGAATGTGCACACTCATGGGTATATAGAAAGCTTAATAATTTTTATCTGTGAATTTATGGCCAATTTTAAAAGAAATTGTAAAAGAAATTTAAAAGAAAATGTAAAATAGAGTGAGGATAAGAGAAAGCTCAGGAACAGCTGGTTTGCAACATGCAGTTGCAAGTCCCTGCCCTTTGACAAGTTGCTGCACATTAGAAGAGCAGACAATAAGACTGGTTTTTACACTCACTGCAGTTATTAAGCTAAGAGAAAGTAATGGCAGTGGACAGTGATAGAGACAGAGTAAATGGAAAAGTTATAAATTCCATTTTTATGTCTAAATTACATGACTACTGATATTAGGAAATATCAGGCAGAGAAAAGCAGACAATTGGAAAATTGATTGAGTCATCAGCTTAAAAGTCTTGGCAATACAAGACCTGACAACTCTGAAACAGGTTTTAGAATTCTAGATTTCTTCAGCACAATGGTAAAACCAAACTTTTAAAAACTTTTTTTGTCTGAGTGTGTGTGTGTGTGTGTGTGTGTGTATGTGCATATTTTAATTCCCTCTTTTGTGACCAAGGAGTTTCACAGACCCATAACGTTTAGATTTGCTTTTCAGAGATACTTTTCGAAATTCATGTTTGGCTTTTAAAATTTAAATTTCATTTCCTAAATTCTCATATAAACACAGATCTGTATGTACAAATTCCATTACTGATTGCACAGATGGTAATGGTAGAACAATTTGTACAATAAATGGAAATTTGTCCATGTATAAATGGAGATATCATTAAGGCCACTTTTAAAAACATGATCCTGCTAAACACTTTCTGATGCTGCTCATAGTAATTGTCACATCTTCAAACAGATTAACACCTGCCAAAACTGAAGCATTTTTCTCCTTAGAATAGAGGATAATTCAAGATAAGCTCTTTTCTAGTTTAGCAAAAATTATTCTGAAGAAAAAAAAAGACAAAAAAGTACTGAAAATTAATACATCTAGATTTAAGTCTCTAAATAAACAGTATATTTATTTTTTCATCACAGACTCTTTTGAAGATATGCATTTCCCTGACTCAGGAATCATGAGCAAGGAGTAAGTACTGTACCTGAATGTTTGCCAGCCTCCCTTTGGTACTCAATACTTAGTTGTATGTGCATCCAATTATTAATGTTCATTTTATTCTTCACTCATGCTAAAAGGTTAAATGGCAGGCTCACAGTCTTTCCACATCTTCTAATCTGTTACTGCCTTCTACTTTTGTCCTTCCTGAAACTGCCATGTCCTACTTTATCTCCTAGTTCTCAAATCACCCCTCAAGGATGATTTCTGAAGGGTGACTTTAATTCCACTACACTTGCCTCTATACAAACCAAGTATAAACCTCTAAATACCAAGTACATTAACCTGATCTGACTTTCTAAGAGGGCATTTCAGGTTTTTAAAGAAGGCTAAAGAGCCATCAGCTCCATGCAAATCATGCCAGTGCTGAGGGGTTCTGTGGGAGCAAATGAAGTCACAAAAAAATTACACATGAGCAACTAAAGATCTTCCAAAACCTGGGAAAAACAGATGTAGCGCTCTAGAGTGAGCTTGTAGGAACTACAAGGGCAACAAAGCTGAGGCTGGATTTTGAATGCCAGTTAAAATACGTTGAATGCATGGCCAAACCCAAGGTCATATAGGGATTCAGTAGCACATCCTGGCAAGGAATGCAAGCTTTCCAAATCCCACTCAGATGTCCTTCACTGTGAAACACTGCCTCCTGTGTTTTTTTACAGCTGGGGCCTTTGAACACAAAGTTTTTCAAAACAGTGCCAGAGTCATATATTAGTGGATAGCTCTGAGAATATGTTTTAAATAATCTGGAGCCAATGGATTTTTTCCATGGGTAATAGATGGAATTTAAAATTATTATTGTGTCACATTATCCCTAAAAATACTTCTCTTGTGTAAGCATTCAAACTGAACAACTCATGTGGGAGATGGATTCAGTAACTTTTCACTTTCTTCATGTGTTTATCTTCTCTTGCATACTTCTCCAAATTTATGTCTGCTTCTTGAAAAAATATTAAGACAGAACTGAAAGGCAAAGACTGAAAGGGGCTTCTGTGTTTTCTGTTGAGATATTTTCCCCAAAGGAAACCTGATTGTCTAACAAGGTGACCCATCTTTCTTTTACTATGAGGCATCTTACCTTTTACCCATAATGAGTACCTGAACTTCTGCTCAGGTTACCTCACACCACTTACACTGCTGTTGCAACATTGTACCATCGATGTAATCCCTTTTTCTTCATTTTAGGGTGGCTTTGCTTCTGTGTAGCATCACAAAATTACTGTCCATTTGCTGCTCTTAGCCATCCCCACCCTCTTCTCTGTAGCAAACATCTAAAGCACATTGACTCATACCAGCTGCCTGGGAGTGTATGTGTTGCATCAGGATTCAACAGCACACACAGAAAGGAAATATTCAGCATTGAAATATATTCCCTTTGCTGCAAACCAATTCAGTTATAAGGAACAGAGCAATTCATATGCTGCCAGGAATGTGTGTTTTATTTCAAAACATGTCTTAGGTAATTGAGAGCAATTACTAAAATTGACAAAGGGAAATAACTCCCCAAATCAGTCTTTTGTTTTAGATCCTTGTGTGTCAGACTTTAAAGCTTTACCTTCTTTCTCCTTTATATTTCTCCCTTTTGACTGTCTTTCCACATTGCCTCTTCCCCATAGGTTTTTCCATGATTCCTTCAGTGCTCCCAAATGATGGGAGCCACCACACAGGGCCTTCCTTTAAACACAATTTAATTCCTTTAACAGATCCTCTGATTGCTAATATGAGAATGTATTTTTGACAGTTGGAAAGCTTTAATTTGATGCAATATGTAAGTGAACAAATCATGGAATGGTCGAGGTTGGAAAGTATCTCTGAAGGTTACCTCATCCAGTCTCCCTGCTCAAGCAGGATCATCTAGAACAGGTTGTCCAGGGTTGTGTCCCGTTGAATTCTGAATATCCTCATGGATAGAGACTATGAGAAAACTGTGCCAGTGTGCACTTGCCAGAGCAAGGAAGCTTTTTCTTGCATTTAAACAGAATTTACTGTATTTTTGTATTGATAAAATTGATACATTGATAAAATCCCCCTCAAGCCTTCCATTTTCCAGAGGGAACAGTACCAGGTCTCCCAGGCTCTCTCGGCATGAAAGATACTCTGGCCCTTTACTGGACTCACTCCAGCAAGTCCATCTCTTTCTTTTGCTGGTTAGCCCCAAGTTCCATACTCAGGACGGGGCTTCACTGGTGCAGAGTCACCATCCTCAGCCTTGCTGGCAATACTGAGGATGCATCTGGCCTTCTTTGCTGCCTCATGCTCAGCTTGGTGTCCACCAGGACCCCTGGATCCTTCTCTGCCAAGCTGGTTTCCAGACTCAGCAAAGATTGGTGAATGGAGTTGTTTCTTCCCATATGCAGGAGTCTGCATTTCCCTTTCTTGAGCTTTGTGAGTTCCCTCTCTGCCCATTTCTCCACCCTGTTGAGGTCTCTCTGAATGACAGTACAACTGACTGCTGTATCAACCACTCCTCCAAGTTTTCCACCTCCTGAAATCTCGCTGAGGCTGCACTGTCACATGGGTCACTGACTAAGATATGAAACACTATTGGCCCCAGTATCAACCCCTGCGGTACACCACTACTGACTGGCCTCCAGCTGGAGTTTGTGCCACTGATCACAACCCTTCAGACCTGGACATTCAGCCAGTTTTCAATGCTCTTTATTGCCCACGTGTCTAACTCATATTCATCTTGTCTATGAGGCTGAATCATGCATGTATATGCACATTCTATTATGCCTTTTTCCTATTCTTTTCCCTTTCTTCTAACATCACATTAGAAGGGATGTTATCACATCATGTACTTACTTTAATGTCCCTTACATTCCCAGAGTGGGGCTGGGTGGAGCAATGCACCCTGTGATTGGCGCAGGGACTGTGCAGTTCAGGGAACAGTAATTTTCCTTCAAGTATTGAATTTTGCTAATTTGTGGTTTTCGTCCAGGGGCACAACCACATTTCACTTTTTTCATATGTCGGCTTCAGAGAAGAACTCAAATTCAGGGAACATAAAGGAGGCCATGTAATTTCCTGTTTGAAAGTTTGCAGAACCCTCAGGTTTTGCATGTCAGAGAGGATACAACAGAAGCGACACTCTGGAAAATGTTATTTTTGGCAGCAGCAAGAGGTCACAGTTCGGGGAGGGGGTGAGGTTAGTGAGATTCCTTCAAGGTATGGCACTCTTTCGTTCAGACTTGGATCCATCAGTCAGGATCCCCTCACATTTCCACAGAGAGCAGGGGACCTGCAGCTTCTGCCTACCATCCCAATGGGAATTATAAGGATCTGTGAAAACATTTTTTTTTTCTGTAGAAAAGCTCAGCTTCTACTTCATTTTCTCTTGTGATTATTTTTAGGCACCCCAGACACTAAGAAAATTTCACTGCAGAAACATCCTACAGCTACCATGACCTATAAAGAAACAGCTAACTCAGCTTAAAGTAGTCAGCCTACTATTGAGAGTAACATACCAACAGCAGCTCACTGCTTGATGAAAGCAACCTTGGAGGATTTACCTCCATGAGCAGGAAAGGCTCTCAGTTCAAAACTAGTTCTAGCAGATTCACCTTGACTGAAGTCCCTCTAGTAACCAAATTAAGACATGGAGTCAGGTTTTATGCATGAAGTCGAATTTGTGTGTGTGTAGGAGCACTGACAGAATAATCTAGTACAAAATTGTGTTCTGGCAGGTAATGCCAGGCAGCTCTTTCCAGCAAAAGAAAAATTTTGTGTATAATATCCAATATCAAGTCATTCTGTCTGAAAACTGGTATCTATGCTGCACTTGCAGATTTTTTTTCTTCTTCAGAAGGGAGTGCTCAGGTTTAACTAAATGAGAAGACTTCACTAATACCCATTTTCTGAGATATCACAAAAACACACTTCATTTTTAAGGAAGTTACACTTTCATGGGGTCCTGGACCTACAAACAAGAAGGGGCAAACACTAATTAGAAAATTAAGAACCATTTCTGAGGTCCTGACAGGTTTATATATACTTTGTTATAGCTTTTATAGGTGTCAAATACATAGATAGACAGCTCTCCATCCAAGCTTACACTTGTTTTTTAAACTGTGATCTTCGTGGGTCACTTCCATCATAGGCTATTCTATGATTCCATGATTGATCAGTGGCAGGACTCACCCAGTGTGGGTCTATAATTTTGAATGCTTAATAAAATCCAAAAGAATGGCCATGTGTTAATTTAGACCATGACACCCATTCTGTAAATACAGAAATTCATTAATCAGTGAATGAAATACTGTAGTTCCTTCAGCTGGCAGCAAAACAGATGCCTGTGGACCTGTGTATAACTTTTGTGGGAAAATCCCATGTGTACAAAGTCGCTTAGCATTTATCATATCACAGTTATAGTAAAATAATACAAAATAAGATATGCACATATTTTCTCTCCTATCATAAGAAAAATAAAGCCATTTATTCCCCTAACATGAAAATCTATTCAAATAACAGCTTTAAATCCATGGGCTTAAATTATGTTACAGTCAACATTCTCTTTCATGCTCAAGCAAAAGATATTCCCAAAATCTCTCAAAACCTTGCTGCAGTCAGTCATCTGGTACAAAAAGCAAAGCCATAACCCATTGTTCCTGATATTTTTAACTAAGACCACAAATGAAAATAATATCTCAAATGGAACTCTCTCTGTCCATCACAAAATAACACCAAAGAGCACAAACAACCTTTGTGGTTCACCCTTGCACAGACTCTTGCTCTTGGAGTGCAGTGCAGAAATGGGTTTAACAGAGTTTCTGGCACTGTGCACTCATCCTCCTTTCTGTTTTTTCATTTCATTTTCTCACAAAGCTGACCAGAGGGAAGGAACACGCAGCTGCAATTGCTCTCTTCAAGGTCTAATAACAGCCATGCAATATATCACTTTAAAATACATTTTTTTAAATGAACAAGTTGCCCTCGAGGCTGAGGACTGGTGAAATCTCCCATGCTAGATCAAACCACTGCTTTTGGTTTCAGCCACAGGCCCTGCTGTGACTGCTCCTTTGAAGTGCTCACAGGTAGGGGCAGCTCAGCAGAGAATGCCCTGCTGTGCTAAACCAAGGAGCTTGAACCCAAAGATCTTATTTTCTGCTTGTTCTGGAAAAAATCCTGCTGAGCTGCAGGCATAGGTATTCAAATAGGAGGGCTATAGGTACATTAGAAATATTGCAATTGATTAAATGACATTTTGCATGGGAAAGGAGCTCAGATTTAAGCCAGGGTCTTTGAGCCTAAGTGTAACATAGCTATAAACTGAATTTCAACCTGTGTTTTAATGCTGGTGGCTTACTTCTGCTATGAGAGTGGGTTTTAACTACATCTGAGACTGAAGATGTGGTGTCACCTGCCTGTAAAATAGATACAGAGATATCTCTCTGCATTGAGAAACAACTCTTCAAGTTCCAACTAAGCTACAGCAAATTTAAAGGCAGCGTTTTAAGACAGTATGTTTCTTTGTCTGCAGAGAGGAGCTTCAGCCCCAGCTGTGAGTACTTCAAAGGCATAGATTCCACAGCTGGTACTAGAGCTAGAATTAAGATGCCAGCTTCAACATACGCTAGATTTTATGATCCAGAGTTTTTCATCATCAGTTTTATTAATGTATACATTTTAATAAATTGGAAGTCATCTATAACACTAATTTGCAATTTTAAATACAGCTACACTCGAAAATATTATTTAGATGAAGGAGACATTTTAGAATTTGTGAATTATTTACATTTTTCACAGGTTTTCCTTTCCAAAGGATCAGACATATACCTCCTGTAGTTTGGTAAGGTGCTGAAAGTAAGAATTGCCTTTATTAGCATGTCGAGGTAGAACTTTCCTATTATCAATAAAGGCCTCTGAAATATTTATACAGTATACAGAGGAATGACTCCATAACCTAGCCAAGTACAAGGTTGAAGCTACAAAAAGGCCAGTGCTACTACTTGGAAAGATGGCATTATTTCCTATACTTTTTCCTGAAATAACTAAATCACTTCAAGCACACAGCTTGGCATGTGAAGGGAGAGGCAAGAGTGAGACTGCAGCTTTTGCCACTCTGTAAGTGTGGCAAGGCAGGTAAGAACAAGCTCCTCATCACAGAGATGCTGTATCCAGGGGAAGCTTGGCTTACCCTGGGGTAAAGCACAGATTTCATAATACTGCTTAAAAAAAAATCCCACTGATATACATGTAAATAGTATTTCCTAGATTAATCCACAGACCCCCCCCCCATCTTATCCCTGATCCACAGATAATGTGGTTCTGCCATTCTCCATCTCCTGAGTTTGGAATCTAAAGATAGGATTTAGAGGTGGGCAAGGGACACAATAGGAAAACCCCTGCTGGTCCATTGTCTACAGGGTGTATTGAGCCAACAGGACTGGAAAAGTATCTTAAGAACAGGCTTTTTGGGGGCTATCAATTCCATTTTTAGTCATGGGGTTTATTTCATCTGAAATGAAGCCTACTTTGAAGAGTTTGCCCTTTTAATGAAAAATGTAAGTCAATAATTTACAGCCTTGCTGACAAAAAGGTCTCTTTAAAAAATCCTTAAGATTTTCTCAGTGAAATAGCTTTTTTCTCTTTGACTGAATTATTTGATAAACAAGGCATTCTAGTGTATTTGGCTTTGTTTATATGCTTCCTCTCCTTCAAAATGAAATGAAAAAAGACAAAAATGTAGAGAATGAGATGAAATCAGGAGTAAAAGCTAAATTAAACTGGAGACAGCTCGAAGCTTCCTGAGAGTCCTTTCTGCATACTCATTACACCTCCTATTTCCTCCCTCCCTTCTCTAGGCAAGAAGCAACATTGCATTTTATTAGCCCACGATGAGAAGCAGTACAATGTTTGCTATCTGGCCAGGCTGGAATTACTGTCAATTCAGCTGCTCTGTGCAAGAGACATTAAAGAGTATCTCTTGTTCCATACTGGGGTTTACATTTTGTCTGCAGCTATGAAGCTTTTTCAGTCTTTTTAACAAGGACACTACAATGTCTTTGGAGGGATTATATCGTTGCCCTTTTCTTACTGCAACTTAAAGTATAATAGAGAACCATGGAGTAACTATAATGCTGTAATTAACTGGAGTGGCTCTGCTGATGTTATTAACCATGAGCATATAATTCAAGTGGCTTCTAAATAGCCATAAAGCCCCAGGAGTGACATACAGCTCCATATTCACTTCATAACCATCTGTTATTATCAAAATATGTTGGATTTTCCAGTTTATGGTGAAAGTTTTAAAGTAATGCCTGTGGGAAACACAAAAGGTGGAAAGGCTCTTAGGTGTGAGAAAAAAGCACAGGGGGAGTAGGCAGAAATTATAATACATTTGTACTAAATATTAGTTTTATTTTACTGTATCAGATCCAAGACATGCTTGTAATTCTTATTGTCCTTTTTTCTCCCCAATGCAATATTCTTTTTCATTCTAATTCTTCATTCTGAGCAATTTATGTACATCTGACATATCTGTAGCCTGCATTAGGGAGAAGTGGAAAACATGCAGTTCAAAACCATTATGACTTTCCCTGCCCTGTGGTGCAGAGCTCAGCTTGTGTGAGTTGTCATAGCTTTATTAAGGTCAACGTTCCAGCAACTGGAAGAGCATCTGATGCTCCTGTGGTTTTGATCTGAACACACTCACAATTTCCTTCCCATCTGCTTTTCTTTACATGCTAAACATTTATATTTCAAAAACTGTGTTCTTAGAATTGCACCTTTTAATTCACACACAAGCACTTAAAAGTTTTTAAGGTGCATATGCCATCTCTGGCTTCTGGGAACACAAGACAAGAACCATGGCTGGCAAAGCAGAGTTTTAGCAGGCATCAATCCTTAAGTTTTTGGCAAAGAATTGGAATTTCCTGATTTTTTTTTTCTGCTTCTGTTATTATATGCAATATCCTTCGAATTCTATTTTTAAAGATCAAATTTTCAGGACAAATTATTAAAAACATTAAATGGGTCACAAGGAGCTAATAAGTCAAAGGAATCCAATAAGCTGGGCAAGGTGAACTTTACCCCTTCCCTTTATCAGTAGTCTGGCCAAATGTCTCAAGTACAGCCAAGCAGCCAGGCCACTGTAGCTGTGTGGAAAGAACTGGAGGCTGAGTCGAAAACAGTCAAGAGATGGGTGAATCCAGTTGTTGATTCCAGTGTGGGGTGGGGATGGTGTTATGGAGTACTGTTTAAATTTGGGACACAGTCAGATCTGGGACTGGAGTTTGAAACTAAAGTAACCAGAGCTCATTTATAACAGGGCTCTGAAAGGCATTTGAGGTTACATGAATGCTGCTGCTGCTACGGACAAAGAACCTCTGTTGGTTTGAGGCTGTATTATAATTAGTACTAGAATAAGAGTTAGTGTAAAGCTGTCAGAGAGTAAGCAGTGAGAAGGTGGTTGTGTTGATGAATGACAGTGAGACCCATAGGGACAGCAAATGCACATTACCAAAGGTGACTTTATATATGTTTATGGTTTGTTGAGACACAGTAGTATCTGGAGCAGAGGTCAGGGAATTAAATGAGCATGAAGTGAATTTAATATGATGGTGGATTTGATCGGACTGGTAGAGCTCAGATAAAAACTGTCCCAAGGGATGCAGAGCCAGAAGTCAAGGGAATTGATAGGACTATCAGAGCAAGGGCTTTGCCAGGCACTGGTAGCAAGATTCAGCACAGGGTTCAGATCAGACAAACTCATGGCAGTGAGGCAGGGGCAAGGCTAACCTGGGAAGTCAGTTTGCTGGTCAGGGTTCTGGCCTTACCTAGTGGGGGTAGTAAGAGTCGGACACAGCACCATGGTTGCTGGGCAGGATCAAAATCATGCTGGGAAGTCCTTTGTGGATTGGGGTATCGATCAACAGGGTCCATGGACAGACATGCACATGCCTGTGGCTGATCTGGAGTCTGTAACTTCTGTGAATTCATTGGGTAGGGTCTGACAGCCCCATTGGACTGAAATGGGGATCCTGGGCCAGGGCATTGGGCTGGGCCAGAGGCCCCAGGGGGTGGGTGGTCAGAGCCTTTAAGGACTATTAGTGCTCTCAGGGTCCTAGCAGTAGATGATGAGCCACTGACCTATCTTTAAGGTTCAGAATTGGGGTTGAGGCTAAAGGCATAGATTTATGAGATAGCTTTAAACGGTGTCAGATGTACCCCACAGAATTAGGATGTGGGCTAACAACAGCAGCATGGTGGTTTGGTCTATGAAACGTTTCACTCAAGTACAGTTAAGGCTAAGTTCCACTCAGTGAATAAATAAATACAGTAAAAGGCACAGTTTATTTCTGGATCAGTATAGGCTAGGATAAGAGATGTGAATAAGAGCTTTGCTGACTGATGGGTTAAAGCACAGCAATGGCCAAAAAAAAATGAAGATGGATTTCTTGAGTTTTTTACTTCTGGGCATGAACAGGAATACGTTGCAGACCAACCTAAAGCAAGGACAAAGGGCTTCCTTCAGAAAAATAGATGGGGTTTTGTGCATGTGTCAGTGGTCAATTCAGCATGGGCAAATACTGAAAATGGATCCCACTTCCAAAGAGGTTTTGGTTGTAATTAACATTATTGATTGTTAGATATTACTAATATTATGTTTGAAGCTGAGACCAAAGTATTGGCTTTAGCAATTCCAGTGATCTGTTGAACTAGATGGAAAATTTTCCAGTCTTTCACAGGACTTTTCTGAAGTCACCCCACTGGGCACACCATCACAGTGAAGCTGGCTGAGTACAGCACCACTGATCCTGGCCTTGAAAGTAAATCAGCTGGTAGCATTTTGAACACCCTCAGGGACAAGCAACAGAGCTTGCACTGATACTGTGCCAATGGGTTAGCTGAAAGTATGAGAGCACTATATAGAGAGTGAAGAACCTCTGAGTATGATGTCACTACAGCAAAAAAAATCACATTATGCAAAACATTCCATTTTAAAAAAACATGGTTTTAAACAAATACATTAATGTTCCCTTCAGTAGGAAAGGATGAAGTAACTCCCTAGACGCATCTAGCGTTCCTCCGGTGGTATCTTGAAAATACATTTTGTTGGGGTTTTTTACTGTAATAGATATTATAGAAACCTTAAAGACAACTGTATTACTGGACCATGTTACAGGATTAATGGTGCAAAAATGTACAACAATGAACCAGGTCTCAGTATGTGAATTCATGTTTCTAAATTAAAATAATTTTCCCTTCTTCCAGTACATGCTCACATTTGCCAGCCTTTAAGTTTCTAAAGCGCTCCTTCCCCTCTTGGCAGCATCCTGATGATGGTACTGGTGATATTGCAGAGAAAAGTACAAGACTTTTGCAGCCCTCCTTCTACAACATGAAATTTCGGATCTGTCAAAAGAGAGTACCTCTGTGGCTATCACTGACATCTTGGCAGCAAGAAATTTTAAAAAAGACTTATTGACTCACATGAATACCAATGGAAAACCAAAATATTTTATTAACAGAAAGTAATTCCTTTGTAAAAGTGCATACACATACTGAACAAGGTATGGAATTGCTGGAGGAGGTTTGTCATAATAGCCAAGGCAGAAGAGGATAAATGATGCCTTCCTTTTGACCTCTCCTGGACCTCTTTCTCTAGGTTCTGTCCCATATTGTAATGGGAGAAAGAATACCAACAATGGTAATTTTGGACATATAAATTATATTGAATGAAACTTTCATTTGGTGTAAATGGAATAAGTTTGACTTAAAAACCCAGCATAACTCTTTTCAGCTTTCACCAAAGACACTGCTGAAGTATCTTTTTTCTTAAGTGGAGCCTACCAGTTCTCATTTGACTGACTTTCCCAGCATGAGTTTCTATTTGCAGATATTTTGCACACATTTCCTTGACATTTAACCTTGCATTGTTTAATTTGGGACTGGAGGTCAGAGTTCGGTTTTGCTAGGCACATAATCTGAACAGTGGACACTAGGGATGGCATTATTTTAAGTGTCTTCTGTTTGTGTTGTTAAACTTTAGTTCATTTTGCTGAATCCCTAATTTGTTTGGAATGTACATCTACACATTAACATGTCCATACTAAAGTATTCTGCAGTATGCTAGAATAAGGGCATGCAGTAATGGTACCACTACTGAAAAAGGCAAGTTGGAAAAGCAGTTTGCTTACATTCCTGTTTTTTGACAGACTTCTATTGCAAAGAACAGCATTATAGGAATCTGATCAAAGCCTTTGAAAGTTGGTGAGAATTTTCCCATAAACTTACTTGGTATTCATTACATTATGAATGAAATTGATGATGGAATGATGTAATATTAATTTTCTGCCATGAACTGCAGAAGTAGTAGAGGTGAAGGAGATTTTTTGAGAAGGTTGTGACATTAATTTAGTACTGTTGGTTTTTACCAAGTAGCCTGATCACTGTGCTCTCCCCAGATACAAAAGCAGTATGTTTGGCCTCTGCTCCTCTAAGCAGTATCTGATAGCAACTAAAGATGCAAGAAACAAATACAAGAATAAAAAATAAATTATTACAGTTAACTGGAAGAAATTAACTAGCCCAGTGTGGAGTCAAGCCCCATTCCCAGTCCAATTTCAAGATTGCTTCAAGCACACAGGATGGAAAACTTGACGACGGTTCAAGTTTTATCATGTTCAAATCCCCAGGCATCACAGACAAACATCACCTAACAAATTTGTGTTGATCCTTTATGAAAATCCCATTATTTACAAAATAGTTTGTTTGTGGTTCCTGGACTCTGTTTCTGTTGAATGGCCCTCAAGGACAGAAAAATTGAGACAAAGATTAAACACCAGGCTGCAGTTGAAAGTTGACAGATGATTTAAGAAACCTTTCCTAAAAGTAACATCATGCTGCTTGTGAAACATGTCTGGTTTTCATCTTTGCCAGCTACCAAAAAGTCAGGCACTTATTCACAAAGGCTTCAGAAACAGCAAGGTCTATTCCCCTCCAGTCCCTCTTCTTTAGTAAGCTTTTCACACAGACACCCAGCCTTTCCCCTGAGTGCACATCTGCTGCTGTCAGGCGGCGTGAACTGAAATCCCATGAAGCCACGAGACCGGATAGCTGGCAGTGCTGAGCAGGTATGCAGCCGTGACTTCTGCAGAATTTATACCTCCAGAGTGGGGCACAACTGTAGAAGAGTGGTCAAAAGCTAGAAGAGGGTTAGTCTGGGATTAGTCAGGACAGACACCTGATAATTGCGGTGTAGGACAGGGCAAGAACATGAGCTTTTACGCCAAGATGGATAATTGAGAGAGGAAGGGAGAATTCTTCTGAAGTGGAGGACTTTTGGTGATCCTTTTAGATTTTCAGAGGCACTTAGATACAGCCAGGGAAAAACTACTCTTTTCAAACATGAATGCTGACACTGAGTCAACAGCAGGTTAATTCAACCATGTAATTTATATTTTAAGACCCAAATCTGAGTGATATGAATGTTTAAATAAGCAAACATAGCCTATTCAGCAAAGTCTCTTCACTTTCTCCCAAATGAAGCACCTCTTACATTTGATTTTTCAGTGTGAGTTCTACAGATGGCTAAATCAAGACATCAAAATATTTTGAAATTTACATATAATTAATAAATACAGTTTTCCAGTCAGAAATCCCCAGAAATAAACCAGAAACCACTGGTTTACTATTTGTTGTTCTCCCTGAAGAACTTTGTGTTTACGAAATGCCAGTGGCTGTTTTCCTAAAAAAAAAAAAAAAATACAATGAGGTAATTAAAAAAATGAAAAAATAATAAAATTAATTATTTTTGTTTGTGTTTTGCTGGTGATTCAAAAACTCCATCCATATGCTTATAAATGAAAGAAACAGCTATGAAGGTGCTTGCTTGTTCATTTTTACTTGGAAGAATTACCACTATACTTACCTCTAATACAGTATGGAAACCACTCCTGTGAGAACACTTCAAGCAATCATTTTCATCCTCCTATAAACTGGATTTCATTGGCAACCTGTAAATACAGTGTGACACTAAGGATGTGGATATAGGTTTAGAGGACAGTAGCTGGGAACTGGAGTTCTTTAGTGTACCCTGCTCTTTTCACAAGATACATATTTCTCTCCAACCTTGGGCAGGGTAATTTTATTCTCCCTGGATACTGAAAGCCATATTTTAGGCTATATTCTATGTCTGAGAGGGAAGGATCAAGGACTTACATTATTACATTTATATATAGATTAGTCCAGCTTGACTCAGATAGAGTAACATTAAATTAAAAGCTGCTTACCTGCCAGCTCCTTCCTGTCAGCAGGCAGCAAGGAAGAACAGAAATGGCATTTTCTTCAAGTTCTACCTTGTTACTTACCTGTCATATGCAGTAGGTAGGCTCAGGTTGTTTTATGATTTGCTGTTGAAGAGAAGTGGCAAACCATTGTCATAATGGGAATAAGGAGGGAATTTTGATCCTGGCACTTAAACTCCAAGTCAAATGTCTGCTGAAAGAGTAGGTTTGCCTAGGGCTACGGGGTAGACTGCCAGAGTCTGGCCTCTGGTATGTGCTAGAAAGAGCTATACACCTAATGACAACACCTCGAGCAGTGCTGAGTCTCACAGCACCCCTGAGGCTCTGTGGCGAGGAGCTGTAGCCAGCACCGCACCCGCTGAGACACAACATCACCTGCCTGACTTCTTGTTTGCTCCCAGGATGCTGCTCATCCGTGGAAGAGGGAGATAATAAACCTTCAGCTCTTCTGACCACTGAGGCTGGGATTCCTAGGTATTCCCTAGGTGAGTGGAAATAGTGGAAAACTAGAAGGCTTTGGCTTCATTTTTCACATGAAACAATCCCCAAAATGTCTGGCAGGTAGCAACTCAAAGATTCAAGGACTAGTGAGAGATTTAAGAAGTTAAAAAATTTTCCCTCTGACTTCCCCAGGTGAATAGGGATTTGCACCCTTCACTACAAGATGCGGGGACAGAGATAAGCAATATATTCTGATGTACGAACTTAAAAAACAGTAAAAATAACTTTGTAGATACCAACACAGAAAGTCTGAAAACTGTACTGCTTCTGAGAGGGACAAAAGAGAAAGTAATTTAAAATATATATATGAGCATTTGGAAAGACACACACTGAAGGTAGAATTATCTTTACATGGCATGCTTTCAAATTCTGTGTGTTTTCTGAGACTGCTTTTGTTACAAGGATCTTAATGAAAAAGTAAAACACATTTTTTGCCCATTCATGCCTTTGCTCTTCATTCCAGAAGAAACCCTCCAGATGTGAAATATCTCACAGGTTTGCACAGAAGCTAGAGAATGTAAAAATGAGTGTAGCCGCAATGATGCAACCCTAAACCTCTACAAAGTGTTAATATCATCCCAGGAACAGATTCAGATGAGGCATTGTAATTCAATGACTTCAATTTCTATGATCACAAAGCACCAGTGCTTCAGAAGCATCTTTTTCTACTGTTATTTTTTTACTATAAAGCACTTTACCTGCACAAAGAATTCCCTCAGTCATGTCCACTCAGTTTAGTACTTACCTGCTTGGACTGGAAAATGTGAAAATCCTGTCCACATGACAGATTTGGTTCCTTTGTAGTCTTACTCATCTTCTCATAGAATACATGATTTTCAGTGACTTTAGCAAAACTTACTGAGAAACAATTTTTATTCATTCTTAATAAGCATTTCTATTTCAGTCCACTGCTTGCCTAATCTCTCTGCTCTATACTGTGCCATGGCAGAGCTGTTATTTTAGATAAGAAAGTGCTTGGCATAAGCAAGCACAGTAATATGAACAGTAATTACAGGTACCCAGGCCTCCCAGCAGCATTCATCCAAGTGCCAAATGTCTGTGGTTACCTTCCAGGTACCCACAGCCCCTGTCTCTCCTGACAGCAACACTTCAGCCAGACAGTCACTGCCTGACAATTTATCAGTAGTCCAAACTACAGGAACCTGACTAACTGGGGTTTTCCTGCAGTCCAGGAATTGAACTGGATCATTCTTGTTAATCCCTTCCAGTATGCTGTGGATTCTATAAAAGCAGGTTGGTCTCAAATGTATGGACTTGAGGTGAGAGATGCTTAAACAAGTACATGAAGCTGTGGTACTGCCTTGTGCAATGTATATACCAGTAAGGAAACATACAGGAAGGGTAATGCAAGGAGGGGGAAGGCTCACTGTTCATGCCACTTTATTCAGAGGCAAAATTGTCATGACACACCTTCCTAAGAAATCTTTGCCATGTGGTTCAGATTATATTGCAACATTTGGCTTGAAATGACCCATACTACTCTGTTGCTGTGTGAACATGTTTTATCTGATTGAGTACAAAAGTTGTGGGAAGAAAACCATGCCAAACACTGAATGTTTTCCAGGCATTTCTTTGCAAGGCGTGGTGTCATGCATAACAACAAAGACCAAATCTCAGTTTCGGAACAGCAATGGCTTAAAAGGAGAAGTCTCTGTCAGTATTTGCAATTAAGACTGAGTTAAATATTTTCTCCTCCTGAAAGATTGCAAGCTTTTGACTTGAAACATGCCTTAGTAGAGTGTCAACCTTTGCTTCAATCACAATGGCCTACCATTTGTTCTCTTTTTCTCTCATCCCATGCAAAGTCACCTGGCTAGGGTTCATTACAGCTATTCCACATGAGATGATACTGTAATACAAATAAAAGTGTATTTTGTGTATCCTAATTGTCAGCCTGAATACCTGTACTAACCAGTACTAGAGAAGTGGCATTCATAACACATTCACCAAGGACTTGATTCCCTGATAAACTAGTTTCAATATCTTCTACGATTTTGTATGTGGAACTAGAGTACTGCATCCAGTTCTAGAGTCCCCAGCACAGGAAGGACATTGACCTGCTAGAGTGAGTCCAGAGGAGGCAACCAAGATGATCAAAGGGATGGAGCACTTTTCCCATGAGGAAAGGCTGAGAGGATTGGTATTGTTCAGCCTGGAGAAGAGAAGGCTTTGGGGTGGCCTAATTGCAGCCTTCCAGTATCCATGGGAGCCTACAAGAAAGACGGAAGGAGACTTTTTAAAAGAGCATGTAGGAACAGGATGAGGGGGAAATGGCTTCAAACTGAAAGAGAGCAGGTTTAGATTAGATATTAGGAATAAATTTTTTAGTGTCAGTGTAGTGAGGCACTGAAATACACGGAGTATTTGTGGAAGTGTTCAGGATCAGGTTGGATGGGGCCATGGGCATCCTGTTCTAGAGGAAGGTGTCCCTGCCCACGGCAGGTTGGTTGGAACTAGATCATCTTTAAGGTCCCTTCCAATCCAAGCCATTCTATGTTTATATGGTTCTTCCAAAGAGCTGGCACTTTGCAGCTTGTTACTGCAGTTTGGTACTACAGAAATGTTTCTATTCAACATTTCTAAAATCGGCATTTAACCAGCACAATAATTAATTGCTGTTCATAATACTTGTATTTCTGTGGGGTTATCTGAACTGATAGCGTGCTGATTGGTTTCTGTATTTACACATAGCATTTTAAAGGTTGCCAGGGAAACCTGGAGCACTCTTTTTGGAAGAAGAGAATCCAAATTAATTGTGCCAATCATGATTTCTAAGTAGCTTTGCAAGTGATCAGTTACATAATTTTGCTAAGATAATAGAGCCTTTAATATTTATTATTATGTTCCTAGCATTTACTTTAGGTAAAAAGAACAAGTCTCCTCCAACACGGCACACTTGGAGGACTATTGCACTTTAAATGTGGTAATCAAAAGAGCATGTTTTATAGAGCATTTTTCGTAAGTCACGACAGCGAGTACAATGTTGCTATGGATGATCTTATTACTGATTCATAAAACTGACCTTTAAAAATTAAAAGAACAAAAAAGCTCCATTTTAGGGCAGTAGTTGGGATTATATAAAAGTGGTCAGGCCTTTGCCTTGGACCCGGACGATATTAATATGCCAGTATCAAAACTGTGATCCTGAACCCCCTGTGATCTGCTGAAAGGTCAAATGGCTCTTCCCTCCCTTCCTGTAATCCCTACCTGCTGATCTGCCTGCAGCAGGCTACCCCTGGCTGGGGAAAGATGGAAAGCAAGGAAACTTGTGGGTTGAGATAGACACAGTTTAGTAAGCAAAGGAAAGAAAAAGAAAATAACCCAAAACAAAACTAGTGATGTGAAGACAATCATTGAGCAGTGGCTGTCTTCCAAAATGAAAAAAACCTCACTTGTATTTTTTAGCTGAGCACATGTTGTGTAGTGTGGGATATCCCTGCGGTTAGCTGGGGTCAACTGTACCAGCTTTGTCCACTTCCAGCCTCTGCCCACCCCCAGCCTACATGCTGGGAGGGCAGAACAGGAAAAAAAGAAAGCCTTGGTGCTGTGCAAGAACTGCTAACAGCCAAAACACAGTGTGTTGTCAACAGTGCTCTGGTCACAGATCCACAGCACAGCACCCTACAGACTGCTCTCAGCACAATTAACTCCATCCCAGCCAGAGCCAGTACAGCAAAAATATCTGACATATGTAGGGAGGTAACTGTGCCTCTCCAAAACTCTCACACTGTCCTGCATGTAGTTACAGCATTCAGGAACAGGAATATTTGGGCTCACCTTTAGAGAGATCCAAGCCCTCCTTGTGGATAGCACCCACAGGATGAGGACTGCAGGGTATTCTGGTGAGAAGCATTCATCACCTGCCCAGGCACTGTGCAGAAAACCTCCCCTCCTTCATGAGTATGTAAGCAAATTGTGAGGGAAGATCCAAGAGGCGTGGGTGCCCAGCTGGGGCACATGAGCCCACACTGGGTTCCTGTACGTCTTTTCAGTGGAGAACAAATATATAAGCAAGATACAGTAATGGTCACAGTACAAAGTTACATACCTTCTCTGACTACTAGATTATTTAATACAAAAGATGGTGGATAGCTATCCCTCATTTTTCCTCAGAGGAAAGTGTCTGCCCGATGCTCCCAGCTGTGTAGTGCAAGCACTGGCTGCACCTCCTCTGCAGCCTGAGCAGCCACCAAGACTCATTTCAGGCAGCTGCTCTCTGCTAGCTGGCAGCAGCTCCCTGTTCAGCAAGCTTGAGATTTCAAACCCTGCTTTGAGGTGTCTAACTCAACAGGCACCAGCCAAAGAAGTTCAGTCCAAGATCTGTAAAAGACCTATAGCCCTCTTGAGCAGCATCTGGAGGCCAGGCAGGATATACCCAGACACCCAAAGCAGCAAGGCACACCTGTGTTTAGCCAACTTTGGAATACAAGCTTACCTTCAATAGTGACCTAGCCCAATCAAGCCAGGTTATAATCTCTCTTACAGTCAGGTATCATTTCCAAAAGTGAACTCTTTTCTATGCACTTCCCTAGAAGTTTCTGACAATGTTAATTGTTGTTAGATTTAAACTGTTTCAAAATGACTTCTGCCCTCCTGACTGCAGTTTTGCTCAATCCAGGCCACAGCAGAAGTGGCTAAACCTCCTCCCAGCCCAAACCCTGCTATTAAGTAACAGCATCTACAGACATAGATGCAAACAGATGACAAAATAAACAGTACAACACACTTTCAAACCACCATGTAACTGAAGGACCTTGTGACTGCCAAGTCCCCCAAAGTTCAATCACACTGACACGTGCAGTGCATATACCACCTTTAGTAGCTGTTTCAGGAAGCAGGATGGTTTCTGAATGAGAGTATCCCTTAACAGTCACCCTGGCAACAATTTATTCAGAAAATAGATTTAAGCCATGGATTTATAAAATCAGAGTGTTAAATCTTTTGTTATGGGTTACTTAATGTAACCCATAAAATATAATACTGACCTCTTTCAATAGTAGGAATTGAAAAGCAAAAATTAAATACAAATGTGGTTTTCTCTTCTCACAGGCCTGACAGGTGCCAACTTTTCAAACTAGGGACTGACCCCCTTCAGATGTCTACACGCAGCATGGAGTTCCATGCTCCATGTTTTATTCCTTTCCTTCCAGAAAAACTCCTTCTTCTTTCAGCTTGTTGTTTTATCCCCATTTTTCAGTTGCAGACAGCAATTTTCTCTTGGTTTATACATCAGTTGGACTGGGACTAATTTTACAATTGTGACTCATCTGTCACAGGAGGACTGTTCTGTGATAGGAGCTCTCAAACATATCTGCAAAACCAAATATATATGATAGGACCTCTCAAATATTTCTGCAAAACCAAATAAATATGCAAATAACTATGAAAATAAGTAACAACAAAATCAAATAACCAAAATAATGTTTAAGCAATAAGCAATTGCTTCTGGATATTTTGGGCCAGATTAGGCGATTTACAGTCTGTCATGAAGAAGGATTTGACATGAATACTACATTGCCTTTGGAATGTAGTAACTGACTGAACAAAACATCAGGCAATATTGAAGTGTTACATACAAAGCATTGCAGTCAAAGGAGAGGCAGTGAATATGACCACTACTTTTCTTCTTGTTGTTTCATTGTTGAAACAGAAGAAAAGAGTGACAATCAAGATAAGAGGAACTGGACTTTTGTCTCTTTTAATCATCTGTACTTAGCCAACTTTCATTCCTATTAAGTAAAACTTACCCTGGTAACAATCCCCTTAAATGCTGTGAAATAAATAAACTTTCAAACAGAGAGTCTTAAAATTTCCCTGATAATTTCATGACTCTTGGAAATTTTAAGATCTTTGAAACAGACACTTTTATACAACCACTTTTATACAACCATAAATTAATCATAACTTATCACAACAGAACCCATCAAGATGAACTCAGTTGACTTTAATGTAAGTGTAATTTCTGTTTCTGTAGGTGCTCCATTACAATTGTTCTGCATTTAAATATTAGTCAATCATCACTCCAAATGAAGTCTACCCTCACTTTTTCTCCCCAGTATAAGTTCTGGCCATACATAATGTGACTTGAATGTTGAGAGGAATGGGTATTGCTGCTCTTTCTGTGTCACTAGCCTGTACTATCACAAACACACAACTTAGGATTTTGTATCTGGTCAGTCAGATATGAGTATCGTAAGCAGGAAAAGTTATAGAACACAGCCAGCTAAAAGAAATTCTACATTTTGCTTAAGTAAGAAGAGGTGAAAGTGTCTAAAAATGCATTTTTTAAAAAAATCCCACCCTTTTGCAGAAGGAAATAATGTTGCTGTAGCATTGACCAGAGAATGAAGAAAATTCTGTGAAGGAAAGATGCTTTGGCCCTATAATTAGACATGGGGATTTTAAAAATAGCATAGCTGTATTTTAAAGCAAAAATGGCAAAAAGGACTTCTTTTTAAGCAAGGTCAGGGTTTTATTAACATAGAACATTCAAAAGGTGCTAAATATCCTCATGATCTCAGCCATGATAAGTTTCATGACAAATCCTAAGCCATTTATGCTACTAGTTACCAGTAACGTGTATGTAGTTCTGATGGACTCATAGAGATATCAGTAAAACCTCAGTGCTGCATCTCACACAGAGAGAAAAGCTACCTAAACAGACTAAAATAGTTCCCTGCTGCAGGCAAAGGAGAACCTGCAGAAGGTCACTCTGCAGGTGCATGTTGGGAAATTTACCACAGGAAGGGGCAGGGAGAAATGAAGGAAATTCAAACACACAGAAATTATGTTCACTGTATGTATCATACTCATGCAACAGCCTTTTGCATTTGTAATACAGACTGCCTTGGGGAAGTTGGGAGAAGAGTTTTGCAAGGAATGAAATTGTTCTTTCAAAAGATAAAAAAATTACACATCAATGATAAAGAGCATTGAGATGACAGAAATCAGTTACTTGTTCATATTCCACATGCTCCAGAGACATATCAATGCAGCACAGATTTAACCACTTAACCAAAATTCTCTATAGCTATAGCAACTGCACAAGCATACCTCTCCTGCTAAATCCACAGCTGAAAATAAACATTTTGTCATTCTTCTAAAATTTGCATCTTTGCATTTGTGCCCTTTAGTATTTCCATAATAAACTGTCTAACATGACAGTTAGAAAAATTCATTAGCAACGTGTGCATTTAAATATTGATTAACGTGTGCGTGTGTGGGCAGTTTTTGTTTGGTTGTTTGGTTGTTTGTTTTGAATAGGTTTTGGGGCATGTTTGTAAAGAAAAACTGAAACCTGATTTGGCAACACCGATTATAGGATCTATGAATTTAAATGACTTTGAGTAGGACTAGGTCCAAAAGGACATGACCATCTTTTCATCTGTAGAAATTATTTATGAGATAATCCTAACTCTTTTTTCTGAAAACACTGAAATGTCTGGTAGTCAAAAGGTAAAAGTGGAAATCATCTCAGTTTTGGTTTCAAGGATGTATGGATCAGTATTATTTGAATAAAATAAGGAGCTCTAAGAGAGGCTCAAGAGCAATCAGAAGTAGAGAGGCCAAGAGGACTGAGCTCTGTTGTTTTGGTAGCTACACCACTGGTGTTTAGCAACTATTTTACCAGCAATAGAGATCTTGGATAGGTGCCCCTGGGTTTTAATTCTTCAGTTGAATTCAGTAAGTACCCTATTCTAATGTAACCAAAACAGTGGCTGCAGGAATTCAGTTTCCAGCTTTTCATTCCCCTGCCAGGAAACTGTTTTTCTTTTTTCCCAAATAGCTGAAAACAAAAAAATCAGGAAAATATTCAGAGAATGAAAATGGTTGAGGTAGAAAAGAAGGTAATCATTTACATATGTGCATTGAAAAGTTTTGAAAATTAGTTTTGGAGCTCTGCTTGCGCTTGCATTTCTTCCCCACTCATTGTTGGTCTCTAACAGTAAACTTTGTTCAATTCTGTCAGAGCCAACAGGAAAACAGTAGAATATCACCCAGCAGATTCAAACAGCAGGAAAACAGCTTTGCCAAAAAATAAGTAAGTAAATAAACTACTTTTTAAGTCACTGATAAATAATATAAATAAAAGTTTTATTATTGATGTGTCCATGCTATTATCACACACCCTACTCTAGTACACTCTTGTGTGGTTTACAGCCTGTTCACTGAACAGGAAACCACTCAGCTTCACCCTTTGCTCAAAAGCTGCTGCTAACTGAAACTATTTTGTAATTGTTAAGAGTGGGCTACTTGGAACTCAGAGGTTTGTGTTGGTATTTTCCAAACTTTAGGCAATTCCAAGTGTGGATGCTTAGATGTAGATAAAATGAGTGTGCATTAATGCAGTCTTAATGTGATCCCTGGTCAAATCTTCATTACAAAATAACTTTTTATGTTGCTTCTGAATACTAAGTAGTGCTACTGCAAAGATCCACAAATGTTGCTGGACAGGCTGATACAGAGCTATGGTCCAGTGGGTAAAGAGAATCATGGTAAGAGAATCAACACCAGAGAAAGGGTTTTATGGTTCTTCCACACCCAATACATCTCATATATTCTCTATGGGAGAGTAATACCAGGATGCAAGAATACCACACCTGGACTAGAGGAAGTGTTATCCTGAGCTGGCAGAACGGGAAGGGAGCCATGTGGAGTGGCACAGCTGCATGTGGAAACGAGTTTTATCTCCTACCTCCCTAAGGAAACTCATCCCTCCAACAATACACTGAATATGCTAAAGCATCAAGAAGGCTGTTACAATATTTATGTCTAAAATGAATGTTTGCAAAATGAGTAGAGCTCTCTGCAACCAACTTGGAGCTGTAAGTGAACAAAAATGTAAGGTTTGACCCAAGGTTTTTGAATTTCCAAATCTGCAAAGTCATTTCTCAAATGTAGATATTATCCTTGCAGTTTTCACTCATTAATTTAAACTAAACTCTTTGAAAAGTTTCATAGAATATTGGCAATTTCTATTATTTAATTAAGTGGATATTTTTTTCTATTTTTATTTATTTAGATCTTGCCCAAACATACGTGAAGTAATGAATCAGAATATACGTCTGAAAGGTAAAATTCTTTCACTGCTGAAAAAGGAAGTACTATAGCACGTCTATTTAACCTACTTCTTACTCAGAGCTAGTAATAATCTGTGACAGATCTGAACATTTTAATATCATAAAAATTTTAAATGAATTGTAAGAAAAAATTAAAAGTAATGGATACCCACTAAGGAGATACCAAATAATGCAGAAAACAAAAAGGCGTTTACTTCCAGTGTGCCCCCAAAAATTTTTGGTTTCTTGATGGCATACACTGCAAAAAGCCATCAATAAGTTACTCTCTTGATGGGGACTGAAAATATTACTTTCTAGAAAGCAGCTGGGGGAACTTTCTTTTTCCTTCTGCTGCTACCTTTGAAGATCTCTCCTCTTTTTGCTATTTGCTGTTCCAAAACAACAAGACAATGACACAGGATTTCTAAATCTGTTTCCATGACAGATTATGGTCTGTCAAGCAAGTAGCAAGCATGTGTTTAAGCTACATTAATTTCAAAAGTGAAACACTGCACTTATTTAAACTGCTGGTAAATGACACCGTAGTTCACAACTGTAGCTGTGCTGAGACATTTAATGCAAAACATATAAAATTATCTAACTAAAAAGTGGCACAACTGGCCAGATAAATTTATTTCCTGTACCATATGTTTATAGTGTAATGTGAAGTTTGCTTAAATGCATTCAATATCCATATAATATAGAAGATTTAGGGCTGGAGAAAGCACTTCTGGGAAAAATAAAACCCAGCAATCAATCATCTAACTGCAAATCCTTTCTTTTCTGTGGATAGGTGGCCTTAGCACAAATACCCACCATAACTGGTATTTATTCACATGCCTTTTTCACATCTCTGAAGTGAAACCTGCCCAGTCTTTTACTTGGTACTCTAATTAAACCTATACTATTCAGGAAGTTTCTGCCTGTTTTTCTAGCCCCTCGGTAGGCTTGGGGAATATGTCTGTATACTTGAACAGGACAAGTGTTTTCCACCATAATTTTGGGCAAGACAGTAAAAAAATGACTCTGAAAATGTCTATGCAGTTCTTCCTTGAAGCATTTCCAGCTTCAGGCTTTTTTCTACTGAAGTGGTTAGGACACACCATGAGGATCACAAGGTTTATTAAATCACAGCCCACAATTCTTTATCACTTTCTGCCACTGGCTGAAACACCACAGTGACTGAAAAAATAACACTGTGCATTCATAGATTCAGGGAAGCCAATGGGAACAGATTTACCTTCTGCTTTCCCACATAAAGGGCTATGTTTTTGATGTTGGATTTTCATGTACAAATTCCTAAACTGTCACCTTTTTAAACAGAACTTTTTTAGGTCACCATGAAAAGCAGTCAAGGTTGCCACAAAATTCACACACTCTTTTATTCCCTTACAAATTAAAGAGAAGATATTTTTTTTCCATTTTGTCCTTTGACGTCAGGCATTCTCTGTCCACTGGCAGAAACACACCCACATGTATGCCATAGAAATAAAATACCTTCCTATTATTATAACTGATAGTCTCTATTTATTAATTTCACAGGCAATGCAGCAAAGCAACAAAAAATTTTCAGACTGAATAAAATATGATCTGCCCCTAGAGCTTGAGGACTGAAACCTGATTTGGCAACACTGATTATAGTGTTGCCTACTCTAGCCAGTGCCAGCTCTAAATCTTTAGCTTGTAGTGAAAATAAAAATGATGCCAGAAGGTCCAGCTGATTGCAACTACCTGGCACAAAGATTCTGTCCTCTTTCATCCTTGTTCAACAGCCAGTGCAGCAAAAGCCAGAAAATTTGAAGATGTCCCTGCTCATTGCAGGTGGGTTGGGCTAGATGATCTTTAAAGGCCCTTTCCAAACAAACTAGTCCATGACTCTATAATAAATTGGATGTTCCAGGGTAATAGATAGATAGATAGATAGATAGATAGATAGATAGATAGATAGATAGAAAACAGCAGAAATAGTCTCCCCTTAGGTGTTAAGCCTCTGCAACAGTACCTCTTCTAACACCTGGACAAGTGTGCAGCACTTCATATTCTGAAGGCCTGATATGTACAGCAAGGCTAACAGAGTGAAATATTCATCTTCATTATAAAAATTATATTCTTAAGTAACAGGAAGAGTGGTTTCTAGCTGGTTTGCATTCCTCAGCTAGCACAGAGGAAATATTTGGGCAGTGACCTTAGGTAGAGGGCACACCCACGGAAAAGCAGCACCAGTGCTGCTCACTCCATTGGTCCAGTGCAAAGGAGGCCTAAGAAGAAAAGCAGAGGGAAGGCTGGAGTTTATCCCAACTCCAGTGATTCATGCATAACAGAAGAGATGATAAACTGACCTGGACATCAAATTGTAAACTGATATTGGATAGCAATACATCACCCCAAAGGCTTGTTGTCAAACAGTCCCCTTTTAGCATTAAGCCATGAAATGCATGGGTAATAGCATTGATGTTTACCACTGTTATTCATTTTCTATTGTTGAGCATAAAACAGCGACTTTTTTTATTTTTTTAGAAGTACAAAGGCTGAAAATTAAGACACTGCCTTTTTATTTTTATCCTGGCACCACCTTTAACTGGGTTTACTTCTGGTTTGCACCAGTATAACTAAACAGAAAATCAGACAAGTAGCTTGAACGAATAAATCTCCTTCCCTCTCCCCCATGAATGATCCTCCATGCAGAGATTAAAGTACTACATATACTGAATAAATGAACATTCAATGCCATCTGCTGGGGTATACAAAAGTATGCAATACTAGGCTCAAAGAACCAGAGCAACAAATGCAAAGAGAGTGTTTAGGCAGAAACTTGCTTCTTTCAAAACACAGATGTAAGGGAGGGTTGTGGGATCCTGGCTGTCCTTTATACCCTTCTGCCCTGGGATACAATTCCTGGACAAGAAGTAGTTCTGGCTTTAATTCTCTCCTTAGCACAAAAGTGTTTCAGTGCAAAATTATCCCTTTCTTCTAAGCAGTACAGCATGATGTAATTATTTGTTATTGATTGGTCTTGGTAGAAGGACTTTCATGCTCTACTTTTGAAATCAGGCCATTACATAGCCAGAGATGCAAGATTGTGAGGTTACAGGCAGCCTAAGAAAGGATTGAAACAGTCCAGAACAAGAACACATACTGGGCAAGGTCATACCATGGCTGTTTTGCACCAAGGAGTCACTGGATTAAATGCGTAAATCGGGTTATGCGCAGAGCTTGGGAGTCTGTGCCCACCAGCTCTTTGGCTCTGTAGCTCATGCCCTCCTGGCAGACAGGCACCACTGAGAACAGTTTATAGCCTGAGAGCTGGAGTGTTCTCAGTTTGGGCATTGTCTTCTGCTACTAAAAGAACAAAACATGTTTCTATTTGCAGAGGGATTTCCAGACCAGGAGTCCCACAGCTCTCACAGTTCTGCATCAAGAAGCAAAACTCAGGGGAGAGAGAGGAGTGGAAGCACATCCTTCTTTGGGTGTTTTTGGTGGGCGGGCTTAGACATGCTCATGGTCATGAATCCCATTTCCACACAGCTACTTCCTCATGCACTGCATAGGTCCACAAACTCATGGGTGGACCTGCTTCATGTCCTTTTTTCAGTATCTCTAAAATGCTGTAAATAAATACTCTAAAATCTGTGGCTGGCAGATTTTTATTCCTTATATATTAGCTACTGTATAGTTTACTACAGAATGGGACCTGCTGAGAGTTTTTCTCCATTTCATACAGAAAAGAGAACTATTCCTGCTAACACCTATCATTCTGTAAGTACCACATGTTCTTCCTAAAATTTTACTTTTCTTTCACTTCCTGATGTATATTAATATTATCTTGGCTATAATACTAACAAAAAATGCAATCATCACTGGTTTTTAATGCAAAATAAGGCACGAAAATTGTGAAATATAGTTGAGAACTTCTAGTTTGTTTTAGTGGGATCTAGACTGGAGAAGTGACTCACTCACTCACCAATTCTCCATTTATGGGCTAAAATACACCTTTATCATAAGATCAGGTGAAAATAACAGGAGTCAAGCTGAACAAGTATGTCAGTCATAAACCTCAAGGTTAAATATGTAAGTGATACAAATGAAAGCTGAAAAGCAAACAGTACACATTTCAATGTCTTTCTATTTGTATCTGAAAGCTGGGCTTGAGTTTCAGTTCAGGTGTATAAGAGTGTAAATACCTTTTAAATCACAGAAAGATGAAAATAAAGCACAGGTCTGTGTTCAATAAGCAAGTTGGGCAAATAAAGGATAACTAAAGAAGTTTGATGTAATCACTACTTTGACTGCTTCAGACTTCACAGAAAGATTAATAACAATCAGATGCAATATGGGATTAATACCAAATAGAAGGCAGCAACAGCACAAAGAAGAATGGGGAAAGAATGGTCAGGAGAATATTTACTTATGCTAAGACACTTAGGGAATTATTTAAGAAATTTCTGAGACATTAATTAATTATCTTTGGGAATTCTCCAATAAGTCCTGAATTCCTAAAAGGATGGAAAAGAACAGTGGTAACCACAATTTCTTCCAAGAAAGAAAGCAAATCCTAGGACTTATTTGGTACCTGGAGAGATTATTAACCATAGTCAATCTGAAAGCATCTTATGGAAAAAATAGGTCTGATTATGTAAAGAATTGTTAATGTGAACCTGAAGAACATCTCATCAACTCCTTAAACTAAAAGTAATTTCCTTTTCAATAGCTATATGAATACCATAATGAGAAAGAAAACAGTAAATGAGATATATCTTGATTTTTGTTAGGCTTCTGATATTTTCCAGAAGAGTCTCACAAGTAGACACCTGGAAACCTGGTTTAGATGAAAATGCATGAAGTGTTTGCAAAACTGATTGAAAAAATACCCACTCTCAGCCTAGCTGACAGTAGTCTGCTACTGAACTGGAAATAGTTGTGCAGAGAAGAGCCTGAAAACCCAGGTACCCTGCAGGGATCTGTCTAGGCTGTGGTGACGTTTTTATGTACTGTCATAACCTCACCCTGCAACGTACTGTAAAGAACACTCCTTGGAGGTCTGCCTCAAGTTGTAACAAAGGTGTGTACAACTTGGAGAGAGTTCACAGGAAAGTAACACTGGGAATATGAGATTCAAAATCTTTTAAGTTGGTTGACAACTCAGGAAAGCTTTAAAGAAGCATATTTGCTTAGTGAGAAGACTAAAAGAAAATATAATTATAGGCATTAGCATCATAAAAGTTGAAATAAAGTGGGTAGTAATCTTTTTTTTTAGTGTCTTTGGAGGTTTAAATAGGTTTAAATTTTGGCACTCAAGAGAAAAAAGCATGGACTGAAAGGGCAGTTAACTGATAGAAGAAGATACGTCAGGAAGCTATTGAGTCCCATCAGTAATGAGAATAAAACAAACATCAGGGAATAAATTTTCAGAATAAAATAAATTTGAGAATAAAGAAAACATCAAAGAACATCCAAGTTCATGGATGCACCTACATTGTTGGTAACACGATATTACTTCCAGAGGCATGGGGTACCCTCAGCTGAGCTCCCTTGGCAGCAACCTCAGCTCTGTGCTGAAGGAAGCCAGCAGTTATGTTCCAGTGAGTAACCAGTGAGGATGAAGGGTGGGGCAGCACTCCAGAACATAATCTGGAACAAACCTATACAAGTGTATAGACACATCCAGAGACATCCTGAGTCACTCTCAGCACCATATTTCCATGGACTCCACTGTTTCTTATGTACTCGTTATCACATTCACTTGGACTGCACATTTCCCAGCACAAATTCCCCCAAAACACTGTATGTTTTTATTTTGAAGTGTGACATTTTTGATGAGCTAGTTAATATATTCTTGCAAGCAACATATGTAAACAGTCAGTACAATACAAATACCACATGGATAATATTATAATAAAAGACACCGTTTCAAAAGTCTGCAATGATCATATAATTAAGCACTCTCATTATATTTTCAAGAGCAGAGAGGCAAAATTCAGAGAGATATTTAAACTGTCTCCAAAATGGCTATTTTAGGAATCTAAATTAAAAATATGGATCCTCAAACCACTTCCTCAACTACTTTCCAACCCTTCAGTTTCCATCAGAAAATTTCCCATGCACCAAAATGCCTGGTTATGGCAATCATATATTTCCACACTGAAATTAATCTTGAATTTAAAGTTATTTGTATTATCTCTATATCTCTTCTTCTGTCCAGAGCAAGTACTTTACAATGAAGGGCAAGAGTGACTTACAGTTTTCCTCCAAGTTATCTGAGGAGGAAGATGAGTACGAGACTGTAAGTTCTTCCATGCTGGAGGCCATTCATTCTTTGAGAATCCTTCCTGCCAAACCTCTACAAGAATCTGAATATGCAGGTAACATTTTCTGTCTGTGGAAACTGAGCAAAACCTAGAGTTATATAGGAACAGTACAGACTTGGAGTTTTCAGTCCAGACTTATTTTTTAAATTCAATGGTTTGACTGGAAAATAACACTGGTAGGCAGAAACATGAGAAGAGCTTTGTCTGCTTCTTCATATTCAACAGTTACCCTGATTTTCATTAGATTATGCTTAATTAATAATTACACACTCTTTTTTAAATTTTAATATCACCTTCACAGGATAAATTCTATTATCCCATTCCACATGGAATGTGCAAAAAACCGGCTGATCAAACCTATAACCATTTCAGAAAAGCTCACTGCTATTTAAGCCTAGAAACCTTTAAGATGGAAAACATACTAAAGAACACACTAAACTTTCCTCCAGATGATTATGTAGTATTCCTTCTAATGGTGTTCTCTGATGCTTTAAATAGCAGTAATAAGCAATTACTTTGAGAGTATTTCTCAAGCATTCTTAACCTTGTAAGGTAGCTGCATTAATCACCTTTTGGTTTACTAAAGCCATTCTAAATCACATTTAATGCCTAAACATACAGAGCCAATTAATATGCTGTTTATGGAAGTGAAATCTCATCATAGCTGTGCATTTCTCCAACCCATTATAAATACTCTGGAGGTTTTAAATCGTTAAAAAACTGGGGGAGAGTCCTAGATAAGAAAGACTGGAAACCATAAACCAAAAATATCTGAAAATACAGGATCAATATATCTATGAAAGCTTGCTCCAGTTCACATCAAAGTCAGCAAAGACATTTTCTGCTGATTTTTTTGTGAAAGTTTGTTTGATGGCTTTTAAAGTGAGTAAGTTTATCAGTGTGTGAAAGGATCACAATCAGTCTGGACAACCAGATATTCTACATTCTATTCCAAGACTAATTTGTCCATTTAACTTGGAAATCTGAAGTGAATTCCAAATACAGTTTTTATCTTGGTTAGTAGTAAAAACTTCCAGTTAGCAATCAGAAGCTTTTGTTGTTTATGTAAGACTGTCATAAAATAGCCAAAAGACATAGTTTTTGTTTTGTGATTTCAGATAAAGCACATTAAACAAAAAGCTGGTTTTTGCCTGTCTATTATCCCCAGTAACTATATTGTGGCAAGATACAAGAGTGAGGAAAGGACTGAAAATGTATTTCAAAAGGGTAAAATTCAATGCTAACATTTTTGTCATCTTTTCTAGATAAATACCAGTGCCCTTGAGATGTAAAATTAATGACTGACACATGCTTGCATACAACCTGTGCATTTCTTTTTGATAGCTATGGATGCAGATTTTATTAAAAGCTAAAGTAAAAATTAAAATACTCCCTAGAGAATAAAACCCCTACAACCCTCACAAAACCAGAACAGCACAACAGCATTGACAAGAGCAAAGGTGCAAATGAAAAACAAATTCAGTAATCTAACCACAGTTAAGGTCAAATGTCTGCCTTAACTGTTTACCAGCTTATGAAGCCTTTTTTTTTTAACCACAGTGAGCAGGTTAACCATAAAACCATCACCAGGGTCATGCTATGTCCTCAATACAGCTGCTAAAATGGTGTTTAAGTTCTGAAAAAAAAAATAAAATACCATAAAAATGGGAAGACCTGACCTTAAAACCAAATTTTAAACATTAAAAGCCCTTCTTCTTCAAACATCATATAACTGAATTACTCAGGCTTGATTTTTCTTCCTCTTTTGCAGATAAACGTTGCTTAAGGCCTTCAGGTACCACTTCCCCAACAAGCGAGAACCCATCTCAGCCCCTTCAACACTCAACTGTAAGTAAAGACACCAAACCTTATTCACAAACACATTTCCCTTTTCTCTAATATCCCCCAAAGTGCAGTCTATTTAAAGTCTTAGACACATCCCATTCATTTGCACCAGGCCAGCCAAGTTCCTGGAGCCGTTCCTGTTTCACTTTGCACAGATGCCCTCGCCTCCTGCTTTCACTCGTTGACTGCTGGGGTTCTGCTAAGTCTTAGAGGCATCCAGTCAGGAGCAGCACTTTTCTACTGCCATAGCTTCAAGAAGGATGGCTAACATCACATCTTTATTTTGGTTTATTAACAGATTCACACATTTGATCCAGAGGGGAGAAGAGTGCCAAATGTAAGAGGTATAATAAAAAAAAAAAGTACCCATTTCTGCAAAAAAAAAATAGTAATTGCTACTTCCATATTTACCTTTTGTACATAGGCAGAGATTACACATGATAGAATAGACATGGTTTTCAGAGCAGCAGCTGCTTTCCAAGACAATCATCCTGCAAATTTTGCAGTACTGTTTCAACTATCTGACACTGAAGTAATTCTTTACAGAAGGAGATATACTTTATCTCAGGAGCTCCCTGTTCCTACAGGGGGAGGAAAAAAAGCCCTTCAGTTTAAATATCAGATTTTCCTTTTCACTGTATTATAAGGACATAAGGAGCAGGGAGAATCCTATGTCTCCTAAACTCTTCCACTAGAAGGTTGAAAGATCCCTGCTATGCTTTACTTGTAATAATGTCAGGCTTTTTCACTCCCTATCCTTCTCAGACTTTTTGCATAAATATATATCATAAAGAATAATCTAATAACTATTTTTTAATAGTAATACCAATTTTAGCAATTCCCACTAGGGATTTACATCCTAGGGTAACTATCTACAGAGGCTGTCTGACAATGTTCACCTACTAGAATATGTTAATTGTGTGGTACATCACCTAGCATATATTTTTTCTCTGCTGCTTTACCTTTAACCCTAACTTTGCTTCAAAATCCTTTAATTCCGAGTCAAAAATGTACCTTTAATTTTTGTTCTGTTTGGTTTCTTGTGGTGAAATCAGAGACAGACTATTTGATGCTTCAAGAACTTAATGCAGTGTCCAAATATTAAATCCTCTGATTGACAGTTTTACTCAATTGCAAGATCATTTTCAAAGTAGGTTTCTATACACTTTTTTAGTATTTAATTTACTTTGGATGTAGCAGTACATCATGAAGTCAGCTACTGAAGGATTAAATATCTGATTAGCTTTGAAATGAAATAGTATTTTTTATCTTACCATTTTCAAATCTTTGAACCATAAGGTGATATGGTCAAAAAGACTGCAATTGCCAAGCCAAGAAAATATGATCCCTTTGTGTTTGCTGTAACAGCTGATTTTCAGAAATTATTATAATTTGATCAGCCAGAAAAATAACTCAAAGAATTCCATGTAAAACAGCTTTTGCTTTTTTCTCCTCTTATTTCATACTATAATGAAAACATAGAGACAAATAATTCCTACAGATGATGAGAAAGTAAGCACTATATAGTTTGAAAATGAAAGGTTAGATTGATTCTTGTGGGCAAATCCCCAGGCAGCCTGGAAAGAAGCTGAATTGAGATAAATTCGAGTAAACCAGATTCAAAATCTGCAGAAATCATAGGCAAGGACAGTTTGTCAGTTTATGTAAAGCTTCGAATTCCACCAGGATTTAGTAGGTTTGATTTACATGTCTCCATGTGATGTGTGCTGATGTGAAGATGAACCAAAGCCAGTGCAGGAAGGTAAATTAAACTCTGGAGTTTGAGAATGCAACTGATACGTAATTTTAGCCATTCCTGAGTGAACAGTGTTTATAGAGGACAATATAATTTTTAGATAATAACCACACTGTTTTTAAATATAACCTAACATTTTTTCTCATGTCCCATGCTATTAAGTGGCCTTGCCACAAGATGGCATGAATAGCACAGAAGACTTTTAGTCAGCAGTATTTTCTAGAAATGTTAAACGTTTAAGGAATCATTATTTTATTCAGAGCAATTTGTTATGGTTTATTTGAAGGAGAGCTTGAGATCTCCTTTGCATCTCCTTTGCATTAGTTAGGATTTCAGCATGTAGAATTTAGAAAAATATTTTCAATATCAAAATATAGTGAAAATAAAGTAAGATTTTTTTTATTAGCAAGATGTTAATTTAAATAATCAGACATATTTTGGTATATTTGAAAAAAAATAGATTTGACTTCATAGGTTTACAGTATTTTTATATATTTCTATACAAAAATAAAAACAGACAAAAAATGCATCCCTAACTTGATAAGCATATATATATATGTGTATATAAAGTCTCTGAAGAATATTTAAATTTATAATACCAGAATAAATTTTATAAATATATATAAAATATTTATATTTTTTATTTTATTTTTTATTTTATATATATTTTAATATATATATATTAAATATATATAAAATATATTTGTATTATAAATATAAATAAAAGTTTCATTCTGAAAGCCAGAGCAGAGTTCTGGAGGTAGAGCCAGGGAAGGGCAAGGAATGGAGTTGGACTGCCCATACTAATAACAACAATACCAGAATAAAACTGTAACTTCATTTATGAATTCTATGGGTAGCACTCTACTAAGAATTATTAATAATTATTTTTAGGAGGAGGAATGAAAATACATGGATACCAGGTAAGCAGAATCTCTCATCAATTAAAATTTTTACAGGTTATTTTGCCAATTAATAGACTTTTAAATGCAGGCTGCCATTTTGCTAGCACTAACTAAAGGATGAGAGAACTCCTGTCTGCAGTCCTACATTATCTCCCTCACCTGCATTCACAGCTCATGAGGATGTCTTTTATTCCTCAGTGATTTTAAAACAGCATGTTAAAGCATGATGCTTTGTTCTGTAGAGCACATAAACCCTTTGACTCTTGATACAGGCATGTCTACTTAATCTAAACTCTTCACATTTCTCTCTAGTAAACTAAGGGGAAGAAGAGCTTACAGAGATTTTTGTTTTCTCTCTTTTCCAGGAGCCTACGCCTCCCCCACGGTAAGATCACATCAGAGATCACTTACCTGTGGTCCCCAGGGAAGTCAGTGCTAATGAATGCTCCCATCCATCTGTACTGCTCATGGTAATGAGGTGACTGGAAGTGAGCCAGCATCCTTTCACTGCTGGCTCTCTTTGGACTTACAGGTTCTGATACGGAATTCAGGAGAACAAAACATGAGCTCTAAGTGTTCATAGCAGGAGCTCAGGCCTGCATCTTCAAAACCAACCTGGTTGTGCCTATGGACAAGTCAAAAGCCTAGAAATATTGAATCTGGTTCAATCCAGATATAAATTGCTGAGAAAAAAAAATATTCCATCAATTTGATTGGTGCCTTAGGCTCTGTTCACTGTGACAATATTGACTTCATTCTCACTTAAATCAATTTGCCAGCACTTTTTGCTATACATCTAAATCATGTATAGAAATCAACTGGAATATTTCCACTTCCTCCCACAGAAGATAGACCAAGCTCTATTCCACAAATATATTTTTCTATGATATGCCCAAAAATAAAAATTAATCATTTCTTGATTTTGTCAACCTCAAATAATAACTACTATGATTAAAAAAAAAACCTTTCTAAAGGTCATCTAGGAATGACAAATTTATTCCTCCATGCCTACACTCACTGCCCTAAAATCTATAAAGAATTTTAAAATATGATTAGCATTACATGTTCAGATTTGATTCTAAAACGTATGAAATGCCATAGAAGGGCAGTATAATTTCACAAATTCAAAACTGTAATAGTGCAGGAATTCTCAATCCTCATTCTCAATCCATTATTCTACAAAACTTCACTATTTGTTTCTGTTTGTATTGTGGTGGCCAGAATGGTTCTTAATTCTCTCACCTGACTTAATTTGGGTATGTAGTCTGCAAACACTCAAGGCTCCCTCCCCAGGAGCCCACCACTGAAGGCAGTTCTGCCAGGTACCATGGATGCACCTCCAGTTTTGCCCAACAAACCTCTCCATGCTACAGCTTCCAGCTGGAGCTGGGTTGTGACTGCCTGGTCTCAGAGCATGAACAGGGCATGCCCACATCTGCCAGAAAACACCAGGCCCAGGTTACCTGTGAGATTTCTGGGATGAAGCACATTTTTTCCTGTGTGTCTGAAACTGCAGTGTGTTCCCTGGTTGGACCACATACACAGCCATACCCACCCAGAAATATCCACACTGCAGAGCTGTACTTGGCACACCCTCGTGAGGCACACAAAAGCAGGATTAAGTGCCACACAACATGGTGCAGTAATGTCTTGCAAATGTAGAATATTATCCAATATTACTGTTGCTACTGAAGGGCCCTGAAGAGCTCCTGGACCTGAGCTTGGCTCAGCACAAATACACTGAAATACTCTCAGAAAATTCCAGTCTCTTACTTCTAGAACTTCCACTTACAACTTACTCCCTGCAACCCCTTTATTCCCTAATAGCTCTTTAAGTTCTTTGACTTCTCTAGGCCTCTGAAGATGCTGCCAAAGCAGTATCAGCCCCTTCCTCCAGAGCCAAGAATAAGCAGCCAGGTCTTTCACAAGAGGAACATGCTCAGCCAAGATCCCATCTTTCCAATATCAGCAAAAGTCACAAGGTACAGTACATTCCTCATCTTCGTTCCCTGAGAATCAAAACACTCTCCCTGGTCAAACCACAAGATTTTACTTCCATTACACCTCTGCTTTTATTTAAGAAAGTCATTCTTCAGACAGCTGTGAATAATTGAGAGAAGTAGTATTTAGTGTAATGTGACACTGGCATTTTTTTTAAAAAAAGAACTGACAAAATAACGGTAAAGAAGTAAAGAAGCAGAAAAGTAGACAGTACTTGCATGAATACTTTGTTTAAAGTTTGTCCTATTTTTTTCTTTAACAACATTTACCAGTTTTGCAACCACTTTTAAGTAGAAAAATGCAATTTACTTAGGACAAGTAAATGGGGAAAGATGAGGAAATACACTGACTGCACCGGAGATACAGAAATACACTCCACATCCCAAGGACATTACATTCAGCAAAAGAAATGACTCATCTGTAGCCAGAAGTCTGGCTTCAGCCCAGGAGACCGATGAATCCAGACTACAAATCACTTCTTGTCCTTTCCATCTTGCACTCCTCAGTCACACAACACCCATGGTCATTCAGCATCCTGACATGGCAGTGAGGATGAGCCTCCTGAAGCACAAACCACTTGTGTCCAGCTGTATGACCCAGCACATGTTTATGCCAGGTTATGTCTGATTGCTTTTTCCACACAACATGTACACAGTCAGATGAGCACATACCTACCCTGCTCACTGCCACATAACCAGAAGTGCATGTGCTCTTGCTGTGTGACCAAAATGCACATTCATAACGGGGGACAGTGTTGGACACATGCCAGGAAGAGGAAAGACACAAATCCAGGGCCTACAGGGTATGATGCTCAAATGATTCTTGACAAAAACCTATAACAACCAGAAGCTGTGTCAATTTTGTCCATCCTTCCTTAAATGACTTCAATTTCAGCTCAGCAGGATGGAATTTTACTTCATTTTACAGAGATCACTACAAATCCCTCGGGGAAAATAAGCTTATAAACCAAGGAAATAATCTTTTCCTTAAAGTTAAGTATATACTTAATGAGTGAGCTCTTATTCTGGGTTGTTGGGGTGGGTTTTCTTTCCTGAAGGTGCTTAAGTTTTCTCATGGATTAGGTTCCAAATGCTGTTGGTTGCTAAGACATTTTATTAATATGAAGTAGCTTCATATTCAGATGCAAGACCGGACATAAAGCTGCAAAGTTCCAAATACCACGACTGATCCCCTCCCTTGGTAGGGCAGCACATAGATTGAAAGCATTGTGAGAAATGTAATAACCCATGGTGCCAGCAGACATCAGAATGTAGAGCACTTGCATTTGAAAGGTCCTATTATAAAGCCGAATTCTGCGATATATATACATGTCAAGTCTATTGTACTAGGGGTTTTTATCACATGAGTGAGACAGAAATGGCACAGAATAAGACCATGCATGATCTGGGAAGGCACTCAAGAAATTTCATACACAAGCACTTCACTCAAAATATTTCTCATCCATCTTCAGTCCACTTACAGCTTTGTAAGAAGAAAACATACATAGCTGCAGAGGGAAGGAGTATGGCACTACAGCTTACAGTCCTTTGCTAGACTGTAAGCAAAGCTGTCCAACCACAGATGTGATGTAGCAGGGCAAGTCCTGTTTTCCAACAAGATTTTGAAGACACATAAAATTTAACACGTCATTATTTATACACTCTATAAATAGCTTCATAAAAAAAAATAAGGAGTTGCAGGATCCTGGAATGTATCTTGGAAGCTTTGGTATGACTTAAACTTTTACATGCCCGTGGTAAGCAGGCCATGCAAGGGGCATGTCCCTTGGAGGTGGAGGCCAACCCTGCAACCACACCTTTAATGTCACTGAACTTCACCATGCACCCAGTATGCTGAATATGGGCTTTCACACTCTAAGCAAAGGCCCTGGAGACCAAGCTAACAAATTGCAGAAGCTAACACAAAAGCAACTATCCAAACACAAAACAGTTCCTCTCCTTTCTCCTAGCCTTCCGGAAACTTTCTCCAAACTGATCATTCCCAAATTTCTTGCCTCGGGCCTCCATGCTGATTGATATTTTCAGCACAGACATGAGAAAGAGAGACCTTGTCACTGTTGAAAAATAGCTCCCAGGGCTTCCTATATCAGATCTTCCTTTTGTATTCTGACTGATTTAGCAAAGTATCTCACTGTCATATTTTATCAGTCCAGGAGATAGGCTAAACAGGAACCAAATCTCAGAGCCTTCCAAAAACTACAAGATGCTTATTCACACCTTATGTTGCTAAATAACTGGTAAAATCTGGTCCCCTCTTTTATTATGATACATGCTGCTAAAAAGCATAAGCTTGCATTATAACCAGAACATCTAACAAAAGATGCCAGACTCAATACTTGGTCTATTTTTGGAGGGAGAATATTTCCTTACCAGGAAAGGATGATATTCCTGTTATCAGGCATATCAGGAGAAGGCAGAAAAATACCTTAACACCTACTTAATCAGGACCATGAGGAACATTCTCCACTCATCTTTCCCTAGTTTGCACCTCTTTCCTCTACACTTTCCATTCTGCCTCTGTGAGTGTTTCATTTTTGAAACTCTTCAGTCTTCAAGGAACTTACTTCCATTTATAGCTGACTCTGAAGTGTGTAATAAGACCTTTTGGCATGAGATGAAAAGTGTTGAAGTTGATACTCCTCTTTTTCCCCTCCTCCCAGTATAAATCCTTAACAAAGTTGTCTTTTACCATAATGAACTCAGTGGACGCTATTCTTTTTTTAAGGAAGTCTAAGATACTTCTCCTGAAAATAATTCATGTAAAAAAATAACCAGCCTCTGAACTTCTCTAGCAGTAACAAAATCCTTCCCTTGTCAAGGGCTGTTAGTTTTCAGTGATGATGTAAGCAAAGTACTTAAGTACTCAAAGTGATTTTTATTTTAACATAATTAAATGGTTTGCATATTATTCTTTCTTTTCCAGACACTCATCTGTTAAGGAATCAAATAAAGTAAGTATTCATCTTTGTATATATTACGACCATAAAAGCCAAACACATTCCATGGCTACACAGCCCCTCTTGCAATAGTATTTTAGCCTATTAGGTAAAAAATACTGTAAGAATTATATTAGCTTTGGGTCATAAAAGTGTCCATCTTTAATGTGTGTTGCAATTTCAATACTGCTACTTTCTGAATGGGGTAAGTTCCTGAATTTGTTTGCAGAAATAAAAACACAGGTACAGTGCAAAACCACCTGTCCAACTACCCACATAAAAGCACCTCTCATAACTGCCTGATGTGGGTGCCCCTGAAGAGGAGCAGCAGGAGACACTCTCCTTCAGACAAACAGAGCTTCCACATACATTTTCACAAGCAGAAAACTGAAATTAAAAGGTCAATAGAAGAGTGTAGTAGCATTAATGTAATATAAATTCTTCAAATATAAGATGACCCATTTCAATACAAAACAAAAATGGGGTGGTTTTAAATTCAGTTTTAACGCCACCTGCTATCCCCCAGCTCCCTTCTCCCTCTCCTTCCTATTTCTGCTCAGACCAGTGAAGTAAAGCAGAGGAAATGGTTTTAGCAATAAAGGAATTTAGTTCTGACAAGTGTTTTCCCATAAAACTTAAGAGATACAGTCCCTACAAACATGCAGACTGTTAAAGAATGTTTGGAAAATTTGGAGAGAGGTTATAATTTATAGCATCTTGTGCTTCTTACTGAATGTTTTAGTTCCTGCACTAATGTGTTCCTACTGAATTGATTTTAATTTTTTTTCTCATTAAAAGGAACAGAAGAAAGGAAACTATGATAGTTAATTCAAACTGTTTCCTTCCACAGCAGGTTGTAGCACAAATCTATAGACTATTCGAGATCTAACTTTTAAATACATTGAGTTTTCCTTCTCTGCAGCTCTGACTGCAAGGCTGCCCCAAACTTCACTCCTCTCAGGGTTAAAAACTCTTTTAGTTTGAAAGATGGTTACAAAAACATGGTTTGATAGTAATATTGTAATTAACACATAATGTTAAAAAAATGATATATTGGTAAGAAAGATAATATTTTAACAAAAAAAACTTTGTCTTTTCCTGGATACTGACTCATTACAAACCAAAAACCCTCCCAAGAAAAAGAAATATCTTACAGCTGTAACTAATATTTCTGGATGGACACTGTACAGCTGCACAGACATCTCAGGTTTTAACTGGCTCTTAGTTAGGAGAAATATTGTGTCTTTCATGACATGGAAAAGATAAAATTTAATTTTGATCACTTCTCATTCATATAGATGTGATGACCTAAAAAGTTTCAGTGTGCCCTTGTCAGGGTTCCAGACACTGAAGAGTAGGTCAATAGGTTTGAGAGAAGGACTGCCCTTCACCATAACCTAGACAGGCTGCAGGAAAGGGTACTGAGGAGTCTCTTGAAACTGGAAAGGACAAAGGAAAAATCCTGCCCAAGAATGAACTAAACCCTCTGCTCACCTCAGAAGGACCTGGAGACTGAGGCTGAACATGAGCCACTAGTGATGGCCTTGATGGCCGTAAAAGCCAACAGCATATCAAGCTGCGTCAACAGAAGCACTGCCAAGAGATCAAGGGAAGAGACTATTCCCCTTTACTCATCACTCATTAGACAACACCTGGAGTACTGCTCAAGGCTGAAGCTGACAGAGGGGAGAGGGTCAGCACAGGGTCACCAGGACAGCCAGGGCATGCAGTGCCTGCCCTGTGAAATGAGGCTGGTAGGGCTGGGCTCTCTCCCAGAGAGGGGACAGCCCTGGGAGAACCCAACAGCTGCCAGGCAGTGTCTGAGAGATGTTTGTCAAGAAGGCAGAGCATGGCGCTCTACGGAGTGCACAATGGAAGTACAAGAGGCAACCATCTTGAAATGATGAAGGTTTCAACCAGAAATAGGGAAGAAAAATTAATTATGAGGGTATTGGAAGAGGTTTCCCAGAGAGGCTGTGAAATCTGCATTCTGGGAGGTTTGCAAGACCCAGCTGGTCAAAGCTCTGAGACCCCAGGTCTCATCTCACAGTTCTCTGTGCTTTAAGCAGGAGCTCAGGTTAGGATCTGCCTAGGTCTTCTCCAGCCTGAATGAGACTTCAAATTACTAAGTAATAGGTAAACATTATCGGGGAAGTAACTTATAAGGAAGGCTCAAAGTGCAACGTCTACAAAGAATAAACTGTTCTTCTCTTTAATATTTATGTATTATAGTCTTAGAGGCATCAAATTAACAAACAAAATAATTGCTATTCCCACCATTTTGCTCTGTGAATCAAAATAATACAGAAATACAGTGAAAGTTTAGGAGTCAAACTCTGGTCCTTAGAAAACTATCATTCTTATTTTTAACATAATATGCTGGATTAAGACTCTCCACACAGTGATTTAGAATGAAATATCTGCCATGACAGTAAAAATAATTGTACTGTCAGTTAAGGTTCCTGAAAAGAAGTGACTGATTTTAATCTCTGGATAGTATCTCTCCAGTCAACCATAATCAATCTCTTGATTTAACACAAGATCAAGGAAGGAAAACCATATTGTAAGTTAAACTGACACACAATAGTCATCACGAAATGGTGATCTTTGTAGTAAACCATATGTTCACTTACACCCCTAAAAAGTTCAATTCTGATTGTTGCTAGTAGACTGAGACCAATATTCAGCCCTATTTTTTGACAAAGTGATCAGTTATTAATGATTGAATGTCTATAAATTATTTTAAAACTGGCAGGTAGTTGGGTCTGTTGGGGTAAATTCAAGTTACAAATCCAAAGAAAAATATTTACTGTTTTATCATTTTATATAGGCACCTGGAAGAGAGCAAGGTCAGTATTCAATCATATGATAATAATTTGTTGTCTTTTCTTTGTATTCCAAAACTAAAATAGTCCATCATTAAAATTCTAACTGAAGCAAGAGACATCCCCCAGGTATACATCTGCTGAGAATGGAGAGAGTTAGAGAGACCTCAACAGTTGCTTATGAGCAGCAGAAAAAGGAAATTTAACTTGGTCTTAGCTACAGCTATTTGGGGAGCCAGGTATCACATTTGTCCTAAGCAAATGTCTTAAGGTTTTGGGGAAAATAAGAGGGTTGTGCCTAAAAAACTGAGAGAAGGATATCCAAAAGAGATCTGCACAGAGGACATCACCCTTCTCTCAATCTTGGTGCTCTACCATTATTTGAGGGTGAGAATTTTTAAAGTTTTTTAAAAGCTTTAGGCTTTTAAAGCTAAAAAAAAAATTAAAACCTCCCATGTTTTAAAAACATGTCAATTCTTTAGATGTACATACAGCTTTGAAAAAATGGCTTAAACCACTCGCTGTGTCCACATGCATGAAGGTCCATAAGAAATGTTACTCCAAAATATTTTGAAGACAGATACAGGTTACATGGCTTTTATGCTGTTTACACTTTGTGTTAGTGAGTTCATAATTTCCTCTGGCATTTCCTTTTGTGGATTAAGGCATCATCTCCTGATTTTCAGCAAGAAATATCGACTGCATTAATAAATTCAATGCCTATCCTGTCCTATAAAAAGGATTTATGAACTCTCCACATACTTCAAGTTCAGCATTTTACATTATTTACTATTATCTTAAGCCATATTTGGCATCGGCAATCACTGTAATGTCCCCCATGTAACATTCAGTACTAGTCTAAATGTTTCCCACTGAAATCATTACCTGACTCATTCAAGCCAGACTGATTACAGCCCTTCAAGGTTTTCTATTGAACTGCCTCACCCTTGTGTATGAATGTACTTAATTTATTTCACAGTAGTTGCTAGATACTGTCAGTTACACTGAATAGGAAATAATAAGTTCTTATCCTTTTTACTAATAGTTAAAAGTTTGAGGAAGAAACCTGAGGTATCTTTTCAAGCACAACAGCATCCTCCTGAAGCCAGGTAGGAATATAAGAATTTCATGAGTTTTTACTGGATGCTTAAAGGACTAAATATTCTGCTCTAGAAAATTATACTTCACTATGCAATAACACCAAGATGATACCACTTCCTGATGCCATGCAGTGATATATTATGTTTTGCCCTGATGTATGACAAGAAACATCTTTGGGAATTGCTTTCAAGCTATTGTAATTGCAAAGCCAATTTTTATCTTTAACAGCATGCTGCTGTATTACATTTCTGCTGCTATTTCTGTGATAGGGAGTTAAATATACTGTATAAAGAAGACTTGCTATCGCCAGCATCAGCATTTCCTCTCCCCCTCATTTTCTATTTTTATTTACAAAAGATACACACCTGGCTATTCAAAGGCCAATTATTCTTCCATAGAAATCTGCCATAGTTAGTCCTATTTTGCTTTTCTAACCTACACAAGTCTTTCTTTTCTAAATGTCTTTGATCTATTTTCTCCTGAAATATGCAACAAAAGCCAAGAATATAGGAGACAGCATAGGAAGTATATGAATGATCTAACATCTTTCAAACACAGAATCTCTCTGTAGCATGTTTACAATAATGGCGTTTCTCCAAGATAAAATTATTGTATGGAGTAAATATGATCATATTTGTGACCCCTAGTATTCTGTTTCTTCTTGTGCTCCTGTTATGTGAAGTTATTTGGTCAACGCTCTTCCCAGTGTAACACAAAAATACTAACTGAGCACTCAGGAGCAATCTAGAAAATCAGAACAGGCAGGGAAGAACTGCTCCCTGGGTCTGCCTATAGAGGCACTGGGAATATCAGCTGAAATTAGCAGGGAACAAAAGCAAACTATGCTTCACTACACACGCAGTTAAAATGTGGAACTCTTATGGAGAGTGAAAAAAAAAAAATGTATACAACTTGAAAAAGAGGCTTGTGAAAATAAGGGAAGAGAAATCTGTCAAAAGACACTGAATACAAAATTACCACCCAAAACCTGGGAAGGTCCAAAGCTACCATCAGTTAAAGGAAGGGGTATTCTGGGGAAGCACACAATCCATCACTTTCTAATTTGACTCTTACACTGCCACTGAAAGAAATACTTTTCTGACATTACTTTGATTCATTGCTTTTTCCTAGCCCTCTATCTACGTGGAGCTCTAAAAACATTTGCAGCTCAGGTAAGAACCAGAGATTGCTTTGAAAGCCAAACTAAACATGGAAAAATAAGCGTAAGAAACAGATTCAGGTTCCTATGCTTGCATGTCTGCAGAGGATTTTCAATACACTTCCTACTGTCCTTAACCACATAGCATACTTTTATTCTCCTGTAACTGCCTCTGCAAATGCCCTTTTTTATCAAAAGAACAAACCCCTAAGCTGTTCCAAGAACCTATGAGTGCATAATACAAACTTATGGTAAAGCAAATACCACCAGAAAGAACATATGGACTGCATTATTTGTTCAGATCAAGTAGGATTCAAATTAACTTTGGTCACTGCCAGGCTAAACAAGCCCATCTCCCCTAGTTTTGTTTCACAGGCCCTAGCTCCCAGATTCTGGTGGGCTCCCTCCATTGAGCTGCTTCCTTCTTGTCCTGGGGTGCAATTCCAAACACTCGTCTCTGGATACCTACTAAAAACCATTTTTTACATAATCCGTAAAGCTCATCTAGGTCTCTGTTTGCTGCTGCCACTTCAGACACTTCCTACCATCCCTACCAGGGCCCTTGATAATTCAGGCTCTCTGGGACGGCAGAGTATCCTTTTCCCTATCAATTCCTTGCCCTCCTGAAGCAACAGGGAGAGAACAAACAAGTAGCCCTTCTCCTGCTACCCTACAATTGCCTTTAAAGTCTGTATTTGGCTTAAAAAGATATTTTAAGAATATTAATTTTATTAAATATTATTTCTTGACAAGCTGTTGTTAGCTCCATCTCAGCCAGACTTAGTACGTAAGCATTGCAAGAGAATTTTACCCTTCTTGTCCCACAGCTCAAGACACCAGAAAAAAAAAGATCTGCAAAACATACACAGCACAGCTCACATAACAACTATGGCCCTAGCAGTGGGGGTCTCCTTAAAAAAAAAAAATTCTGGGGATAGCCACTAAAAATGCAATGTGAACAAAAATGCTAAAATCATGATCCAATAAGCTGAACAGTAACAATATTGCCATTTTGACAACTCAAAGTGATTGCAGAAACAAAAGGTCGATGTCTGGTCCCAGGCCCTTTGAACAGTGGTTTCATTACTGAACAGACTGATTGCCTGCTGAAGATCATGGCTGTCTGTCTACTGCTACCAGCGGATCTTGTTTTAAAAACAAATGCAATGCAGTTATTAACCAGAATATGGTACAAATATGAATGGAACAGTAAAATGCAATGAAAACCATTTCTCCTCTGTAAAAGAAAGTCTTCCAAGTAAAATTCGATATTGTTATACGCTACATACTGGCTTAACAATAATGAACTGATAAAGTATGAACAGATAAAGCACAATGAAATACCACCCTGACAAACAACACTGTCTCTGGTGACAGTAACCAGGAGAAGATGGAAGCCAATGATAACCACATTCTTCTTGTTTAAATGGACACTGGGTCATTTCTCCCACCAGCACTGCATGAAACAAACAAAACTGTTTTCTGTTATACAGAAGAATCTGATGGTTTTTATCTTCAATTAACAATTTTTCTCCATGTCACATATCTGAAAATTACATTTGATCTTTACATTGAAAGGAAGCCCTTGCTTTTCTCAGGCTGTTTCTGCTGCATCCTGATCAGTCAGCCCAAGCCTCCCATATTACACGACTTGTGTTCCTGACCCAACCCCTGCACTTCCTCAGCTCCACAGAGACCTGGCCTAGCTAGTAAAGGGCAGCCCTAAACCTACAGACAGCAAATCACATTTACTTCAGGAGAAGGGTTTCAGCTATTCCAGGCCCCTGTATGGAGCAGGGGCACACAGCCAAAGACCAACACCTTCTCCTTACTGCGAGAGCAACCTCATGCTTCGGTCCTGAATTTGTTCATTGAAACAAGTTGCAGAGCAGACTGAAATCCATCAGCATGGCAGAACTTCTGAATCCTTTGAGGTTTCAACAGCTTGGTAGAAACAATGCTTGCTGGCAATGGAATAATGAGAGGCTTTAATATGATCCAACATAACAGCAACCAGGATGCAACACAAATAAAAGAAGCTCAAAAGGTGAAAATAGAACAGAATGAACCATTATCCTTGCTCCATATTTAGTATTTTATTTAGCATGTGCTGTTTTATTAATAGTTTATTATTTTGCTATGTGCACAATAGCCTGTCAGATTGAAGTCAATTAGAAACCATCAGGAAACTAATGTGCTAAATCTCTGGGGGCATTAATCTGAAATCACTGATGCTGCATTAGCACAAGACCACGCATAACTGACAGCCCTGAATTTTAAAGGTTAATACCACAATACTCTACTTCTAAACTAAAAGTACTCTTCTCAAAATTACTTAGTAAAACATAGTGTGAAATTAAATTATAACTTTAAAGAACGCAACTTTTTTCCTTCTGCATTTACTTTTACAGGTTCCACATCAAGTGTAGATAATTTGACAGTAAAGAAGCCACCACCTCCGACACCATATGCAGCATGCAAAAATAAATCAAAACATTTGCTTGCAGAACAGGAAATGCAATCTCTTACCCAACCCGCTGAAAAGGTAAAGACCAGCTTTGCTTCATAAAAAGTTTTTAGGAAACAGGATTAACACTCTATGGCACCACCCCTGACCCCCTCTGAAAGATGTAGGTATTCAGTGCCCTTGAGAAAGTCCAATATGAGCTCTTGAAACCATGGATAAGAATTTAAATGTCTAATTTGATTAACACTTCCTAATCAGACTTCTCAATATAGATGCACTACCATTATATACTGTGCTGAATGTGCTTCAAATGAAGATTAAACACAATCTGGTTTTGCTTCTGCCAGTTGTTAATTTCTGTACACTGATTATGCTATCTTAAAATTAAGGATTTAAACAAATGTGAATGGTACATTGGAGAATATGATCGCCATAAAGCAGAGAAGATACTGTTACAGAAAAACGTTGTAAGTACCATTTGTCTCAAAATTGGGGATGTAAACTCTTGGCGGAAAATTTCTGTAAACTGTCCACAATGGCTTACAAGTTTTGTTGTGAACTAACCATACAATCCATAATTTAAATCTGTATCATATAGGATGAGACATTCTTGGTTAGAGATTGTTCAAAGAAGTCAAAGGCTGAACCATATGTTTTGGTTGTTTATTATGGAAGGAGAGTATACAACATTAAAGTACGTTTTCTGGAAGAAAGCCAACAATACGCACTGGGAACAGGGCTCAGAGGAGAGAGTGTAAGTAAAATCCCATCTGTTGTTATAGTCTATAGCTTTTATGTTGGACTTCACAAGTTCTTAATAACAAATATTAGTTACAAACTCTCCCACATAACAAACTTGGTGTTTCATTACAGTTTCTTTTACATTACAGTTTCTTTCAAGTATGTCTCAAGTTTCAAGAAGCTTCAACATAATAATTTAAAACCAAATTTGGCATACCATGCTCAAATTCAGATTTAAATCAAGGTTAAAATTTCCTAAGTACTTACAATACTTCTACCTACTGTAACACCTGCAAAGTAAAAGGGAAAGAGAAGTTCTGCCTTTTCAGGTATACATATTATTTTAGCATATTTTTAAACTTGTGATAGTTTAAGCAGGCATTTTCAAATATATACAACTCCACAAATATATACAACTCCACAACTCCACCAGCAGGACCTGGTGCTGTGAAGCATAGGACAAGTTTTCATGGATATTCAGAAGCAATTAAAGCATGTGAGTCCCCAGCAATCAGTCTTTCAGATATGGTAAACTTCAATTAGAAAATTCCTTTAGACTAGTGATGCCTTTTTATGCAATTAAATTCAATTATAGTCATGATAGGAGTCTAATTCTTACTCTACATATATGGTTAAATAATAAACACTGTGTCTGCAAGTCTCTCACACAAGAAAAAATAAAACATTAAAACTGAAAGTAGACTCTATAAAAATGTGATAATTGCAAAATAAAAAAGCAAAGCAAACAAAAAAACCAAAACAACAAAAAACCAAACCAAAACAAAAAACCCAAACAAGAAAACCCCCCTAAAACTCGGAAGAATGCTCAGCTGCAGAGCAAAAAAGCAAAGCAACAACCTCCTATGGGTTATTAGTTATGTAAATCACTGACACAAATCCAACTCTGGTGAAGCAGCAGACTCTGTAGCTGAATCTTCAATTATATCCTTTTCATGAACACCAATACTTTTCAGAATTTACCTTTTGTATAGATAGACTTTAAAGAGCCTGAAATCACAAATGACCCAGGCTGATTTAAGGCATTTGATGGGTCCAAAATTTATATTAGAATTTTTATTAGAAAATATGGATTTCACAAGATAAACAATGTTTACTGGCAAGTTGATCTTCAGAGACAGTGGTTTAATGACAAAGGCGGGAAAAAGTCCTTCATTATTCAAGCGCAGTGAAACAGTTTTGGAAGCTGAATGGCAGCACAAAACAAGAAGTGTCCTGCAGGTACCATCATCCTGGTGCTGCTGTAGTGACCATCAGTCTTCTGTAAAGCACTGGCAGCATTTCTCAACTGAACCTCCCAGATGATTTCCTGGAATTTAAGTACGATTTCGGAAAAAGCAAGTTTAGTTTTCCATGGTTCTTACATTGTTTAGTCTTCCTGTAATGGCTCTAATACAAATAGGGTCAGAACAGAAACAATGACAGAAATAAGGCACGCTACAGCATGATGTAGTATATGAGTGTGTTCTACACTACAGAAGAAAGACATAGAACTAAATTTTCATCATGTTAACAGCTTTAACAATTAAGGTAACTGGAAAATTACTTGAACAGTACATGAACAATTTTTACTGAACTGAAAGGAAGGAGAACACAATCCCTCCCATCTCAGGAAATACCAAAATATATTACTTTATTGTTTGTTCCAACTTCTGCACAGACAGTACGCATCTTAAACAGTGGGTCTGGACTGACAAGTCAAATTGCAAAGTAACAACTCCAAAATAAGGATTCCAAGCATCTAGTTAACAACACACAGTCCATCCAAGACTTGGCTCTACAAGGCCAAATCACAACTCCTTACCTTATGCCACCTTCTTTGAGGATTCTTTCTCTTTAACTCAAACCTTCCCATAGATCAAGCATGACAGAAAAAAAATCAGAATTGCTTTGCTGGTCAACTAAGTGCTGTGCCAGGAATCACAAACACAGCAATCTTCCACTCCCATGTATTATTCTCAGCAGTAGACATGAAAATAGAACTGGGCACAAAGCACATGTGCAGTAATGAACAATCATTGCTCAGAAAAGCTTCCTCCATCTCAGGCAGTCTCAAAGGATTCCCCAAAAAGGCTCGCTCTTGAAAACCTGTCACCTCAATTTTTGCAGCTCATCTAAGTTTTCTTTCCAAAGAAGGTGAAAACACTTTGTAAGGCTGTGAATTACAGCAAATTGCTGCCTGTAATTTTCCAGTACCTGTTAAAATGCTTTCCAGAGCACTCTGCATTGTCCCTCCACAGGGATTACCTTTGTTACACCACATTTTGCAGTGCAGCCAGACCTAGCTGCTCTATCAAGACTAGCTGAATATTCCCTCTTCACCAGCCAAAGAGAAAGAAACCTAAATGCCAACAAGTATGTGCAGACCTATTACATTTCTCCCCAGTTGGTGATTCTATTCAGGGGTTTGGTCTTAACAGATTTTCTGCAGTATGTTTTCACTTTTGAATTAGTCTATTTTCATCCATTAAAAACATGTTTTTCCTTATGCATAAATATAATTATTCTAAGTTTTCCCTACCTTATTGCAACTTTTGATTTTTACTAAACAGCATACAGGTTGCTAACATATTGTATCATCAAATAAGATTATTAATTAACAGGGTTTTTTTAAATGTATTTAACTCTCATGAGTGCTTCTATCACAAGCTCTCATGTAGCCCTATAAGGCCATAAGGGGGAAAAAAAAGGGGTTGATCATCAGATTTTTATGGTAAAAGTAACTGAAGTTCCATGCAGCTAAATTAGTATCAAATTCTAATATAATAAATAGAAGGAAAAGGGAAAAAAAAAATGAAAATCACTTACTCTCTTAGTGGAGGTACAACTTTTGCTAGCTATTTAGCCATAGATGTCCACACCTGCGTACGTATTTAACATACTATACTGAGCTTTCTAAAGGCCAAATTACATAAAGCTATAATGATCAGATCTCCAAATGAGGCATACATGGAATTCAGGAATTTACATTCAAAACTGCTACCCTGAGCACCCTTTACTTGGCTGTTGCCTTCCTCTATTCCAGACAATTTCACTATTAAAGATGCAGAGATCCCCATAACACTGCCTTTTTTCATGTGCATAGTTCTTTTGAAGATGACGAAATACAAGCCTTCACATTTAAAGCTGATAATGAAAAAAAATATTTTTTTTTTTATTGCCTCTTCAAAATTAGCTCTGCCACAAATAAAATACATGTTTTTAGCATGTCTGTAGAATCAGTCTCAACTCCCAACGCAGTAACTGAAAATGAAAGGCAGAAGTAGGCTCCTCTTCAACTTGGTGCCTGTTCTACAAAGTTTAGCACAGCCCAATGTGTATCTCTGGATCTTCCTGTTCCGGCCACAGACACTTTCTCCATCCTCACCACTACATTTGCAGCTACCTTTCATCTTCAAACTATCAGTCATACCAGTCACACCATTTCACTGGATTCATTTCCATACGAGCCACATGGATTAGCTCCACCTACCTTCAGCAGCCACCATCCAAGCATATTAGGGAGCACTTCCACAATGCCTCCCACTGACAGTAATTATGTCAAAAGTTACTGCCAGGAAAAGAGGCACAACAAACAGCCAGTACCTTCAACTGAGAGAGATGTTTACAACATATGCATCTTGTGCCTAGCTTAAATGACAGCTCAGGGATGAATGGTCTCATTCAGAATGTGCAACATAGCCCAAAGTTATACCACCTTCCGAACACAATTTAGAACTACACCTTTCACAAGCAATCCTTGAGACCCTATTCCCATCTCCCCAGAACAGTCTGGAGACCTGCAGATAGGAAATTCCTACGAACAGCAGAGATTGGCTGACCTTTTAACTTCCCAACCAACAGAAAACATTAGATAACAGGAAAAAAACTGGTGCTGGTAAAGAGTTAATTAAGAATAAAAAAAGTAAGGATTACTTTCATACAGCATGAAATACAGACCAGTTTTGACTCAGTTTTCAGCAGCAGCAGTGACTTTGAACATAAGCAAAGACAAAACAACAAAGTAGAACAAATGCATATGAGTAAAAATTATCAAAACCAAACTTTAAAAAATTACCATACTGGCTTTGAGATCAAATAATTTTCATCTTAATACAAGAACAGTTTCATCAACTCACACATTTAATCAGATTCTGTTGTTATAAATTAGGTGTGAATCAGGTAGGGGTGACAGACACTACCATGAGACACCACCAGGTGTACAATGAAGATCCATGCTCAGAGTAAATGTTATAGAAGTACGTGATAAGTATTACTGTCAAAGCAAGCTTTCATTACTGTGTGCGGTTCTGGTGGTTAAATACCAATGAGCCTAGAGAACAGCTCAAGAGGAAAACACTGATGAGAGCTCTGTGGTGTGATGAGAGCTTAGAAGTTACACACAGGGAAGAGAACTATTTAAACTGAAGGACTGCTAACCATTGGAATGGGATGTTTCCAGAGGACAGATGAGAGTAAACACCTTGGATAGCTTTCTGTTGCTCTTTGATCACATCAGCAACCTTGAACCAGACCTTTATCACTTTAGGAGTTGCTTGGAGGATGTCATTTTTTGGGGTGTGAGAGAAAAAGATGCTTCTTGTTCCATACTTCAAAAGGATTCTATAGCAACTGTCTCAATAAACTGAATGGGAAAATAAAGCGTACATTTAATAAGGTACATTGAAACGTGCAGTGTAAAATATCATGTAAGTGAAACTCGTGGCAGGAAATGTTGGTAAGAATTTATACTTGCTTCATTGTTTCAAGATCTATCATCACATCTGGCATCACAAGCTGTTATAGGTAATACTGCATTATCAGGACTTAGACGTTCCCTTTTTGCCCACAGGAGCTAGTTGCTTTGTCCTGCACAAGATACAGACACAAAAAAGAAATAGTAGGATCAAAATATGGTGCTTTTCCTTTTAGAATTGCTTTCATCTAATTCCATGCGAAATATTACCTATTTTTTAATACTGTTATTTGCAAGTCTTCTAATGTTATAGATTAAACCATCTAGCAATTTCATTTTCAGTCACTGATTACTATCTTTCCCCCCCCCAGAAGAAATTTAATTCTGTGGAAGAGATCATTGACTTCTACAAATCCATTCCCATAACGCTCATTGACGGAAAGGATCAGTCACGAAACCACAGAGAACAATGCTACCTCACACATCCATTCCAGCCATCCTGATGTGTTCTGCCTTATTGTCAATGATTCATCTGTATAGATATAAATAGAACAGTTATTTAAATGTCTCAAGAATCAGATGAGCCTTCTGAGCAAGGAGCTCCCCATAATATAATGAAGCATTCTACAGATCTACTCCATTTTTTGATTGTTGCATTTTCACTTTGAGGATAAAAGTAAAGAATATGTCAATGTATTAATTCCCAAGAAGGTGTTGAGGACTACTCCTGGTATCTTGAGAATGACTGACCAATTTGCTTATCTTGCACTCTACCATCTAACTTAAGATGAAAATGAAACTCGCCGTTGCTTACCTAAATGTCACTGAAACTCTGCTAAGTAACAACACCTAATAAAGTATACCACAGTCATTAAATAAATATTCTTGCTTTTAAAAATATACATGAAACACTGCATGTCAGAGTTCTCACTGTCTAACAATTTCATGTGGTGTGCATATGTTTGCTCAACAAGTTGTGCTCAGCTGCCACTGGAGTTAGTGTCAGCTGATGCTTATAGGCATTGGACATTATAAAGCTAGTTGTAATTATGTAAATTCTATTACTCAAAGAGCACTCATTCTTTAGCTTAAGCAGATACTTGTATTCCATACCTGAGCCTTCAAACATTTACATAATAGAACCATTATGCAAACAGTCACTTTGAATTCATACCATGTGCAAATGTAGAGATAAAAATCATCAGTAGGAAGCATAGATGTATTTCAAAATCAGCAAGAAAACATGCTCCAGTGTGTATGAGCAAAGAACATAAAAATGTGAATATTTTTCTAGGAAAAAAACACAGAAATACTTATTCATACAATTTGAGTTTTGGAAGCCTAGCTAAATTTGGTACGTTTATAAAGGAAAACTACAATTCCGTATGTACATAAAGGGATTTTTTCTGCACAGCATCAATGATCTTCCTAAGCACACTCAGAAGCTTGACTAGGTAAATGTAGTATAGGAAAAAAGAAACCTCAGTTACTTTATCCTTATAGAATAGAAACAAGAAGAATAAAACCACTCAAGCCCAAAACCACAACATTCCAACCCAATTTATGACATACTATGTAGTGGCACAAACTAGCTCTAAAAAAATTTAGCAGTTGATTGTTATTTTCTTGCAACCTTTTTATTTCTCAATGCTGCATCAAAAGGGAAGAAAACATCCACTGTAAATTATTTCTCTCAAACTGATGAGACTGTTAAACGTGAAGGATTTCTATTATAATTTTATCCAATAAGAATAAAAGTAATAAAACAGAAGCTGCTAAAAAAAAAGTAGAATTTAGCAGAGCTCATAAAAAAAGCATGACATAATCTGCTTTAACAAAATTTCATAACCACAATACAATTTAACTTACAAAAGGTTTTCATGTTGAAACCAAAAAAAAATTATAAATTAAAAACCGTAAAAGCCCCAAGTCTTAACAATTTAAATAACGGATTATGGCAGTGACATACAGAGCTTTGCAGATGTTTACTAAAGTAAACAGTAAACTTGCTTACAGAAGACAAGCATTGCTAGTATACTTAAACCACCCAGAGTTTATAAAGCTGAGCAGCAAGACCTCCCCCATCCCTCCCCCAGCACAGCTTTCATGAGCAATGTTCTGATTTTGCCAATGACAACTCTTACAAAGGAAATTCAAAACTATTTATTTGGTAGCTTCTACAGAAACAAAATTAATTCAATCAGTAACCTGGACCAAAGGAATTAAAACAAAGGAGGAATGCTAACCATGGGTTTTTTCGTATTTTCAGTATTTATTGTATATGATATACCAGAATTTTAAAATGGAAACTATTTTCACCATTGAAAATGCAAATAGCACTGTTAGGTTTGGCATCAAAGTATATGAAGTGAAAAAAAAAACCCTCTAGTGTACCCATCTAAAAAAATATAATTCCATTTGAATACAAAATGAGAACTGTCATTTCCTTATTATTGACAAAACAGGAAAAACAAAATTTGTTCTGTGGAATAGACTAGTCTGATACAAATGATATAAAAATTTTCCATGCGTACATGACGAAAAAGATCTGACTTAAAGCACCAACTATCTGAAGGTTTTTAACACTGTATTGCAAAGTTATGGGAAAGCAATAAGTGGTTTTGAAAATAAACTTCAGTCAGGTGTAGTTTTAAAATATTTACATTTCAATGTAGATATGATAAATATTTTATCAAAACAATGTATAATCTGCTGGAGTATATAAAAAAATATTTCCAGCTAAACTGTTTACAAAAATGCACCATCAGTGAATAGAGTTAGGGACCACCAGTTTACCAGAGAAGTCCCAGTTCAAACATAGAACACACATCCAGCATTAGAGTCAGTACTGATTTTCATATTTCTAAAACTGTAACACATTTTTTTAATTGTATGTGCTTCAATATACTTCATTCTATATGATACTAAAATGATTTAAAATTGACAAGATGAAGAGAAACATCCATAGCTCACATACAAAACAGTAACTTCAGTGTCATCCATCCCTCTTTTGTACTAAAAACTGTAATTTGGCCCTGATTTAGAGAAGTGTTTAAGCAACTGAGCAATGTTTACACTGCACTGAAGTACACATCAGACATAATCTGTAACTAGGCACATGCTTGTATCAATTTGAGGCCTACAAAAAATAAATTGTAACAACATCTAAATTCTTAAGCATGATGAAAGATTGCACTGAAAATCTAGTTCAACACTGTCAATGTAAAAGCTGTGCAACATGGCTTTTCATTTTGAAAAGTCTTCACCTTCAGCAAGTTCCCCTGTAAATAAGCTCACCAACTAGAGTTCTAACCAAATACTGAGTTCTGTAAATGCTTCTATCACACACAAGGTGGTAGAGGGTTTATGTTTGGCTAAGACCATTTCAGAACAGCCTTGAGGCCATAAAGAGAAGTGCTTTTCACTATCAGCCCAAGCCTGATGGTATCTGGCTTGATGATACAGAATCCTGACAGTGTTCTGCTGCCTCACATCTACACAACATAGTCTAGGTAAAGACTAAGTACTAAATAAAATTAAATTTTTTAGTGCTATCTGCCCTAGCGGGAGTAACTGATTCCATACATTTTCATTTACACCCTTCTATCTCCTCTGAAGTCAGCAGAAGTGTTTTCATTTCACTGAAACAGAGCACTTGCATTTAAATTTTACTTTTTATGCGTAGTGCTTAATTTGCCACTAGACCCTATGACATACACGTGCTGTCCATGGAGGACCAAAGGTGCATTTCCATACAGATGTGTTCGATCTCTGAAACACCATGCCGTAATAAAGCAAACTAAATCCTGCTAAATTTACAAAGATCTCATCATCTAAGACTTTAATCCATACAGACCTAGCACAAACCACATAAAGCACAGTATCCTAAGGTAACGAGAAAGATGTTTGCATAGCAAATCTTCAAATTTCTCCTATGGAACAGATGAAGCTGACCTCCAGTATAAATTTCAAACACAAGAGTGCAAAGTAGTGCTTAATCCTCACTATCAACTTCTCTCTGTACCTCTACTCTCTTCTTCACTTTGCTAACAGTAGAGGATTTTTGGCAAAATAAAGCAGTTATTTCAATCCTCCATTCCAAGCAAGTTAGTGGCACTCACTAGAAAAACAAGAAGAGAAACCTCCCCTAGTCTCTCACTTAATGTCTTTTTGCTTGAAGAGAAAGAACATCCCAACCCTTGGTTGCCTCTATTAAGTGCCTCTGTCCATGACTTATCCATTCTTCTTGGTCCATATATACTCTTCCACAAAACCAACACTTAAACAGACACTGAAGTGCTTCAGCTGGTGAACTTTCCACCACTTGGTAGTTGTTTTTATGGGTCTTTTTTAGCTTCATTTTTAGCATACTCTGCTTTTTTGCTTGGTTTCCCATCTCAACATTCTGAAGAGTAAGACGCTTTCGATAACGTTTGACACCAAGACAACTACTTGTCCTTTCTGACAGAACTACTTTCAGGACTTGACCTTTATACTTGTTGATAGTCTTCATGACATTAATTATCTCTGGTGAATCAACATCAGGATGGTTTAGTACCACAACTGGCTGGTTACGACGAGGGCATTTTATCAACTGATTTGTTTTCAGAGGAACAAGTCGCAGACGCCTTGCTGTCAACAGGCACGACATATCAGAACTTGAAGTGGTTTCCGACTGAGCTCTTGTTTTCCTCTTAGGAAGTTCTCTGAAGTTTGCTTGTTTTGCCTTATTTTTGGGACCTAGTTGACTTTTTGAATAGGGCTTGCTTTGCTTGCTGACATCACTGCTTTTCTGAAATGGTGCAGCAGTTTGCTTGCTGTTATTTTTAACACTTGCCTCTCGCTTTGGTCTTTGCCTGAGTGATATAGTTCGGGACTCAGCATTTGGCTCGCTCTGATTAGGCAAACATGGGATATTACTGCTAAGTGTCTCAGAAACACTGACAGGGACTGGGCGAGGCAGAAACATTTCATTGCAATGCACAGGAGCTGATATTTCACTCCTGTTTTCTATTCCGTATGAGCTTTGACTGCTAGTAGCATTCAGCACTCTCAGCATTGTCCCTTTGGGGATAAACACTGGGGAAGCAACATGGGAATTTTTAGTTACCCTGTTTTTAGAAGTTCTTGCAAATGTAAAGAGCTGATCTTCACTGTGTTGTTCACTACTGATCACACTTCTTCCACCAGGCACTGGAGACAAATTCGCAGGTTGTTCCACTTCAGTGGCACAAACAACTCTCTCAGAGCTTGCTGAACTTTCTTGAGGCAAAAGCAACTTTTTATTAGAAGCTTGACATCTCAAGGATTTCATGTTAGGTTCAGCAGCAGACATGAGCTGAGCAATCTTTCTACACAGCAATGTTGCTGATTTCTTCCTGCGTGTTGTGTCATCCCATCTGACATCCTCTGGAACATTTTCAGCCCCAGAGCTAAGGGAAAATACAGATGAAATAACAGGTCCTTCAAAAGGTTTGCCTTTATTTTCCATCTTCTGTAGCTCTAGTGATTCCAGAAGACGACTATTCTTTTGACTTATCGTTTCATCTCTCTTTACTTTGCTAAAGCCGAAAGTTATATCCTCAAAAGGTGGAGTTTTAGTAACATGAAAGTTTTTTCCTGCCTCAGAAGATGTAACAGGTTTTTTATGAAAACCCTTTCCAGCTAAATGTGCTTCGGTAGAGCTGACTGGTAGACTCCTACATTCTTTGTCAACCCTCTTCACAGACAGTGTATCCTTTTCTTTATGGACTGCAGAAAAATTTTTGCCCTCCTGAGCAGCTTCTACTGAAATGTTCTTGGAACTTTTACCTTCAGAAACAGAAGCATATTTTGGACGGTATATATCCTGACCTTCTTCATAACAATACAGATCACAATGTAAATTATTTTTTCCATCTACTTTCCCCCTTGAGGATTTAAGATCACTTTTTTTTTCAGTACTGTTCATCACCAGAGATGGAGAACAAAGTTCTATAACACCTGAATGGACATCAATACCTTTCACCAAATGAAAGCATAATTTTGATGTGTCTTCCCTCTGTATAGATACAGAGCTACAGTCTGAGAGTTGAGAATAAGAAGAACAAAAACATTCAGAATTCTTGTCATATGTACTATCCACATTAAGCTGGTTACTAACACTGGATAATTTGTTTACATTCACTTCCATGGTAAGTAACTCATTTTGAGACACAGATGTTTTTTTTATTTCTGCAGACCGTTCTGTACCTTGATTCTCAAGTTCTTCTTCAGCACAGTTCACAGACTTATAAGTTGTTTCTTTCATAGGAATTAGTTTAAGAACCAGCTGTTGTGCTCCATTCACTATTTTAAGCTCTACTATCTGAGCTAAACAGTTAGAAGGAACTACAAGTTCAGATGGTGCAATTACTGTTAAAGGCATCCCAGGTTGTAAAGGCTCTGTTTTTGGGGAATAAACCTCAACCTCCACACTTTGATTCTCACATACACTCATTTCAGATGGCTCCAATGTTGTCTTATCCTGGACTGATGATGTGTTTATGCTGCATTCTACATTTTGAGACGAGCAGACTGTTTTAGTTGGTTTACCTGGAATCTCACAAACCATATTTGAAGACAAATTTGAAAGTTCATCCTGGAAAGGAATTTTATTGTATTTCTGCTTTTTACATAAAGTGCTTTGACTCTGCTTCTTTTGCTTGTGGTTTATGAGAGTATTTGACAGCCGTTTTCTGGGTGTTTCATGTACTCTTCTCGTATGTTTAACTATATAGTCATGCCTAACAGCACCATATTCACAGTATTCACACTGATATGGAAAAGTTCCAGTGTGTTTCACCAAATGTCTCTGGAATTCTCCTTTGGTGTAGGATACATAACTACAGTGGGAACAAAGAAACTTAATTTCCTCATGTTGCCCTACATGCTTTTTATACTGTAAAGGATCCTTTGTTGAAAATCTGCATTTATCACAGTAGTATTTACCTGGCAGAAAATTTTTTACTTTAAATGTTTTCTGGGTTTTACTAGGGGTTTTTCTTTCATGTTTTTCATAGTTTGCAGCATTGGCACCCTCAGGAACAAAATCGAAAGCTGGTGGTTTAATATGACTGCACTTCTTGCAGATGAAATTTTTGTCTTCAGTCCACTCAAGCTTCTTATGCTTTTCTATATCTTGCACTGAAATTTTCTGAACACTTCTGCATTTTATACAGCTTATCAGTGACAACTTACTGTTCTCAGCCTCAGTTCCTTGGTAACAGCAGTTTTGGTCATCTGCCCCTTTTGATGGATTTGTTTTATCATCAGAAGATTGCTTTGGCAATGTAGTTAAGGAATTATTTTCATCGTTAATTTGGCCCGGGTACAATCTTGGTAAAATTTCCCTCATTTTTTTCAACTGCATTTCAGAAGAAGCAACTCTGCACCAGTTTCATTAAACACAGCAGCAACAGACAGAATGTTTTCTTGGTATTAGTCTTGTGTATGTTGCTTATCAATCAATCAATCAACCAACCAATCATTCAGGCCACCAATCTGCAGAATATAAGCTTTGGAAGAAATGATGTTCAAGCAACTGCATCTGTGTTATAGTCCATGTTCTTAGTCAATCAACTTGCAGCACTAAAGAATAAAAAGCAGAAGATTAAGTCAGTTACAATTCACTGATCATTGAAATACAATGAACTAATAATTGAACTATTAGTGGACTACAGCTGAACTACAGAGTGCAAGTCTACTGTTAATATACCACTGATTGTATTCTGCACATACAATCAATAACTCTAAAACATACCAAATCAAATAATCCTTTAACATTTGCTCTCATTCAATATGTTTCCAAATTCATATAATTACCTGCTATGCATCGAAACCTAAAGAGTTCATGATATTTCTCCCATGTCATGAAAAATTTTACACTTAAGGAAGATATTTATAAGCCAAACAAGATACTTGATAACAGTACTGAGCAGCAGAGTATGATTTCAGTTCAAATATAGCCCTCTACTCAGGACAAGATAACATGAAACACTGCAAGTGCCATTCATATGTGAATAGCAGGGAAACAGACTGTGGATACAATGGTTACTAGAAACACAGAACTATTTGTTTGTTCTTAAATAAAAGAATTTTTAAGTTAGCACGGAAATTCCTGACATACAGAAGGAAGTTCTTTTCTAATCAATGCCAACATTTCAGATACAAACAGTCTTGAACATTAATTCATAACAAGATGTGATTTATGCTTCACATGTTCTCAAAGTAATGAAGTCAAAACAATCTGTGGCAGCAAAATTAATTACTTTCTCTTCTATTAATATCACAGTGTAATAGCTTCTATGTATGTGGACAAGCACATAAATAATTCACTTCATCCTAATAAAACAGAATGTCAATCAAGCAAAATAAACAATGCAACATAAGGAAGAGGGAGATCAGTAGTATCACTATAAAACATCACATTAACATATGCAATATATTTGGTCCACGGGTTCCAGCACTCTCTCTATTATATTTAACAGGAAGAAGATCTCAGCCTTTAAGCTTTTGTCAAGACTATGAGACCACTATTATTTGGAAAATAAACAACCAAATTATGCTTTTGAGACATACATGAAGTCCAGTCAACACCTTTCTTATTCTAGCATCACTAGTTATGGACATACTCTTGCACACACTTGCAATCACAAACAGACTTGATTGCATGAGGTTACTTCCATTTTTCAATACACCCAACAAAAGGCTTCTGCTTCTGAAATTCAGATCCTCACCAACTCTACCTATAGAGACCAGGGCCTGATTTAGACTCCAAAAAGCATAGTGCTGAGTTCACTCAAGCAGCTTCCTATCACAATAACCTTACATTCATCAAGAAATTAAACTATGGTACTGGGAAGACAATTGAGGTGCTCGAGTTAGTCCAGAGAAGGGCAACGGAGCTGGTGAAAGGTCTAGAGAGTAAATCTTATGAGGAGTGGCTGAGGGAGCGGGAGATGTGGAGCCTGGAGAAAAGGAGGCTCAGGAGAGACCTTATTGCTCTCTGTAACTACCTGAAAGGAGGCTGTAGCCAGGTGGGTGTTAGCCTCTTCTCAAGTGACAGAAAGAGAGGAAAATGCCACAAGTTGCACCAGGGGACATTCAGATTGAATATTAAGAAAAATTTCTTCACTGAAAGGGTTGTTAAGAATTGGAACAGGTTGCCTACGGAAGTGGTGGAGTTACCATCCGTGGAGATATAAAAAGACATGCAGGCTCGGCACTTAAGGATATGGTTTAGTGGTTGGCTTGGCTGGGTTACAGGTTGGGCTTGATGATCTTGTAGGTCTTTTCCAGCCTAAATAATTCTGTGATCTCCCCAATAGCTTGAGAGGACTAAACATCTGATCCAAGACAGTTTTTCTGCATCTTATGTGGTCACAGCGACCATATCCTGCACTGCATCAAAAGCAGAGTAGACAGCAGGTTGAGGGAGGCAATTCGGCCCCTCTACTCTGCTCTTTTGAGACCCCACCTGGAGTGCTGCTGCATCCAGCCCTGGGGCCCCCAACACAAAGAAGATGTTTCATGGCTCTCCTCTGGACCCATTCGAAGCTGATCACAGGGCTGGAGCACCTCTCCTATGAGGACAGGCTGAGAGAGTTGGGGTTGTTCAGCCTAAAGATGGGGCTTCACAGAGACCTTATAGCACCTTCCAGTACTGAGAGGGAGCTTTCAAGAACACTGGAGAGGGACTTTTCACAAGGACATGCAGTGATAAGACAACAGGAAATGGCTTCAAGCTGAAGAAGGGTAGATTTAAATTAGATATTAGGAAGAAATTCATTACTGTGAGGGTGGTGAGGAGGCACTGGAACAGGCTGCACAGAGAAGTTGTGGATGCCCCATCCCTGGCAGTGTTCAAGGCCGAGCCCCGTTCAAGGGATGGAACCCTGAGTAACCTGGTCTAGTGGAAAGTGTTCCTTCCCATGTCAGCAGGTTGAACAACATGACCTTTAAGGTCTCTTGCAACACAAACCACTCAGTGATTCCATGATCTCCCTTGTGCTCCATCAATATCCCTAACTGCTATAGGAATGCTGCCCTAAAGATAGGGCTCTTCAAAGTATACAGATGTAACCACAAACAGTAAAAAAATGTTAGAAAACTGGTTAGGGACAACATAACAAGCTTTTCACTCTTAAGCAGATGGATGGCTGTACACTAAAATTCCTTAGTGGGTAGTTCTAGGACTGTAGTAATCTCGTCTCATTGCAACGCGGACAGCTGTGAAAATATACACAATGCAGAAAAAAAATCAATGGCAGCCTTGCAGGAAGGAGGAAAGTATATATGACTGCTGTATCGTGATCTGGAGAATTTTCTTTAAGCAATTCTAATGTGGATTACATTAGGTGCTCTATTACCCTGATTCTAAAGAGGAAAGAAAAGCAAAACATTTGTGGTAGTTCAGCTGGAAAACCCCTTCCTGGCTACTACAACACTTTCTAGACTTAAGATGAACGTACTGACACACAAGTGTGGTGGTAGGCCTACATTCAGGAGATCCACTGTTTTGTTTCAGGAGAGAGATGGTAAGAGATCTTGATAAGCTCAAGATCCAGAACCAAAGATGCTTTATGCATTTCTATACAGCTTTAAGAAAGATCTAATACGGCATTTGAAAAGAAGGGGTGAAGCTAGATCAGTATTTGCCCTTTTCTGCTGTTAACATCTATCCATTAATACTGCAACTGCCCTCCATGTGAACTGACTGAAAGCTAAGTATAGAGAATTTATGCCATCAACATCCTTGACCACAGAAAAAAGTATTATAAACCCAGAGAATTTTCTTATATTTTTTTAAACTCTGTAAATTTCACCTTATGGGAGAACACGAAAAAGAATCCACAACCTTTAAAGGGCAAGAAACACAGTCCAACACTTTCAGAACACTTCAATTTAACAGTCCTGGGCTTCTCAGTCCAAGACCATGCCAGAAAAATTTAACAGAGGTAATTCAAAGAACAGGCTAGCAATCCTTCCAAATTTTCCTAATTCCAACAGCTGTATGTAGGAAAGTGGAAACAACTAGGTTTGCCGTGGTTTAAGTCCAAAACCATGCTTTCATGCAGACCTGTGACAAATACCATGTTGCTAGAATGCAGGTTTCAGGTGTTGGTGTGTGCCTGTGCTTCACATGTGCAAAAGGTTGAACCCAGGCAGCAGCCAAGCAGTCACAGAGCCGCTTGCTGGTGTCCCACCCTCCCCTCCCTGAGTAGCATGGGGAGTGAAGTAGAGAAGAAGCACAAGAAAGTTTATGAGTCAGGACAAAGGCAGTTTAACAGAAGGAAAAAAGCACGGAGGTGACATAAGGGAAATCACTCACCACCTTCCACAAGCAAACCAATGCCCAGCCAGCCTGTGAGCAGCAGGCAGCCTGGAAGGCAACCCCCTCTGACCTTCTTCCACTACTTCCAGATTTCTTGGCTGAGCATAACATATGTATGATGTGGACTATCCTCCAGACCAATTCTGGTCAGCTGTCCCAGCTTTGTGCCCTCCCAATCTCTTGCCCACCCCATGCCTACTCACTAGAGTGAGGTGGGGGAAGGGGGAAGAAAACCCTGACATTGTGCAAACATTGTTCAGCAACAACCGAAACACCAGCATGTTATCAACACTGTTTTAGCCTCAGATCCAAAACACAGCACTGTACAGGCTGCTTTCAAGAAATTTAACTCCATCCCAGCCAGACCCAGTGAAAGGTAAAAAAAGAACTAAATAACCAGTTGATGCCGAAGTAACATCTCTGCTGTCTTCCTAGCTAGTTTTTCACCATGTACACTGAACACTGACCAGTTAATAACACAGGTTTTTATACAACCAGCTCAAATTTATTCTTATTTTGGACAAAACAAGCCCAAAATTATACTGTCATTTCATGCCTGTATTAATAAAAAAAAAAAAAAAAATTCTGGTTACTTCAGAAAACCGCGATCATCAATGTACACAGGAAGGTGAACATTACACACATTCGCTCCCTACCACTGGGGGAGGTGGGGAGAGGAGGAATTCCCCTAAAAATTTGTTTTGGTATTTGAAGGGTTGGCAGAAACATGCTATAGAAGATTTAATTAAAAGATAATCAGTTGATTTTTCAAGTTATAATCATATGCAGTGCACACAGACCAATCCAAAGACATCATTAAAGGAAGAACTCAAAGTCTACAAGGAGCCTCAATGGCAAACACAGGAACGGGATGGATTAAAAATGAAGTAAAGAGACACTAAGAGTGTCAAAATCAATTCTAGTCACTGTCTTTACAGGAATGAATTCAGAAAAAAAAATTAAAATATTCAGAAATACAATAAAGTATCTGAATTAGGAAACATTAAAAAATAGAGGCCCTAGTTTGAAAAAAAAAAAATGCAAAAGCTTAGAAGCACATGGAAAAAAGACATCACAAGAAAGATAAACCAAATTTTCTCATTCACTCCTACCAAACACCTGCAATTCAGTGACATTAAAAGGTCAGGCATTCAATGAAACAAACATTTCCGCCTTTCACACAACACTATCATATCCTGAACTTCGCTGCTCAAGACACAAGAGATTAACAGATCCACAGAAATCAAAAGGCATTCCAAATTGTGGATATCCCATGTACGTAAAGGTTAAAAAACAAAGACCCATTAAAACAAAGGAAAACAGGATGAAACATCCTCTGCAGGCTGACTATGCTAAATTCAACCAGTACAAGGGTTTTTGCACTGCAGTAGGTTACAAACCACTGATGTGGCCACTGTCAGACTGGAAACTTCTACTTACTTCAAATACATTGAAAATTTGTTCATCATTTCAAAGAAGAATATGTATATTCCAGGGCTTTAGCTTCCCTTAGTTCAAACTATATGCTGCTATCAATGAAAAGGGTGTGATGAGCAGGATGCATTCAGCCTATGTGATCAAATAAATGAGCCCTTACTTCAGCAAAGCACACACCCCTCACACACAAAGATCACAGACTGCAGCCAACAATCAGGATGTGCTTTGATACTGAAAAGCCCATGTAAGTCATACCTAAGAAAAAGAAATTTAAACAGAATTGGAAGACACTGTGCACCACTGCATCAGGAGGATGCAGTGTGTAAAATTTGAGCCTCTGTGAAAAATTTAAATCCCTGCGCATGCTTAAAATTACCTCGTCTTTATTTTACAATTATATATATGTATATGCCATATACTGACCGTTTAATATCGATTATCTCTGTTCAGCAGAGTTAACCGTTCTACTGACCCAACTACACAGCTGGCAATTACTAGTCAGTAATTTTAGACCTAATGACTGGGAGAGATCCAAAGTGCTTCACTCAAGTATTACATACTGTATTAATTAAAATAATTAATCTTGTATTAATAACAAGCAATTCAAATACAGCAAAGAAATTTTGTCTACAAGTATTTCTTCTTAAAAAGACATTTTGTTTCACAATAACAGCTAATCACACAGTCGTAACAGTTTTTGGTCTGTAGCTGAAATTCACATGAGGTTTTTCAAAGCAAAATGACCGAGGAATGACAATGCAGACAAGTAAGAAGATCAAGGACCATGCATCAAGTTTTTAGAGCACATTTTTATTAGAAATATACAGTTCTTTCACTCTACAGAAAAAAATCAATTACATTTAAAATATTTATTACTTATAAAGTCATGCAAAACACTGATTGAAAGGAAATCACTATTTTTTGAATGCATAAGTGAAAAAATGTCTAATCTACTAACGTTTTTTGGCATTGTATGGAGGTAGGTACATGTATGTACTATGCAGCATTCTACTGAAATGGAGGTCTGCTTCCCTGTGGCTCTAGGAACAAGGCCTAGCTTTATTTGTATCTGAAAGATATATATTTCTGTCATATCATTGTGGTGTCTTGGTGGTCTTCCTGCAATAAGCTAAACAAGGCATTCCCAAGTAACTACCATATCAAAAGCAGTATTCTAGAGAGTGCTCAGAGACGTTTATAGAGTTGTTTATCATTACATGTATAATCAACTTTTTTAATCTGTGCTGCTCTTTCCATCATTTCACACAATTTACAACGATTTTCAAAGTGTTTCTGTATATCCAGAGCATACTGACTAGTATAAAGAATTACCCTACTCTCAAGCTCTAAGGCCTATAGGAAACACAGCAAGGAAGTATGGCACTGAAGAAAATGGGAGAGGGAAGAGTCCCATTAAAAGCACATATCCATCTCTTGATGTCCAGATCTCAAAGCAGTCATGTAGGTGTTAAAATGGATTTCCACAGATTTCATTCCTGCTAAAATTAGCCACATACTATTTGTATGTGCAAGAAAAGAGCCTTGACTGTAACCACCTACTGCAGTAACAATGCACAACAGACTGCTAGAAAAATCCTGTAAAACACCATTAGTCTTCTTAAACATAAGCCAGACTTTTTAAATTAAACGTACATTGCAGAACACTTTGGCTACATCTACGATAACACTGGATAATTTATTTATAAGAAAATGGGTTTATACGTCTAAATTATTTTAAGGGTCCAATGTAACACTTTACAATGATAAATTGTCTTGCAACAAAATTCAATATGGAATTCAATTAAGCCAATCTTATGCCCAAATACTCAAAAGAACCTCACTTGCACACAAAACACAGGATGTTGTATTTTGCTCATGAATACATTTACTAACCCGAGAGCTCCTTTTCTTCAGGAGGATGACCAAGACGACAAACCTGGACAACAGCTTTAGTCCAGACGAGTCCAAAGCGGCCTGATGGCGTCCACGAGACAGCAAGCACCAAGAATCTCCTTTTCTTGGGCATCCAGCCCACGCACGCGTCAGTGCTGCCGCCTCTCCGCAGAAGAGAGGCCTCCCTCGGTCGCTCGCTGCCCGTGTGCGGGGCCCGAGCGCGGCGCCGCGGGGGATGCGGTGCGGGGACGGCGCTGCGCGGGCCGCGCAACCTCCGCCCGCCGCCGCGCAGTGCCGCCGCCGGCCCGCAGGGGGCAGCACCGCCGCGCCCGCTCCGGCCCCCGGTCCCGCGCGGGCGGGCAGGGCGGCGGCGGCAGCCGCGGGCCCGGGGGCCTTACCTGGCTCGGAGCGGGACGAGGGGGAGGAAGGAAGGGCTGCCTCCCTCGGCGCTGACCCCGCCAGCCGCCACCGCGCCCGTTGTCTCCGGACACACGAGAAACGCAGCGCCGCCCCGCGTCCTGCGCGGCCGCTGCCGCCCCGCCCTGCGGCGCTTACCCCGGCAGGGAGGGCGGGCGAGCCCCCCGCCGCCGGCCCGGCCCGGCCCCCGCCCGCGCCGCGGCGGAACTGACCTCACGGCCGCCCCGCCCGCCGCGCGTAGAGCTCTACCGAGCCCGCACCTGCCCCGCCTCAGCGCCCTGCGGGAGCGGCACTGCCCGCGGAGCGGGCTGCGGGAGAGGGAACGACGAGAGCCCTGGGCTGCGCTGCGTGCGGAGGTGCAGCCTCGGGCTGTTGGCCGCGGGCCGTCCCTCCACACTGACACAACAGGCCAAAGGATGCGCTGTTGTTCCCAATAACCCCTCTACATCCTCGATTCCGTTGTGTTTTACTAGAGTATGGTGTGGGCATACATTTCATGGGCATTGCTCAGTGAAGTACTACAATGGTGTAGTAGTTGCGTATTTTCAGATCCTTGCTATGAAATCCGGATGTCTTTTGAAATAAGGTGTTCTTAGCAAAATTTGAAGGGAGAAAAAGAGGATTTGACTGACTGCACCTTGCCATATAAAGTACCTTTGATGTCACTTCAATATCAAATCACTCCACTTAAAAAGCAAACCATATCTAACGCAGGGCCAGAAGTCTTGCCAGATGAGGTCTTTGAAATGAAGCTTTTTGGTACATGTCTTCAGAGTTGAACTCTCTGTTGCTGATTGCTCTGTTAGTATGGATTTTGTGTGATAAGCAAAACCAGTAACTTACATTTTCCAATCTGTTCTCTGCTGGAATGATTTGAGAGTGCTTGATCTCGTCTAGGCATGGACACACATCTTCAGGGATCTTGGATTTTGGGATAGGCTCTTCAGGTCACGGAAAAAGAAAAGGGAAAGCTATAGACAGGAGGTCTGGGGGGAAAGAATCCTCTCAACTATGATTTTTCAGTTCCAAAATGAGATGTTGCCCTCAAGGGTCTGTTACATCTTTTGATCAGCAGTGTAAGAACGCACTCTTAATTGGCAATTTGGAACACCATAGTTTACTGAATATTTTTAAACTTGTGAAGAAGGTCTTCTAGCTGATAGAGCCTGTTGGGATTTCTAGAAGGCTTTTGAGAAAGACTGTCAAAGAAGCTAAACAGTAATGGCATAAGACTGAGTATCTTGTTATGAACAGCTGGTTAAAGATGGAGTGAGTGTGTGGTCCTTATAGCATAGATGATGGGTGCACTGCTGTATCAATCTCTGCTTGGACCTGTTCAGCATACAAGTCACTTGAAAAGGGAGCTGGGCACTCAAGTGACAGCCTTCTAATACCAAGCTATTGAGGGACCTAAGGGCAAAATCCCACTAAAGATCTGCAAAAGGACATTATGCAGCTGAATAACTAGACAGGAAAAGGGCAGATTAGATTTTGGATAGATAAAAGTGATGCACAGTTAGGAAAAACATCCTGACTTCAAATAAAAAATCAACTCTAAGCTGACTCGTACTGTGCAAAAGGAGCAAAATCTTGGCCTGAGAAAAAGTTTCTGTGAAAATCTCACTTCAGTGCTTAATCAAGTTCATAAAAGTAAGCCTTATGTTGAGATTTGAAAAAGAACAGAGAACAAAGCAGTGTAATACTGCTGTATAAATGCATGATTTTACACATTTTAAAAGCTCTTTGAGTTTCTAAGTTCCCTCAGCTCAGGAAAGACAGAATAGTAGTGGAAAAGGTTCAATGAAAGGTAAAAAGGATGATCAAAGGTACTTTGCTCTCAACTTTCACATAAGGAACAGCTAGGTAAGCTTCTGTCTGAAAAAAAAAAAAAAGAGGACTGTTGATATAACAAAGGACTAAAAATTATGAGTGATCATTGTAATTGTGAGCAGTTAGAGCTGGAAGCTGTGTGTGTGGATCCAATGAAATCCACCAGGGACAATTTGCAATTACTGACTGGTGTCAGCTATTCTGCAAAAATTATTACAGGGTGTTATGACAATTTACTTCCCTAACTGTTATATCAGTCAGTGTTTGTAATATGAATATATATTCACTTTGTTACTGTGTATTAGCTCACATAATACAGTGAAATGGAATGAAATAGTGGAATTTTACTGGAGACTTTGGGTTTGTTCATACTCAAGTAAAACAAACTAAAGGACAGCCCAGCCCTGGAAATAAGGACTTTGCTTCTTGGAAGCATAGAACTGTCCATGAAAGATAAAGGACACCCATGGACAGCCCAGATAAAGCCTGAATTCTAGCCACTCTAATATGTGTTTGAAACCCTTCCAGTGTTATCTGGCAAAACTGACCCCAGGGACATCTGGATCAATAGACAAGCAGCAAGAATGCTGCAGAAATACAGCTGCCTGGAAAAAATTTACTGTGATTAGAAATCAGTAGTGTGGGTCTTAGTTATCAGTCAAATCATATTGTACTGGAGTGGTTGAAGGGTATAAGAACCCTGTGTAAAACCGCATTCAGGGTGACCCAGTTCGGCTGGAACACCTCATGTACATGAATAAATATTTACTCTTGTAATCCTATACTTTATTTCCTGGTCTCTCTTGGTTAGAACCAATTGTTGCAAATTTTCATAAAAGTGAACTACACTGAGTAGATTGTTTTCTTCAAAGCCAGAAAAATTAGAAACATTCCTAAAATACAAGATTACAATATTTAACACAATAATTCGAGAAATAGTTTGCTAGCCAACAGGTTTTTTCAGCTCATCTATCTGTATCTGAAAAAGTCCAGACTGCAATAAGTATACTTCACATCAGTAAAATGGAATCAGTTATCTGATACTCAACACTGATTAAGCACTTTTACTTCTCTTTCTTAGATATATGTAGCTAGACAGCTCTGAGGTTAGAATGGCAATTTTGTCTAACAAATGCAAATAGATTATTTAGTATTTAAATAAGGCCAAACTAAACAATGTCATCCAGAAAAAGCTTTGTTATGCAAAGCTTGAGAGACAATCTGCATCTTCCTGTGTTTTCCAGCTACATAAATTCAGTCCCTCCCCTGCATTTTCTAACCTTGCGTTCAAAGCGACTCAATTTCCCTTCCTTGTCACATGAACACTCTCTTCTTTGCAGACATGAGTGTGCCCTGATCAGATCAGATCACAGCACCTCTTTCTCACTTAGGCTCCAGCCCTGAACCGCCTTAGTACACCAGACAGCGAGTAACTCTCCTGCAGTTTCCACCTTATCTGTCCCCTTTGGTTTTCCATTTGCAAGCTGTCTTTCGTGACCTCCGAATTCCCAGCTCTTGCTTGGTCGTTTGTTCCCTCTCAATTTGTCCTGTGACTCAGCCACCCGAAGTGCTGGTTAGGCATTCGTGAGCTTTCCTGCTGAGGGTCCTAAAGGAAAGGTCAGCACTTAGTAATGCCAAGGCTTGTTACCCAAGTAGAAAACGCTGGTAGCAGGGCTGCTAATTGGCAAACAAAAGCAGCATGCAAGCAAGAAGCTTCTTTAACCTCCTGCATCCTTTGCAGCATTGCTGTCCATGAAACTGGTCCTGTCACATGCTGTGGGACACCCTCACATCAGGAATTCACCATGGTTCCTCAGTTGCCACTGCTTGTCCTGTTGCCATCCTGCATTCCTTTCCAACCTCTAACAAGATTATCTGATATGAAATGCTGATTGTTGCTTGTGGATCCATGAGAACCACAGGTAGACAGAATCACAGAATCACAGAATCACAGAATCACAGAATCACAGAATGGGTGAGACTGGGAAGGACCACATTGGGTCATCTGGTCCCACATCCCTGCTCAAGCAGGGTCAGCCCAGAGCATGTTGCCCAGGATTGCATCCAGATGGTTCTTGCAGATCTCTGATGAGGGAGACTCCAGAACCTCTCTGCGAAATCTGTTCCACTGCTCCTACACAGTAAAGAAGTTCTTCCTCAATACTCAGGTGCAATTTCCTGTGCATTAATTTCTCTCCATTGCCTCTTGTTCTATTGCTTGGCACCACCGGGAAGAGCCTGGCTCCATCCTCTTGATGACGCTTCCCTTCAGATACTTAGAGATATTGGTGAGGTCTCTTGTCAGTTGTCTCTTCTTGAGGCTGAACAAGCCCAGCCCCTTCAGCTTTGAAGCTCGACTACAAAACTAAAAGAGCTGTGTTTGGAGAAGGTTCACAATAAAAGAAAATAAAGGGGGTGAGTAAATGAGCTACAAGATAAATCAGGTGCTCTATGTGCTTCTCTTGGAACAGTTTTTCTTTGTGTGTTACTAAATTCACAAGCCCTTCTGCCACCAAAAACGTTGGCATAAATCAAACTCTTTAACACTATTTTTAGTGTTAGATTGCAGGCATTACTTTATTACAGCACTGGATGCATGCCAGATCTTTCCCTGAACATGCATAAGAACTTTCAAAACTTTTCACTATTTGTACATTTCAGCAAACAATGAAATTAATGTTCACTGGCTCTAATTTATATAATTCTCTTCATTAATTATTATTCTATCTTCTACTGGTTGTTGATTGATTTCTCTCTTCTCATGCTAGTTAGCCCACATTTTTAGGTTTTTTATTGCCTTTTTTCCAGATACAGAGGGTTTCAGTACAATTGTTGAAATGACTTTGTCAGTTTCTTCTTTATCTCAGGGTTCTGCAAAATGTCCTTGTGGTTCATAAATTCTGCATTCCTAGTGTCCAGTTTCAGCAATATATCTCTCCCCCAGGTGTGAGATCATTGAAGCATATCAAGGTTGGTTACAGCTGTTTTAGTGAAACTTAAAGTTTCAGTAATTTTCCCAAACTGTGTTCCCACTAGAGCAGCTTGTGGCAAACCCGAATCGACACATAGAGGTAACCAGGGTGATCACCAAGCCCCAGCTGAAATGCAAAGGGTGGATTTATTTCATTACCTCACAAACAACACCATGCAGCAGAGACACAGGCTCTGCCAGGCTTAGTTCATCCTGGGAAATAGAGGCACATGAGGACACGGGCTCTGTCAGACTTAGTTCATCCTAGCAGACCATGAGCATGGGCAGGGGCTCACTGCCTGCCCCAGTATATCAAAGGGCTTCACACATGCACAGTTTATCCCAAGGCTGTGCTTTCCTGATCTCTCCCTCTCCCAGCAGGAGGCTCAAGTCTGTGTGTTGAGAGTGTGTTATCCCTGCACAGGAACCCTGCTTCCTCAAAGCAGGTGGAGGGCAACACTAGGCATAATAAATGGAGTTTGCCCACACTGACATCCTGAGCAGAACTATTCCCTCCTCACCAAATCTTCCAGTTTTAACCCTTTCCTCCCAGCACTTGCTAAATGCTGGCTACAATGACAGGGTGGAAAATTATACTGCTTATGATTAATTAATACAATTAATTAGAAAAATTTATTAAAACAATTAATTGGAAAAGTTATAGGGAAAGCTATATCATTTCCAGTTTTCCCCCAAAAAAAGTAAAAAAAACAATGTACTGGAAAACCTAAAAAAAGCCAAAACCCAGCAGTGATAACCCAAGTTGAAAATGAAGAAGGGGGCTTTTTTGAGACAAACAGAATTTCTCTCTGAGCCATTGCAGTACCTTCATATAACAGCTTCTCCTGCCCCCTTTCAGGACGTTGATAAAACTACAGCCAAGTGGATATGTTTTTTTACTCCATAGGCTGCAGTAATGCAATCGTACAGTCTACTGAACTCAGGGAATGCACTTTGTACAGCTAAACTATGTTGGGTGGAACATTTTGGCTTCCAGGGTAAAAATATACTACTTTGTAAGCATTCAGAGCACTTGAGAAATGCAATCTTTGTTTTCCAAAATCTGCACACAATGGCAATAGTCAGTATTTAAAACAGCAAGAGCAGAAGTTTCAGTTCTGAGTTTCCCAGCCTCGCATATTGCAGGCTTGGACTTTGAAGGAACCGGCTGAGTCGCTGCTTTGCGTTTCTGCAGCTGTTCATTTGATGCTGTTTGATACATTCCCTCTTCAAGTGGCTGAGCAAAGTGCAGGTTTCTTTAGATACAGGTTGCTGCTGATAAGCAGATCTCTTCCTCCTGCTGCTTTCTGGCTTAGAGGGCATTAGAGCCATTGAGACTGGTCAGAAGGAGGTTTTACATGACGATGTTCGCTTCTGCATGCGCGTCTGTGCGGGCGCTGCGGGCTCGGCGCGCCCGGCTCGCCGGTCTCTGCTGCCCTCCAGCGGCCGCCGCCCCGCTCCGCCCCCCGGCTCCGCTGCGGGCCCGTCCGCCCCGTCCTGCCTCGGGAAATCACATTTGGAGCCTGGCGGAGGAGAAAACACACGTCTCTCGCGTTTTTCTGTCCTCTCTTGCGCCGGCATTTCTAGTATTTCCACCTGCATCCCCGTTTGTCGGTGACCTCACCACCCCACAGATAGTGCCTCTGCTCCGCCCCAAAGCGCACGGCATCCAAAGCCTCGCCCCCGTGTTCCTGAGCTACGTGGCAGCGCCTGTGCTGCCTGTCAACAAGCAAAATGCGTTTGGATGGGCTGCTAGCAGGCGATGAAGTGTGGCTACTTGGGTTAAGTTAGTGGCTCCTCCAGCAAGCAACCAGATTTTACAGTCTTACAGGAAACACTCTCCTATAGACCTCAGCTCATTTATCAAGTTGTTCGATTTGGGAAATAGATTTAAGCATATGGGTGAAGGTTGTGGGTTGTGTAATCACATAAACCTTGATCCTCTGGGAAGTCAGGTCAACAGATGAAAGTCAAGATGAAGAAAAGAAGAGCCAGCTGAGAGTGTGGTCAGGGCAGAAACTGGAATGAGGTTGAGCCAGCGGAGACTGGAACTCCTGCAATGGCTTTTCAACAGACAGCCTGTGTGCAGTCATTAATCTGGGGGTAGCTTGGGCACTTTTTGAAGGTCAGCAAGCAATGTTTACCTGCAAGAAAGAGACCAAAGGTGAGCTAGAGACCCTTCTGGCACTGTGTTCCCTCCTGGTGGCTGAGCTAAGAAAAGCCCCTGGGATAAGGGCCTGGGGCCTGCGGCTGTCAGCCAGCACATCTCCAGTGGCAGCCCCCAGGAAGGAAGACAGTGGGGACTGGTGAGCATTCCAGTGTACCTTACAGCTGCCTAAAAGAAAATGGGGAGGAGATACCAAGTGAGTGAAAGCAAAAATTAATATTCAATCAGTTAGCTTCAAACCACACCCAGTTATCAGTCAGCAGTTGTCCCTCATCATTTATTTTTGTGGCTCATAGCTATTCCTTAGAAAATATTTGAAACTACCTAGGGATAGAATAACAGTCTTAGTCAAGCAGTAAAATGTGTTCATGGTAAAGATGTGTCCTGTAAACCAATACAGCAGGAGAAATCTGAGATAGAGTGTTGCATTTGACACAGAAATTAGAGAAATGGTGCTTAGCCAAATACCATTAACATGTCTTCATACTATTTTCAGGCCTTTCAGATTTCAAATTTCGTTGCCTTAGACTTCTGTAGGTATTGCAACTATTGCAAGAGGTTTTTCAGATAACTACCCATTCTGTGAAATTTTGTTTTGTCATCTATGAGGAAATTAAAGACAGAACTATCCCTGTTAAATCTGTACATAGTTAAACCCTGTTAAAGCTATGGAGATCTTAAATGACATTCTTTATTTAAAATAATTTTACTGTGTGACTTTTTCTAAAGGATCTTAGTTTCATAATAACGAAAATATTCTGTAATGATGCAAATCCAGACTGCTCAATCAGTGCCTTTTTCTTTAGAATAATGAAGAAGGGCAAAATAGGAATTGGGGGCCGTTTTGGGGGTTTTTTTTCTCCAATAATTCAGAAATCCAAGTCATCATTATCACTTGTGTTTTACTTTTGTATCTATGGACTATAATTCCTGAAGAAGTAAAGGTGAAGAATTAGTAGAAGGAAATGTTTTTAATCATTGTCAATGTTCTAGAATTAGTAAATATGTGTTTCCATCAAGCCTGAGAACAGCATTTTCTTTCTGCTGCTTAACATCCCAAAGCACTGGAGCTGCTCTGTCATCACAGAGCACCATGAATGGCATGAGATGTGCTTTATGAAATATGAGCCCTTCAATACAACCCTGAGACATGATGTGGTATCAAAACTGCCTCATTTTGGATCAAAATCACATTTAAGGGGCATCTTTTAATTTCTTAATTAATTTTCTTGAATTTGTCTTAGAAAGAGATGAGAAGATTAAAACTTTTTATAGCTCCTGGCTTACTTTTTTTCCCAAGCCTGTAGATGCTGTAAAGTATCTCTGACATCTGATAGTTAAGAGAGTCAATGCTGCACCCGTACAATTTAAGAGAAGAATGTAGTTTTTAGGACAGTCTTCCAGCAAGCCTATTACTCTAGAAGTTATTTCCCCATTTATCTTTTGATGCAAAAGAATGTGAATTTTAGAAAATGCTGCAGAGTCACAAGTTTTCCATACTTAAGACATTTGGTTTTTAAGTTTCCTGCTGCTATGGCAGCTTTAGCAATAAATGCATTTTAAATGCCACTTTGATGAGTCACAAGTGTCTGTTGAACTCTCTTTGTGGTGAACTACCATTTCACTTCCATTCAAAGAGTCTCATTGCTCTTTTACATTAATCATTCACTCTCTCCAATCTAATACTAAGGAACGAAGAGGTAATGTTTCCTATTTGTGCAATCACAAAAGAAATCTTACCTAATTCCTTGATTTTCTGACACAGTCATAAGCATAGTGAGAGGAAACATTGCATCACATTACCAAGCAGCTCCAAAATGGAGCCAAAAAAGCCTTGGGTGCTCACATATCTGAAAGACAACTTTGTAAGCATCAGGTACAACACACTGAATGCTATGAATTCCAGGTTATCATCCCTACTGTTTATCAGAAATAAGATCTAATAAATAGTCACACTTGCTCCCTATACACTACATCTGTAGATATTTTTATTTTACATGTGTCCAGAAGAGAAGGATGGTAATAAATCACTTGAGATGAGGCTAAAAAATAAGCCTTTTTAGTATAACCACTTTCCACCCCACATACTTAAAGTTAGTCTCTTCCCTCGGGAGCTTTAAACCTCTTTAGTTCTATAGAGAGTCTCACAAGGCCAGAGATATCTGGTGATCTGTGGGAGCTTACACGAGTAATTGGGAAAATCTCTTAGGCTTCACCATTTAACTGCCTATGACTGGTTTGATGGCATCAGTCTGGACAGTTCAGAGAACAACTCAGGTTGGGAGAAGAACTGTGCTGGCAGAATATTAAACACCATGGGGGCTTCTGTTTAAGGACTGATATACCTCAATTTTTTTGAGGGTTTTATAAGCTACATTGGAAGGAAATAGATAAAAACGGCTTGTGGTGGGGAAGGACTTAGATATAGATGTATTCTGAATTTTTTTACACGTTTAGTCTTGTAATCACTACTGAAAAAATGTGCACTGTTGTAGAAAGGATTTCTATTTTTAAATAAAAGTCAGTTAATTTACTTTTAGCAGATAATGGATGCAGGTAATCTTTTGAATACACCTAATGAGCTTATTTGGCTTTTTGAAGTCAATTTAGTGTCTCAACAGGCATCCTTAGTGATATTTTTAGTTGCAGTAAATAATTTCATAAAATAATGAGGTTTCCAACTGGGAATTTAGTCAAGTTAGAATTCCAAGACTAGAATACATTTCCTAGCAGCTGCAGATTTTTTTCAAAAGAAGTACAGTCCTCATCTCCATTCCTGGAAACTATTCAACATAAAGGGAACCAACACAGTAAAATTCCAATGGAGACACTCCTTATCCTGTTACTTTACTGTAGTGCATTTTAATCTGCACTATTATTGCTAAAACATGGCCTGGAGCTAAACTGATTAAATTTATTAAGTTCTTAAATTTAACTATTCTTCTACATAAGATCTTGAGTTTAGACTTGTAGATTTAAACATCCATTTTATTCTAGAAGCAAATTAATACTCTGTTTTCATATTATTAATGAGAGTTTTTTGGACTCCTGTTTAAAAAAAAAGCCTGAATCGCCCCAAGACCCCATCTACCTCTTCAGCTACCAACAGAACTATAAAGCCCTTACCCAACCCCCATCACTGACCTATTCAATAACACAAAACGCTGCATAGATTGCTAGTGCCTTTAGCTATATTTCTGCAGAACTAAAATTAAGAAGTGCAAATGGCTCCACTTTTCCATTGTAATGCAATTTTACCAATATTAACTTTACTTAATTCATATTCCTAATTTTTTATAACAAATATTTTTCTAGGCACTTCATAACATGATTAGAAACATCATCATGTCTCTGTTCAATTCTGTGTTTAAAAATCAGTCATTAACTGATCAAAACAAATTATGGATGTATGATCCATTCTTTTTATGCTCAGAAGTGAATTCCTTTCTCACTGTCATCTTTATTCCAAGTTTCAAAGGCAGGATTCAAAATCCACTGCAGCTGATGGAAGTATTTCCATTGATTTTCACTGGGCTTTGGTCAAACCCCAGATGTCAATGAACAAGCTGAAACTCATTGAATTGCCTTGTTTACAGAAGTGATGAAGCAGGTCAAAATCCTCATTTAATCTCACTGTGCTGGATAGGCCACTGATGAAAGAGCACACTAGCAAAAGGCAGATTTTAAAGAGACAGACCTGAAACAACCTGCTGTGCAAGTGTCATTTAGTTACCTTAGCTCTCTGATCTTAATTTCTCTTGATCCAACCTGCTACAAACTGAACATTTGAAAATAAACATAAGGCTATTTCTATTCCCTGTCTTTGTTTTCAATTACCTTTGATGTTGGCCAAATGGATGTATGTACACAATGTTGTAGAGTGCAGTGGGAAGACCTATAGGCTTGAAGGGAGTTCTACCCCATGGGTGAGACTATGTGGCCCTGTCAGACCACCCAGGGAAATCCTTGCCTCCAGCTGTTTCCCTCTGCCCAACAGCCCAGTGTCTTGTGTAGCCCTTTCCTCTCATAGACATCCTTCTAGGTTTGAAGTCAGCAGCAATTGAACTGTCTCTGCTTTTTCTTACTACCCCAACATGCACACATCTATCTTAAAAGTGCATGGTCAGTTGGATTATTACATAGGTTATGTAAAACTAAGTGACTTTTAAAAGTAAGGCACCACCAGTGTTCACTCTGCTAGCAGCCCCATCACTCATCATTTAATGAATCTGTTCAGAGGGGGAGTCTGAGTCTCCACCTACTGAGGTGAAGCCTGAGATGGCCAACTAAAAACAGAGACTAGACAAAAATAAGAGAACAAAAGTAGGTATTTATTTGAAGGGCCTTCAAAGGTACACCCTGGGCAGGCCAAAGGCTACACCCAAGATGGACCCTGGGTCCTGAGTTCTTCACACTTTTGTAAGTTTGGTTCTTTGCATATCAGGGTTAATTGTCCAATTATAACTTAAGTTCATGATGTAATTATACCAAATTTGTCCCCCTTTGGAGGCTTTTAGTTTACACATTTTGGGGCCTGGTGTCCTTGAAGAGCAAACCTAGAGAGGTTTGCTATGTCTAACCAGCATGAGAGAACAGCAGCTAACAGGCCACATGAAACTTCAGAATTACCCACTAAGCAGTACAGGATTTGAAAAATAAAAAAGTTAAAACTGAAGGCATCAGAGGAAGAGACTCCAAACTGCAGGATAAGCACAGCTGACAGCCAGCATATGAGTAAAGCAAAGCTGAATATGAAGCAGGCATTGCATGGCAGGCACACCAGTTCTGAAATGAGGAATAACAAAGGATGAGAAGTCAAGCTATTACCTTTGCACACCATTTCTAAAAGAAACCATAATTCTCACAAGTTCACAAACCTACATGAGACTTCAGGTGAGAGACCTTCTGTGAGAAACCATCACAGCTTTGTTGCCTCCAAATCAGTGACCATTTATGTCAGCTGTCAGTCCAGGAAGGTAACCCAAAACTTGGGATGGTAAATTCCTCTGAGGAATTTACTTCTGTGCTAAGGGTCAATATAGAAGCCTCATGTGGTTCTAGCTGATGTTCATCTCCACGAATGTTACCGTAACCTTTGCAAGTAGAAAGCATATTTGGTGGTTTATTCATACTCCCAGTATGATCTTAAATTAACACTATCTTTCATGAGGAAAAGATCAAAAGTTCCTAAGGCCTCTGGTCCCTCCTAGCAGCAAACACACACAGAATCTTCTCATGCAAATATCATATCTGTCAGCACAAAAGAAGAAACCATTCATATCAGTGTCAGTTACCAAATGTGTTTCTGTGTTTAGAATTCATGGTAATTTATTCTAATGATTTTTTAAAGAATCTATACAAACTGTTTAAATTTCTATTTGTTCTCATATCAGCTGTTATACAAGATCAGGTCTAGACATATACAAGATAGGGTCTGCTGATTTTAGCAACTGAATGCTTGGATGCAAAATGAGCAGACTGACTCATGAATAAGCCTCTACAGAACACCCACACGTTACAATATTTTCCTCCATGCTACTGCAAGAACACAAAGAGGAAAAACAAACTCAATAGAAAGCAAAATTAATTCTCTTGGGATTGTTTCAATCAAAATTTTAAGTGTCCTGAAAGCCTGAAAACAGTTAAATGGAAAAATATACTCAGTTGGTAGTGCTGTACACCTCCACGGGAGTACTGCAAGTATAGAAATGAGATATGGTCATAACAAAAATTAAATCAATTCAAAAGCCTTTTTACTACCTCTTTAGTGTGTAATTGCACATACAATCTGAATCAGGTATAATATTGTTTCAGTGCATTGACTCTTATCCACAACCTCAGGACAGAAAATATCTGCTTTTTTCTTCTCTTCTCCCTATTGGAATACTACGTGTTTTGCCTTCAAAATTGTTGACAGCCTTTTTCCCCAGGGAGGTTTCTTTAATGAATGTTTAGTACTATCCCCAAGCAGTTAATGGTGAATTTTTGGTCAGAACAGAAGGGGTTCGTCATGGAAGAAGACGGGACAAAAAGGGGAAAAGCCTTTATTGCAATTTCCATCTCTGTGACACTGATAGAAGAGAATCTTTTGCACATCCATATGCTTAAGGCGTTAATGCACAAGAGAGGCAATGACAGGGGAATTAGTGTCAATACAGAATGTTATACAGGTCTGCATTGCCTCAGATTCCTGAATCTAAAAAAATATTGCAGCATGACCAAGTGCATTTTGTCAGATGATGACATAAGTTTTGTAAAAAGCAAGAATAAAGAAAATAGGGAAATTTGATACCTAGATTCCACATGGAATCCACATGCTACTGAAGGAAAAGTAGATAGTTATGAAGGATTTTCAATGAGGAAACCAAAGTGGAAATAGAATAAAAGATGATAGATCTAACTTTCAAAAAAAAAAAACCACTTATGGAAATCTCTTTGTGGAAAAAAGTATAAGGACATTTATTTTTAAAAAGGAACTGCATATTGTCTAAGGTAGAAATCTTAGGACTGTCTTGTATGATGAAAACTTGGTTGAATTAAATATGTCTCTGCATAAAAAGGGGGGATAGTAACCTTTTCTATTCAAATAAGGCATGGCTTTGAAGGAGAATTTAAATTGAGTAGTAGCCTGGAAGCTTTGATTTACATCAAATAATTGGATATGTACTTCCAACATGCAAAGCAGGCAGCAGCTGAAAATGATCTGAAGCAAAACAGGATTTTCAAAATCATAACTGAATTATTTGGAACAAAGACCATGAGTATTGGGAGCAAAACCAGGAGTGAGAAAAGTATTAAAGTGCAGATGATTCACATAGGAACATCTTATATATAAAATAATAGCCTCTCTGACTGCTACTGGAATTGAGAATTTTATTGCAATGTCAACTAGGTTGTCAAGTGCTCAGGTCAGAAAAACAAATCAAATGCTAGAAATGACAAAGAAAAGAATAGAGGGCAAAACAGGAAACATTATTTTTTTCCCTATATGAGCCCCATGTGCCTGCACCTTAGGTATTCTGGGATGACTCTTCTATTCCAGGGACTGGACTGGGTTCAGAGAAGGGCAGCAGGGATGATCAAAGTTAGAACCAGCTCTGTGAGGAGCAAGTGCCAGCGCGAGAAAGAAACTGCTGAGAAGGGAATACAATGGAGGCCTCTGCAGCCATTAGCAACACAGAGAATAAATGAGAACAATTGCATTTTCAACAGTTGAAGAGACAGCAGTATTACACTCAAATAAAGCAAGCAGGCAGCAGATGCAGAAGAAGCAACAGGAGGTGATCTTCCACACAATGAGTAAGTAAGCTATAAAAATTCTAGAGATAGTGTTGTTCAATGAAAAAATGTATATGGATTCAATAAGTGGTTGGGCAAATGCAAGAAGAAATATCCACAGGGGACTAAGTTAAGGGGCATCACTCTCTGAAAATACCACTACATGATCCCTGGGTTTTGTATTCTGCACAAGACATCTGCTGGTGGTTGCTGCAGATTGATGGGTTAGAAGGACCATTGGCTTAATGTGTCATTTTTATACTCTTAGGCTGCTGTAATTTTGTGCTTCTGTCTTAACAAATTTTGTTTGTATTGTGCATTAGGTTGATGCACAACACAAATTACCTTCCACCTGTCAAAAAGGAGGAGCATCAAACAGCTGTTGCTAGGGATCTGTAAACTAGAATTAAATAACAAGTTATTGATAGTGATTTTACCATCAAAAACAGCAGTAGGCATTTCTTACATAAAAGTGGGTTTGATGCCACACAAGCAGAAGGAATGTTACAGGTGATAAAACAAGATTTCGACTTAGAAATCCAAAGGCATTTGGGGTGCTTTAGCATATGGGAGTTTAAGTTACCCGTTGATACTTGGCTCAGATTTCAGAAAACAGCATAATTACTTTATAAATGTTATATAATATGAATACTTAGCATATCTTTATTCATACTATCCCTCTAAAAAACAACTTTATAGTCCACAAGAACTGATCAAAAGCTTGGCACCCTTTTGATGTTAGATAAGGTAGAAGCTTAGAGACAAGAATTTCATTAACTAAGCACAGAAATGAACAGCAGTGTAAGTATTCTTTAGGAAAGTAAGCTATGAATAAAGTGAGAAAAGCTCAGTGAGAAGGTCTGACCAAAACTATCTTTCAGAAGTAGCAGCAGAACGACCAATGACTGAAAACAGTTAAGACAAAAAGCCTGTAAAACTCACTCCTTTGATTTTACTGGGAATAAAGTGTCCTTCAAGTATTAGTGTTTCTCTGTATCTTCACTAATTGAATTCAGTTTCTTGGCTGAACTGGTTTAGGGGAGGATTTACTGCTCATAGAGCCTGGCAGTGCTGCTCAGCAGTCCTGCATTGATTGTTCCTCAGGACAATTACACTTCCTTTGCAAGGCTGTGGAGGCAGTAGGTGGAGGATGATGGATGTGGGCTGTATATTCAAAGGCTGATATAACCTCCTTAACATCTGACTTAACATCTTGGGCTTCTTCTAGCATTAACAGTCAGAGCTGGGGTCCTTCAGAAACAGGTTCAGGAATTAAATTCCAATTTCACTACTTTGAATGTCTCTCTGGACTGCTTATCTCTCTACACTGACTGTGCAGGGAGCTAAGGCACTGGGGCTTGCTATGCATTAGCTTAGCAAATTGAGCTTTGGGACACTACTGCCCTTTGAAGATCTGTCACTGCATGCCAGAAGCCTGTTGGCTTTCACAGTAGCATCACAAAGCCCCCAAGAGTGCCAGAGAGGCCAAGAGCAGAGGCTCCAGCTTGGGTGGAAACACAAACCACAGAAGGTCAATGACTCATCGGTGCAGGAATGCAGCCTTGGGAAGAGCTGGTTTGGGGAGCCGGGCGTTGCAAATAGAGCAGAGATGTATCTAATGTATGTAAACCATCCTGTACACAGTGACAACACAAGATAAAGTGTAGATAACAGACACAGTCCCTACTAGGGAACAAAGGAAGAGCAGAAATTGCTCCAGCATCCTCTCTTCCAGTTACAGAGGAGTAATGTCTGAGTAATGTCACTTCATCATGGCTACCACCTCCCTCACCTTTTGTAATGATGAAGCACTTTCTGATTTGCCATCCTCTCCCTTTTGCTCCCAGATCCAGCCATTTTATGTAAAGAGTTTTCCTTTATCAAATCCTCAGGTTAAGTACGTTGAAGAGTAGTTTGTATCTTTCTGTTTTCTGCTTCTACTTTCCCACAGGACAGTGTGATTTATTACCCCAGTGGTTTATTACCAAACCAATGTGAAACAGAGTGCAACAGTTGTGATGGTGTGCATGCATTGGAAATGTTTAACAGTTCAGCAGTGAAATTAAAACTATGAGATGGCAAAGTGAACTGTGAAACTGCCTATTATATGAGACAAAGAAGAACCAATGACTCAATGAAGGTCACTAGTTTTTCCACAGTGTTTAAAAAAATGACACTTGAGCATACACAAAAAGTCACTTCCAGAGTACGTAGATAACTGGATTCTACCTGTTTAATGTACAATACTTGGCAATAATGGTTGACCTGTGAAACTGTCTCTTTATTCTTTCATAGATGGAATATGCTCTAGATAGGACATCCCATTGCTGAGTGGACTGGATTTTGTTTGTCTCCCTAAAAGGCTTCATATGTTTCAGGAAAAGTCTTCCAGATGAAGTAAAGTAAACCTTATTTCTTCTACATTTCCTCCTGTATGACTATTCTGACAATAAAGCAGCTCCCATCACCATTTCTTTAGTTATCTCCTTCATCAGGCACTCTGCCTGATGTACACCTTAGAGCTTGCTGCATTTGAAGTTGTATTGTTATTGCCACACCTTTGAAAGATAGGATCTGGAGTTCAGTCATCACAATGCAAATATCACCCCAAAGGAGGTGCCTCCCACGCTGTTCTCAGCCAAGTGCCATGATGCACTGCATGGGTGAATCTCATTTGCATGTTTGTATTGAGGATTCTGGTCAAATACACAAACTTCAGAGCTCACCAGGTACAGGCTGGAGAATGTTTACTTTTTCATTAATAGCCAACATAATAGAACAGTCAATTGCAGGATGTATCTGACAAAATAAGCTCTGTTGAAAGGGGTGAGAAAGCCCTTAGTTTAGGGGAGAAGTGTCGCAGCAATCTCCAATGATATTAGAGATGGAGAATTTCAAGAAAGAGACCAATAAAGGAATTTTTTTCTGATAAATGTAACCTTTGACATAAAACGTGGATGAAGAGAGAAGTTTCTGATGGTGTAGGCCAGCATAGAGCCTACAACAGGCTGTCTGATTGCAGGTAGACTTAACGGGTTTGTTAGTTTGTTTTTTAATTTTGGTATAAAAAGGAAAAAGCACACTTTTCTTTCTTTTTTTCACTGATGTCCTTTATAAACATTTATAACTGTGTAGCTGTCCTGGCTGTTTGAGAAGTTGTAAATAAATACTTTCCACACCAGTTATCTTAACCTAAATCAAGTGAAAGAGGATATCAACCTCTGGATAATATTACACAACTTTTGCCCTTAAAGGTAGGAAACTGAAATTTTCAATGAGGACATTTTGTCCCAGCAGTCCCATTTTGTTTTGGGATATTCAGCTGGTAATAAGTTTTTTTCACAACAGCTGCTCAAGTCAGTTTGAGATCTAGGATCATATGAGTCAAGAAAGATATTTCTTCTGATGATTAGCTGAAGCTCTCTGGGCTAGTGTAACACACTGAGGGCTGTGCCTGACACCCAGCAGTCCCCAGGGTATATCTAGCAGTTGTCACTTCTTCATACCGCTTAGCACGCTTTTTTCGTTAATTGTTAGAAAGCATTAAGAATTCCTCTCATGCCTTCTATCCAGTAATCATTATTATACTCATTACCGAGTTAATTGCAGTAAGCAGTCATGATTTTAATACTTATTCTGTCACCTGTTTAAAAGAAGTGCGTATAAGCATTAAATAATACAGCTACTTAGTAACAGCATTGGAAATGTAATTCAGATATCTAATGGAAATATACTACTCTCTAAGCTCACAATGCTAGAATGCAACAAAAAGCTTGTTACGTTTTAATTAAGGAACAGTTCTTACAGCTCAAGTTAGACTAAAAGCATACAAAAGTATAAACCAAGCTAAAACTTCCCATTGCATCTTATTTTAGGTGGAACTACAACCTGAACTAAGCATATAACCAAAAGAACAGAGCATGTGCCTCAACCAGGGGTATATAAAAGAAAGATAATGGACAAAAGAAAAGAGAAAAAACCAATGTGTTGTCTTTAAATGACATTGTCTCACATTTCTTAATGTAGAATGAGCTACCTCAGAACAGAAACAAAATCTAAGAAACATTACTGTTTGAGTACTTTCTTCATGTTAAACCTTTTTTGTATCAGATGAGAAAGACTTCTTGGAAAAGAGACAGTTAAATAGGACTAAATTCTTCATATGCTTTATACTGAAGAAAAAAAATGAAGCAAAGTTCCAGTAGTTCATAAGAAGAATACAGTAATACATTATAAACTGCATGTTAATCATATGAAAAGTATTTGAAAGGGTTAAGGTCATATCCAGTCAATATGCAGCCAGATCCTCCTGGGTTTTACCTTGTAGATTGAGTAGCATAAATACAATTTTACAAATGAGTCCCAGCTCAAACCCTGTTGAAAAACAGCAGGAGAAATGGTGCAGAGTGGGACAGGAGGATGCTCCATGCCTGCACCTCTACCTGTGTCCTACTTCCACTCCAGGCTCTTTGGAGAACAGTGGCAGTCTGAACCCATGCTTTTGTTCTCTGCCCTCTCCTGTTTTTCTGGTTTTCCTGCTGTGCTGTGGCTCTGATGATGCTGCTCAGCCCTACTCCATCAGCGCATGAGGGGGTTCCCAGAGCAGCATCCAGCAAACTTGTGGGGTGAGATGCAGTGCACTGAGTGTTAACAGAATCACTGAACCTTTTTGTTGTGGCTCCAGCTATGCTACTTGCTAAAAGTTTCCTGCCAGTGATACACTGCAATAGTGAAGGCTACAAATGTATTACAGCTGTCAGCCAGCTGTAAATAACAACCAGTTGCATTCAGTGCATCAGACCTGTGCAAGAATAGAGCCTGAGGAATCTATTTTGTTTGGAATAGAACCAAACCCTAGCCATAATTCTGTCCAAATGATTAAACTGAAGTTTCAGTGCATTTGAAAAAGAAATTAGGATTTCTATTGAAAAAAGGTTAAATATTGAAAACCTTCTTGATGAGGACAAAATGCCAAATAAATGTACATTTGCAGTCAGGACACAGCTGTGGAAAGTTGCCTCAATTTAAGTCACTGATTGAGGTGTGGGAAGTAAAACAGTGATTTCAGTTACTTCCCCAAAGAGGAAACTGGAATGAGAAGTTAATATAACAAGTCATTTGTTTACTCCCCAACTCCAGTAAACACGGCTCAAGCATGATGATTTTTGCAAATGAAATTTGCAGATGATTGAAACAGTGAAAAGCAAATCTAAAAGTAGTGCAAAATGAAGCAGAAACAGAACACAGTATGTGGGGAAGTGGTCAAGAAGATCCAGATAAGCATCACAACAACTCAAGTGGCAGCTGTAGCAGAGATCAGTTGATCAGTGGAGGCCAGGAACGTAACACTGAAGGGAGGTTGTTCCTTTGCCCAGAGATTTGCAGCTACAGACTTCATATTGATAAGAGTTCTTGACAAAGCAATACAACTTTTAAGAGACAATATATGATATTTATCATGATTATAAAATGTAAACTGTAGAGGCTGATACTAGATTATTCTAACATTTATAAGATTTATATCATGCCTGAGCTACTTCTTTGTTACTTCGGGCAGGAAATGGGCTTGTCCTGGCAGCAGCAGGATGTGATGCATTAACAGCCGTACTGGAGCCTGCTAAAATAACAGCAAAGATTTTCAGATCCAATAGCTGTCCTTCCATTACTCTTATAATGCTTTATTGAAAGTGCCAGCTGGAAACATCAACCATCTCCTTTGTTGCCAAATAATTACCAGCTTTAATAAAAACAGCAAGTTAAAAAAAAACTTGAATAGGCATTTCTGGCTAATGTCTATACCTAAATATCAATTTCTGCTATCAAAAGAGGACAAAGTCAAGGTAGAAGTTAGAGTACCATGGCCTTCACGTTTTATAGATGAAGTCCTTCATGAATGTGTCTACACTATAGTTTAATTTTTCATGTGATGAATACTGAATTCTTTCACTTGTTGGCACATTTGAACTTTGATGAAATGGAGATTTCGTGTAGAAAGAAGTAAATAACTGAGCAGAGGTGCCATTTTAACCTTAGTGGAAAATAGAAAGTTAAATGGGTCCATTTTGTTCTGAGCTTTGACAAGAATCAAAATATATGTTCTTCCTTTCTTTAAAAACTTGCTTGGAGAAGTGCCGTCAAATCAAATCTTTCTACATCATTCTTTACCAATAAATAAACATTTTCAGCATTTAATGCAGTTAACAAACAAGACCAGTTCCTCTAAACTGGAATTCAAGATACCTTTTATTTTCCCAGACCACCTACCCCCAGCCCATCTGGAACCCGTTCTGGTTCTGTCTTCTGGAAAGTTAATACAGCTATTGATTAGCCATTGCTTAAAACAGCACCATTTACGTGACAGTAGTAAGTGTCTTTTCACATAAGGTTAAACATTTGCATTAACTGATTTTTCAGAGTTATCCAAGATAAATTTGTCCTTATTTTCTTCGGTATGGCTGTTAGCTTAATTTTTTTTTCTATAATGCCCCAATTCTTCTGGAATCAACAACACTCACAGGGTTCATTATACTGCAACACTCAGCAAAAATGCTGTAGAATTGTCCAGGATTTCAATTTATTCAAGGGCCGCATTTTAGTTCACAGTTACATCTGTGAATCTGACATTCGCAAAATACAAATGGTGAGATTAGCATGCTTCTGAGCAGTGAAAGATAAGCTCTGTCTGACCTAAATCATTTCAGAATAGTAGAAGTTATTAGCACAATGTGAGTCTTTCCCTTTACGTGACTTACATCCTGTTTTCAAGTCCAGTCTAGTCAGGGTGTCTCTATAGCCTTTGAAATCTAATCCATGACTTTTCATAGGACTGTGGGTGGATTTGGCTAGAAAACTTCTCAATGATAGATATTGTTATAGTGCAATTTTATTCTGAAACACACCAAAATTTTCTGCCTAGTATTCCTCCTCTTGTGGATCCCTCTTTGAGAGACAGGAGTTATAAATTACTATGAGCCTTGCCAATAGTGTGTTTTATTCAAATATTTCATCAATTAAGGGGAATTTTCTTCAGATAATGTGAGGGATATGAAAGCTAGATCCCTTGTTAGACTGCTTTTTAAACAATTTCCTTGCAAGTCTCAAGGCAATGAACTGATGCTTCCTGTATGTCACTTTACTCTCTATTTTCAGCATAGAAATGAAACCTGAATTGCATATATTAGTATCAGGAAGAATCAAAATGTTGAAGCTGTGGGAAACTAAAATACCAAATTTGAGGTCCACCAGCTGGTTTTTCCACAGATGACAATGCAGCCTAGTTCAGAGCTATTTTCTAAAAGCTCAGCCTGCCATTCCTGTAAATGAAGATAATTTACGCACTGGACTTGTAGCAGATTTCTTGTAAATGGCCTGAATAATAATCACTCTTGGGACAATATTTCTGCTTATATTATCCTTGTGTGCCATTTCTCAGCATTGCAGTTCTTGTATTTGTGTGGTTGTTTACTTCCCTTTAGCAGAAAGGGAATGATCATATGCTGTGGCCTCAATATGACACAGGCAGAGCATGTTCCAAAAACCACGTGCATAATCTTTGTGGAGAACTCACACATGCTGCTACAAGGCACAGAAAGCTTGTTTCTTGCTAAATGTCATTTTCTTCTCCCACAGGGCAGAAATAGAGAGGCAGAAGACAGGAAAAGAATCACAAGCAGCTGAAGCCCTCTCCTACATCCTTTTCCATTATTTTGCCATGCCAGAGGCAGTAGCTGACCTACCTGAGTAGGTGACCTAAGCTCTGGAAGATGAATTGGCCAGATGACTTTCACAGACCTTGACTATGCAGATGGTATGATCAACTGGAAGAACATCAGAAATACTTGAACATTTGAGTCCAGATTGCCCTGTGAGGTGGTCTCCTCTTTCCATTGCATCTCCTGAGATGAAACCAATTTCATGCAGGGCAACATCACTTGCCAAGGCCTGCAGTCCTGCCCTCCTGGGCAGCATTTGCACCCCTTGGCTACTACTGCCTCTGGATCAAGACTGAGCTGCCATACATGTCCCTTGGCTGTACCATGTATGGCTATGGCTTAGGTGGTAAAATGATCAGGGGGTGTTGCTGTCTGCTGAGGGCAAGTAAACAACTGCTGAAATGCCATCTCAGTGCATCTTCTGCCTACGTTCAAAATGGCAATTGTTTTAGTGTCAGTATTGCATGAAGGATGTGGATTAGAGCAGAGTTCAAAGCTCCCCAAAATGTGCAGTGAAAAAGCACAAGAGGGAACAGTGCTCTGTCAAGTTACCCAAGGTTTTTGAGAGAATAATCAAAATTTTTATTGATCCTTTGTCCTTTTGAGACCCCTGAACTTGGACCACAATTTCTTAAAATTATATATCTGTCGTTTTGCAGCCTTTTTAAACTTCACAAGTATCTGTCAGTCCCTCCATGAGCCTCAGATCATCAGGACTTGCCATTAAAAAAGCATTATTGGGCAAATCCCCTTTTGGTTCTGTGACCAGAGAACACAGAGGGAAATTTCCCCCAGCTGTGCTCAACGCTGGCAGGGAGCATCTCAGAGCAGCGCAGGTAGCTCACACACATGGATGGCAACACTGGCAAGCACTGTCTGAAAAATGAGCTCCCCTCTCTGCAGTAGGGCTTCAGCCTCATCCAGGGGGGGTGGGCACAGTGGTTGCCGATGTTTGGTACAAGAGCAAAACCCTGAAACCAGGCTCATGTATGTATGGGGTGATTATTCACTTTCTCTCCTAGGACACTTAGGGCTGGAACAGCATCAGACAACAATTAGTATAGACAGCCGTGAGCCTGCATCTTAGTGTGCTATACAAAATTAAAAGTTTCTTTTGCCATTTCTCTGGCAAACACTTGCATTTATTATGCAAGGAAAACTGCCTTGGCATCTTGATTGTGAGAGTTGTTAATTTTACAGAACAATCCCTTAATGGGCAGGAACTCAAATATAAACACATACTGCTGGATCTGTTGCACCTCCCTGAGAACATACACTAACATCTGTGCCAAATATTCTTCAAAAAAGAATTGGTTGGTTTCAGGGTTTAAAATACCGATAGTAACACATGCAAATTTAAAGCAGGCTGTGCAATCTCATCACTGGGACTCTATGCACAGGAATCCTGGCAATTGTTTACCTCTCCTATGGGCTTGTTGATGTACTTGAACAAATCACTTCATTGCTGGTCCTGTGTCACCCCCAAGAATGCCTGAACTGTTGTTAGACACCGCCAGAAAAAGGAGCAGTGACAGGTATCTTAATTCTGAAAATACTGCACCAAGAAATCACATATCCTTCTAGGAATTAGAAATGTACCTGATTAGAGTGCCTCAGAGACAACTAATCCTGTGCATCAAAACATATCTCCAAATCTCAAGTTGAAAGTCTCAAAAATAACTTATGCAGGTAATAATTATTCTGCATATGGTGGAGATTTGACCAACTAAAATAATACAGTGAAAAAAATCCCATTAAAATACAAAAAAATGCTAAGCAGAAAAACTCCTTTTTTACTATTTCTATTCTCTTCATGACAGAAATATATTGTACCCCCAAGTGTCACATGGGGATAAAAAGACTGAACTCCTCCAAATTTCTTTAGGGTATCTTTCAAAAATTAAACATGCATGGAGTTTTGTAATTTCTGATCACACCCCAGTACATAGAGAAGTACAGACATGAATTAATCTACCCATGAAATTCAATAACACGTTTACATGTTTGAGAATGTGACTCATCAAAACAAGCAGTAAATAAATGCTTAGAAAGAAATTATAGCTACTGTTGTTTTGACTGACAATGAAACCAGTCTTGCAGTCACCTACTGCTCTTACTGAAGCAGGAAAGAGTAAGAACGTAAACAAACTGGCTTAAACACTGTAGTCTTAAAAACATTAGTAAATAAGCAAATGAGAGAAAATACTGAATCAACTGTATAGAGACGAAAACCCTCAATGGTTATTATAGAGAGAGATATAGATGCACAGTTATATCATTATAGAGAGAGATACAGATGACCAGATGTATCACTATATGGAGAGATATACATGTATTTAAATAAGCCACCCTCCCCAACCGGTTACTGTTTAAAATAAATGCATAAAATTGTGAAGAAATCAGTGTTCTTAGAAACCTGATACAAAAACTAAGAATGTGAGACAGGGAATATTAAGATAAGTGAGAAAATATTTCTAGGGCTTTATGAAGAAAGCTTATAGTATGAGTTAAAAAGTTTAACATAATAACTGTGGGTGGGGTTTTTATATCTCCTTGAGGAATGATACTACCATGATACTTGCACCAAATTCAGTGCAAGATTGACGTCTATAATGCTAATTATTTTTTAAAATTAAGCTTCCAGTTTGTACATATAAAGAATGTTAGATATCATGACTAATGAAGATATAAAAGAGGATTTTTATTTAAAGGCTGCAACTCAGAAAAATAAGGTAGCCTGAAAAAGCATCAAATCAAATCAAGCCTCTTTAGCAAATAGAGAATTCATACATAATCACATCTATAATCTCAAATATAATCCATACAACTACAGAAAAAGGATTTGCTTATGAAGAGTACCACATTTTGCTACTTATTCATAGTTTGAACAGGGGATGGATAAAATGGAGCATGACATAATTCCAGAACCTGTCACAATAATGGCAAACCTCCAGTTAGACCTTCAAGCCTCCTTGAGACAGGCATAGAGACATGCAAGTGTGAGCCAACGCTAACCTTGGAGTTCTGTGGTGGCTCTAATCTAAGAGTTGACCATAAAAAAGGATATGACATAACCCTGCTACTTTGGCACCTCAGTAATTCAACTTGCTCCTCCGGTTAGATTTTTGATGATGAGCAATGGTTTTTGGCACTTCTGGTCCCAAAAATACCATTCTTGTTTTGCTGAACTAACGAAACAGAGGCTACCCAATACATCAGACCAGTAATGTGCAGTATTGCTCTATAAATCAGCAGTTATGTTCCTGGATTATCTAGTAGGCATCTGCAAAAGACAATAAAGAGAAAATAAATGCATTTTCAGGCTTAAATCGCCTTCAAATAACTCTCAAGTGCTGGAAGAAAATATTTATAAGCTTGTTAATTGAAAATGGTGCAGATGTTGGAAGGAGATTTCACCATAAGGCAGCTCTGAGAGACCAAATGAAAACTGGAAGGAGGGACTGTAGAGTTCTGTACATCCTTAGAGACATTACACTAGCTTGATGTTAAAGTTGTTAAAGACTACACTACAGGGTACCACATCTCCAAAACAGGCAATAGATTATCCATGGACATCATCTCTAATTGTCCTGAATACAACCACTGACTGCATTAAGCAGTTGGCAATTATAACTGGGATTAATGACTGTGACAGTTATGACCATATTCCTCTTCCAATTAATGCTGTTCTATGACAGGAAAGATGCATTTTTTACATGCTCTAGTGGTTAATGTGAGGGATGTCTGGGGAGTCCAAATACGTATGCTTTGAATTCAGTCATTTTTGGACCAGAGACTACTAGCTAAATTGCATCCTGCTCCACATTGCTCCTGAATAATAATATGAATTGGGAGTCTGGACAACTTATTAGGACACGGATGAGCTACGTTTAAAATATTGAAGAAAGAACTTGTATTACCTTCTACTCTTTGCTTAGAAATATTTGAATTTTTTCATGTATGCAGTTAGGGCTACGTAGGAAGACAAAAACTGCTGTTGTAGCAATATCTCTTTCTGCTCATCTCTTGTGACAGCAGCTGTCTCAGTGACTGTTTATTATCCCAGACTCCTCAGGATTAATAAGCCAGTGCCTTATTCTGTCTCTTAAACTTTAGGTTTTTACACCCAAAGACTGTAAGCTGCAGCAACACTGTAGTGTTTGCAAAATGTCTTGTTCCCAGCAAGCATGCAGGAACAGGAAGGGCCTACACTGGCCTTCAATTCTTCACTTTGTGTTTCACACCTGTCATCTGTGTGCCACCACCAGCTGAGATTTTGTTAGCTTGTATGGGGAAGGAAAAGTATTGTGGGCAGCCCAAGTGACCATATTGGCTGGATGAGTTCCCTTCCATTTTTGTATGGGAGATACCTGGCATTTCCAGAGATGAAAAATTCCTACGTGAAAAAGACAGTCAGAAACTCTGCACTTTTTGAAGAACACCTGTCTCCACTGAATTGGTCTTTTGTCCTTCCAGAGTTGTGTCCAAAACATGAAACTTAGAACACGGCATCATGAAAGAAAGAAGTGGCGGTGGTTTAGAGATTTCAGTTATGGAATACTCTGCAGCGAAAATATACACAGTGTCCTTGTGCAGCTTTTATCTTAGAATTATCAACCCTAATATAATTAATGCCCAAAGAACTAATTAATCTGTCATTCCTCTTCTGTATGGCAATGCAAAACCCCTCTCCCTGTGGGTCAGTATGCAGGATTCTTGCCACATAACCATTTTTCCCCAGATAAAACAAAAGCATTTTCCTCCCCATGTTGATCACTGATTTCATAGCAAATAAATCATAATGTCCACCCTAGCAGTGGGTTTCTGGACATGCACTAAAAAAGGCCACAAAGGAGTAACAGTGTTTGTGACTGGCCAGCTACTCCTTTGCTAAGCATTAGGTCCACCTAGTTTATTATTTTCAGGATCAGGGAGGAATTATTCTCATCCACTCCCTTCCTCCTCTAGCAGATTGGTCTGAGCATCAGGATTTCATCCTCCAGGAAGTAGAGAGGGATAGAGAGAGGGAGTTTCTTCTTGTTACTGCAGTGCTGCTGCTTTGTATAAGGTAAAAGAGCCCTCGGGGCTGTGACTGACTTTATGAGATACTTGGAAATTCCACTGCAATTCATTGGATTGTAAGATTTCAGGCCTTTCTATTGTCTGTCACTAGTCTGCTAGTAGTGGTTTCTGTATGATAATTTCCCTCCAACACCCTTGTAAACTTGTCTGTTTTCTGTGTTATTTTTAAGGAAATAAAATGTAATGCAGGAAGAACCTAATGAAGTTTGTGACTGGTTTTGGGCCCACTGTTCCTTAGTTTATTTTAAAATTTTGGATTTTTCTTGATCCAGATAGGATGATAATGCACTTATTAATTCCGGATGTCAGCAGACAAGAGTATAAGGAATTCCAGTGACTGGACTTTTTTTCCAAATAATACAGGACTTCAAAAACTAACTGCTGTATAGCAAAAGGCAAGTTTGGTTTGTCTACAGAGCAAAGAATCTCTGCCACAACTATTCCTATCACATAATTGCAGACTGCTATTTTTTCAATGTAAGCCCATCTGCAAATACTGTGACTAATGAGCAATTGTGTTTGAGGAAAGCTCTATTACCTGACAATTTTGTGGACAGTTTGTTCCACCTCTTCACTATTTGTCTCCACCCATAAGCAAGATACAAATGATAATTTCAAAGCCACAAAAACAGACAATCTTTATTTTCACATTGTGTACCAGTTTATATCATCTGGCAAATCTTCTCTGTCTGTAAATGAAAATGCTCAGAAAAGGTAAGGAAGGGAAGACCATGTCTTTCTTCCTTGCATAGTTCTGGGAACATTTGGCACTGGGAGACCATTTGTCTGTCCTTTTCTCAAAATACATAATTTTTCTTTTTCCAAATAGTCAATGACTGTTTACACGGTTCAGAGAATTTGTATATAGTGGCAGAAAAAGACAATAATCTGCTGCAAGAATGAGGGTTTGTATGAAGGTGTGTTAACACACAATTCAGGCATTTCATTGCATTCGTTCTCATATAACTCACCCAAAACCTATTCTTTTAAAGCCATTGTACTACTTTAAGGAGGAAAATAATTACAACTGTATGTCCAATGTTCAAAAATACCAGTCATATCTCTAAAAGAAATTATACTATTGTGATCAGAAATCTGTATTTAATACAAAGAGGTATTCTTCTTTTCCATCCAGCTTTCCTTCTATTACTGACAGCATTTTAAAAAATCAGGATTATTTTAAGGCCCATCAAAAGCCTAATGGTTAAATCTTCTTACCTACCCTAAGAGATTAATGTCAGCTAAAGGGGCTAGGGTGACATAAGCATTGCTTCAGAAGCCTCTCTTCTCCCTGGGTAGACTCTCCTGGCTGAAGCATCCTGACAAACAGCCAGGATCCTGCTTCCTTAGTGTCTCCTTTCAGGGAAGGCATAGAGGGATCCAGCACAGAAACTAAAGAGAGTCTTTCTGAAGTATCTTCAGGACATATGCCTCTGCTTTTGTGCCACCTTCCTTCCTAGCTTAAATAGCTCCTCTCTTCACCTGGGATGTTTCTACAAGTGTTCACAGAAGGAAAACAGATCTCCTTTAAACCTCCCCCTCCCCAGCTCTCTCAGTAGCCTCTCTCTTTCTCCAGTCCTTTTGAAACATCAGTGGTCCTGCCAGGACAGTCTTCAGGGAATCTCACCAGGCCCTCTCAGTGACATTTGTTCCAGCACTGCTGGAAATGCTTGTACTGGTACATTCTGGAATTTCATTCACCTTTTCCATGGCAACTTAAAATGAGTGAGCAATACCTATCCTGTGATCAGGACATGTATCCAGCTTCTTCTTCTTCTCAGGTCCTTCTTTGTGTTTGCTTTGTAATGGAACACCAACATGCTAGGAAGTCTTCTATCTGCCAGACCCTGAGTACAAAACCTTGCCCTTTCATTCTGTGCTCTGAATTTCATGCCAGCTCTAGCTGTACAGTGGTCAATGTTGTTTAGTTCTTCCTTTATGAAATTCTGCTCTCTTCTGTTTTGACAGTGCATCCAAGTTCAATGCAATCAGGAATTTTCATTTTTAAGCACTTAATGAGTCAGAGTCATCAGAGAAGATTTCGAACAAGAGCAGTCCTGGGAATGATGCTCAAGGAGCTACCTTGGTCACTGTTGCTGATACATTCCTTTGCAACACAGCCCACTGTTCCCTCCTTTCTCACCAGTTCCCCATCCATTCTCACACCAGTTCCCCATCCATTCTCACACCAGTTCCCATCTGTGATGACCCACCTGCAAGGGGAAGGAGGCATCTAATCCATCCTGTGACTTAAAGCCAACTCCTCTGGGTCTCTATGCCATCTTCTATGCCTTAGTTAATACTTCTCCATAAAGTGCCTTTGGGCTACAGAAAGGCTGCTAGGAGAGTTCTTGATTAATAAAGCCTGACAGCATCCATTCATCTAAAATTTAAGGTCTTGTACAGAAATGTCAAGCACGTTTCACAAAAGAAATTGGTTGATAACACAGTGTTTACAGAAAGCCATATGACATTCATATGATTTCCTTTCCCTAGAAAACTGGGAATAGCTATCAGGACAGCCTGCTGCCATCTATGGTATCTATATTGCATTTTACCCTAATTTCCAGGTAGCTTCATGTCTTCACAATTATTCTTAAAATATGTACAAATTATTTATGTACTCCATGTGCTTCAAAATTTATTCATTTACTCTTGCTGCTGTAATTGTCCTAATTTGTGTGTTTTGTCAGGCTTCAAACTAAGGATGGCTTTCTGAATTAGTAGACTTTTTAGTGTTTCAAGAAAACTCCCCTCAATGCAAGCACAACAGAGCAGGCAAACAAAAATTACCAGCTAAATTTTAGTTTATTTGTTTTAACATTCAGGTCAATTAAGGAATAAAACTGATTAGGCTTGAAAGAATTTCTTTTGATCCACATTCATCGTGGCTGGTGCACACCACCTGCCAGGCTGAGGGGAAGCAATATGGAATGTGACATGCAAAAGAAAAAGAAAACATTAAGTTTCATTGTAGAGATAGATAGCAGGCAATAAGGCAGGCATTTGAGTTTCTTTGCCCCTCTGAGTATGTCCAAACCTGCCTTTTTTCTTCCCAACATGGAATACAGACCCAAGGGTGATTCCAGGTTGTGGGGCACTGAGTTTACCCTCTGTTCTTCTCTGCAAGACCCAGTCAGGGCTCTATCCATCTCAGGAAGGGCTCTAACATTTTTTCTTGACATCGTCAAAGACCCTGCTCATTCTGTGGCCAAGAGGAACTCCAAACTTAAAACTCTAAGACACCACAAGCACAGAGTTATGGTATTGTGTGGGTTCTGGCTGAAGTGAACTGCCTGTACAGCACAAGGTCTTCTCTTTCTCACACTGCCCCACAGCAAGGAGGTTGGGGGTGGGAAAGGGGTTAGGAGGGGAGGGGATACAGCCAGGACATCTGACCCCAACTGACCCCAGCTGGTCCCAGGAACATTCCATAACATCTGATGTCATGCTCAGCAGTGTGAGGTGGTGAGTTTTCTGAGGAGCTGTTGCTCAGGGGCTGGGTCAGCAGCAGTCAGTTGGTGGGAGGTGATTGTTTTTGCATCACTTTGGGATATTTGGTTTGGTTTAGCCGCTTTTTTTTTTTTTTTTTTTTTAATCCCTTTACTTATTATACTGTATTTTATCTCAAAGCATGACTTTTCTCATTTCTACCATTCCGGTTTTTTCTCCTATTCCACTGAGAGCTGAGCAAGCAGCTCTGTGAGGCTGAGCTAACATCCAGGGTGAGCCCATCATAGTCCTTCTTGGCACCCAACACAGGTCACTAAGTGTTCAGTATAATAACAGATTCGATCAGAGTATGGTAGAGGAACCTAATTCTGTATCTCTTTAGCAGTTGCTGGTTGTAATATTGACTTACTTGCTCTTGCCACTGACTTGTTTGTTGCCTTACGTTCTCTGTGCCACACTCCATGACTAGCTGTACATCAAATTTGAGAGTGTGTGAAAGGCTGGTTTTGGCTTTTGCCGTTTGCTATGCTGTGTATCATTTGTTCCCAGGCTTTGAGAGTAATCTGGTATTTGGGCCCAGCATTGCAGTCACCCCCATACCTTGGGCACCATCTCACGAAAACAATTAACAGCTACACCTTTTCCCTTTTTTAATTTGAGAGCTAATGTATGGTCAAGATGAAGAATGGCATCTTTCCCTTCTCCTGTGGTGAGATACCTTCTGCCGTGTTACAATTGCTCCTCAGTCCCTCCAGCATCGTTGGGTAATCAGAATGTACATAGTAGTGTGTCTCAAGAACCTGTTCTGGCTTTTCCCAAGATACACCTGTTTAGGAATTTCACACAGGAACATGTCCTGAAGCAGTACGGTCATGGGTAGCAAGGTGCATGGGAGAATATGGGCAGGTACCGGGAATGGTTTTCACCTTTGAGGGTGTGTCACTTCACCCCAAACATGTGTGGAAGGATGGAGAAATCTGATGTGTACCTCAAGGAGAATTAATCTTGGATGAAAAAAGCCATGACTTGAATTACATGGTGCCATTACTGTATGAGACTGTACATCACCATTAGCAGCAAAATATCTTCAGGTTAAAAAAACTGGCTTGGTCTAAAATGAGCAGTGAGCAAACAGTGTATCAAAGAGTGAAGTCTACCTACAGGACCTGGCTTTTGAACACTCTTCTTTAAGCCAAACTGACTCCTTGTCTGACCCATCAGAGCAGTGCTGTGTTTTGCATGTCTCACCTGTGCCTGGCCCTGCAATAAGAGCTCATGTGCAGCGGTGGGAATTGGCTGGCACTGGTGTGGAGTGAGGCAGGGCTGCTGGGGCTCATCAGCCACTGTGTGCACACCCCTCTAAGAACAGAGAGTCAAACCCAGAAAAATAAAAGAACATGATTACAAACCTAATTCTCATATTTTTTTAAACCAGATCAGCCTGGTAACCCCATCTGCCCAAAAGGAAGGCCACACCACCACCTGTCCATATGGAAAATCCGTCTGGATCAAGAAGAGATGCTTGTTTACATAATAAATGAGTTTGCATTGATTACACAGCTCTGTCCTTCTGTCTCTCTGTCCCATTTTTGCTCACAAGCCCCTGCTATAATCCCACATGGAACACTCTCTCTCTGACCCAGGACAGCCTAATGACACACTGGGCTGGTATGATAAGCACAATACATATATATTCTCTCATACAGAGTTTAACTCTGTGTTTACAGATGGTTTGATTTTTCACAGCAGTAACAGCATACACTGAGTACCTTATGTTTTCTGCATTTTTGTAATGAGAAAAAAAGTTTAAAAACCAGTTCTGGAATGGAGAAAAGGGAAGATATTAAATACACAATTCACACAATTATTTAGAATTCAAGCTGCACACTCTTAACTGAGAGTGAGCTCCCTATTTTACACACTGTAAAGTCAGATTTGTTGTTCACAATTACTTACTATGGTCTAGCAAACAGCACATACTGCTATGGGAATGCCACTCACCAGGCTGGGAAAGCCAGGACTTTATAATTAAGTTACAGCAACTAGTAAAGAAAACATTTCATTGTTTATTTACTTCTTTAATAGACATAACACTAATATAATATTATAAACCTCTTTATTTATAATCAATTTATTATATGTACTTATATATTGGATTCGGGCTCTTCTGCATCCATAGCTGTGTACGATGTTGACTTTCATGTCTGTTGATAAAATTTCTATTTTTTTCTAAACAAAACATATAAATAAAATAGTTTTCATCCAGTTTAATTTTCATTAAGCACTGATTTATGAGGCATATTACAGGTACAAGCATGGTAACACAGGAATGATGCAACTAAATCAGAGTGTTTTATTTCAGTTTGTGATGGTGAAGTAAGAACTAAGCCTGTTTGAACATGATAAGAACAGGAACAAACATTCAGTCTGTGTTTCGCTGGAGATTGTCAGCATTTTATTGTTATGTGGCAGGCAAACCACTGCAATGTAAGTGAGAACAGATGGGGAGAACACTAATGCTTTCCTAGACTGCAGAACACAACTGGACATTGTACTTCAGTTGTCACCAGGCTCCACCATCCATGTATAGTCTCACATTCAGCTGACAGGAAAAGTGATGAAAGATAGTATTTTAATAAATTAAAATTACATCATTCATGCTGCAAGGGAGGAGCATCATCTTCCTTAATAAATCCGTGTCATCAGCTATGAGATTCAGATACAATGGAATCAATGGACAAGACACACCAAAGGACTTCACACAAACTTGGAGATATTTTAAATACAGGGGAGAGAGAGATCTCTCAGCTCCTTTTCTGGAACACTTATAGAAGAAAAAATCAAACTTTTGAATTAAAAAATATTGTTAAAGCAACAACTGTGCAGTAGGGTATTTATTCTGAAATTTGTTCTTAACATCTGCACTTGCATTCCCAATTGCCATCTCAACAGATCAAGATATGTCGCCCTGTGTATAAAAAGTGTTGCTTATGTATACATTGTAATAAAAAAATATATCTTGTATCTTAAAAAACTATAGCAATATGTAGCCAGATTTCTCACAAAGTAACTTGTGAAGCCTGGAAGTTAGGCTCATAAAAGAGACCGGAGTCAGAGCCAGCCCTGAAAAGCCTGCAGTCCTACAGATGGACATAGGTTAAGAGCGGGAGATGCCAGTCAGAGATTCAAGCCTTTATACCAGTCCCTTGTTAAAGAACTGATAGTGTGTGAAGTTTATACAGTGTCTGACAGCTTCCTAGAAATACGTTATCAAAGTATAACTTTTTATGAAAGCTTTGAACCTCGGATGGCAGGTCTGGCTCTAAAAATACAGTGTGGAAGAAGTCCTGCAGAGAGGAATAAAGGAAGAAAACAACCTGGAGAAAAGACTGGAGACATTACTGAAGCAAGGGGAGCAACGTAACAGAGAAGATCAGACTGCTGATCGAGATGGAGCTACAAAGACCTTCAGGACAAAGATGAGACATTTAACGCGATTGAGGAAACAAGGAAAAAGGAGAAACAGTGGCAGAGGTTGGAGGGTGTTGTGTTTTGAGCGATGGGGAGTGAAGAGAGACAGCTCCCAGTGAGACTGCAAGAAAAGAAGTTATATCAAGGGAGGAAAAATATCTGAAAGACTGTGGCTATGGTTAAACTGTGTTTAAACTGGAGGAGGGAAGGAGCAGAAAGACTTTTGCAGCCAAGTCAGGATGTAGAGGAGGGAGGAGCTTCCTTCGGTTAAAGTCTGAGTGACAGGATGGAGCTGTTGTCAACAGCGACAGATAAAGGCAGCAGCGAGAGGATTAAGGGCAAGAAATAAGAAGCTTGGTGTCACTACTGTGTTACACCTGAGCTGCCAGGGAGTCGTTCACTGCCATGCCAGGGATGTTCTGCAGCACAGCATTGGACACACAGCATGAAGACAGGAGTGGATTCATAATTCCCCAGTGATAATAACTGGAATAATTTGAGAAATTCTCCAGGATTAACATGTGAAATAGTGAGTTGAGCTCCATATCACAAACTCCTCTCTTTCCTTCAGAACATTTGCTCTCTTTGGCCCACGCTGTGCACCAGCTCTGTGGACTGCCTGGATTCTTCCCAGGTACCTTCAGTTTTCTATCACCTCTGGCAAGCATCCTTTTCTAGACTGCAAAACAGTTTCTTCAGTTTATATTTAAAGCATGCAAGTGTCTGCAAGGTCTTCACTGCTGACCAGGAAAATAGTGCTTGCTCTGTGTTAGACTCCTATTTATGCCTAAGCTTTTTGTGTCTTTAAAGCCTTGTCACTCCTTACAGTTTCAGCATATTTGATCTACCAGTCTCTTCTTACAGTTAATTGGTTTTGCAAAATTAACATGAATATTTTCGTCTCAAGACTTTTTTGACCTGAGTTTCATCAAATTTGTATTCATCAAATTTCAGCCTAAGGAACGCAAAAGTTTTTTTCAAAAACATATACCAAGAATAATGTTAGTAATTCTGCTGTGATACAACTCCCACTTTTCCTGGTTTATTTTCACCTAGGCTGTCTAACACAAGCAAGATGGATTTTGTTTCCTAATATGAGCCTGTATTTTTCTTATAATTGAAAATGGATCAGACAGTCAACAGTTATATAGGAAAACAAGTTACCTGTTCCACATCTTTTATATTAAATTCTAAGAAAGTGTGAGTTACAAGAAAGCTCATGAACCTGTTTTAAAAATTTGAATGCATATAGTAGGAAATTGTATTATAAGATATTCTAATAAGGCAGGTTTTATTAGCTAATAAGTAAAAAAGGTAGAAATAATTTGTAAAAAATTGATAAATTAACAGAATCAAATACTCAGAAAGAGAATTAAGCAAACTTGTTCCTCATTCAGAGAAATATGATTAGCAAGATTTCCATGTCTTAATCTGCCTTATGGAGGGGTGCTTTTAAGACATGTAGCATAGGCATTAGTCAATATAATCCTAATATATGTCCTTTCAATGAAGCTTTAAAAATACCACTGTCCTTTTTTTTTTCAAGATAACTTGGAAACCTGAATTAATTTAGAATTAACAAGCATTATTACATAGGAAACACATTTAACATAGCTGTCACTCTCTTCATTAGGGACAAAGGCTAAACAGACACTTCTCCCTTTCGGCTCTCCAAGTATCAGCCATCCAGAGGTTAATGGCTAGCAGCAACAGCCACAGCATTGTTGAGGGGAGGAATCTCGTACCTACCTGCAAACAGCACCCAATACAAGAGTTGTCATCACCTTTTTCATTAGGAATTGAAAAGTTTATGTCAGCAATTTACATAAAAGTATAGCAGATTTTAATTCCTGTACCGGAAAGAGAGATAGGTTGAAAGTGAGGATAATGCCAGACAAGGAGAATAGTGTCAGAAGAATACCCATGTCTTTTCTGTCCTACTAGAAAGAGTGGAACACCAGCTACCAGGCAGTGTCCCTACCCAGCACGGAGCAGGCAGCCTCACACTTTGCATTTAGATTAACAGCGGCAACAAAAAGCCCTTCAAGCAAACCTGGAGCTGCTGTTTCAACAAAGGGTGCAAAAAGCCCACAAACCAATAACAGAATATAATGTCATTCTAATAACAGAAATTTTAAAATGCAGTCAGCTTAGTAGAGAAGGCCAACTCTTACAAACACAGTAAAATTTCTCTGTATTGCTTGTCTGTTCTGTAAGAAAGAACAGTTAACAGCAGTTATTGAGAAATTGTTTCAGAGGACATCTCTGCTGCTTCTTGCCTCCTGGAAGGCAGGTGTACACTCCTGGGGATACCAAGAACACCCCTGGGAACAGTGTCACAGACATATGAACTCACCAGTTTTGCTTGGGGCAGAAAATCCTAACACTTGGCCTAGGATCTAAGAAGACAACATAAGCAAGGATGAGATTGGCAAGTAAATGAGCATCAGTTTAAAGAAATCAAATCTACTGGAATGTCTCCATGTCTCAGTAAAAAGGGATGCAGACAAGTATTTAATATGCAGTTGGCTCTACATTTTAACAGTGACTGCAGCAGGGAAGAGTAAATTCTGAATCTTGTCATTCTGAACAAGGACTCTCCCTGCAGACAGGTACTGATTAATGATACCATCCTCTGAAATCTGAGCCACAGAGTCCTTCAGACTTCAAGAACATTTTAAACTGAATTTATGTGTCCTTCCTAGTTCACTGAGTTCACTGCTTCATTGTGTCATATTTGCACACAAGAGAAGACTTGAGACCATAACTGGTTGATATTTTTCCTGTTTTCTTGTGGCACATTGACACAACATTTGAAAAAATTGTGATTTTGAGCAGAAAATTTTATGAGGTGGCAGAGATCACGCTGATCACACATGAAGAAAAATCCATGCACACTGGAAAACTGTATGTCTTTGCCACTGCTGTTTATGCTTCTAAACTATTTACATTTCACATTCATACAGTTCACATTTTTTTTCCCGTATCTCATTATCTGTGTATCCCAGTGGTACTCTACTAATGAGACTAAAATATATCCTCATCAAGAGGCTGAGTCAGACTTCAACTTGTTTTAGAGAGATCCCCACAGCTGGACTGTCTCCATTGTCTAGGAATATTTAAAGATGACTGACTAATTCCTTCTATGTCTTCACTGACTTAACCTGGTCCAAAGCACAGATGATGGTGATTTCTGAAATCCTGATCATTGTGAAAAGCCTTCAAGGTCACTTGAAGGGTTAGGGATGAGCACTGGAAATTAGGGTGTCCGGCAAAGATAAGGGGACTCACACTGATATCCAAGCTTATACTTCCTTTAAATTTGTGTCAAGCAGATATAAGCAGAAGCATAATATGTTGTCTAACTGCTTTTTTTACTTCTTTAAATTAAAGTTCTCATTTTTACTATCTTTAGGCATAATCCCTAAAAAGTAAAACTCCCAAGAAATCCATATACTTTTATGTTACTGGATAAAGTCAGTCTGTCTGGACTCTCTCCCCATCTCCAGGACTGGAGGAAGGAAGGCTATGATACTTCAAGCAGAAACTCTTGTGCCAGAGACATTTCTTCCCTTGGCATACAAGATAATCATAGAATCCTGCAGAAAACATTAGGTTTCTGCTGAGCACACAGTAAAAATACTTTATTTCTTAGACGTTTTAAGGTAGATATATCAGGTTACAGAGGCTATAGGTTCCCAGAACTCTCTTGTCTTGTGTGGTAGTTCTGCTGCTGGAAAATCCCTTTCTCCAATTCTAAAGACAAAGCTCTTCCTCCTCATCCTGGATGTGGTCAACCCTGACACTCCAAATGTTTGGAAACATGAGTTTTGTCTCCCTAGCTTGAGACAGATTGACTGGATAAAAGCAACAGTAAAATAGGTGGCAGAGACCAGCATGATTGTCAGCTGGTCATAATTTCTATAACCAAGTAAAAGAGAATATGTCATCAACAAGATGGTTATTGAACATGGGTGACTCTTTTCCTTGTAACTTCAGCTGGGGATGTGCTGCGTGTCCCATCTCTGTACCAAGCACTCCCAGGCAGGTGATTAACACAATAGAACTGAGGCACAAGTTAAGACACTTGCCATGGACTATGGAGGATGCACCCACAAATCCAATATCCAACAGAAAAATTAGTTTTAAAAAGATTATGACAGGGAGGAGGGGGAAGGTGACAGAGGAGGGCAGCAGCATGAAGTGTGATACTATCTAGAAACAAAACTAAATACAAAAGACTTCATGAAGAAAGCCGAGCCACTCCTGGTTTGAAGCCTCTATCCGAGCTCCTGACACTAGGTGTCATTGGCACTGCACCTCCGGGGCACCAGAGCCGGCTGCCGCAGCAGGGCTGCCTTAGTGCGTTGCTGGCACTTGCAGTACTTAGGAATATAAACCTTTTGTTCTTGTTGCTGTAAATACTTTCGCCCTTTCCTTCAGCCTGTTTTTAGTACTATTGTTTCCTGGTTTTAGTATTATTGTTTCCGATGCAGAGTGATACCTTGATGCCATGAAGATTTTTTGCCTTCTCTTTTATACCCCTGTTATACCTTTTTACAACTTCTGTGTTCTTGGTGCTTTTTGCCTACGTTCTTGGACTTGTTTGTTCAACTAGAAGACTAAACATTTTAGAAGCTTTGTAGGTAGAGGACAGTGTGCCCCAGACCCCAAGGTCCTCTCCAGAACACATTCTGTAAACTAAGATTGCACCATCCAGGGGAAGGTTCCTTGGGGAGAGGGGCTCATTCAAGCCTCTCATTGGGGAATTTTTGATAGGTATGCTAATTAGTGAGACCTATAATGAAATACCAGATCTTTTGGGGGTGTGCATTGCGGTGTGCATTTCGGTGCATTCGACCTGGACATAGTGCACCTAAGGATCCTTAAAATAAATACCAAGGTAAAATCCCTTTTTCCCTTCTAATCGTGTTTGACTCTTGATTTTAAGACCAGGAAAAGGCATCACCTGAAGAGAGAGGGTTGGTCAGGGAGGGAGGTTCAATTCCTTCAGCAATTCCCCAACAGGCAGAAGGGATGTCATGCTGCAATTCTGCCCTTGCATTCTGTCTGTATATATATTCAAGGTGCAGGTGGGTAGATATCTCTGCCTGTTCACATCTCTGGCAGGAAGGCTGGAAGGGCCTCCCGTTGCTCCAGTTCCACGTGTACTGCTATTGGAGAACCACAGGGCAGCATCCCCTTCACACTCAGCATGCCTTGCATTTTTTCTCTGAGAGTGATGAAGGACTTCCTTCAGTCATAGCAGCATTTTGTTCATGTGCAGGGTTAAACCTCTATCATCCTTCAGCATGGTGCAAAGGAAATTCCCCTGTTTTCGCTCATGCTGACCCAGATGTAGCCAGGGCGATTGGAAATATTGTGTTAAGGTTACATCCTGAAAAACTCTGATGAGTTAAAAATAAAAAACAAGCCTACACAGCTGGAAGGTGGATGAATGTTAAAGAGAGGAAAAATTAAATTAATGAATATCCAATTAGCCTAATACCTTTCTAATAATGTTTTTCTAAGAACGCAGAAAAAAGTGATGCTGTAGATGATTAGAGAATTACTGTCTCCAGGAAATATTTGCATTGAATCCTCAAGAATCAGAGGTTGTAAGTTACTCCAATACAGAGAATTTATATCTTTAGAAACTCTGGTCTTACAAACCACGGAACTCTCTTGAGGTACGTAAAGATTTTTAAAAGCAAGAAACTCTAAGATTTGATTAACTAGATTTTTGTACCCTGCAAACATTGAAGTTCACAGTTTCATACTGCAGTCCTTACCCACCAAGAATGCTTCACAAGAAGCAATTTTTTTAACTGAGTGGTGCATTTTCTGAATCCAAAGAGTCTGAAAGAGATTTTACTGTGTCCAATTTTGGGTCACCTACTACCAGAAAGATAGATGAGGCATCCCAAAGGAGGATCACCAAGGACGTCAGAAGCAGAGCACCTGCCCTAAGGGCCGAGGGAGCTGGGCTTGTTTAGCCTGAAGAAGAGATGGCTTCAAGGGGGGAGGGGGAGGCTGAGAGCAACTTTCAAATTCATGAGCTGCTCTGAGATCCAGCTCCATGCTAGTGCATCTGCCTTAGTTTCTGGATAGTCTGGCGCATGCTTCTGCTAGTACAAGAATAGAGTGCCACAAGTCCTTAGTTCCCCTGTGCCTTTATCCCTCTCTCTGTGAATCAGGAAGAACACAATTCCTTTTTTCACCTTTGTCTCTGTCCCCATCTGTCTGAGCCTCTCACTATCAATGTGTGCGGTATCTAAAGCTGCTGATTAGGGTTTCTCCTCACAGCAATGACACAGATAGGTAGTCAAAATCATTAGACTACTCAGTTAAATCTCCGTGAGTGGTTTCAGAGGTTCAGGGCTGCCATCTGCAGTTTTTAGCTGTGTTTTCAAGGATTAGGTTTTTCATAAATCAGATGTCACCAGAAGCTATTGTTCACAGGGACCACTGCACCACTTGTAAGAAAAATTCCAAGTTATTTATCATCTGCTTAACAGGCATAATCTGCCAGACATGTCCATTTACAAATAAATTGTATTGAGACATAAAGCGGGCATTCTTCAGCTTTGACAGTGGATTTCTCCATTTTGCTTCTGGATAGTTTTCCCTAAAACTGTGACAATCTCATTATGCTCTTTCTGATTTTTCAGAAGGACTCCTTCTTTTACAAATTTATTAATGCTCCTTGATCTACAGGCAGCACTAGCAGAACAGTATTTTGGCAGCATCTCAAACTATATCTTTAGTTTCATGTTGTTTATTTTTATTCTCAAAATAATCCTTATGCCATAGTGTACCTTTTTGTGTAACATTAAATATTTCCTAAAAAGGACTTTTTTTCCTTTTGGTTCAGTGATGCAAACCCATGATGTTGACCCATATAAGGATGCACTACATTAACTTTGCCAGATCTGAAGTACTGGCAGTCTTCTTCACTCATTTCTGCAACTAAGGGAAGGGATCTAGTAAACATCTCCACACCAGCCACACTCCCTATTTCCAGAAAGGTGCAAGAGCAGTCATCATGGGGACTTCTTTCTTTACAGGAATGATCAGCTTAACCAGCAGGATTTGCTTTGGTATACTCTATCTAATTTGCTGTAGCGATTCTGGTTTGCCAGAACAAAATGTCATGGTAACACTGTTAAACAAACACTCATACTTCCCTCAGCCCCACTGTGAGCTTACTTCTGCTTACTTCAGAAAGGCCAAAGATTTCACCTTCCATGCAGGCCAAAAGGCTGAGCTTCCTGCTGTGGTTCCTGAGAGTGGAACACATCAGCCCCTGCAATGCTGCAGGATGACTGCAGGGAACATGACTGACCTGACTTTAACACAGGGAAGAAATCCTGTGTTTTCAGGCTGCTGTGCTTTGCAGCCAGGAGTACACCAGCAAGATAGTTACACACCTACTTGGGAGTGTCTACAGAAGCCATGGCTCCTGCAGAAAAGCCCTAGCCCAGTACACTGAGGGAAAACCTGTTCCCTCAAATTTACACTGACCTCGTGGCAGAGCTGCTGCTTCCCAAGCTGCTCACTCAGCTCTGTGTTCTTGGCACCTGCCTGGTTCAGACACACTTCATGTTCTTGCATCATCTGCATTTCTAAGTCCCCTTGCTCACATGCAGACAGTTCTGCTGGGCTAAAGTTAATATTGCATGACTGCTTTCTGAATGAAAAAAAAAAAGGAAAAAACCCTCCTTTCTCCTTTTATTTTTAGACTATGGCACAGTTTCAGATGATCCTGGACTCATTTCCACATCAACTGACACTTGACATTAATCTCACAGATCTGTGAGGGAAACAGTTCTTAAATATTAAAAGAACTCTGTATGTCTGGTAGAAAGGCCCTGGAAGTAAGGTGAAACCCATGTCAGAAGTAAGAGTTGCTTCTCCCTGATGCTTGCTTGCCTGTCAGCATTGCCTCTGCCCACTCCCTGAGAGAAGTCAGGCTTTCTGACATGTGGGAGGCTTATCAGATGGTGTCTGTCTACATCAAAGACCAAATAATGCTGTTACACAGCATGTAGAGGTGTTTTGTTTTGGTCCTTTTCAATAATTCTGCTTGAAAAAATATGCCTTCACAGTCAGAATATTTATATATTATAAATGGTCCTTTTACAATGGCTCATCTTTCTTTGAGAAATCATAAAAACCCTACTGTTTTCCTTCACTTAGGAAATTAAACATCTATTAAATAAAGGTTGTTATGCTTGGAAGCCTTTCAGAGTGCTGAGGCGGTGCTCCAACATATCCTGTATGCAATATATTTCATTGGGTACAGACCAGCTCTGACATTTGAAAGCATTACCATCTGTAGGCTAAGGATCACTGTTAGAAGACAGTATATACCATGCTGGATCTAACAGCCCAGGAGGGGAGGCTGCACCATCCATGTCTCCATGTCCAACCAGCAGTGAGGCTGAGATGTGTTCCTAGTAGGTGCATGCACACAGAGCATACATATATGACACATTTACTTATATTCATGCCCAGACACACAGATGGCAGATACACAGAGCATTCACATGAACACTGAGAACCCACAGGAAACCTGCCTTTCTTCCGCCTTTCTTTTCAAGACTCTCTCCTCTTCTCTCAAGGTTCTTTCTTCACTGGCAAACCATAGCACTGGTAACTGTCACACCTACACAATGTCTGTGCACAATTTGAAAAGCAACCAAAATTAGTGTCCCTCAAGGAAAGGCCCCAGTGTAAACTCAAGTCTTCTGTTGGCCTGACAAAACCAAACAGCATCAACACAGCTCCATTCTGAACGCAGCTTCCTCAGATATTGTGAAGGAGACTTGGTGTGAAAGTGATGGTTAGCTATTAAGTGAGGATTACTGGGGCATTTCAGGTGCAAAGAACATGCAGGTATGGTACAGAATGGGAAAATGCTGACAAAATGCAGTGAGAAGAGTATAGAAATAATACACAAGGTTTTAGAACTCAGATGTTATTAGTTCCATCATTAGTGTAATAAATTTCTCCTGTCAAGACTTTGGTGTAGAAAGTATGTCTTCTTTTCCCTTAAGAGGCGAGAACCTCAATCTTGTCATTTAAGGAAACTTTTTTTCATGTCAGAATTTCCACTTCACTATTAAAAAAGGGGTCTGTACCTGTGTTGTCTGAGCTGGAATTCTTCAGGTAAAAGCAGATAAAAAGAGCATGATGGATGAACAAGCTTGTCTGAAGTGTGCTTTGCTTTGTTGCTTGTAGTCTTCAAATACTGAACGCTACTGATGTTACTAACAGGCACAGGAGTGTTGCTGTTGAACTTCTGGCAAACAGTTGCAAGCCCAAATTTCAAAGGTCCTTTGGTACATATAAAAAAAAGGATTATTTAATATGAGTTTATCTAAAGTATTTCTCATGTGTGCACAAAAAGAAATCTGTACTAAGATCAAAGTTGTGTGCTGTGTCATGATTACTTACAAGTTCCTGTTTCTGCACTGCTGTGAAAGAGCAGCAGCAATCTTGTACACAGAGTTTCGCTAGGAACCATTAGGATGTTTTTTGAAATTATTAAGCTGCCAGTTATGAAACTACATTTATGAAAAATAAAAGAGAAAGGAAAACAAGTAGGCTTGCAAAGCTCAGGAAGACGTGCTTATTAGTCAGTACTTATTCATGCAGTGACTAATGTGAAATGTCACTTGTACAGAAACCAGTGTGTCTCCACAGCCTGCAGCAGTGGCCCACAGGTGGTCTCCAGGCAGTTACCGACCTCCCTGAGATCAGAAACATTCTGTTTAAAGTATCTTGATATTTTTTACAAAGCACAGTTCAAAATCATAGCTCAGCATTCCCTAGGGTATTGTGTCACTTTCCTGAACTCTTTGGGAATTCGCTGTCTGTGCTCCTCGCTTTCTTCATTGTCCCATTTCTTGTCACTATAAAGGAGCAGAGGACACAACAGGTACACAACAGATGATTGTGTCCTTGGGCTCCTACAACACAGACTGATGTTTAAGCTGGAATCTCATGGTTTGGAGGCGAGAGGATCCAGATGTGCCAAATAGCAAGATAACTCAGACTGATAATGAAAGGCAGCTCTGAAAAAGGCAAAGACCTTCGGATGTTTTAACTACAGTATTACAAGCAGAGAGAGGAAAATATCAATGTTCTTATGTGAAGCATTTCTGCTGTCTTCTCTGGGGTAATGCATCTCATTCCAATCACTCACACGTGAGACATAGACTAAAAAACTGCCAAAATGACCCTGAATTTGGAGACCCTATCATATATGGGTGGCTTGGCTTATTTAATCCATCCAAGCAGAACTGAGAATTGATATGATGGTTGATTACAAATACATCGTTGCATTGTTATGAAAAGAAAATTCTGCCAAAGTGAGAGAACAATTTGTCACTACTAATTATAGGGTCATAATAAATAGCTTTAGGATAGAAAATTAGAAAAAGAAAGCTCTGAACAAGAAGTAAGCTGAGCTTGTGAAACAGTCTTCCAGATGCAACAAGAAGGTACAAGAGTGCTGTCAGGCCACAGCGAGGTCAGGTGAGAGATACCCAGGGGGGCCATCAGGGCTCCCAAGAGCAGCTGGGGGCACAGCCAGCCTCAACCCTGGGCATCTGGCACCTCCCTGGGAATGGGAACAGCCTGAGGTGAGGCCAAGCCTTCAGCCCATAGATGGGCCTTGCTCAGGGGATCCTGTGGGTGGGCAAGGGGGCTGGACACCAGCATCCAACAGCATCACTGGGGCTGGGATGGACATCCCCAAATAGGGGCTGAAATGGCATCCTGGGCAGTGTGGGGGGAGTCCACGGGGCTGAGAAGGGACTATCAGGCCTCTTGGTACCCCCCTCCCAGGGCGTCAGTGAAAAGAAAAGGCACAACCTAGCTGTTACTAAATTGGGTTTGAAAGTCATTCATTGTACCGTATCTATAACAGTAAAGGATGGCAGCTGATACACACAGGATCACTTCCAGTCCTATATTCCCAAGTGGTATGATGAAGTGGGGCAGAACAAAGGACTCCACAGGCAATTCTTCCCAAACTCAGTAGAATAAGCTCACTAGCAGCTGGATCAGACACCTAAAAAAATGCAGGCAAAAAAATGATGCCCAAATGGCGTTCTATTTTCTGCTTTCAGAATGAGTCACTCAGATGGAAAAGGTGGCTGGTAAGCATTTGTCAGAGCTGGGCACAGTTCTAGACTAATCTCCAAGACATAGACCACAGTCAGAGATGAGGTATAACATCTTCAACCACTCCCTAGAGCTTTCAAATTCTGCTGATCTCCTTGATACAGCAGAGCAGCTATCTTCTCTTGACTCAACTCTAAACCCGCCTCTGGACATTAAGGTATCATCACTGAGTGATCTGTCAATAAATATCATAACAGCACAAATGATGCTACATCAGTTTTAGCACAGCCCCCGTCTGGAAGACGTCCAGACATCCATTATCACCAGAAAGCCTTCCTTGGCAGAGTTCACTCACCCCACTGGAACAGTACAACCACTAACTGTAGAGGGCCCTTGGTACTCCTCACCTGATGTGCTTATTTTTGACTGTATTCTTTAGGTAGATAATATGTATGAGAAAGGGGACAAAAAATCTACTGGCTAGTGAAATCCTGGCTGTGAAAATATTAGTGAAAAATTCATGAGCTGAACATCCTGAAGGGGACACATGGTGGCTCATAGAACTGTTTGCTCAAAAATACATATGTTCTACAGCTCCACTCTTTGCGAATTTTAGCAGGGGACTCAAAAATATTGGTCATTGTGTCTCGAGGTCCACAGAACATGTGAAAGCTATGACTAGCAAAACTGCCTCTGTTAAGCACACTTCTACTCTCCTGTGACAGTATCTGGTTCTTTACAGACACAATACAGCAGTGTATTTGATTATGGCAGGATTGTCACTGTCTTCCTGGTGCTGAGTCTTGCCAAGCTTGATGTGCTAGATAATGGCTTTTAGGCACTGGAGGCCATGGCTGCTCTTGTATCAAGAGAACCAGCATCTGAATGATTTAACAATTCCTTCTGCCAGAAATGTTTTTAGACCATAAAACCTCAACATTCCTGAAATAGCAACAGAAAAACAGACAAACAAGCAAGCAAGCAAACAAAACCCACAAACCCAAAGCTTTTAGCACATAATTTACTGTGGTATATTGGGACTCATAAACTGGGTGATTTTAAAAGTTTTTTTAAATCAGTACTGGTTGCCCTCGATTAAGAGTGTGGCATTAAATTTGAACATGCTGCCAGAGTAATTTGGATTGACAAGGAGGGGGGATAATGCACTCTTAGTTGCTTTCCTATATGTGTGTAAAAGCTGGGTAGCAGATAAAGATGCAAGAATGGATGTTGCCAGACAAAACCAACAGTGATGCAAAGCAAGGTGAAAATCCATCCTCTGAATAATTCAGTCATGCTATTAAAGCAACAAGACTGAATTTACTCTAAATTCCTGAAATGCCTGTGGTGTGATCCTGTATCACAAATCTCTGAGGCAGGTGCTCTCTGCATGTCCTCCATTTAAGTGAGTTCACTGAAACTAGGCTTTGACAGTTCAAAACATAGGCTGCATGCAATATTACACAGGTATTAATAAACATTTATTTATAACTCAGATGTGGTCATCAGCCTTTTACGAACATATGGTGTTATTTATAATACCTTTTTGAATGAAATGGAATGAATGAACAAGGTATGTACCTCTGCATGTCTGTGTCTGCATGCAATTAATGTATGGTTTGCTAAAGAGTAAATCATTACCTCTTAGAATTTGGGGTCTGTTGTGGGTTAACTAAAGTTATACTCTCTGGCCCTGTATTGACCAGGGAGGATGGGACCAGGCCATCTCCAAAGGTCGCTTAATCCTGTTTTTATCCAACATCCAGACCTTTTTATTATCAAATAACTAATATAAGTTAGAGAAGCATACGGGTCAGGCCCTCACTCAGTACCATGGAAGCCCTGGGTGCAGCTGTGCATTGGGGATGATTGCAACCCACCACTGACACTCTCTGCCAGCCCACGTAAGCTCTGCCAGCCTAGCAAGAGTCACTCCAGGTTCACAAAGGTTTCTGAATGACACGTGACACTGCCTTCTTTCATGGGTTACTTGTGATCTCTACAGCATGACAATATTTCTTGACAGCTTACTTTATATTATAATTCTCTGCATTTAGGAAAAGCCTTTCATCAGTGGATCTCACAGAGCTGTACAAATGATAGATTATTTTTTATAGTGAGTTTATATAAAAACAGATTTCATGTTCTGACTCCCCTGCTTTACTTAGTAGTCAAAGCTATTTCTTTTTTAATAAGTATGTCTCACTTAACTGTCTCTCATCAGCAGGATTGTGTGAATTTCCCTCTGCCTTTTCCCTAGAAGAAGTTGTCAGGAGCAGAGCAAATTATATTCATATGGGCCAAATAACACAGGATCACTCACCACCTAGATTTTCTAAAGCAGAGATAAAGCAAGAACCAAAGAGTAGAACCCAAAACTTTCTCTGAAGAAGAATTAGTTAAACCTGTAGGGGAAAAAAAACCCCAAACCCCTACAAAGGAACTACGATTCCATCTGCTGTGGTTTTTAGAGGATACTTAAGCATAAACATGTGAGAAGGCATTATTGGCAAATGTATCTCCTTTGTTAATATATTTAATTTCATTAACTCTTGAAATCAGCAGATCAATTTTTTATTAATTCTGGCTTAAAATAATTTTTACCATTACTGTAGTGATTTCATCTCCACAACAAGTGATTCTGCATGGTTCTTTTATGACAGAAGTGAAGATGTGAGCAAGAACAGGAAGCGCTCTGTCACCAATTCAATTATTTCTAGAATTTTGCCTTTTTAATAAGGACTGTCACCTAATTGTCATCTAACAAACAGCCCCCCCAGACAATTTAATGTCCCCCCCGGTAAATGCTGTTAGGCCTCCTAAGGACAGGCCTGACAACCTGTCATCATTAGCAGTCATGCCAAAAGCATCAGCAAAATCAGGAAGTTCTCTTTATAAAAATTAAAAATTCTTCCCTATATGGTAACATGAGGTGATCCAAAAAAGTGTATGCCTACAGTAATGCTAATACGTTAGCTCACAGGTAAACTGTTTCAAAAGTTATTTTTCCCCATTTACAATCATTATGTAGCCCAAAGATGCCCACAGATTGTACAACAATCAATAGATGACTTGATAAACCAGTTTAATATCTCCTTATGGTGTTTCCATTATATACACAGATATTGCAGATGATGACATTGGTTCAACACCACAGAGATTTAGGTTTTAAGTTCTATTTAAAGACCTAATTCTCAGTGGTTTCAGTGGAAGGAAGGCAATTTAAACAGGATTTAGACATTTAATTCCCTTAAGGATGTAAGCCTTTGTCTTTCTATAGTAGATAGATCACCATTGCTTTCCTGACAGTTAAATGCTGATGATTTTAGCTTTTGGTTCTTTTGGTTCTGTAAAAGCTAGTCATTATATATGATGCAGAAATTCTAGGAGAAATTTGGATGATTATCAACTATATTTAGCAACCACTTCTAAAGCATAAATAACTCCACCATCAGAAAAACATTTCTATCATAATGTCTGCACAGAGACAAAATAGAGCAATGAAGCCCATGTAAAAGTTCCTGGCGGGATTTGATTTCTGTTCTGCCAATTTGCATTGCAATTTTTACATGTGCATTAAAGCATTCTGAAATAGAAAAAAAAAAAAAAAAAAAGTTCTTTTTGTCCTGTCTAGCAACTATTAAATTGGTAGATCTTTGAACTTCATGGACCTAAAGTTGTTGAAAATACTCTTACTGGGCTTTAGAACCATTGGAATTAGAACTAATTTCAATTCAATACGAAGAGTTTCTTGACACTTAACACATTGAATAGCCCAACTGTAGTAATTTAAGAAATTGGTTACAAATGGAGTTAATCTAATCTCACTTAAGGAGCTTCTCAGTTAAGAAGCTCTGACTCTCCTTTTGGTGGGGTCATCTTGGCAGACTCTACTAAAAATCAAGCTGAGAGAAGCATGGAAAACAAAGATCTCTGAAGGCTACTTAAATAGGTTGGAATCAGATTTTCACTATGTGGAAAATGATACTAACCTGTCTACTGGTTCAATTCAAGTCTTTCCTCATAAATGTTGCACAACTGAGAGTTCCCTTTGCTAGACTGAGCAATCTCCCACATAAATGAACATTTTGCTGGTTTATATAGTGGAGATGAGACAGTCCCTCTTCCAGAGCTCTGAGTAAACTTTTGGGATTACAATTTTTTATGGATACATTGTCACATCTTCTGATGCAAATCCCTCTTCGCCATTCCAGAAATCCCCTGTAGTTAGATGAATTATTCTCTGACACTACTGCTTTTTTGAAGTCTTTTGCCTTTTTTTTTGTTCCTCTTGCCTACCAGGCTTCTTTTTAATTTGCATATGTTAGTCTTTGTCTCCCTCATTTGCTTAATTAAGAGTATGGTTCTGCTCTACTAATGAAAACAAAACCCAATTTCTAAAGAGCTTGTTAATGTAGAATGGAGAAACTGTGTTATGATTCTAATTCTTGGAAAGCAGTATATTCTCCAGCACAGGATTAATATTAATGTTAGAAGGAAAAAACTTCCCATGCCCCAAGACATGAGAAATATTCCCTATGGTATTAACGATGCTATAGTAACCTTAAGCATATATATGCTACCATCAGAAGGCAGAAGATCAAGACTTCCAGATGTAGATGCCTTGAGGTAATTACTTTAAGCTGTTTCTATTATAGGTCTGATTTTTATGGTGGTGCCACATACACACCATACCCTCCCTTAATGGGGGTGAGGAAACGTGTATGTGCTCACAGCACCTGGAAACGAGGCAACCTTATTTTGAGGCCTAAATGGCGTTCCTTAACCCGCTCAGCTTTGACAAGTTTAGTTTGGATTCAAGCTGGTAGAAACCAGAGCACAGCGAATCCAAGCAAGTAACAGGAATGGCACGGGAAAGCTACTGCATCCCAGAGAGCTGTATCTTCCCGTGTGCACGTCACATGGCAGTCAGAATTATTCTGGCTCTTACCAGTGGCATTAGTGGTATGCCACAGGGAGCAGAGACTAGGTCACCAGCAAAACGTGACAACTATAAATGGAGTGGCGATTATTAGCTGCAAAAACAGCATGTAGGAAAGAGCACCACGACTCAAAATAAAATGTTGATGTCAAAGTTGAATCCCATATAAGGCATTAAAAGCCTCATTAAATGAAGGATACTGCCTAACCCTCAGGGGTATCCCAGGTACATGAGTGACAGTTAGATGTCATTACATTTTTAAAAACTTTGTTTGGTTATAATGATCTTAATTTTATTATTTTTTTTAATAGCTAAAAATCTTTGTATGAGGAGAAACTTCATTTTTATTTTTTTCCAGTATACTCTCACATTTCTCCTCATGTAACAGCACTGTAAGCAAATATTACAGCCTTTCTTGTCGCACCAAATCAACAATGAGCATTTAGAAAGGAATATGTTTTGTTTGTAGCTGTGTCTCACTAAAAGACAGTGTATAATCTGTCTCTGGGATGAACAGAAGCTTTCCTGGTTTAGAAGCTAAGTATTCCTTTTGTTGTTGGGAGTAACATGGGTATGGCTTCTCCTGTTCATGGCAGCAGACCTGGAAACATTGCTGACAACAGAGTTTCTACACCATAGCAGTCATTGTAACAAATGTAGAAGGTGCTCTGTTACATGATAACTCTGTTTTGTTATCCCATATAGGGTAAAGATCCTTTTATACGCCCCTTAAGCTTTAACTGCTCAACAAATTTGGTAACTGCAAATTGCCTCCTTTAATTTGGTTTAAGCCGTTGTGAAATACGGAGGTATAAATATACATGTTTTCCCAAGCCTCCATGACACCTGTTTCAGGCAGGATAATTTTCAATACAGTAAAATAGAGTAACCCATAACCCATATAAGGCTGCAGACACCAGTCAAAGCTCTGTGCTCAGAGACACCATTTTCAGGTAATGTTTCACATGGGGAAGTTTACTTGTACTTCCACGTGGTGTATACCTTATGCCTTTAACCAGGAAAACAATTACTTTTCTTCTTACTTAAGGCAATTACAGGGAGTATTCTAATGTATATAACATCTTAAATGTTATCTTTGTAAGTGACTGAATTCAGCTAAGGAATTCGACTGGAAGTTAGCCTGGGGCAAAGAATTCCATGGGTTAATTATGCAACATTCCTTCTATCTCTTCTAAATCAATTGCCTCTTGATTTCAACGTCTGTCCCCTTAAGAGAGTGAGAAGGATCTAATTGCCTCCCTGTAGACCACTTGTAACTGCCTATCCCTGTGAAATTCCCTTTTATGAGCCTGCGCTGTATTTGCAATTTAACTGGATCAAAACTCCTTCCTTCCCCACACTTGTTAATTATTTTGTCAACGCCTCAGATTATTTCTTATACATTTTCTGACAAAATGCCCTAAACAGAATGCTGTATTACTGGTAAAAGTGCATACCAGGCTGATACAATTGGGTTTTTCATTTGGGTTTTTTCCCCAAAAAATTTACATATAGTTTTCCTTTTTTCTATGCACTGAGGGTACTAGAAAAAAAAAATTTTGTCAATGATACTGACAAGAATTACCTTTGCCAAAGCAGGATTTAGTTTATTAACATCATATCCTTGTATTACTAATAGCTCCAGGTAAGGCTGTATTGATTCAAACATAAAAAGGGATGTAGCTTCTGGAGCAGGGGGACTAACAAGAGTATTTTAACATCTGTTAAACATGCACGGTGTTTCAGCCCCTCTGAGATTAATATTATATATCTTCGAGAAGAGCACAGAAATTAAAGGTCTATATACGCTCCTCAGCCTAAAATGTCAACAGCCTTTACTTGGTATTGGCTTTTTAGTGCTCCCACGGTTCTTTCCAACACAGAGAGGTCATAGAGAGGGATTCTGCAACCATTCCTTATTGCTGGGGCATGTGAAGTGCATGCGTGGTTACTATTCCTATTGTCTTATAACATTGAAGCTTTGCCTCAGATTTTCCCTCGTCTTTCTGACAAAGCTAAGAACCTGTAAAAGTGAGAAATAACCAAGGTTTAGCTTTGTAACAGCTGAAGCTAATCTAAAACTGTATTGCTGATTTTGCAATCTTCCTGCACTCGTTTAACAGTCCTGTGAAACAGGCCAATACTCATTTAATTGAAATCTAACCTGGCAACTTTTTCATTTGGTTTGGCCCGGTTCAGGTCTCAGATCTAGGAATAGGAACACAGAATGCCAGTATCTGAGCAAGGGATGGTGGAATAAGGGCTGGCCTGGGGAAACGAGTGCTGGATTGCAGCAACGCACAATTACATTATTTTAAACTGCAGGGTATTTGATCTTCACAATCTGGAACAAATTCTGATCCTTTAAGGGTCAGTGGAAACAGAATTTCATACTAATTCTTAGTATATTTGCATTTTTGTATATTGAATTATCATGTTGTCATAGTATTTTTATGACAATAGCAACTCAAGTTATTGTATTTTTTAGCTTTCAGAGTATATCAGTGTATCACAGTTTGTCTTTTGTCATTAAATCGATGATCAGCATTCTGACACTGACTCCACACAAATCTGGCTAGAATTAAAATTAAGTGTTAAGTCTTAAAGAAGAGTATTTATCTTGTTGGTATTTGTAATAAATATTTTATTAAATATTTACATATTCTATAATTGGTGCATTATAAGATGTCCTAATAGCAGCAGCTATGGCTGTGTAAGATTAATTCTCATTTCAAACTTCTTGTACCATTTCTGTTTGACTATTTGGGAGCAGATTTCACCATTTAGACTTCAAAACAGAGAGAAACAGCTGCAGCCTGGAAGAAAAAAAAAAACCCAAACCACAGCATAAAGACGTATTTTACTTAAATTCCTTTTACAAAAGCTGATGGCTACTCAGCATCAGACAAAACTTGTATATAAATGCAAGGCTATGCTAAGTGATGTGGAAATACCAAAAGACTGTGAAATACTTTCTAAGGAGTTGTTAACACGTGCCTGAGGCTATACTGCTGAGTTGCAAATTTAAGGGGCGTGTTTTCATCAGTATTCAAGTCATCTGTTAGTCAGCAAAGGAGAAAGGTAAATAAAGCTAAAAACACGTGAAAAGTTGCCATGAATTTTAGAAATTCCATTTTCTGAGCAATGCAACAGCATAAACTTTGATTTTTCATGACTTCCTTAGCTACTGCTCTGAAGTGCAGCTGTAAGTCCAAACACCTTCCTCACAGAAACTTCCATTTTTCCTGGCCCAGAATCTTAAGCATAATGTTACTATTCAACTCTCAAAATGTGAACATCTTTGATATCACCTAATGGTAAATAAATACAGGCCTGGAGAACTGAGCCTTCTGGAGCAGAAATCAGTCGTTACATGTTTCACAAGCCATGTATGTATCTGCAATCCACTAGGTAAATAATAAGAAGTAAACAATAACATTCGACCATTCTCTGAAGCATCTCTATGATGTCCATGACATCACTATGTAATTACTGCTATGAAGATGAAGCACTCCTGAAAAAGATGCAGAGAAACCGGGTTTTCCAAATAACTGGTAAATGTTTTCATGTGTGCCCAGTGCCAGCCCAAGGACAGCAGAAATTTTCATCTCCTCAGGCGTGACCATGCAAAGTGGCATTGCAGAGATCATTCAAGTGCTCAATCATTCAAGTGAAGAGCTGTAGGACATCTGGGAGCAGTAACTTCTTCAACTATTCCTAATAAATCTGCAGCCAAATATGAGCCGGCTGTGGTTCCCCAAGAGGCTGAGCACTTGCAGCTTGAGCTTAATGAAGATCTCTGTTAAAAAACCCCCAAGACATAAAGCACAAGGACAATTGTGGAAACACAAAAAAATCACTAAGACTTGCTAACCAAGTAATTAAAAACTGAATAAAATCTTTACAGAGGGAAAACTAACAATTCATTAATTCAATTCCCTTCTACGGGCTGGAGAATGGAAACTTCAGGAGTACCATCAGAGTTTTACTGAGAAGATCCAGATTTGGATTTCTCAACTCTCAAATACTTGCGGCACCTAAAAAAAAAGAAAAAAAAGCTTCTGAAACTGACTTTCGATTTTTTATAGGAGTTTCTGCAGGCATACTTGCTACTTCCAGGCCATGGCCATTATTCAGCTATTTATGAGAAGCTAGTGAATAGGATATTTATAATGCATACATAATTCCAAGTAAATATCAAATTTATATTAAAAATATTAGGATGTGAGAAGAGGCCAGTGCTTTAAGAAACTACAAAGGCAACCCTTACAAGGAGGGAAAATATCTTCTATGTAGTTGCAAAAATGTAAACATGATTCTGGCCATGTAAAATTCTATTTACGTACATAAAAGATAATGCAGCTTTTGTGCACAAAACCAGCTTATGGCAAATGTAGACTCTACTTAGTCTTTAGCATGAAATATTGACATAATAAATACATACAGATTCATATATTTCTAGAAGATGCAAGGAGGTGAAGAAAAAACAGCTGGTTTAACATGGATAACTTGATTTTTAATGGGCATATGGCAATTATTCCAGGAAAATGTAGCTCTTTGAACACTGAATAAGGGAAAAATCCAAATACATTTAGCACAGAAGTGAAAAATACCTAAACCTCTTGCAACAGTCCCAGTGTAGTTGTGTGCAGCCTTTACTGCCCCTTGAGTAGAATGGCTGCATAAGCCAACTCAAGACTGGTTCTTGGGAAATTTCAGCATCCTTTCACGCTGAAATGCTTACCCCTCTCTGCATGAAAGGCTTTACACCCCTGCACTGATTCTTCCTGCATTTGAGAATCCGAAGCTTTTCTCTTTCTCAACCTGTTCTCCCAGCCCCCAAAGGAGAATCCCACAGGGCTCCCCCATGCCTGTTTTACAGGTCAGTGGGCCAAGAACACACCAAAAGCTTTGCTCTTTTTATATTCTATATTCACATGCTGTGCAAGGCAGTCCTGTCATGCCCATCTATCCTGATGCTTTTTTCCCCGTTTGATAGGAAAAAACTCAGTCACTTTACAAATGAAACAAGTTAAAGGGACAAAAGCACAAAGTAGCACACAATTCAGGGGTTTCTGCCGATTAGATAGCTTTGCCTTGCTGTATCATGCAGAGCTGATCGTACCCGTGATTTATATTAATATTATAAATAAATTGGAAGGAGAGAAGATTTCAATTTATCCAAAGCTATATAGAAAACATGAAGGGCTGTATGTAGTTCAGCTTAATTTACACAGACAACCAACCTGGCCTCAGGGGACAACTCAGGAGATAAACTTGCAGTTGGCAAAGCACCTCAGCAGCATCTGGAATTGAATGGCATAAAACTATAGGATATTATAATTGTAAATATATAAGGGATGAAGATAAGACTGATCTTAAAGGAAATACTGTCTGTGGACAGCAATTGCCTTCCCAAGAGCTCTGTAAGAGGAGGAACTCAGGGACCTGCATAGCCTCTCCCACAGGAGGTTACTACGGCGACTCAATCCCTGATGACAAGGACGATGCTTCCCAAGCAAAACCAAAGGTCTGTCGTCGCAGTAGCTTAAGGCACATTCCCGGTATCCCAATAGCTACCGCTGGGCAGAGTCCGCAGAGCAGCCACGCTTAGGGACGGCGTGGGAGCCAGCGGCTGCTGCCGCATGGTGAAGAGCGGCGCCGGGGAAGGGCCGACAGCGCCCGCGGAGGGACTGCTTCTCCGCACAGCCGCGGCGCCCCCGAGCCCGCCCCCGTCCCCGCGCCCATCCCCCCGGGCTCCCCGCGGATGTGCTCCCTGCCCGCCCGGCATTCCCGGGCTCCCCGCAGATGTGCCCCCTGCCCGCCCGGCATTCCCGTGGCAGGACGCAGCCGGTGCGCGCAGCCCCGCCCGCCGCGGCCCCGCCGCCGCGCACGCGCCCGGGAGCGCCCCGGCGGGAGCGGCCCGCGCACGCGCGGCGCGGCCGAGGCCGGTCAGAGCCGCCGTGTGGCGCCCGCCCGGCCCCGGCCCCGGCCCGGCCCGGCCCGGCCCGCCCTGCGCGCAGCTCCCCGCGGGGCGGGGCCGCCTCCGAGGCCGCCCCAGCGCGGCCCCGCCGGGCCCGGCCGAGCCCACGGCATTTCCGGGGGAGGGCGCGCGGCGCGGGCTGGCGGGGAGCGGCGCGGCGCGAGCAGAGTTGACTATATATGGTCAAAGGCAGCGGAGAGCGGCGCGCGGCGCGGGCGCTTCCTGGTTCGCGCCGCGGGGCCGAGCGGGGCTGAGCGGCGGCAGCGGAGCGACAGAGCCCGGCCCGGCCGCGCCCGCTGCCCTTCCCTGCCCGTGCCTGCCGCCGCCGTAACAAGTGGGCGAAGATGCCGTACGAGATCAGTAAGCTGGCGGGCGCGCCGGGGCGGCGAGGTTCCGGGCGGGGATGGGGACGGGGAGCCCCGCGGGCTGCGGACCCTCGTGCGGACCCGCGGGATGGCGCGGTGCCGGCGCTGCCTCGCAGCGCCCTGACAGCAACAAGTGACGGTGGCCGCCGTCAGGGCAGGGCGTGTGCCCGTAGCGCGGAGGCATTAAGCGCCTTCCTTTTATTTTGATTTTTTAAAAAAAAATTATTATTATTTATTTTCCTTTTATCCCATTTCTCCCTTTATTTTTCGTAGAAAAAGTGTTCGCCAGCCTTCCGCAGGTTGAACGAGGCGTTTCCAAAATTATTGGAGGTGATCCTAAGGGCAACAATTTTCTTTATACCAATGGAAAATGTGTCGTCATCAGAAACATTGATGTAATGTATCTTGATTTATTTTGTTTTCTAGTGTAAAGCTTTCGCTAAGTTTCATTTTCGCTCCCTGCCCCTCCTTTAACAGCCTGTGCTTCATTCAGTCTTGGTGATTTCAATCGAGGTCACAGATCCCTGATCAGCAGCAGGAGAATAAGTAGAGTGCATGACTCAGGCATAAAACCATAGGCAGCGACAGTAAAAACATGTAGAAAATCTCGGTAAAATGTGCAGTTCTTTCCCTCTTCGCATAGGACTTAAGAGACGAGAGACTGGTATATTCTGGTTGGCCCTGTTTATCTTCTTAGGTATCACTATTATGAAGTTGAGTGCTGTGTTTGCCTAATAAATGAGCTCTTCCTTCTTTGCTGTTTTGGGCCCTTAGCCTGTCAGAGAAGCATGTAAATACTTGCAAACCCGTATCTTTAAACGAATTATTCTTCAGCTTCTTTCCCCCCACCCAGCCCCAGCTCGAGGAATCAGACCAGTTATGAGTTGCTGGACTCCATAACAAGCTGGATGCAAGTTCTCACCCCTGCTCACAGGGCATTTTGCTCATTGATTAAATATTAGAATGCCCCAGTTAATGTTTTCAGTAGTGTGGAGGTTTGGGTTTGGTTTTTTTCTCTGGTGCTAACTAGAGAAATGGTAAGAGTTGTTTGAAAGATTTCATTTCAAAGATGGCATCCCTTTTAAAAGCATGGAGGAAACGTTGCATGTTTAGGCCATTGTCTTACTACTGGTTTTTAAAAAATAAATTTCTTCTAAGTGGTTGCTTATTCTTTAGAAATCAAATTCTCCCCTAGATTTACTTTCCTACTGCAGATTTGGCCTGCAGCAGGAAGGGCTGCGGGGGGAGGGGCAGGACATACCTCTGGAATTTTTAGGTCTCCACAACAATGGATTTGTTTATGGCTGCTTCTCTAAATCACCTTTGTAAACTGAGCTGTTTCCCTCTTTTACCTCATCACCCCCACTTTATTCAGACATTTCTTCACTGTCGTGTAGTAATAGAAAAGTGCTACTAATAACTAAATTCCTTGCGGATTTCTTGATTGCTATCAGTTTAAATTTATCCACTTAAAACCAAAAATAATCTTGCACTCTGGTTTCAGTATGTCGGTTTAATGTCTTTGTAATAGTGTTTTGCTCTTGGTATCAAGAAAAGTTCAAGTTTCTGAAACCAGAAGCCCCAGTTAAAGCCTGTAATGGCACACAGTGTGATGAGAGAAGAGGGAAAAGCCACTCTGCTTACATTACAGTTTCTGCCCAAGTCATGAATGCTGACCTCCTCCCTTGCACTGTCATTAATGCTCTTCTGACCCTGATTTGGAGGTTAAATTGGAAGAAAGCAATTTGCTTTGCCTGAATCAGCTCACTAAACATTAGCCCAGTCCAAATGTGAGCCCCAGCATGCGCTGCGGGGTGTAGGGCACATGGTGACCTGAGAACAGGCGAGGTGGGGTTGTGGGAATTCAAATTTAAACTGTTTAAACTCCCGAGGAAAGGTGAGAATAGAAGTCACAAATCCTTCCGTTTTATGGTGCAATTCATGCTGATATGCAGACCTATCCAACTGACAAGGCGAGTTTGCTTCTGTTAATAATTGACAGGTGACTACAGAATATATTGTAGCAATAACACAAAAACTGACCTAAACCTGTGCTGTGGCTTTTGTGCTGGAGAATGTTGCAGTTTGTAACCTGATGTGCAGGTGTGTCCACTCTCAGTAAAGAGCTATGCAGTTTATGAATGATATAGAAGCCTCTCTAATAGTTTGTAACAACCAAATGAAATGCTGGGGGGTTTGTGTGTATTCCCTCCATGAACAGTTCTCCAATGGAATGGTTGTGCTCGAATTAAAAAAAAAAACAGGTCATCAAAATGCAGTGATCACCTTTCTCCTTAAGTCTAAACCTATCTAGCATTAGCTAATCAGATGAATATAGCATTCAGGGTTAATGCTTGATCTTTGAGCATGATCTAGAGACTTCCTTTAACAAGAAGTAGTTCTGGAGCAGTGCTGGAAAAGCACTGTGAGAAAGACTAATGATATTTTTAAGGTTTCATACTTCATTAATATTTTATTTTCATGGGTCTAAGACTACTTTGAAGCTTGGAACTGAAACTGCTCACTTTCATATGTGGCTCTGGTTTCAGTGTTTGAAATAAGCCACATAAGCTCACTGCTGGTTTAATCTAGGTACTACATTTGTCCCAGCTCACACTATAATTTTCTCCTAAAATATCTTTTTAGAAGTGTTTTTTGGGGTTTGGGCTTGATGTGGACAACATGCAAGTTAGAAAACTGACTTTACAAGCAGAAATAATACTATTGAATAAATAATGTACAATTTGACAGCTCTACCTTATTACCTGGTTTCTGGAATCTATTTACCATATCTTAAATTTGGGACTCTTCCATTTAACCCTTTAAGTTAGTCTCTCAGCTTACTTTCCCAGACTCTTGGAGATTCTTGCTGTAAAGTAGCACCTACTTATGTATGCCATTAATAACAGCATGGGGAGGAGGGGGGGATTTGAGCTTCCTGAACATGTAGGTGATGCAGATGTAGAATAGGGAAAACATTATCTTATCTTGCTCAGATGAAATCCAGTTGGGCACAAAATGAAGATGGATGCATGCTGTAAGTGCAGATGGTTGTGACTTAAGTAGGGCTACAATGCACTCAAGCAATGCCTAAAAGCAGGAATGAAAAAGAGCTCCTTTTTGCATGAGCAAGCAGTATTCTGTCTCCGGAGATGTAACAGTACTGCGACAGCAAGAACTCCTGTGAGCAGGAGACCGCTTTCCAACACAGAGCGGGTGTTTTAGTTTTTCCTGATTGGATGGCTGAGTCATACCATAACATCAGGTGGTTTTCTGGTTGGATTGAATAAATCTGTATTAATTATAGCAGTTAAAATGTAATTTTGTTTTGATCATATGAGTCAAGTTTCTGGAGCTGGAAGAAGCCTGTTAAATGGTAGAAAAGCATTTCTAAAGAGTAGTGCATTACTGTTATGGCATATATACATTATAATTGGGAGGAATGCAGAATTACATTTATACAATTAATTTGAAAGCAGTTTTTTGCCTTGATGTCATCCTTTTTTTGATTTGTGTGGCACTTCTATTGTGTAACAGTACTGATCTGCTGAGACACTGAGTTCATTTTATTGTCCAACGTGAAGCATCTGAAAATGTAGTTAAGACTGAAGAGATAAAATTATGATAGAGTGGCAGTGAATTTTTTTCAGAATTCCTGTACAACTCTTGATACAAGGGAAAACACCTTTTCCTGTTCTGGTCTGCTGGCTTTTTAAGCAGATTGCAATTGTCAAGAAAGAGCAAGCCTAGCGCACCTCATTGGTTATTGAGTGATTTTGGGTACATGGTGATGGTTAACTGCAGGCTCAAGTTTCATACTTGACTACAGTAGAACTTTAGATGTGTGCTGCAAAGCACAGCTCATATTTAGTATTCTGCTTGGGTAACTGCTTTATTCTTGGGCTAGCCCTAAAAAATGCTTGGCCTGTTATTTTGGAGAGTGTTTTTCTATTATTCAGCAGGTATTGGAGAAGAAAGGGTCCCAGCACTTCAGGCTTCCTTAAGAGGAAATCTTTTTTTTGTGCCAGTTGTCAGAAAGTAGTGTGTTGCTCCAGTGGTCTCAGCAGTGTTCTGCAATGTGTACTGCACTTCTCACTTTTAGACAATTGCTCAATTTAAGCTGGAAGGAAGGGTGTGAGAGTGGGGAGTGCAGGGAGATAGTATGATTTTATCTTTGAATTTCTGATTTTATTCCTTTGAAAAGGAGGAAATACAACTTAGTACCTTTTTTTTCCCTTTAAAATAGAATCCTGCAATTGCTGACATCTACACTGAGCATGCCCACCAGGTTGTAGTTGCCAAGTATGCTCCCAGTGGATTCTACATAGCATCCGGAGGTAAAGTATCCATGTGTATGAGATGTGTGGACAGAGCTGTTGAAGTTACTGGCAAAACAGTAGTAACACTTCACGTGTGTGTATGGAATATGCAGTCACTGTGATGTGCTTTGGTGGAATTATGTACACATCTCTGAAGGAGGAATGATTTCTGTTGTTATTCCTCTAACCTCTTCCTTAGGCAGTGAGTTTAGTGACATTCTTGGTCTTTTTAAAATGTATTATTTCGATTTTAAAAAAACCTGGAAAGGAACCCTGAATACTTAGTGTGATGAAGACTTGTGTAAATGCAGCAGAGTGAAAAGTTATTTCTGAAATACAGGACTGTTCTTTGTGATGTTAATAAACCTTGATATTTTGTGCAGGGGAGGGATTCTAAAACAGTGTGTACTCCTTTCTTTTCCCTTCTCCCTTCTTCCTGACCAAACTTGGCAACATTTATGACTTTTGTTACCTTTTAACCTGAACCAAAAAAGCTTTTCTTGGCAAGTTAGCAGGGAAAGAGGCTCGGTCTCAGTTTCCATATAATGCATATGAATCAGTAGTCTGAGGATGTGCAACATAAATTTTTACAGTGTGAATTTCTTGTATTACAGCAGTTTTTGACTACCGAAGAACTAAACAAACCCCAGTTACTAGAAGCTAGCATCTAATAATTGATATTTTTTTCAGGAGGACTAGTGTACAGTGAAAAATATTGATAAATACAATACTATAACTTGTATTTCTTACAAAGATTTGCAGCTAATATATGGATTTTTTAAAAAGTGCTTGCCATTTTCAATTAGAAATGCTTCAGAAGCAAGTAATGTGCCCAAATACAGACATATTTTCAAAGTAATATATCTGAAAACAAAACATTCTGAATATGAGCCCCTTAGAAAGAGAGTACAGTTTCTTGCAAAGGTCTTAGTAGAATGGGAGTTTCTCTTGCAGCAATTTCAAGGGAACTGTATTTTTTAAAATGTAAAATGTTCTGTCCTTCTTGGTTTCCTTCATATCAGAAAGCTATATTAAAATAAGTATTTTGGAGTACTAGGGAACCTTTAAGAACACTGATAGCACAGCTTTTTTTTTTTCTTTTTTTTTTTTTCTCTTTTTCTCACATTCTTGTCTGAAAGGGACCACAGCCAGGATTTCTTGGCTCAGTCTTTTGTGTGTGGACCATGTGTCAAATTGAATACCCTCTTCTGTATTCTACAAACTTGGTGCTCTAGGTTTATGCAGCACTTAATCCTCATAATAACTATCTAATTTGTTCTTGTAGTCTTTTAGATTTCCAGTCCTTTGTAAGAGAACAGTAATAGATACTGTGCTAGGGAAGTATTTGGTTGATTTTTCTCAGAATTTTTGTCATACCCAAGTGAAAGAGTTTAGGTTGCAAAATTTCCCTTAAAAAGTGAGTTCTGTATGTCATTTATAAATAGTTTTGTGATACTGCTGAGCATGGGGTCTGAAGATAGATGACCAAGCTGTTTAAGCTGTTTCTAAGTATAACATGTAAGATTCATTTCTCTATCTATAAATCTGCATTAACCATGCAGACTGCATTAATACTTCATGTGCTTCATGAGACAGACCTTTAGCAATATGCTTTTGGCTTTTATGGTAATTTCTCTTATAGCAGTCATAGCAGATGTAGTAATGGGAGATACTGCAAAGTTAAAGCTCTGTGTCTCATCTATTAATAGATGGAGAAAACAATTCAATTTTAAAGTCTGCATTAAAATTCTGCTTCAATAACAAATTGTCTCTATGAAAGTCTGAATCTGTCCTTTTAGAACATGATTTAGAAGATCAGTCTATGACCAGGTCCCAAAAATGCAGGGTTGCTGTATGTTTAAATTGAACTGTAAAGATGCACCAATAAATGGTGAACAGAATTTAAGCATTCTGCTGAGGTGAAAGACGCGTATTTTAGCATGTGGTTTATTCTAAAACAGTGGCTTTTTTGAAGGGTACAATACACACAGACTTTGCTGTGTGGGTTTCATTAGAGATCTGTAAATTTGTCTGTGTGTAGAACAATTCCTCCGGTTACAATACTGCAGCACAGTAATTGCTCTGAATAGCTCTTGGGTTGTACAATACTGAGTGGAAACAGTGAGCCAGGGAGCTTTCATTATCTTAAGTCTTAAATTGTTAACTGCTTGTGCTGTGTGTGCTGCTTTTGACATTACTGTTCCTGAATATTCTGTTGCATTCCTGTGTAGTATTCCAGATAGTGCAGGCATCCACACGCACCATTAAGTGTATGCATGCTTCTGTATAGAAAAAGTACACTGGTGGGTGTGCATGAATTGAGTTCTGTGGACAGAAATCTCTTAGTACTTCTACATATGCCTGGTATTTGTATGCAAAACAGGTCTCCTTTGAAGGTACAAATTGTAGTGCATCAACCACTGTCCACTGGACTATTCCCTTCTTGTAGATGTAGGGTCTCCTACTTCCCAGTGAAGGGTCAGTGAGCTGTCTTGTAGCTGCTGGGCAGGGGGCTGGGCTGGCTTGTTCTTTGTGATACTAAACACATACCAGCTGACAACATTAAAGTTCCTACTCTTACTGTGCAGTTCTTTCACGTGTCTGCAAGTGTTTTCTCTGTGTGTTGTATTTGGTGCTGCATGTCTTGAATCATAATATCTGGTTAAAAACCCAATTTGGTGAAATGGATATAGCCTTCAGCATTCCTAAATCAAGTGATTTGTAGTAGTTGTAACAGGGTAAGGTAGTAGGTCCCTAGTACAAGTGTTCAGTGTAGCTGAAAATCTGTACTCTGGCAGATTGAGTCATGTGACTGAGTCATGCTGGAACAATAGTTATATTTTGTTTTATTATGGCAGATGTCTCTGGAAAGCTGAGAATCTGGGATACTACACAGAAGGAACACCTACTGAAGTATGAGTATCAGCCATTTGCAGGAAAAATAAAGGACCTTGCATGGACTGAAGACAGCAAGAGAATTGCTGTGGTTGGAGAAGGAAGGGAAAAGTGAGTAATTCGTGTGTGTGTGTCTATATATAGATACATACATTTACTGTAAACCTCTGTATTCTAACAAAGCAAGTTCCTTGCAGAAAGCTTTTGATTCTTCAGTGGAAGGTAATCATTGCTTTTTCCCTGTCTAGACTTCAAGTTGTGCTGTTCTGCAACAAAATTCTCTATGCAGTGTTTGACAGCTGTAAATTAGTTGGAAAATACAGTTCTGTTACAATTGCTTAGTTTAAAAATTGTATGGGACTTGTTTCTTAGAGGTAGGTGGGTATTGTGTTCAAGGATAGCTGTTTGGTGGATTTTTTTGTCAAATTCTGATAGGGTAGGAAGGAGAAAACACAAGGTTTATTTCCCCTCCTCCTGCACTTACTGGACTCGTGGTCTTATTCAATTGATTGAATAAAAGTTTAAAAAATGAAAGTATCTGAATTTTCTCCTTTGGCAACATGTCTATATTTTTAGGCCTTATTGTGGTAGTTTAATGAAATCACAAGTGGTTGTCCTTTACCTGACTAAATGCCTGTTCAGGTTTGTGTCCTCCTTTTAATGTTCAAGGACTGTCAGAACCTGAAGGTGGAGTCCAGACCAGGTAGTCTTCTGCGTAAAGGACTAAAAAGCATCGTGTGGTCCTGTTCACTGATTCCCTGTACCATTTTTTAATCCCTGTCAAGTACTGTGTCCTTGAAAAAGATTTTTTTTTTTTTTTTTTGTCCTCCATTACTCCCTCTGCCCCATCTGCTCCTGGGTAGATACAATGTGAGTTAGCTCTCCTCCTTCAAAAACTTGGCCAGCTTCCTGTTAGGTGGATGTGCTTTCAGTCTAGAATATTGTTGAAGAGATTCTAAAGAAGGCCTTTCAAACAGCAATGCTCTGGCAGTTCAGTGCCTCTGTATTGATTATACCAGGGGGTTTTTAAGGTGATTTAGAGTAAGAACTAAAATGCTTTTAAAACTCTTCTTCCTTAAACCTTTAAGTAGTAATATTTGTAAAGTGATGCTACCCAATCTAGGCTAAATAGCCAGATAGATAACTGTGATCCAGTGTCATTGTTATCCTAGCTTTCTGCATTCTGTGTAGTGGCTAGGCAGATGGAATAATTTACTGCTTTCTTTTATAAACTAACAGTCTTAGTGAGGAATATACATTAGATCTCTGAACGTTAGAAGCTTTATATGCAAAACTTGATTGTTTGTCCCCTTCAGCAAACGTCTCCTATTGAGGATTAGATTCTCTCACCAGAAAGATCTCAAATAGCCTGCAGGGAACTATGATGTGCTTGCATGAGATTTAATGAGATGACCTAATTTCTTTTCTTTGAGTGCACTCAAATCTGCAGATTGCAGATGTTCAAGGAGTTAATCCGCATGTAACTTTTATGAATTGTAGTTATTGTGTGCTTTCCTAACTAGATTCGGAGCAGTGTTCCTGTGGGATAGCGGCTCTTCTGTTGGCGAGATTACTGGGCACAATAAAGTGATCAATAGCGTGGACATTAAACAAACGAGACCATATCGGCTGGCAACTGGCAGTGATGACAACTGTGCTGCTTTCTTTGAGGGACCGCCATTCAAGTTCAAGTTTACACTAAGTGTGAGTTTAAGTTTAGATGTGGCTCTGTTAAACTGTGCAGCAGTTCTTGTCGCAGCTAGCTGTTATAACAAAAGTTCTCAGTTCCCCCTTTTGAGGCATAGATGGTGTCAAGTGGCTTTCTTAAAATCATGTATAGCCAAAAGCTCATCTCAGTCCAAGAAAACTGAAATAAATGACTGGTTAAAAAGAGAACCTGAAGCACTTTTTCCAGTATTCTTTTTTCTTTGTCACTAAGTTATGGAAGGGGTGAAGTAGGGTGTTTTAGTGGCCCTATTGATGCTTTCAGAGCACTGTTTCTCAGTGCAGACATGTAGAATTTTTTAATACTTTCCAAGGTGCATAATTCAAGAAATGTGGTGACTTTAATGGAATTTTCCAATCTGATAACAAATGCTCAAATCTGAAATCCCAGGGCCACTTAGAAAGGGTGAGTGTAGATGTTTGAAAGCATAACTTAATTTCTACCACATGGAATGGGTATGTAATGACTTGTGTGGTCAGTTTTCTGTTTCTACATTCCTTTGAACTTTGTTTCTTATTGTATTTGTTACAATCTCTTAAATGAAACGAAGGCTGGAACTACCACAGTTAAGGTATCCCTTGTTGCTTAAGGCCAAAGAAAACAAAAATCCACTAGCTTCTGCAGCTGTTTTAATGGCAGGAGGTCTCTTGCCTCAAAAAAAGTATTGCAAAGATACTGGAGATTATTGCAGTAGTAGATTAAAAATGTTTATTTTGTATTTTAGTTTTAAAAACAGTGTAGTATGCCTTTTATTTTCTTACATATAAGCCTTGAGTAGTCTTCATATGATGACTTTAGTAAGGATGCCATTCCAGTTCTAGAAAAGGAATTGTTTTGAGCTCTGCGATCCAATGAAATGATGTAGTTGCCTAATATATTTCTGTACTTAAGCTGATACTTGCATTTTGCTAAGCTGGTTCTTTTGGAACTCTGAAGTCCGAATTACTTACCAGTGCTGCAGTGATGTAGTCTGTGTATGTGATGCAGTCTTCCTTTTAAAGTGATATATGGTTGATATATGGGATTCTGGTATAGGCTGTTATATGGTTTAGATTAGAGCCTGCAGTATCATCGAGGGGGGAAAAAAAAGTATAGTTGAAGAAAGTAGGTTAGAACCTGCCTTCCACAATACTAAAAATAGTCTTCCAAATCTCTCTGCATGGGAGCTTTGGCCTCATTGTGGTGTTTCCCTATTTAATGTGTGTTTTCTAGTTTGCATGGTTTGAATAGTCTCCTACTTGTAAATAGTCTATTTGGGGAGCATACATCAGTCTTGCCTCATTACTTCACAGAACTACCACTAATGCAGTCTCCCAGAAATGGAATTTCAGTAAAATAGTAACTTATTCCTCATGCCTGTGGTTTCTTTTTGCAATAAGAAGGATAAAATACTCTTCTGTGTATAAAACTCACTGCGCAATGAAGCAAGAGTTGAAATCTGGAGAACGTTGCAGAAGAATTTAATGACCTGTGGGGAAGAATCTTGTGTTTGCATGTAGGTTGCATCTGACTTTTTTTTACTACTTATCCCTGAAACCGGGTACTCATTCTCCTGGTATGCACTGAGTTTTAACTACATCAGTAATGATGTCACAGTGTCTTCCCTGGACTGTTCTTGATCCCCACGATTCTCTTCAGATAGAGGCTAAACTTGCCTCATAGCAATTCTCTACAGCAAGCATCTCCTACACAGCTAATTTATGGTTCAAGTATAAGAGAACTTCTTTGTTACTAGGTTGTCTTCTATGTAAAACAGTCTGTTCTTATTTTGTTTTCTGATTCTTACTTTCTTCCTACAGGACCATACACGGTTTGTGAACTGTGTGAGGTTTTCTCCTGACGGGAACAGATTTGCTACAGCTAGTGCAGATGGGCAGGTAAAAAACAGGGAACTTTTTGTAGTGATTTTAGCATGAGAAGTTTTTCTTGTGCATTTTGGGAATAGGATTAGTATTGTAAAATTCACATTGCTTCTTTTTTTATGCCAAAAAATGACTGGTTTAAACTTTTAACTATCCTCCTGTAAATCTGTAATAATTGATAACTGGTAATAACCAGACTATTCTTACTCAGATTTTTTCCCCATTCCATCTCCCTAGCATTCTCTTACGGGTTATTTTGGCAGGAACATGTTGTACTTTTGGAATATGTATGTCTTTATGATCCTGGGATGTCTAGCTGAAATAGTGAATTCATAGATAGCAAATAGCTCCATGTGTGCTCCCTACTGATAAGGGCAGGTTGACAATGATACTGTTACCACAGGTAGCTTGTCCTTCTTGGAGGGCAGACTCCCATGACAGCAGTGTTAAGCAGCTGCCATCACAGCAGGAGTCAAAACTGTAACATCTTCCATAATTTCACATGTCTGGATCCAATGTACAGGGGATTTGCTGTGATTATTTACAATTTTCATCTCAATCATTTAGTCTTAATTATTCAATGCAGCGTAGCTTGTGCCTCTCCCTAAAAAGGAGTCTAGTGTATCAAAGTATCAGACACTATCTTGGGGGTTTTTCTATTACTGCTTTTCCCTTTAAGTTGTATGTCTTTGTGCTCTTTTAAGATTTTTGTCTATGATGGGAAGACTGGAGAGAAAGTGTGTGCTCTTGGTGGAGGCAAAGCACATGATGGAGGTATTTATGCTGTAAGTATTACTTCATTTGTGCAAATGATCCGTAATACTTCATTACTCAGCTCATGAACCACAAAGTCTTGAATTAATAAATGCATTTGCTGTCTTGTGGTGACATTTGTTTTTACAGATTAGTTGGAGCCCTGACAGTAGTCAGTTGCTTTCTGCTTCTGGAGATAAAACAGCTAAAATCTGGGATGTCGGTGCTAATTCTATTGTAAATACTTTTAACATGGGATCAAACGTGTTGGATCAGCAGCTGGGTTGCTTGTGGCAGAAAGACCACTTACTGACTCTCTCTCTGTCTGGCTATATCAATTATTTGGACAAGAACAATCCAGATAAGCCTTTACGTGTCATAAAGGTAAGTTCTGTTACTGCATGAGTTTCTGCAATAAATGACTCAGTGGTTGAAGTTGTCAAGATGGAATAGTAGCTATTGAAGAATAGCTTTGTTAAATTAGCATTGCCAAACAAGCTATGCATGACTGTTTCTTGAAGTTATATGAATCAAGAAGTTACTATGTTACATGTGTGACTGTGCTTTGTGCAAATACACAGACTATTTCATTTTAATTAATGTTATCAACTTATCTTTTGTTGCAGCTTTTTAAGCATTCTTGAGATGAGAAAAGAAATACAGCATAGATAAAAAACTACCAGTGATGTCTCATTCCCCCAGAACTAGTGTATTGTGGACAAGGTGACTAGGGTTACCGTGCAATCGAACTTTAATTTTAGGATTTAAAGAGTTCACTGACACAAGAGTTCTTCTCATGGGAACTTACATTTTTACATGAACTAGAAACAATGTCCCAGATTTTTGCCATCACTGCTATAATTCTGCAAGTTGGTGTGGGTACATGACCATATTTAGTCCTCTTCCCGGAATCATAAAGTGCCTGAAAAGCAGTGATGAAAAGGCAATGAAAGTATTTTGGCCCATCAGGCTAATAAGGACATCCATGATGCTTACTGTTTCTCTTCAAGGACATAGCAATAGCAGTGCTCTAACAGTTAAATGACTACACTGCAAAATAGTGGTTTTTATACTGGGTGACTTTTAACGCTTGTGAATAGCATGTTATTTTCTGAATAACCTATAATTCTTCTCAAGTAGGTGTATGTATGTGTTAAAAATTGCTCATCAATAATTATTTATGTCCCATTCACAGGGTCATAGTAAATCAATTCAGTGTCTCACGGTGCACAAAAATGGTGGAAAGTCCTATATTTACTCTGGAAGTAATGATGGTCATATTAATATCCTTTGAATGATAAGTGATAATTCTTATAGTCTTACAGTTTTAAAGAGCTCATTAGGAGAGGTGAAAAAGAAGCCCAAAGTTTATTGGACACAAGTGAATATTTTGTCTAAAGAAGTTTATTTTGCTTTCCCCTAATACCTGTTTTTCTAGTTGCCTTCACACTTTCCTGCTAAATATAAGCCAGCTCTTAATTTTCAGTTGCTGCTTCTTCATGGTAGGTAGCTTGTTAGTATGGAGGAACAAGTAGATCTACAAATTAGCCTCTTGTAACATCAAGAAATAGCAATACATATTTTCCACTTATGACACAATATGCAGAAAGTTACATTTCCAGCATTCTGAAGCTTACAATTGCAACTACAGTCCTTCATCCTGCCTTTAAAATGGTGTCATGTTGGCATAAACCCTTATAAATATAGGCCCTGTTTCTTTGCAGACCTGCAACCATGTTACATGAGGGAAAGCCAATGTTGTAGGACTTCAAACTAAAATTCTTTAAAAAGTATTTTCTAGTCTCAGACCTAATGCTAATTATTCCACTATTTGCTACTGTTTGTGGTAGGTCATTTAGCTCACTATAGAACATCAGAGGCTCACTTAATAGATATTATGAGACTGCCTATGGAGCTTGTAAAGTCTCCATCCCTAGAGATACTCAAAACCTTACAGAACCCTTACAGCCTGTCGTAGCTGACACCAGTTTGAGCAGCAGGTTGGACTAAATCTCAAGAGGTCCTTTCTAACCTTAGCTGTTCTCTCACTTATTTAACTTTTCATGGTGTGGTACCTGACTGCACCAGTATCTTCAAATGTTCCTTAATTCTATTATGCACATTATTGGGATTCTGAAACTGGAGAGAATGATGGCTTTTCTGGGAAAGGCCACACAAACCAGGTTTCTAGAATGGCAGTGGATGAAATGGACCAGCTGGTTACCTGCAGTATGGATGACACTGTGCGCTATACCAACCTTAGCAAGAGGGATTACAGGTTAGTTAAAATGTTGCCTTTTATTGCAGTATAATTGTTTTGCAGCAAGAGTTTTATTGATTTTATATGGTAAAAAAAATTATGCTGGAGTTTATTTAGGTTTTATGTTACCATGGAAACTGTAGACATCATTACTGTATCAACCTTATGCTTTTTTCTGACAATGAGAAATGCATCCCAGGCTTTTCAATTGGTTTTATCCCTTCCACGGGAGACCTATCTTGTACTGAGCAACTTAGTTAGGGGCTGTAGGAAGGGTGTCTGCTTTGTGATTCATAAATATCCAGAGATAGTGGTGATAAATGTGGTTAGGAAGGGCGAGACACAGCTATTTCTTCATGGAAACCAGAATTTAAGCAAAAAAAAAAAAATTAAAGAATCCTGTTAAGATAATCTAGTTAGTTTAAAAATTAAACTATAGTATTGCAACATTAATTTTTGTTTCAAAGGTGTGCTGCCTGATCAAGACAGTAAAGCTTTAAACAAACAATAGGAAACTTTGCAGATTAGTACATTCAAAAATTAAATTATGTGTGTTCTTGATGATTAGTGGGTGATTATTTGAATAGGCAATTTTAAATAATAGTAGAGATGGAATAATTTTTTTCTGCTTTGTCCTTCCTGCTTCTCTGCCTTGGCATGTCTTCTTCCAGTGGCCAGGATGCTGTGAAAATGGATGTTCAACCAAAATGTTTAGCTGTGGGTCCTGGTGGTTATACTGTAGTTTTATGCATTGGACAAGTAAGTATTAACTTGTGGATTATCAATTGCTGTGTTAATAATGCCATATATGGTAACATACAGATATTTAGTGTGGGGTTACCTTGTACATCTGCAGAATTTCCTAATAAGAGCTGTAGGGAACATAATTCAGCAGGATACTTGATAGCCTTGTCTTTTTTCATCCTGTACCAATTTCACGTTTATGTATATATTTAAATTTCAGAAAGTCCCTTGTGTGGGTGTATCTATATTTGTTATCAATACAGCTTTGTGCTGGAAGGTTAAACCAGTCAGACTCATGCTCTTGCCAGATTTGTTCAGTGACATGATTTTGGCAAAAGGATGTTTTTCTCCTGCATTTTATTTTTTTGCAATTAATCCAACTAATTAATTAACTAATGCTGTTGTACAACATAAGAAGCTCTAGCTTGCTTGCCACTAGTATGCAGATCACAGAAAACCAGAGACATTGCACCAAGGCTCTCTTGTACTGAAATATTAACTTCTAATGATTTATGCTTTCTGTATGGGTGCTGGTTTTGTGCTTGGGACATTTGATAGTGTTGTCCAAACCTGTTTTCATGTGAGTTAATGCCAGTTATCCATAGACTAGAACTGGATAGGAAATAGCCTTTAAAGTTTAACATTGCAGAATTAACTTGCAACTAATTTGGTCCTGCCTCCCTCCCTTTAACAGTGAACCAGGAAGGGAGTAAGCATTGCTAAAAATACTGGTTTGTTTATTTCATGTTCAAACCAAGTGAAGCAAAGCTGAAGGCAATGGAGGATGCCCTGCACTGCATAATTTAGAACATGAGTACTCCAGTACAGCAGATTATATGTGTTAGTCACCACATGTAGGCTTTTTTTAAGAATTAAACTGTTCCCTTAAGGTGAGATACAATAAATTTCTGAGCAACCAGAGGGCATTTGTATTTATGACTAAGCAATGTGGCTTAGTATAGTTTTATATTTGGTACTTTGAAGAAGGGTCTTAGTTTCTGGTTTTCTACTTACAGATTGTCTTGATGAAAGATAAGAAAAAATGTTTTGCAATTGAGGACCTTGGCTATGAGCCAGAAGCTGTAGCCATTCACCCCACAGGAGGTACAGCTGCAGTGGGAGGAGCGGTAAGGTTGCACTTCCTAAAACTGTACTACTTTGAGCACTGGAGCAAGTAACAGAAGCATTTAATAATAGTAGGTGTGTTCTGTTGAGAAGTAGTAGGTGACAATTTGTAACAACATCAGTATTGTATCAAGTAAGTTGTGTGTATTTGGTGTTCCTGGGCTTTCATTCCCCAGGTTCTACCACAATTGTGATCTAAAGTCTATTTCACTTCTTTTTGAATTTAATCTTTTCTTGTATTTGCTGTTTTTAAATTGCTAAATTTTTACCCAGTGTGTTCTTGAAGTTAGAAAATTCTAGAAAATGGGTCTATTTCCACACTTGTTGGATTGTAGCCAGCATGTGACAGGTTATTTAAAGTTCTTCTTAACAGAAGCACTACCAGATAGACTTAATGTAAAAAGTTCCAGAAACTCCTCTTTCTATTGTAAAATTATTTTTCTACCTTTTCTTCTTCTTTGCTATTAATTTGCAGGATGGGAATGTCCATTTGTATTCAATCCAAGGAACCTCATTGAAAAGTGATGATAAGACTTTGGAAGCTAAAGGTCCTGTTACTGACCTGGCATATTCTCACGATGGTGCCTTTCTTGCAGTCTGTGATGCAAACAAAGTTGTCACTGTCTTTAGCGTCGCTGATGGCTACGCGGTAAGAATTGTTGGAGCAAGAGTTGACTTTGTTTAAAAACAAATTGACAGCTCATGTCTAAAACTGTTGTGGTGAAGTATATTATAGCTGCTGAGGCTTAATTGTAAATCACTGATGTAAATTTGATGTTTCTGTCACTGTTTACCTGCTATTTTGGGGTAGTATTAGCGTTTACAGCAGCCTATGTGAACCCTCCAGATCATAAGAATAGCTGAGGAAATGTGCAGCATAGGTTGGCTGCTGGGAAAACACTGAAACCCACCTAATAAAAAAATGCATAGTTGAAAAGGGGAAGGAGTTGGATTCCCAGAGACTAGCAGTAGTTAAATACAAAAAGTTCCTTTGGGTGTGCTGAACCACTAGTTTGTTCGTTTTGGTTTTTTAAAGGAAATTAAAAAAAAAATACATGCCATGTCTTTTAGAGAATTTGTGTGCATTTTTGTAAAATGGACAAGAATGCAGGCTCAGTTTGATAAGAATCATGAAGTACAATAAAATTCAATGAAGTAAATAAAGCAGACTTGGCAATAAAATTCTGCTGGCTCTGGCACACCATGGTAAGGACTAAGCAATGAAAGGGATGTGCTAGGAGAGGGAGTTTTGCTTTATTTGCCAATCTGTCTTTTAACCAAGAACCAAAAAATGGGCAATTTCCACTTTTCAGCCCAAGCAGTCAATGCGTATCAGTCTGTAAAGTCCTTAAGCTTTGACTAAACAGCACTGAAATAAAAATGCAGGATGGATTCCACAAAAAACATTTCACTTTTTAAGTAAAAATTGAAAGAATTTTGGCTTGAGAAATATCTGTGGGATTATTTTAGAAGCCTCTAAATTGCATATGCATATAACAGATCAGGCTTTAATAGAAAAACGTCTTAGTGGCTTTTTACAAGAGGTTTGTATTTTATTGGCCTAGTAAGTGTTTAAATAAATCACATAAAATGAAGCCACCAGTTGGTTTGCTTAGTGTATCCATCTGCACCTGAGATATACATTGTCTGGAGTCTTGCAGTAGCTTGTTCTGATGCTGCACATTGAAAGTTAGTGATTTCCTGAAGTAGATTTAACTACTGGAATGACCCTTGTCTCCCGAATTTTCAAATAGGAGTATAACGTCTTTTACGGACACCATGCGAAAGTTGTTTGTATTGCGTGGTCACCAGATAATGAACACTTTGCTTCTGGAGGCATGGACATGATGGTGTATGTTTGGACTGTGAGTGATCCAGAGACCAGAGTCAAGATACCAGGTATGTTTTCTTCAACATGCTACTTTTGAAAGTTGCTAGTAGTTATTGAAATCCAACACTGTTCCTGTTTTCTAAACTAATGGTAAGCAGGCTTTGAATGTTCCCAAAATAATTTAGCCTTTATGTTAATCTCTATCTAGTCACATTAGCTGGAATTCTATTGTTATGTTATTTTTGTAGTTACTTTTAAAATCCAGTACTAGTATTTAATGCAGCTAAAAATCATGTTTGGAATGTGCTGAAGGTTACCTTGTCAACCCAGCATTCCTAATTCTTTTCTGTTACTTTGCACTGCGATACAGATGCTCACAGACTACATCATGTAAGCGGCTTGGCGTGGTTGGATGAACATACTCTGGTAACAACATCCCATGATGCTTCTGTTAAAGAGTGGTCTATCTCCTACAATTGAAATAAGCCCCCTCTTTGGAAGGACCTAATCAGGGACTAGAACTACTGCAGTGGAACATAGCATTTCTCTTAAAGAATCTGTATTGGCCTCTGGGTCTGCTGTCATATCCTCATATCTTTACAGGGTGTTCATATCTGTAATTAAATGTACTTTGAAAGCTTTAGCGAGTAACAGTTTGCACATGAAAAGCACTTAAATTATGTCTGGAGCTTAACCTTTGTGCTGAACATTCCAGAGGCAACAGCCGAACAAGTTGGTGTGCAAGGTTCAGGCGCGAAAGATTCAAACTCAATCAGTTGTTCTTTTCTAACCAAGAAGCATAAGACTGTACAGCATGAGAGTAATACTTCTCATTTTTTCTAATTACAGAACATTTCTGTACTAACAGTCATAGTAAGAGTATTTAGTTGTGGTCTGAAACCAATCAAGCTGTGTGCAGCTACTGTATAGTGCTTTGCTTCTCTATACTGCACCAAACTGTTGCCTCAGATTTTCTCCTCCAGATAAGAAGATGGGGTACATACATAATAAACTTTTTATGTATTTCATGTCAAATCTTTGTGGTTTATTTTAAGGTGGAAGTGTGGGATTTTAATGTACTTACTGTTGTGGGTATAATGTTTACAAATAATCGTTGTGGCAACTTCAGAAACACAATTGTTACTTCATGAATTAAGACTGTCTCATCATTTCAGTGTCAGAGAAAAGAAATCATTCTGTTGCAAAGATTAAAGATATTTTCTGTTTGAAGGAGGAGAAGCATGTTATTGTTTATAAAATGCAGTACTTCTACCACCTTTTGGAAAATACAGGAATTAAACCAAGTGAAGTGTTGTTATGACTTGAAGTGATTTTTGAGAAGATAGTGTTTGCTCAGTAAGTTTTATGCCTTTGCATGTGCAGAACAGTTGCATGAAAGCGTTATCTCATGCGAAGAGATCCTGATGTTGTGTTTAGTTCCCTTCTCACACTCCACAACACATTTAAGTGATTTGAAGCTAGCAGTCCAACAAGGGTGGAGGAGGACACTCTGATGCAAAGTAGTAGGAAGATTTGTTACCATCTCTGATGGCCAAAAAAGAGCTGTTGCTGTCTAGAAACTTGGAAGACTTCAAAAAGTATTTTCTCTGCTAAGTCTCTACCACTACCACCACCACCTTTCCAGTTGTCTTTGGGTTTTATTAAGCTTTCCTTTCTGTGTGGACTTGCGTGTTTTTTTTACCATATTTCTAATGACACTAATAATACAGCAAATAAAATGCTTTTGCTGCTTCTCATCCTGTGGACTATTGCTCAATTGCTGAAAAAAAAAATTGCCTTTCAAAAATGAAATGTTGGTGAAACGTCTTTTAAAAAGGAAAAATGTTGATTTCTTTTTAGGAGTGGTGATCAGATCTCTCCTAGCCTGCAAACCAACATCTGCAGTGGAACAGTTGACATAGAAGAAAAAAAATCTAAGAAGTGGATATTTTGCACCATGATTTCTTTGTGTTCACTGTGGCTCTCTATTAGCAGTTTTGCATGTATGCTTACTAACAATGCAAGGACAAAAGAAGTTTTGGAAAAGGATGTGTTTGATATTTGGCTTAGGATCCAAATGAACGAGGTTTTCTCAGTGTCTAGCCCTTAAAGCTCGCATAGAGGGACTGACGCAGCAAGCAATTCATCCATTGTTCCTGAGTCTGATCTGGAAGAGTTGCTGGTGAATCTGCTTAGTGGGTTCATGTGGTAGTTGAATCCCTGTCATTTAAGTAATTATAAGGGGGAGGGGAGGAGGAGTTAAGCAGTTATCAGAGCTTGTGCACTGTGCCTGATCGGTGATGTGTAGGCTGAGCAATTTTTTGATTCCTCAAGGACCTTGTAATAGTGCTCCTGTGGAATGCCTGTTAGTTAGAAACCCTGCATTGACATTTGTGTTTGGATGGCAGGGAGGGTGACTGCTCGTGCTTCAGCTTCCATTGGATTTGTTTATTGGCATATGGCCTGAGCTTCTAATTTCATAAGAACTAATATGGTCTTTGTAGTTGGCTGGCAAATCCCAACTAAAAAAACTGCAAATACAGTCTGCTCTTGGACCAAATGTCGTAGCACAGGTTGATTGTTGATCCAGTGTACACACATCACAAACTGATCTAAGGAGCCTGGCTGTACTGCTCTGAATCAGACCCCTACATTACTTGTGTTTGCCCCAGATTGGCCTGCCCTGGAACAGAGAAACGGGAAAAAAAGACTGGATGGTCTGTACAGATTGCAGTGATTTCAAAAGGAAATAGTGATACTTGATGTGAATATGAAATCAGGCTCAGAGGATGCAAATTAAAAAACAAAACAAACCCACAAAAACACCCACACCTTAAAAAAACCCCAAAGCACCTTACATATTGCTATATTAAGAGTTGTATTTTAATGTTAGTCCAAGCCCTGTTCAAGCATAGCTTCTCAAGCCCCCTTACTAAAGGCTTCTGTTTTAAACATGAATATGCTTTTGAGCTCCTCTTGGCAGTTACTGGAAAGCTGGTTTCACTTCACCGTGGCTGGCAGTTTGCCTGCTTTACAGTAAAAATGCAGCTTAATTAGGCCGGGAGTAGATTCGGAGAACTAACGTGACCAGTAATTCCTCACAAGGCTGTAGTGCAGGCATTCCTCTCCCCTCCCCCTTTAACTGTGATTTAATCCTGGTTGCCTGTTCCATTTCTGCCACGCTTGTACAGCACATTGGCCTTCCAAGAAGCTGGTCTGTACAGTCAGCCAGAAATTTACCAGCAGCTGTTGTGTGGAATATCAGCAGATCCTAAATGCAATTCTTTAATTGGCAATTGGTAGAGGGGAAAAATAAAGGGCATCACTGATCTATTTGGAGATGGAAGTTGTTTGTTTTGTCAGACACAATAGAATTATGGATAGATGTTCTGACACCTCTGTTCCTCTGCCAAATGCTTTTGCTCTTAATAATTAGAGTTCCTCAGAGTGAAGGTAGCAGCCTTAAAATCTTAATTACGTGAATATTTTTCTGAAGCAAAATAGCAAAGATGTAGAATCCTTCAACCTGGAACTGATTTTTTTTTTGAGGTACATTTCTAAGCAGAGAACCCTGTGTGTCACTGCAGGTACTGTTTCATGGTTGTGGCACAAGAAAGGATTTGCTCATGTAAACTGTTCCCTACAGTAAATTCAGCCATGTCTATCTCTGTGATGAAAGTACACAGAGGAGAAAAAGGTGCCTTCAGTGGCCTGGGAGCAGAATCATGCAGCTAACTGGCTGGGCTGAGAACAAGTCACAAGTTTGCATATATACAGCAGATGCTTGTTCTAGAAGTGCAAAGCTCCCCAGAGAGGCTTGGGAATTAAGCTAAGCAGTGAAAGAATCGTAGAATATCTCAAGTGGGAAGGGACCCATAACAATCATCAGACTGCAATGAATAAATGCATGTGTTTTGCATATTAAAGGCAGTTTGTTTGGAATACCGATGTTTTTGCTGACAGGAATGAAATCACATACACCAATTCATAGAGGTGTTGGTGGAAGGACCCTAAAGACCTCATCTCAAGTATGAAGTAGGGCTATGGGCAATACGAGACCAGGTGAGCTATATTCTGTTTTTTAATCAAGTCTTGAGACACTTAAAAGGATGGAGATCATGGAGCCTCTTTGAGTAATCTGTTACACTTAAGTTTTTCCTACTATCCAACCTGAGACTCCAAGTGTATTGCGTGACCATTCATTTACATTATCTGTTAGTAGCAGGAGAAGGTAGAACACTGTGCCCTTGGTATTGGCCCCCTGGAATATTTTCTCTGCTATCTGCTGGCCCCCAGTTGGATGTTAAGTTGTTGACTTCCTCCAGCTCACACACCTCAGCTTCTAAGGAAAGCTGCTATGGGAGGTGTTGTCTGAAACCTGGATGTGCTGCATCATCTCCCTCACCTCATCTGCGTTGCTGTCAGCAGTGAGATGCAGAATTATCAAGTCGTCAAGTCTAATTTGCCTGTGACAAGTCCATGTTGGTTATTCCTGTGTCCTGCAAGTATTTAGGATTAAATTCCAAGGGGAAATGTACCTTCATCTGTCTGGGGACTGCAGTGGATGCAAACTAGCCGCTATTCCTTGAGTCTTCTTTTTATTCAGAGCTAAGGTCTTTGTCCAGTGATCAGAGCCCTTCCATGATAAACATGGTCTGTTTCATGGATGATATTTTAACTATCTCATAATCATGTGGGACAACCACTTCTACAGCTCTGTGTTGGTCCCATCACCACCACCCTATGGACTTCAATACATCCAGTTTTTCAGTAGACCCTAACATTGTTTCCTCCTGATGGCTGCTCCTCTCCGGAGCACACTGGCACATGCAGAGCTGTGGGAGCAGGCCTGTCTGTGAAAACCAAAGCAGGAAGTGTTGAGTACTTGAGCTTTCTCTATCACCTTAAATGATCCCTCATTTAAGAACTTTATGTTTTGTTGCCTTGTTGCTTGAGATTTGCAGGAATCATGTCAGGTCTGAGGAATAAGCCTCACTTTAAAATCATTCTGAACTTTTTTTCTGAAATACCAAGTCCTGGAGCTGTAATAACAGTTACATCCTGATGAGAAGAGCTTCAAAAATGGCTGTATCTTTATGAAGTTCTACAGATCATGGTTCATTAGCTCTCTCTGATCTGACCTGAGAGAAACTCAATATACAAGCCAGGCTTAGCTGTTCCTTTTCCCACTCTGTAGGTTAGCTGGCAGCTGGGTTAACTCTGTATGGAACTGGGAGCGGTGGGGCTGTTGGCCCAGACCAGCCAGCTTGTGCTGTGACCAGTCAGCCCATGCCTGTTTCTAAGTGAGATCAGTCAGTTCTGATTTCCTGCAGAGAAAGATAAAAGTTTGAAGTGCAATTTACCCCTGACACCAAAAAGGGCTTCTTCTATGACACCCAGAATTGCTTGTCATTCCCAGTTGCTTGGTCTGTGTGATTGCCAGCAAGTCTGCCCCACATGAACAAGGGAGTCACCTGTATTTAGCAACTCCTGAAAGCACAGCTTATCAGCATCATTCAGGCTGGGTTGTCAGAGGATCTGACTACCTGAGAGTTGCTTCACATGTCAGTCAGGCCTCAGCGTTTGCCTGTGGATTTGCTTTACTCTATAAAGCTTGCAGGCATTAAAATGGGAAGGGGGAATCTTCTCAGGGTAGCCAGGTATGAATTTTACGGCCAAATAAATATTGACAGATATCTATGCTGGGATTCTCATGCTCTGCAGGCAGGCCAGATTTCTGGGTTGGCATATGCAACTTTTATTTCCTGGACCCTGTTGCCTGTGTGCAGCCTGCAACCTGTGCATGACTTGTGCAGAGCACAGGCTTGCTCCATATGTTGCCTTTGAAGGCCCTTCATATGCCCACTGACCTGCAGGGAAGCAGCACTGGCTTGCTGCTGCTCTGCTCAAGGTTCTCAGTATCTTTCTCAGTGCAGAGACTCTAGAAGGGCCCGTTGCACCCAGGTACAACCTCACAAGGTGGGGGTAGTGGTTCCAGGATGGGGAAACTGTGTGGGGAAGAAGCTGCAGCCAAGTAAGTTAAAGCATAAGGTATTTAGACACAGTCTTTCTACAGATTTCTCAGCAGCATCTATTTAGAGATGGAAAACAGTCCCTTCTGCTGAATATTTTTTATCATCTTCATGGACAATCCATTTCCAAGCAGTCAAAAACCAAATCTTTAATGCATGCAGCAGACTAAGCCATGCCTCAGTTTACAAGTACAGAAACACCTGCATTATATTAAAATGCAAAATAGAAACGTTAGGGTAAGGAAGGGGTTAAGAACACACCTAATCGGATCATAAATGTACATATTTGGTAATTTTTAGGCATTAAAAATGGAAATAGAATCATGGAATATAGTTGGAATTTCTGAGTTCAAAGGGACCTACAAAGATCATCCAGGTCCAACTCCTGGCCTTGCACAGGATGGCCCCAAGTATCACCCCAAGTGCCTCTAAATAATGGGTAAGTAGCAGTCACATCTTTGCAACCAGTAGTTATCACATTCTAGGACACAATTTAGTCACCAGGACTGCCCTGTGCAAAGGGGAATTATATCTATAAGTAGTAAAAATCATTCAGGGTTAAAGAACGATTTTATAGTTCCGTGGTGAATGCATGTCCCGGGTCGCTGGCTGTGCTGCCGGCGCTGCTGGCGGGAGAGGCGCTCGGGGCAGGCTGTCGCCCGGGCTGGGTGACATGCGGGAGGGAGGGAGGGAGGGAGGGACGGAGGGAAGCACGAGGGCAGCCGCGGGGACCAGCCGGGACGGTGCTCCAGCGCCAGGTGGCAGAACAGCGCTGCCGACGGCATTTCCCGCTCCGTTTCCAGCTATTGACCTGCCCAGACCGACACTTTCAAGTTATTTCTGCTTCGGGAATGATTTACCTGTTCCTGCGTGAGACGGCACCATGCAGCCCGCCCAGGAGGAAGGGCAGCCCACAGCCCCGGCCAGCCCCTGCTCATGTGTCGGTGCGGTCCCCACACGCCCCCCAGCCCTGCGCTCCTGCTGCTGCTCCCTGGCCAGAGCTGCCAGTGAGGGACATCCCACAGCACAAAGCAGTGTGTCTCACGGGGAACAAGGCTGTTTGGCAAGGGTTTTACAGCCAGTACATCGCCTCAGATCAGTGTAGCACCATAATGATGAACACCGTTCTTCATTATTTACTATATAGAAAAGGGCCACTGAGGGCTAGAACATATGCAGGCAAAAAGAAACGTAAAATCATAGAATGGTTTGGGTCGGAAGGGACTTTAAAATAATCACATAATCGTTGTGGACAGGGACACCTTTTGTTAGACCACGTTGAAATAAAGAGATGAAAAGGTAGGCAGTGTCAAATATGCATTCATAGACTTTTACTATATTTATATGCCTATGTTTAAGGACAATTTTGTAACAGAATTTCCTTATAAGAGCAGAGAAAGTCATGTCTGGTCTAACTTGAATCAAAGACAAGGTGGTGAGTCCTCAACCTGCAAGGCAGGACAAAGGACCTGGTGGAAAAAGATGTGTGCACTGGAAGTCTGGCACTTGCCAAAGTGGCCATTGTAGGAGATGAACAGCGCTAAAAGAATTAGTTTGGTGCTTGATCAGTGAAGAAAAATTCACAGCTGAAAACAGTGGAGGTTTGTATAATGGTTTTGATACTGTAACAAAATATGAACAAATGAGCCGTTATCAGGTGACCAGATCATCTATGACTTACCAACAAAACAAGTTAAATCAACTCCTCTTTATTGTGGTCAGCACAACTTGATTTATTAATGTCTAGGTTAAGGAAGTCAGTGACAGCAGTTTATAAAAAGGCAGCAAAATCAATTGTACAAAGATCTAGTACTGGAGCTTTGCTGACCCTATCCTGATAACCATGAATGCACAGAAAATATCACAGCTGGACTGTGCAAGAGTCAGTGACCAGCTGAGCCAACAAAGGACTGATATGAAGGGAAGGTCTTTCAAGGTGATTAGATTACTCTCCTTGGCAGGGGAGTGCTGCTGGGTTTTGCAGCAGCCTGGTGCAGCTGACAGGTTTGGTCATGCTGCAGAGCCAGTCCTGCACTGGCAATGTGGGCAGAGTCTCGAGGGCTATGAGGGATGTGCCATCAGCAGAATGCATGAGAGGCACAGGGATAACTCAAAAGACAACGCTTGACATGACTTAGGTCTCCCAGGAGCATAGCTGCTCCAGGTTTCTTGGTGATGCAGCTCTGCCTGAGGGTACACCCACAACAGTCTTCCTTGATAGTGTTGTCATTTCATCCTCTCACATGAGCATTTCTGGCAGGGCAGTGGAGAGAGGCTGACCACCATTGATGATTCGAGTCACCATCTCTCCAGCCATTATCTGCAGAGGAATCTGGATAGGCTGGATCAATGGGCCAAGACCAATGGTAAGAAATTCCACAAGACCAAATGCCGGGTCCTGCCCTTGGGTCACAACAACCCCAGGCAGTGCTACAGGCTGGGGCAGAGTGCCTGGAAAGCAGCCTGGTGGAAAAGAACCTGGGGGTGCTGTTTGACAGCAGCTGAACATGAGCCCGTGTGTGCCCAGGTGGCCAAGAAGGCCAGTGGCACCTTGCTAGGATCAGGAATAATGTGGCCAGCAGGAGCAGGGCAATGATTGTCCCCTGTACTCAGCACTGGTGAGGCCACACCTTGAGTTCTGTGACCAGCTCTGGACCCCTCCATTCAGGAAGGTTGAGGTGCTGGAGTGAGTCCAGAGAAGGGCAACAGAGCTAGTGAAGGGTCTGGAGCAGAAGTATGATGAGGAGCAGCTGAGGGAACTGGGGGTGTTTAGCCTGGAAAAGAGAACACTCAGAGCTGACATTATCACTCTGGACCTGGTTATGGAATATCAAAAAGGAAGGGAGGCCAAGGCCCACACGGGATACAAAGCAACTCAGCTGAGTTGGGCTGTCTTGTAAGACCCAAGAGAGCACAGCTGGACATGTCACTGTGCTGGGCCATGGGGCTGCTTGAGTTACGTGTCTGGTGTGAACAAGGCTTGGTGTCACAGCAGCTAGACAGACAGCAAGAACAAAGGTTGCCAACTGACCCTTCCTGGCCTGTGACACTCTGGTCCCTGGAGAACGCACTGGTGGGACTGTGCCTGCCCTCACCAGAGTTGGGAGGCTCAGTGGAGGCACTGGGAGAGCTGGAGGTGGGCACATAGGCTGGGACCCCCACAGGGAGAGTAGCAGGGTCTGCAGGGAGTTTGCCTGGGGACAGAGGCAGACAGTTTTCCAATGCATACAGAGAAGACTGCATAGAGATGACTGGATTTGTTCACAAATCTTTTTCATTCTACCTTTTCCAGAAGATGAACATTTCTTTATTTGAAAGTCCATAGTTCAAATTTGTGGTATATTCTCGAGTCAACGCTCTTTCCATGAGCCAGCAAAGTGCATTTTAAGGAAAAAAGCACAGGCAGTTGAATTTTTCAATCAGGCTCCTGTCACAGTAACTGGAATTTGGTACAGGTTTTGTATGATCTGTTTTGTGTATCTTACCTGTCACTTCTGTTTTTCCAGAAAAAATCATGGGGAGCTTGGGGGACACCTATATCATCAACTGCTATCAGCTCCTACTGTTTCAGCTGTTAAGAAGTTCAAGGACTTTTTACCACTTCATCTCAACCATGGCCCACCTGCAGAGAACAGATCTTGTGGTACACCCATATGGACAAGTGACTGAAAGAGCATTTTTTAATAGCAAGTAGGAGAAAACATCTACCTCAGACAGCCGGATAGCTCTGTCCTCTCAGAAATTTTTGGACTTCATTTGATAAGGCTTCCAATGCTTACAAATATAAAAATTTGCTACTTTTTGCCAGGCTCTATCCAGATCATGGTTTTTGATTAGTGTATCTTTGAAAAGGACCTCCCTAAAATCAGCCTTCCAGACCAAAAGAAAATCAAGCCTGTTTCTAAAGCATTTCTGCTAGACCCGTGTTCTATCCCTTGTTCAGATCAGGTGTATGGCTGTGTGTCCATGTGGCTGCTCCCCCATCCCATGTGCTCCACTGAGAGAAGATCTCACCAGTCACCACTCACTAGCTCCAATGTGAGTGTACTGGTTCCCAGAGGGTCTTAGAGTGTCATCCTCAAGTCCTGCTAAACCTTTGGTAATGCTGTTCTGAGACAGAAACTACTTAATTTAAATGTTTTAAGTCGTTGCAATTCTTCCTGTTCCCTTGGAGTAGGTGCTGAATGACCTGGCCGATGCACTCTCTTCCATAAGGTAACAGAAGGTCGGCAGAGACCAATTTCTGCTCTGAAACTGACAGGCTTATGAAAGGAAAGCTTGAGATAAAGCACATCATGTGCTCTTGCTGATGGTTTTTCCCAGATCCACAGAGAGTTTAGTGGAATGCAGCATCCACCCAGCACTGTGAGCCAGATATCCCATTTGTGGGCTAATCCTTCTTTTGACGTCTCTTCCTTGTACCTGGTGATATGCAGAAATGTAAGACTGGCTTTGAGTGATTATTTAAAGAAAGATGAGTTGTTTTCCCAGGTATTGTTGCTTCCAAGCCTCTCTATCACCTTGGCCTTAAACTATTATAAGTATTAACCTCTGGGACACCTTCATTATATTTCAAGTAGCAATGGTGCAATACTGGGTTTTAGGAAGGAAGTGTGCCAATCACTTACTGAAATTGATTCAAGTTCTGCCAAGCATTTTTAACTTTCTGGATATTTTTAAGACCAAGTTTGGATAATGGAAACCTGAGTGCCAAAGATGACATCTTCTAGGAGGGGTTTTCTAAATGGGGCTAGATTCTGATAAATGTAATATACACTATTTCTGAATATCAATATATCTGTCTGTTTTGGCATTGTGTTGTGAAGTTCACTTTAAATCACTAGGCTTTACATTATTAGATTATGATGGCACCATAAAAAATGCTATAATTTGAAGAGGGATTAATAGATAAATCATAATTTTCCTGATTCAACTCACGGTGGTTTGATTTCTCCATAGAACCTACAATCTTAAAGAGGTAGGTTGTTAAAGAGATCAACTGATTTATATTTTGGCTACTCTTTTAGGTCAAAGTCAAAAGCTTAAAATTCTTCAACCATAAAATCCTCTTCTTTACCATGTTCTAGGCAAGCCCTGTAATAACAACACTGCACTCACCGTTATGTAGATTGGAACAGAATTCTTTTAAAACTGGAGCTCTATGCCTTAAAATCTTCCTCCTGTATTTTTAGATGAACTTGTCTGTTATTTGCTAATTAATGACGTATCAAATACTTACATGATGCATTTTCATGACCAGCAGTATCCTAGTGCAATGCAATATGTGTTATTGGAGGTAAGTAGAACTAGTTTGCACTATTTATTTGTCCATTTAACTCCTCCTTTTGCTCAATTATTTGTTTTGTTTATTATTAGTACTTGCCCTTTCAAAGAAGAAACAGAGCTCAAATGACCACCAGCAACCACATCATGAGTATTTTGGGAAGATTGCCCTTTAGAGATGTGCACAGAGTGTGCCCACCTCCCATTCACAGGACAAAAGATCTCACTTCAAATGGTTTTGGTAGAAGAGGAGCCTACAGTCACTCAACACTGATGGATGTCTCCGCTGAGTCACACACGCCTGCCTCACGAGCACGGCAGGACTGGTACTCTGCCAGTGTGATACTGGGCCAAAATTGTGTCCTGTGTGGTATAAGTGGCCATTCATCAAGTGCACCTGATGACATCTTGATGATTAAGTCAGGTTTATTTGATTATAGAAGAGACTTTTTGCTTTGCATGCTGTAAGTGAACAATCTCCTGTTTGCTATGATCACAGTTTTTGTGTTTCTTTTGCAACACATACCAACACGATACACCTAAGGTAACACCTACATTACAATCATTGCTGCATGCCAGTAGATTTTACAGGAATATTTTTTCTCGATGTTATGTTCCTGTTACCTTATTTAACACAGCACTCTCTTATTACTTTCTTTTTTTTCTCATAAATTGTGTCATTTCTTTTCTTAGGCAAGGAAAGACTTTCCCTGTCATTTATTACCTGAAAAGATGGTAATGTGTCATGCCAAAAAATTGCTAAAGGAAACAATTCAGGCCACTCTTCTGTGGGCTGTAATTGGCTACCCAGTGCCCCCTGGTGAGACACCTCCCTACGCAGCATATCTCACCCAAGTTAAGGTCAGAAGGAACTATTAGATCATCAAATTTGGCCTGATACATATCAAAGGCATTTAGGCTTCAACCAGGAATGTCTTGCTTGTTACACATTAAGTTTTCAGGCGATAAAACTACACCATTGTCTGGTGCTTAGGAGCGGCTGAGGTCACTTAGTTTGTTCAGCCTGGAGGAGACTGAGAGGAGACCTCACTGCAGTTACAACTTCCTGTGAGGGGAAGAGGAGGGGTAGACACTGATTTCTCCTCTGTGTTGACCACTGACAGGATCCAAGGGAATGGCCTGAAGTTGTGTCAGGGAAGGTTTAGGTTGGTTATTAGGAAAAGGTTCTTCACCCAGAGGGTGTTTGGGCACTGGAACAGGCTCCCCAGGGGAGTGGCTGCAGCATCAAGCCTGACAGAGTTCAAGAAGCATTTAGACAACACTCTCAGGCACATGGTGTGACTTTTGGGGTGATTCTGTGCAGGGCCAGGAGTTGCACTTGATGATCCTTTTGGGTCCCTTCCAATTCAGAATATTCTATAATTCTACAGTTTAACAAGATTGATCGCTCCCTCTACCCCAGCAGAAATATTTCTTGTTCTCACCAGGACCAGGAAGCCTGGAGGTCAAAGACCCCGTGGTCGCACACAGACTGCAAAATCAAGCAGAGCCAGCTCCATACTGCAAGATAAAGTAGGGTTGAAGTGGAACAATTTGCTCATGTCCACACCACACGGTGCTTGGATTTGTACCTCTCCTGAGCCTTACACTTTCTGATGAGTTCATCAAGTTCAGCTGAAATTATACAAGTGCTGTGTTGTAACCCATCAGGGGCACAGTTTGACAACATGATTTTGACAGCCTTGGTATGTTGCATGCCTTGAGAAATTGCCTGAGGGTACGAAGTCTGCTGGGATAGCATTGGAGGATTGTGTAGGGTGGAGGAGCCAAACCTGACACAGTTTTTTCCATAATGCATATTGTGAATGCTCCTTGTCGTCTGCTGTCTTCCAGACTGGGCCATTATCATCTCATAGTGGGCTGACTGGGACAGGTCAACAACATGTCACATACTGACAGTCGCTGCAGTGCTGTTTGACCTAAAGGTTACTGTGTCTCCCTATTATTTAGCAGAATTCCCATATCTTGTAACTGTGTCAAGCAGCCCTTCTGACTGATACAGGGAGAAGGTGATTCCAGCTCAGAATACACACCAGTACAGAAATGGGACCTAGAGTCCCAGGCACTTAGAAGATCTGGCATGTTTTTTCACCCAAAACTCACAAACCCATGAAGAAGTCACATGCCTTCCTGGCAGACATATATGCAAGTTTTTTGTTGACTACAGATGGATTTTTCTTTGAACAGTAAATTTTTTTGAATAACGGAAAATGGCTGGTGATAGAAAAATTCTGTCTTTTCCTCTTGAAAACATCAACACTGAATGAAGGACTAACCTGCTTTTACATGACAGGAGATTCCTTGATTTTGTAACAAACTGCTAGACAAGGAAATGGCTAGATGTAGAAACCCCAGGGTGTCAGAAAAAGCTGATTTCAGTAGGGTTATGCTGACATAACTACTGAAGCAACACAGTCATTGATCAAGCAAAAAAAGAGAGGCAATATTTTACTTGTTTTGATTGCTGCTCATTTCTCTGTAACTTCACCACAGCCTTTAAAACTACTTGAATTTTAAAATTTATAATTCTCTTTTAATATATATAATAATTTTAGAGAATCATAGAGTGGTTGATGTTCAAAGGGACCTCTGGAGATCATCTTGTCTGCACCCCGGACTCAAGCATGGCCTCCTATAACCAATTGCCCAGAACTGTGTCCGGATCATGTCTAGACATCATAACAGTAACACAGATATTTCCTCCTGATGCTCATGCATGAGTTTTTATTATAATTTCATCATTGGCTCTTTGAAAAGCAAACTTGTGCTTTTGATCATCCCCAGACAAACTCTTTGAGTGTCTATGAGGAAGTCTAATAACTCCAGCCACACTGATCTTGGGAGTCTGTGTACTCTAAGATTACATATTAGAGACCCCAAAGAGATTATTTACCCATTTGTGGACTATTATTTGCTTTCTAAAGTAATGCTCATGAAAATATTTTCAATTCCTTATTTTGGGAAAACAAGTCTGGAAATATGGGCTAAGACTGTCATGCTCTAGACTGGTCTTCCTGAATCTGTCAATTTCTTTAAAAAGCTATTCACTGACTGTGAACTGCCTTCTGGGATTCTTAGCAGTACAGCCTACCATACTGTTTAGTCTTTCTTTTCTGATAACTTTTAAAGATTACTACTTTTCCAGTGAGTCCAAAATTCCCTAATTCTTACTTGGTTCCAGTTGTATTCATGACAGCACTCAACATAAAACATCTGTGAACAAATCAAAACTGTGAACAAGCAGCCAGTCAACAGAATTTAATCTTTAAGTAAGTAACAGGGGTACTGCCTGAGAACATGTTATTCATTAAAAAGGGAAGGATTCTTCATACTAAAAGCCTTGCTGCTGCATACAACAGCTTTCCTGGTCCTCACCTGTACTCTAGGGTTCTGCTGCAGATTTCAATCCAGTTCGCCATGTCTTAGATTCTCAAACATTTCTCACAAATTCACCTTAAAAACTGAATGTGAGAAAGGACCTAAATATTAGAATCCTTTCCCAGCAGAATCAGAGCAAGATCTCCCCTCTGCAGTGTAGTGACCCAGCTGGACAGGACAGCTCACTGGTCCCTGATGCCCCACTCACTGCACAAGGGATCAGCCTGTCTTCCTTACAAATCCAGGTACCTTGTAGTTTAACACAGTTTTAAACAGTTGTTGGGAGTCCTGTTGTCCCTGCTATGAACACGACTCATGCAGCTCTTAATAAAAACAATTAACTAGATATAACAAGAAGCAACACCAAAAAATGTTTCTCTAGAGCAAACCAGGTTCCTTGTCCAAGTCTGCACTTTGTCTTTCAGCTGCTTCAAAAACATAACAGCAGAGTACAACTTTGAGGTCTTACCAGTGGACAAGCAGCAACAGAAATCTGACGTGAGGGAAAGCTACAGCATGTTTGTGCAACCATGGCACAGCAAGGTTAAGACAAGTATTGAGGTGAAATATGTGTTGGCAATGCCAAGCCAGGTTATAGGTTAAAAGGGGTCACTGATTTTGCAAGGGAGGTACTCTTTGCATGTAGGTCATGTGTTAGCCTTAACCCATCCCAATTCAGTACTGTGACTTTCCTCATAACAGTAATGAACTCTTAAACTGAAAATGTGAGAGTTATAAAAACTTGGACTTTTTAGCAGTAAGCAAGAATTAAGACTCTTGTGCATTTTTGAGTAAATTAATATGTTTTAACATTTTTCCTTATTGCTGTGTTCCACCAAGATTGTCCCTAGTAAGTTACATGACAAGATGCAAAGGTTTGGAGGAGGCCACTTCACTGTTTGTGCAAATGAATCACACCCACTGCAGAGTTCTTGGTTCAAAAATTTAGCTGTTGATACTGCTGAGGCCATATCCTAGGTATAACTAAAGGATCCCTACTCCATTTTCTGTTTTCCTTTTTAAACAAAAATCAGCACAAATCATCACGAATGCTAAGCCTTTTGAGACAGGAGGGCAAACACCAAGGATTTTGAAGTTTTGTTCCTAATCCTAAACAGGAAACCTCACTGGCCATGTTTTCATAATTGTTTATACGATCCTGGATTTTATAGGTTCCACTCAACTGGCTTTAACAAAGAAGCAAATAAAGAAAGCTCTAAATTTGCAATTTATTGAATTCTTTTCCCACCACTTCTTAAATTGAGCTGAAAGATTGCATTTTGTTTGAAATGTAAGAAAAGATGCAGAAGTCATTATGTAACTGATGCCAGTACCAAAATGTCCACTGGTTTCAATAGACCCAGGATTCATATGTAGTCTGATTTTCATTCATTGGTATTTCATTATTCATCACAAACCATGGTCTCACAAACCCAAAGCCCTGCTGGTTTTGATGTTGCACAAATGCAAAAGTTCTGTTGACTTTCTGTTTCACTCCAGAACTACACTTCATAATTATATGTAAGATACAAATCTGCTTATAAGAGAACTCGATATCTTGTGACTCAGATGTAAGAGACAGCTAGGGCCATGTTTACAGCCAGGTAAATTCTTTGTTGTTAGCAAACTCACAGTATATTTAACAAGTTTCACAAATGCATTCAAAGTAAAAAAAGGGGTCCACTTCCAGTTGTTTTGGAGGCTGTGTTTAACAAATAAAATGCTGTACTTCTTGTGCCTTGGTGCGGATCTGCCCAGAGCACTGCAGTGCCAAACACGGACAGCTGAGCTGCCTCAGGTGCCAAAAGGAGAAAGGCCACAATGGCTCAGTGCTGCCCTAAGGTGGAGAAGCAGGCTGAAAGTAAGCCATTTGTACACTTTGTGTGACAGGAGTACCCAGGGAGACGTCAGTGCCACACAGCACATGCAACCATTTTGTCCATATTCTCCCTTGAATAAAAGAAAGTTGCATCAGGTTTCAGGGTTGTCCTGGGCAGGGCCAGGAGCTGGACTTGATGATATTTGTGGGTACTTCCAAATCAGGATATTCTATGATTCTCTGATACTCCACAGAAAGCCTGTTCTAAAGGGTAAATTTGAAACTTAAAACAGGTCAAAAGCCCTCATTTTCTAGAAAATTGTTCAAATTAATTAACAAGAGACATAAAACCAAACTCAGCCTTTGAGCTGCCGAATGCTGTGACAGGGGCAGTTCCTTGCAGAGCTGAGTCTTAGGGCACTTCACCTGGAGATCAATCAGGAAACCCCATCATAGAGTATTTGATTTAATCCTTACTAATGAATCATCAGGGGTTTCACTAGAAGATTGTATGTGGAATTATTTTATTCCCAGCTTCACTATCCATGCTTTCTGTCCAGCAAAACTCACTTTTGAGGTCGTGTGATTAAATCTGACCTGCCAATTCTGTGGAAATTTCCTACTTCTGTGACTGCTCAGCCTCTTCGATGCTGTGTCTATCACAACAGCCACTTGGTGCAGTTAGAGAGAGAATATTCCTCATCTTGACAGAGTACATGGACAGCCCTACACCAACATGCTATTATGCTGAAATTTGTCCTCTTTTAACCTCACTTTTGCTATTTAAAGTGCAGTTTTCATTTATACAAATTAGAACCTAGTGAAGCATGCAAACATCAACTAAATGTGAACTCATGGAAATTTCTTCTTGATGAGCATCAGTATTTGAGCAATTCAGAAGATTTGTATTTCCTGTTCATAAATAAAAAATATCTAATTTTATATTTTTGCCTAGTCTCTATTTTAATTCTGTGTTCTTCACTTTTATTCAAAATGTTTTTCCTTATAAGACAGCTTGAAGTGGACTTTAACTATAATATATACCAAATATCTGATAAGAAAAGACTGCCTCAGACCAGATTAAGAGAATGTCACTAAATTTATTTGCTTCCAGTGTTTTCTGGCATTTCTGAAATATTCTAATGTAAAAAAAAAGGGTAATAATTTAGACAGGAACTCGCTGCCTCTGCTCTTGGCTGTCACAGCCATTTTGACATCAGCAGATTTCTCTTTAACAAGAGAAGAGAATGAAATGAGATCTGTTTGCTGGTAGGATCAAACTTCATAGATCAAAGCCACTCAGAGGATCTTGACGTCATGCTATACAGCCACAAGAGTTGTATAAGGTAGGAAAAAAGGTCTTCCCCAGGCAGTTGTTTCCTGAAACTAATATGTAGTCTTTGTACTAATCCTTGGAAAAAGGAGTGGGTACTTTTTGTTTTCTTGATGTTTGCATTTGCTATTTGTGTCATTTACTCTGTGTAAGAGGAAGGAAATTCAAGACACGTAATGTGGGGACAATGCCACAAGAAAAGTAGCAGAGATGAACGTACACCTTAGTCACAGAATCACAGAATGGCTAAGGTTGGAAGGGACCACTAGTCCAACCTCCCTGCTCGAGGGGAGGTTGAAGGGGCATGTTGCTCAGGATTGTGTCCAGACAGCTCCTTTGGAAGGAGACTCCACAATCATTCTGGGCAGCCTGTTCCAGGGCTTGGCCACTCTTGCAGTAAAGTTCTTCCTCATTTTCAGATGTTCAAAGACAAATTCTACCTGTTCACCAGAGGTCTGTTACTCTTCTATTAACCCCAAAAAACTACTGTCATATTTCTCTTAAAATATAGCTTATTTTAATTTTCTGGATTACTTCATTTTGTTGGTAGTATTTGATGGGAACACTTTGATAGTTTTTCTTAAAATTGAAAATTTCTGAAAATATGTTCATTTGGACTAAACTTTCATTGAAAACCAGGAGAGGATTATGAAGGTAACTCTCTCTGCCTTGCCTGCAGAGGACAGACTACAACACAGTCCCTAGAGTGCTCTTTAGGATATCAGAAACCACTGAAGAGGTTTCTTGTTAGTATGAGAAGGGCAGGAGATAAGAAGATGTATTAATGGAGAGAATTTCATTTCAGGGAGAAATTCCATGGCCAAGGCTTGTACAAAGCTCTAATCTCTTAACTTGGGCGTTCTTCCAAAAGCACTGCAGTAAAGCATTCTTGACATTCTCATTCTGACTAATAGACTCAGCAGCTGAAACAGAGGATGAAGGATTTTGTTATTTATGCAGATAAACTTTTACACCTTGATCCTATTTGTTCAGTGTCAGGCATGCACCTACGTGCTCTTTGCTGACTGCAGAGTCTCTGAAAGTGCATTTTCAATGCAGATAGAGAGAGTAAAAGGCAGTGCTCCTTTTTATTTCCTAAATAATTTATTTGGTAGTTTATTGTTAGAAACCTTCAAGAGTACACTTGAACATTGAAACCCATTAAAAGCTGAACGAGTAGCAATGGGAGTGGTTTCTCTCCTATTTACAGTGTAGCTTCTGCCCTAGAAACTCTACAAGGAGTTCGTCTACAGCTAAGAAGCACTTAATTTTACATATATTCTTTTAAGGTGGGCTGTGAGAATTTACACCAGATTATTTTCTTCACATGGTGTTAAATTATCACATTTCTGAACCTGCTTTTAAAAGACTGTGATCTGAACTGATGACAGCTCTTTACCAAGAATCCATGGGTCTGCAATCCATGCAGCAAAAAGTGATAGAAATGGCTACTCCATTCTCCAATGCTAACTCTTGATATGTGCTGTGGCCTGTTCCATCAGCTGAGAACTGATTACGCTCGGAAAGATTTCCTGCATTCCCTTGCCCAGAAGCTGGATTTTGGGAAAAAGAAGAGCAGCTCTTAGGAAGAAAATTCCTATCCTGAGCTTGAATATAGACCCAGGCAAAGAACCTCACACATTACTCCTGTCTTGGCCCCTAGAGCAGTCTACTGTTGCCACTTGATTTACAGTAATATCTGTTTACGTTTGTACTTTCCCCTGCTCCCTGAGTTCTCCTCCAGTTCCAAACCCCATAACAGCCCCATTCAGGGATTCTGCCTCAGTCGTAGTGAAACAGTACTCCTACTAGAGGAAAAAAATTATTAACAATTGCATTGTGACAAACAAAGTACCTGAATTGTCAGGAGTTGGCATAAATCAGAAGAAAAATTATTTTTCCCCTCAGAAGAGCAATAGTACATTATGAAGATATGAACAAAGAAAGTAGATGTTAGCAAAGAAAAGAGTATATCTTGCAGAAGACGACTTTGGTGAGAGAGATTAAAAATAATAGAGGGCTTGGTTCTCAGCCAGACAAAAGTTCAGTGGAGAATTAAGGTGTACTTACAGCAGCCTGATAAAGGAGTGAGCCCTGGCTTTTCTGGGCTTCTGAAAAAGGAATCAGATGTGAAGGGTGAACAGAAAGATCATTGCATTTTGGAAAGGGAACCATTTCTAAATGATCTTTACTTTCTTGTTCCTATCCTGAGAATAAAAATAAATAGAATATTAAAAACTCCATCCAAAGTCTGTTTCTGTTCATCTGCTTGTTTACATCATTCATCTCTGAACCCAAGATCATCAATAAATGAGAAAATTCAAATTTTAAAGAAGACAGTGTCAGTTTGAGGGGTTGCTAGTAGACCTGGGGATGGGCAATTGGCTCAAGGACTCTTGTGCCTCAGGTGGAATCTGGAGGCAGGATTGTTATTTGGTAAAACAAGTGCTCTGAGCCTGGGGGGTCTGAAATTTTCTGAGGGGTTGGTGGTAGTATCTTCTTAAGGAATATTCAGCTGGGAAGCTCATCCAGAATATTGAAAGGCTTACCTGGAGAGCTGACAGAACAGTAATCTCCTTGTATTATTTTCAATGACTTGGAGAAAAGTTTCACTGTCCCATTAGGCTGAAAAGTATAGTTCCTAAATATTTTTCATTTTTATCTTGATGTTTTCAGAGCCAAATGAAGTTAAAGTAACAGGCAGGAAATTGTAGGACTCAACCATAATTTGAATTCTGCAAATGAAAACTGAAGTTATATTTCCCAGAATAAATTGTAACACTTATATAATGCAATATATAAAAATCCATTATATAATGTAATATATAAGTGAATTGTATACTTTAATATTGATTAGACTTGCAACACATGATTGCAATTATATATTAAAATACGAAATTTATTGCCATATACAAAATATAATGAAGTATTAAGCCATAGAAAATTATAAGTCTAGAGAATCTGACATGCTAAAATGCTGTACCCAACTGCCACAACTTGCAGGCTATTCCACAAGGGATTTTTTACCTTAATTGATAAAAACCCAATGAGAATTAATTAGATACTTTATTAATCAGTAATTTGCAAAATCTAGAGGGGAAGTCTATTATCCGCTATTTAATAAGACCTTGATGATAACTGTGACCTCCATAAAGTTCCAGTCCCAAAACACTCTCAGACAAAGTCCTGATATCTTCCCTCAAAGGTGAAGGACTGTGCTTAGTCTTAATCTGGAAATAGGAGATGAAGGCCAGCTACAGTCTGTATTTGTTATCTCATGGAAAAGTAAAATTGAGGAATCACTTTTTATGAAGTAGAAGCTCAAGTGTAATTTGAGTGTATGGCTGTTGATGTCAAAGGGAAGAATTTCATATAAAAGGAAGTCATGATGCTGCAAGCAAATTTTATGGTTTTATTGTCCATAAAATGGGGCCAAAATATTTACATAAAAACAAAGCACTAACTCTTTTTATATACATTTCAATGTATAAATGTTGTCATTTCCTATTTTTCTCACCTTGAGCTCTATTACATGAATGTTTTGTTGGACAATTTATAATATTAAGTATATTTTATGTTCTGGCAAAATCTTTTGATCCCACAGCAATTAGTCATACACCTTGTATCTTAACCTGTTATCTAGAATATTTCATCTACTAATAGCTGTGTTTGGAAGGCTGTTACCAGAGGGACAATAGATGACATAGAAGTCTAGCTTTATACAAAAGATATGTGTGTTATTCTTGTTATGCAATAACAGCAAGCAAGACTTGACTCAACTAAAACTGTTTTGCTTTCATGGTGACTATAATTCTGAAGCGATACATTTGACGATCAAAGGGCTGGAAAATCTGACCTGTGAGGAAAGACTGAACGAGTTAGATCTTTTCTCCCTGGAAAAGGGAAGATTCAGGGAAGAGCTTCCCCACAGAATTTCAGTTTTTAAAGCATGGCTACAAAGAGGGCAGAGGATCTCCCTTCTCAAGGACGCACACAGAGAAGAAAAGGGGCAAGGTATACCAGTTATTCCAGAGCAGGTTTCCATATAAGAAAGAAATCTTTTACAGCAAGTACAATCAATCATGGGAACAACTTCCCCATGTGGTAGAGTTCTCTTCCCTGGAGGTTTTCAAGGTGCAAATGAGCAGGATGCTAGACAATCTGATCACAGCTCCCTTTTCCATGAAAGGCTGTATCAGACAGTCTTCAGATGTCCTTTCCAGCCTGGGCTGTTCTGTGATTCTCAAAAATTACCTTTTTGTAAAAAAAACTCCTGGTGTTCAAGAATTTAATTTTCAATGTGTTTGAAGGTTCCTGGGCAATACGAGTAAAAGATACATATCTACAGGTACTTTTATTTCCAAAACTGTCATTCATGATAATGTAACAGACTAAAAAGATCAGGAATTCATAAAGCCAAAGGGCATTATGAATAAAGACTTATTAAGACCACTAATGCAAAGTCAAGGCTGGTGGGAAACTGAATATTTATACTGTAGAATTGAAGCAGTATATGATTTTACAGCTAAAGACTAAAACATAGTACATATATAAAAAGATCACCCAGGAATGTAAGTGGTACATTACCTTCTGAGCCTGAGTAATTGAGTGTTTTACCTTGCAATCATAAGGTATAGATGAGGTGAGGGAGAGAATGGACAATCCTTATTCTTCTACATCAATGCTTCTTCTGTATGGGCAATTTCTTCCAAATCTTCACGTTTATCTTCCAGGAAAGATAAAAGGAAAAGGGAGAGAGTGGTTCCCTTGGGTCCTCATCCTCCTGTGCATTTTGGACATTAAGATGAGTGAATGCACCACTAACACTGTCAGCTCTGAGTTCACCAGGCAAGTAGCCCAGCCAGCCCATAGCAACAGCACGGGGGTTTTAGGGAATCGCAGGTGTTTCCAGCCTGATAATCACATTAACTTGTACCTATATTTTCTTAGAAACATCTAAGACTTATGTGCAACATAAGAACAGTTACATTTCTAGTAAACATGTTTTCTTATATCTTTACAGATGCTAAGTCTGACTAAACAGTCTGAGTTCTAGAAGGAAGTGAATACCACGACAGATGCGCTTACAAAGTGCCCTAACATCCAATGAGTCACATGTACAGATCATCATAGGAAATTATCACCTCTCAATCGTGGCTCTTAAACACAAAAACTATGCCACTTGGCCTGTATGGATGAGAAGTGCATTTAAAGAATGAAGGAGATCCATGTGTAAGCAAGACACTGAAGTAAGTCGAAGGATGACTATGATTTACTCATAGATGGAAGCAGCCTGCACAGACTGAAAACACAGGTGTGTGAAGTTTAGACAATGTTTCCTAGCATAATCTTCCACAGTTTTCCTACTTTGCCTCTATCGTTAAGGGAAAAATCAGACGTGTTACTCTGCATGCTGTGTGAGAAGAGATCTCTCCCTGGAGCAGAAAACAGATCTTCATGAAATAGAGACATCCCTTTCTGAGAGGAAAACAAAGGAAAAAAAATTGCGTATGTGCACTGACAGCACCAAAGAAAATTAATGTGTGTTCACAAGAGGCCGAGGAAGGATGCCAAGGATTTCTCTAGTTTGTGCAGACACCAATACTCTGAGGCTTCAAGTGAACCACCCAAGCTATTTTCTGACAAACCAGGAGAAATCCAACATACACAAACCAGAGGAGCAGGATTTGAAAAGAGCCCAAATGGAGACTCAGAATCTCTGTTATTTTCTCACGTTTTAAGAGTTTATGGTATGCTGTTACATTTCCACGTGACACTCTTCTCAAGAGAGAGGTGTTGGGGTGGTCTTTAATGAATAGTAGGCATTTATTCTGGCTTATACTTCAAATTTGAACAAAAGCCTATTTCTTAATCTGAGGGTCATATTTCCACCTTTGGCTTTCATTTTGCTTTTTTTTCACGTGCTGAATTTTACTTTTTTTTTTTTTGAGAGACTCTGATTTTGAGTTTGAACTTTTTTTTTTATGTGCCCAAAGAGACACTTTGAGCTAGAAATGCATGAGAGGTCAGTAAGTGCTCATAGCCTTTAAACCTCTGTCCAGTTAGTCCAGTATGGCATGATAGTGAATATTAGAATTGTGGACTTGACAATTTCTATTCCTCAGTTTCCTCATCTCTAAACAAGGTTTGTTGATAAGGGTAAAATTATTCATGTACTTAAATTACATGTAAATAAGTGTCTAACATATGTATAATCTCTCAGCCTGTATATTTCTTGAATTTAAAAGGTACTTGGAGGTTCACTATAGGTTCGTTTCTATCAGAGGGAGAAGTCTCCCCTCAATTCTGCATTGTTATACACAAAATCAAAATATTGGTGCTGGCAAGCTGCTGGCTGAAAAGCACAGTGCTGTAAGGTAGCTGAGACACCAGGGACCTCAGCTGCTCTGCAGTACAGAGGAGAAATGAGCATTTTCAAATTACAGAGCAGTTTGGGGATGGCAGTAGAAGGAACGGAGCCTCTGAAGGCAAGAAAGCTGCCTGTGGGCAGAGAGGGAAGGAAAGGGGAGATGGGTAATTAAGAACCAAGTGAGGAAGATTAAAGAACCATGGGAGTCCTCCTGAGCAGAGGGCGTTGGGCAGCCAAGAGGGCCATCATCCCAGCTTCTTGCTTGTCACAGAATCAGGTAAGTTGGAAAAGACCCTTAAGATCGCTGGGGTCAAGGATTGCTGGGTAATACTATATTAGAAAAGTCAGGAATTCAGTGGATAGGACTCTTCCGACGCATTTGTGATATGCTGGTGCCCAGATCCAGGGAAGGATGGAGACGAAGATATGAAAGAAGTATTAAAAGTAGCTGGACTAGACAGAGAAGACTAAAAACACAAATAGCAGGAAAGAAAAGATAATGACTAATAACCTTCCAATTGAGTAAGCTAGATAATCACAAGAGAGTAAACCAGAAATAGGCTAGTATTAGGGTGGAAAAGATCTTGTCTTTCTTTCTGTGAGCTGCTCCAGCTTGTCATCTATATAGTCAAAATAACTTCTAATATTAAAAGAATTAATAGTCATTATCTAACTCCAACATTCAGACCATTTCTAACCCTTTACCACAGCCTATCTTTACAGACTGTACCAGTAGCTGACTTTATCTGCAGTGCAACCAGGCTACAAAATGGAGCAGAAACAAAGCATTACTTAAGGTCATGGAATCCATGTTGTGTTTAAAATTTATCAAAGACATGTCAAACACAGTTAAATCTATAGGAACTGGTAACTCTAATCTTCAGTCCCCTTTTGCCCAAACCCAACTGGGCTGAAGTTTGTTGGCAGAGGATTGTATTTTTGTGGTTTGTCTAATAAATAGACGAACTGATACTTCTGTCTTTTGGATTACAAAATCATGTGGAAAATAAGTATCAGCTTGAGATAAACATCCTAATCCTTTGTCTCCTACATTTTAAAGAGCTTTCTAGTTCAAACATATGTTTGAATCACTTACTACTAGAATAATTTTGTGAGTTGCCTGGAACTAACTCCTCAAACTACTGACTTGATGATGGCTATGGTGGCTAAAAGAGAGTTCTGAAATTTTCATTTTGTCTTGGCAAAGTTCAAGATAAAAAGAAAATATCACCAGGAGACTACTTGTTTTAGGCAAATCATGTATGACAGAAAAAAACAAAACAAAATATGATAGGCAGAATATGTTTCGAAGAATGAAACCTGGGAATAGACAATAAATTAACCACTTCTTGCAAATGTGGGAAGTTCCTATGACAGTGAGCTTTACGTATGTATTAGCCAGAAATCCAGCTGCTCAAAGTCCAATGGAGAATGACAAATAGCCTGAAGTACTCTGTGGCTGTAATGTGTTTTCCTCAATACTGGACTTGACTTCTACACTTAATCAAAAATAGTTAAGATTTGCTTATATTTTATCCTCATGCTAATCACTGACTAGAGATTTGGACTGGAACTACAGGAGGCAGTTGTCAATATGAAAATGTCTTCATTGGTTTTGTTAGTCTCAATGCTTTTTTGGTCTCTATATACAGGAAAAGACCTAGAATAAAGTGAAGTACACCCATTAGACAGCACTTTTGGTAGTATAATTTATTTCCTTAAGGGAATTTGTATAATTTTTTCAAAGGCTAGGTCTATTAAAATTGTTTTGTCATACAATCATGGAAAAATTTAGGCTGGAAGGGACCTCTGGGCTTCACCTAGGCCAGATTTTTGGAGTAGCAGTATGAAACTAACTTCAATGCTAAAACAGGTTTCTCAGAATCTTCACTGGGTACATCATTAAATCAACCATTGTGAACATTATCTATACAACCAGAATTTCCCTTTCTGCTTCAGAGAAGAGATTGTTCATGTCCTTTCTTGCCTCCCCCTACATCACGAAGTGGAAGACAGTATTTAAATTCACTCCTAAGCCTCCGCTTCTCCAGAATGAACTCCCTCAGGCTCTGCCTCTGTGTTGGATGTTCCAATACCCTGAGCAGCTTCTGAGCTTCCATCCATCTGCACATCTCTCTCTCATCCCAGGGGACCCAGAGCTTGACAGGGTATTGCAGAGGCAGCACTGCAAATGCCAAATCATCCATTATCATGTCCCTTTGACTTACTGCCGAGGCTGCCACTAGTGTTTCTCCTGTAATCACTTTTTAAGACCTACACTCGCTCATATAGAAATCTCTTTGAATTCTAAACAATTAAACTAAAAAATTATTTAGAAGATCTCAGAGATAAAATTTTTCTTGGGAATCTAATTTGGGAATTTCTCTAGATTGTGTGAGTTTAAAGATCTGTATTTCTATCTCAGAGTAGCTAAATCCCTACCCTAGACTAATGCTGAAATATAAGCGGTATTATGAAAGAAATCAGGAATAACTTATCATGTTTCTAAAGACAAATGACAAACCATTTCTTATACCGCTTTTCTTGCCTAATTTTGCTTTGTTTGGAATCAGAGAATTTTTGAATAAAAGGCAAAATCTTATGTTGTTTTTTCTTTAAATTGAATTTAATTCATATGATATTGTAATATTTTTTTTGGATAGCAATATGTATAGGAAAATGCTCAAGGAAATTGTTCCATTTTTCCCAACAGCCACAAAAGTGTGAATGTTTCCCTTAGAGTGGGGTTGAGTTCTTCCCCTTCCAGGAACAACTGAGCAGAGGAATGCAGCTGAACAGCTTTGCTTAATTAGTCAGTTTATCTGAACTAAGGATGGACTAACACTCTTAGGACAAACAGTATAGAAGAGGGTTGGCAGTGATGAAGAAGAAAAACTGAAGACTTGTTGAAAGAATGAGCAAGAAAATAAATTTCAGCCTGAATTAAGACCTTAGTAAGTAGAATAACATATATTTTAAAACCCTTGCTTTTTACCCATATATCTGTGTATTTTACAAGCTGGGATGTTGAATTGGGGCATTCTGAGCTAGTCAAGAGAAGAGTGTATGTGTGTCAGGGGAGGTGGGTGGTTTGTGCTCTCTTCATTTTGTGCCCTCTTCACCTGTATACACGTTGCATAGTGATCTGTTTAAAGCTTGTATGACCAGACTCCTTATGAGTTGACTAATACTGCCTTCTTACAATAACTTGGATGTCTCCATATATATATTTTTGTCTCATATTTTAATTTTATTGGATTAATTTATTTGATTTGTGTATTTTTTTTAACATATGTACTATAACTATCTTGGTGCACATCAGATTCCAGGTCTTTCTCCCATTTGTACGTCCATCTTCAGATCCATTAATCCATTATTCTGTTCAGATAACTCAGGATATATCTTCTAGGCCAAAAAAAGCAACATTTCTAAGTGATGGTAAACTACTTTTTTCATTTTTATTTCATTTTATTTTATTTATAACATACCTTAAAACCATGAAAAGTTTAAGTTCCTTTACCTGCCTACAGCACTCGCACAACTCCCAGAAATATTCTTTTCCTTTGGATATCTTTCTAATTACTATCACTGCTGAATAACCAATACTATGGTTGTTTGAATTAGTCATAAGAACCCCAGAAGTGCCATCCTTTGAGACAGATAAATAACCACAATTTATTCTTGAATAAAACTTAGCATTTGCCATAAATTCCCAGAGGCATATTTGTATTTCACAAAATCTTAGTACATCACATGGTGCACAGTGGAACATATTTATTAGCATAGTCTAGTCTAGTACTGCTACCTCTTACATTAGCATGTATTTAGTAGGATCAGAGAGGACTGTTAGAAAGGAATTTCTCATGCAAGACTACACTCTGGTTTAGGGGTAGATATGTTTCCTAAGAAGTAGAATGAACAACAAACAGTGCAAATACTAATAGGAGCAGAAATATCTGTTAAATGGATGTTGCATTATGAAATAATGGATGTAGCTTGTGCTTTTTGTATTTTCAAGTAAATATTTGTGCACAGTTCATATGGTTCTTGAAATAGAAAACAAGTTAATTTTAAAGGCCAGGTCTTCAATTGTTCAAAGCATAAACATTATACACTGAAAACAAGTTCGGGCTTTTACTTATCTTCCAGGGTTCCTAGTTATCTTCTTCTCCTTGGTCTGTGCTCCAGGATTAAGTACGTCTTGTTCTGGTTCAGCATAAGGTTTGGATATATACAGAAAAAGATTCCCTGTGGAAAATAAGAGCCCATGGCTGGACTGCAGATATACATGAGTGAATATTGAAGCCCATGAAATTTCTTCATTTCTTCAAAGTTTTTTTCTCTGGTTTAAATTCTTGTGCGTTTCCACAGAGAAGTCATTCTGGTACAGGAGTCATCAAGTGCACCAGCACACTGTCTCTGGAGATCAGAGATTAATCACTGGGTTGAATACCTGATATTTTTTCAGCTGTGGCTTGTGTCCTTCCAGGATATATCTAACCTCAGTTTACTTGACCAATGAGGGTTTAGAAGCCCTTGATCCTTACCCTACTAGCTCAAGATTTTCACCACATTGTCTTGTCAGTAGGAAAACTCCTTAAGACTTATTTCAGTGCAGTCTGTCCACAGCCTATTTTTTCCAATCTGCAGCTACTTCTGCAGTGGCTGTAGGAGCACAGTGGTGAGACTCCTGCACCTGCACAGTGAGCTGCTACAAACCCCCAGCTTGGTGTGATGGGTGAGGTCTCAGGTCTGGTTGTGTCCTGTGCCCTGCCCCACATGCAGCTCTGTGGACACTGGGCTGCTGTGGGCTGCTATGCCCAGCACTGGCTTTTGTCTCTGAGCCAGCTTGGAGACTCTCCACTCTAATCTCCTGTAAATCCGGCTCCAGGGTGGAATGACAATCACTTGGTGGCTGCAGATTAACAAGATTATATAGGGGCTTATTAGGCATATTAGGTTAAATTCAACACAGGACTTGGATGGAATTGGAAGATTCAAAACTGACTTTATAAAGTCAAGCCAAACTTTATTTTAAACTCAGTTGTGTGAACTGTATAGCCCTAAACACTGTAGGCAACTCTGTAATTGTCTGCTGTTTCTGCAGTGACCATAGTGCTCGGTTTGGGCTGAGGTGATAGAAATAGTCTCAACTAGGAATCTGCTCTGAGCACACTGAAAAGGTCTCTAAGCAGGTGCATTTACTGCATGCCTCAATGCAGCAGCTAGGACTAGACCTGACAAAAAGAGGCAGCCATGGGCCTGAGCTGGAGGAGTGGCTTCAGTGACCTCTTCACTCCAGTGACTTCCAAAGGCTTGCTGACCCCAAGACACAGGTTGTCGGCTGCTCTTGAGTGGCTGAAGGGATTAGGACTGTATCAAGCTGCAAAAATCACACTTTCTTTAACCCTTTGTGGTGAGGTTGACTCCAAGGCTCTGAACCTGGCTCTGTACTGGAGTGCCGAGAGCACTTATGCCACAGCCTCAGGCTTTCTCTTGGCTATACTTTTTTCCCTAGCAAACCTCATGTTCACTGCTACACATTCAGTACCATTTTTCAGGACAGGTTATGGCAGTGCCTTTCCAAGTCTCCACTAGTCTGAGCCTGATCTATAGAAACTAGAGGAATGGGACTGATTCTCCTTATGCTACCTAAGAGACTGAAGCAGTTTCCTACTTCCTAATGCTGTTACAGGGGATTAGAGTTGCATTGCTAGAAATGTTAACACCGTAAATTCATAGGGGAAAAACAAATAGGCAGTGGGTGTTAGTCTGTTCCCACAAAGAATGGCTGCTGGTATTGTCTTCACAGCAGGTTTCTGAGCTGTAAATCTCTGAAGCTATAAGTATGTCGTGGTTACAAAAGACAAACTCATCAGCACACCCTGTGACTCACTGTCCATGTTATATGTCTTTCTTTAAAGCATTTTCATAGTACTGAGATGAAAACTCCTCAGAAAACTCCTCATGGGTCAGCCCCAGTCTTGAAAACTAACACAACTGTTCAGTACTTTCTGAAACACCTCACTAATGTTTTAGAATGACCCCGTACTCTGGTGGTCAGAAAGTTGCAGCAGAATAAGATGCAAGCGTATTGCATGACTGACTAACTAGGACTTACCCTTTCTTCTTTTGTTTGTTTTTCTCATGTTATTTTCTTCACCCCAAGTGTGCAGTTAACTCCCTACTCTTTATCTACTGGACAGTGAAGCAGAATGCCAAACCTGGGTTTTGTAGTCACTACTGTGTAAATATTTAATATCAATGATAATGGTTCTTTGGGAAAAAAGTGTGTATCACCCATAAGTGTTACTGGCACTGCTATTACAGTCTCCTGGATCCAAGCCAGGAGGTCTGGCAGATGGTAGAGGAAGCAGACTTAGACCCTTAAGTGAGGCACTAATGTAAATACAACAGTGTGTCCTCTGTCAGTGCCTATTCAAGCACTGTGTGGTCACTTTGACTGGATGGTGCTGTGTCTGAGGAAGCTGCTGTGATAATTGTGGACCCAAGGCTGAGTTCCAATAAAGTTCATGTGGAGAAAGATACTGGCTTGAAAAGAGTTCTGAGAAAAACAACTAGATTCTGGAGTCAGCTTCAAATTTACTTAATTTATTATCATCCATGTGACCAAAGATGAAAAATGCAGAATTTCTTAGACATGTTAATTCTTTAAATATTCAGCTCATGTGTTCTTCAGAATGCTCTGTAAGGTAAGATCGAATGAAAAACAGCAAGTACTGGACTGGGTATTTCAATAAATAATAATTCTGTACTAATGTATTAAAACTTAATTTAAAATACTTGTTCCTTTTTTTTCTTAGCCTAAAGTCCCTCTTAAGACAGGTGTTATTGTCTTTTACAGGCTTTTGTTGCAGTAAAACAGACTGTCTGACATGAAAACTGATGAAATGAAGAAAATAAATGCTTGTTTCTCTGAGGACTAACCTCACTGATCTTTCTTCTTTCAACTTTATTCTAGTACAATTAGTGGCTTAATATTCAGGCAACAGATTAGCTTATCTGCTGTGTATTCCTTCCACCTTCAGCTGACTTTGTTCCTTATGTACTATTCAGCATCTTCCCTCCTGAGGAAGTTAAGGCTAAGTACTTATCACCCCAATGCAGGGAGTGAATGTGCAGGGCATAGGAAGAGCTTTCTTGAGGAACAGAGAGGTGTGTCTCATGATGCATTTGGTTACTGTACACAGGAGGGACAGAGTGAGCCCTGAGCAGCCTCTACCCCATTAGGAGGGCAATCACGCCTCCCATCAGCCATGCACTGACTGAAATTCCACTTGCAGACAGAGGGGTTGGCTGTTTTCACTGACTGGCCAGAGCCCTTTCTGCTCACTGGAAGGGAAGGAAGAGGTTCTTCACTTTCTCACCCTTTCTCTTGAGTGCCAGCACAGCAGAGGATGCCCAGCAACCCCCCCTCTCTTTACTGATTCACAGAAGGTTTGTTTCTATGGGGAATCTTCTGATTGAGAGGAGTGTGTGTGTGTATTGCAGCTTTTATCTTCTGGAGGAACTGTTCTGTAACTATGGCATTCCTTGGAGGCAAAAAAATTCTTTAGTGCTTTCTTTAATTGATGTAAGCGTAGATTAATCATATGCTAACTTGGCAAGTGACTTTATTAAAAACCATTTCTGTCTTCAAGCACAGTAAAAAGCTCATTTAAAAAAGGAAACAAAAATTCATGGGGAATTTCAGCTCCTTGTGTTGTAAACTTGGGGTCTGGCATAAGTATTCTAACCAATATACAAGGGAAAAATCTTGCAACAGTAAGATCTAAAGAAAAGGTATAGTGGTTTCTTAGAGTGTGTAGTAATTTATGTGGAAACTTGTAACAGATAGATAGGGACTCTTGTACCCCTGTTTGTGTATAAGAGGGATGATCAAATATTTATGTTAATGGGAATTTTTCACTTGATCTTATGGCATCTACTCTGAGTCTAAATACATTCTGAAAACTGTGAAGGATGTTTTCTTTGCACCATATCCTTCTTAACAAAATAAATTAAGGCATTCCTTACTCAGCCAAGGGTCCTAGTTCTGTTTTACATATGTTACTTATGGTGATGCAATTCCGGGGGCAAAGAATTACGCTGATCTCCTGAAAACAGTGGAAAGTACTGTAGGCTTAAGTTGAGGTTGTAATCTTGTATCTTTTTTTATCCATTATCTTTTTGAGTCCAAAGGTAGAAAAAAGCCATTCACAGAAAGCACCCTTTGCTTAGATACACAGTGTGAAAGGCAAGCAAAGATCACAGACTGCCTCAAGTCTGTCAAGAACATCAGAAGAACAAACACATCCGTTTTTAATAACCTTCAGAGTTAACTTATTTGGAATAAATTTTCACTTCAAGATTTTTGAGAAGAACAATACCCAACACCTGTAAAATACTCTCCTCCTGCAAGCACTTTTTGGATCATCCATCCTCAGAGGTAGGAGACAATAACTGGCAATACCGTAGACTTTCTTACCTGCTTGCTTTGAATTTTGTCTCTATGTTTCTGTTCTAATGGTTCTAACATTCTAACCAGTCTAACTGGTTGTCCCCAGACTTCTGGAGAGCTACATTATGACTAAATCACCATAATATTTGGAAGAGCTAAAAATTCCCCTTCCACTAAATCATAGATTCAAAACTCTAAGGCTGAAAAAATGGAAGTTAGGAAGGTCAAGAACCTAGTTTGACAGTGAGTACTTCCCTCTTGTACAGGTAGACTATTCTAGTGAATGTATTTAATGATAATTATAGGAGGATGAATCAAAATATATATAAAATGTGTATAAAATCCAAATCCTTTAGTCTCAAATACTGTGATGGCTGGTCTGACTTGCTCAGTCTCACTGTCAGGGAGCTGGAGAGCCAGCTGATGTCAGGGTCTGCATGCAGCCCTGTTTGCTCCTGAAGCAACCTGATACTTCCCAGGCTCCTAGTCCAGACTGGATTGATTCTCTCCCTATAGGCCCCTGTTCTTCTCTCACTAACCTCATATTTCTCATTCTTCCCTTCCTTTATTCCTACACAGATAAAGGGTTCTGTTCCTCTGCCTGAAGGTGAGACTTGCTCTGTGTTGCTCAGTCACAGTGCTGAGAGGGTAGGGGTAAAAGAGGAGGAAGCAGATGGCTGTATGGAGAAAAAAAACAATGGGGAAAAATCTATTTCTCAGTTTTCATAATCTGGGGTATGTGTGGTGGTGTAGTGAGTTTTGGTTTTTTCTGTTCTGTTTTCCAAAACAAAACTTTCTAAATAGCTCTATGCTGAAACATGGAGCAGACCCATCTATCCATTGCCACATCCTAAACACCTGGTACTGCAGGGATGTATGCTTCCCAGTGAGCATCATGTCATAGTAACAAAAAGTCAGATTAGAGGTTCTATAATTTCTGTATATGTATAGGTACAGCAAATCACTGAAGACTAATCTTCAGTCCTTCTTCATATTAAAAAAGTGGCTGATAAGAAATAGGAATTAACTTCCTATCTCTGCTGCAGGCTATAATCCAAACTGCTTAAAGACAGTCAGTCTCTATTTCTGGATTTCCAGTCAGACAAAACTAGTCCATGAATGAGAAAGAAGAAAATGGACAAGTAATGGAACAAGGGGTTTTCCTTCTTTTCCCCAGTGCACTGAAACAGAGGAATCCTACCAAGGGATACGGCTCTCTCAGAGCTTTGTCTTAGCAGACAGAAGTTGTTCCTCATTCTTAAACTGTGTGTTATAGTGGAGGGGGCAATGAGGCTTTTGGCTCTTATTAGACTTTTACTAGGAAGAAATTTCATGAACAAACATCATAGACAATAGGTAGAAGGAAAAAAAGTAGAGATTTGTTTGGAAAGGGAGTTGTCAAATCAGTTTTCTCTAATTGAGAAAGGATTTTGAGGTGCGCCACAGAGTTCAGAGAAGATGTTTATTACTGTTACATTACTTTATTACTGCCTCTTAGTTTACAAATTGGGAAGGTTTTTTGTGGTCATACAACAATGATACATTTTAATTTAAGTTTAAAAGAAGGAACAAATAGGTAATATTGGAAGCTACCTGGATTTCCAGCTCAAAAAAAACCCTTCAGATTCTGTAATAGGAAGCTATTCCAGTACAAATCTTTTTCATTGCAAACTGTTTTTAAAAGGATTAAAAAAACCCCTATTTGAGCTCTTGAGCAAGTGAAGCAGATAAAACGAGATCATAAAAAAGAGCCAGGAAAATTAGAAGTGAGTGGTATCAACTCCTAGATTTGGACAAGGGGTTTGGAGTTATTTTACACTGCCACAGAAACCAAGTCATTTAATTTCATGCAAAACCACCTAACAGTAACCTTGAGGAGAAGAAACTGTAGTTAAAAAATGTTTTGTCTGCCAAGCTGTCAGTATTTCAAGGCAATACCTGCAAACTTGAAAGAACATGTAGAGAAGAGGGCAACTTGAAAGAAAGTCACAGCTGGATTCCTCTCTCCTTGAATTTTTGAAAAAAAAGTTAAGCCACGTGTGATCAAAAGCTGTGAGATCTTCTCAGTCTCCTTGCAGTTCTCATGGTATCCCTTTCATTGCTTTCGTATCTACAAGATCCCTCACTGTGAACTCCAAGTATTTCCTTGGGAATTTGGGTAGAACAATCAGTATCAGTAGTTCAGATCACTTCAGCTTAGAGACAACAGAGAATTAGGATAGGTTTAGATGGTCACTGTCCAAATGCAGTAGAAGTCTTCTCCTCCATGTTTGCTTTCATGTACAGCTTACCACAACAGAAGTGTAGATCCAAGGAGTAAGATCCAAGAAGTAATATCACATGTAATCTGCTGTCTCTAAAATCTGTGATCAGTCAGAGATTGACAAAAAAAACACAAACAAGTCTCGATTTGGCCAGAGAGGGCTGTGGCTTCTGTGTAACAATCTGCCTAGGTAACTATGAGTCAGAGCAAAGGTGTACACATAAATGTGGTGCAATCTAACCTCTGATTTGAGAGATTACCTTGTCCTTGGTATATCCTATCCCACAAAGGATATTAGATCTTAATCAGCTGATGTAGGTCAGGACAGAGGTCACTTAATGAGGTCTGAATGCCGTAGAGCCTGGTATGGTACACAGTCTTTGGCTGTTGTATCTGTTGTAGATTTTGGGGTGAAGAATGAGCATAAGGTAATGTCCCCATAAAGAGACGAGGAACAGCATAGCCTGTATTAATTTCAAGGAATTAAATTACTTACACACAGAGAAAGGAGTTGAAGAGTTAAAACTAGGGTTTCAAACAAAATTGAAGCTGGGATAATTGCAAACAGCAGGATATTGCAGCAGTGCTTTGCACCTGGAGGGAAACAAATATTAATCAAAATGATCAAGAGACAAATCCAGCCATGAGGATGGGGGGGCCATGAGGCAGAACCGAGCCTCAGATAACTTGTTATGGTCTTGCACAAATAGGAGGAAAGGCAAGATGGGGACAGCAGCTTAAGGAGGTCATGAATTAATTTCATGCTTTAACTAAATCATTTGAGGGGAAGTTATAGAAAAAGAAGAACAGGAGAATGAATGAAGAAGATCACAAAAATTTTCCAAATTTCTGCTTCAAGAGAACAGCAAAATCTCTTATATCTGCAGAAGGTAGCATTTACCCTACTTTGCTGCCTTGAGGACTGTTGAAAGCGTATCAAACTAGAGCTGACACCAGCATTTAACCATTTCAAGCAGTTAGATATATTGAGGGTATTCCATGAAAATAGCATATATGTTTGTAGTGTACGAGCTTATGTGTCCACCCAATGCAGCTTTGATGGCAGGTACTGTGGAGAGAAAAGTTACTATGGTATGTCATCATTTTCCTTCCTTTGAGAGAGTAAGAATTCATACAGGAGTAAGAGAGGCTACATTAAGTATTTGCCTATCTTATTCTGGCACACCAGCTGTTTCTTACAGGCTGGAGAGAAGCTGTAAGCCTCTTTTGCAACAGTGATTACATGAGTCAGTTTTTTACTGTTCCTGCTTCCCTGCGTTATGCTTTTGCAGTCTAATGAAACAATCAGGTAAGTTTCCAGCTGTTAATTAACTGCATGTGAATTGATTTTTTCCCTTTTAGGGAAGAAGTGGAAATATCAAACAGAGTCTGTACTAACTAGGAAAACACCGTCATGAGTTTCAGTTTAGACAAATTCATGGTGTTTCCATCTTCTGTGGTGATTCTTCTCTCAACATCTGTTAAAATCTTGAGTACAAAGTTGGAAAAACTGAATGCAGTGGCATTATTATCATGTTTGCTTGCAGATTATCAGTTTGCTCTCATGCAGCTGATAAAACAGTAATGGTTCTATTTAAATGTCATACCATTTGTTGATAATCAGTTATTAAACCACAGAGTGGATATTTGCTCTACATATTTCTGCAGAACACCATATTACACCTATTAAACTGTTTAATCTGAAGCTTAAGTGCCGCACAGAAGATTCTATCAGGGACAGGATTAATTATGTTGTCTTCATCTCGCTAATTGATATATGACATTTTATGGAACATCAATAAACTCTTTTAGAATTAACTATCTATGGAGCAGACCTCATTGTTGCATTTCATACTGGAGAGTTTTATGTTCACAGTTTAGCTGTCATGAGGGTGGGGAGAAGAAGAAGAGAAAATGTACATAAGACCAGAGGAGGATTTTACTATACCTATTGCTAAAAGTTCTCAGTTCCTATAAGACACATCTGTTTCTGCTGCTACAGTTATCTGCCTGGCTGACCTCTCATTTTTGACCAGACCTAGTTCCCACTAATCGAGAATCCACTCTATTTTATAAAATAAATGAGAGGGAAAAGGTTAATCAATTTGCCTCTTTTCCTTGTGCCCCTCCATAGTGAGATTTGTGAATAATGGCGTTACAGCAGATCGTGGGGGTCCAGAGCACACTCAACATTTATGACGTGCACAAACCTTTGCTGTGCAATGTCAGTGAACAAAAACCACTCTCAAAGCCTGATGTGCACACTCTCCTCTTGGAGAGAGGTTGGGCAGGGAAAAAGGGAGCAGGCATGCCAGACACTGGTGATATGTAACACCCTGAGGGATTGTATTCCTCAACCACAAAGACCAGGCAAGTACAAAATCTCTATATTTTTGCTCAATTACAATATTTATTTTTCCAGGACTTTAGGCATAGATGGTCAGAAACTTGAGGCACTCTCCTCCAAAGACTCTACAAACCTGTTGTATCACAACTGAAGTAGAAACAGCATAAGCAATCATCAAATAAGATGGGAGTGAAGGGGAGAGAATTTTAATCAAATGTTTTATGAAGTGGAAATAAACAACTGTGCAAGGAATTTCATTTCAGGAATCTTGAGGGGATGAAAAATATGCAGAAAAAAGAAATTAATTAAATATTGTCCCAAAGGCAAACTAATAACTCAAAGTAGTCTGATAAAAGTCCAGTCTTCTTCAAGATGTGCTTGGCTGCCTCTGCTCTTCACTTCCTATTCTCAGCTTCTTGCTCTAAGAGGATATTTACATTGAGGACTCTACCAGCAAGAGGCTGCCTTTGTAGGCTGTAGTGCTCCATTATGTTGATAATTCCCCTTTGCTGGCTCTGATGCCCTGCTTCTCCCTGTCCTGGAGCATCTGGCTCCAGCTCAGGTTTGTCTCTGCTCTGAGTGATCTCTTGCACCAGTTCCTGGCACTACTGCAGCAGCTCAGGGAAAAAAAGTGAAGAATTTTACCAAAACAGACATTTCCTGTCCGGAACAATTCCTTTCTAAAATAAACACACCACAACACTCCTGATGGAGGACAAACCTAAGGCTGAGGTTGCCTGTTACAGCATTAGATGAGGGGAGATTCCTTGAGCACTTTGGGGAGATTATGGCACTCAACCACACTGGTGTTTTTGTTTGAATTTTAGTAAACTGGGATTGTGTTCTGGCTTGTAAAGCAGAGTGGTTTTGGAGCATGTGAACTGGATGTCTTGTAAAGTTTAGGAAAACAAGAACTGTTTTAGTGACTAATGTAGATACAACCTGTGAGGTATAATTGCTTAATGTAGCACAGTAGGAGTGTGCCCAGGGAACCAAGCCGAAAATGTAGGAATGTACACGTAAACCAGCACAATTTCACTTGGGAAGGGTATGGTTGATAAGTCTCACAATGAAAAAATTAGGGAAATTCCAGGTGAATAGTCAGAAAATAAGTTAAAATTGACAACCTGACGTATGGACCCTGTCAAACTCATCACCACAGGAAGCTGGAACAAAAAGTATAAATAAATGGAGAAGTGACACAGGAGAATGGAAAGTGGACCCAAATACATATTCTAAACTAGGAAGTTGTTAAAAAACCTATTAGTAGAATCTGGATGCAAAAACTTTCTTTGTTTCTCATTGCTTGACTAGTCAGCACTAGCCATTATAAGATGTGGCTCTGGGGCTGGACCCAAGTGAGTGCTGGCAAGTTTTATGGAAGTGAGACTGTTTGTGTAATTGTCTACCCCTTGCAAAGGTTCTGCAAGGAAAGGACAACTTGAGGAAAAGGACATCTGTCCTTTCTAAGTTAGCATACTTAGTCCAACATCCATAATTTCTGTCCTTCTCTGCATCTGCTGTGAGAGTAAATGTCCATTAGAGGATCTACTGCTGGTCACAGTCTGAAACAGTATCAGCATGAGGACTCCTTTATCAAGATTCATTTTAATGTTTTTCTTGTTTTGTCTGCCTCAGAGAACTCAACTGTCAGCTTTCTAAGACTATTCACAATGGTTTCAGGATCTTTCAAAAAAACCCCTACATGTTAGTCCATTACTGTGCATTTATTAAGGGTTTTTCTACTTTAATATGCATGTATAAGGAATTCATTTTTTCTGTCAATTAATGCACAAAGTGACCTTCTACAGCTCTTTGCAATCAGCTTCAGATTTGAGTGTCCCTAGTATGCTGTAATGCAAACTTTCTGCTCGCATTTGCCCTCCTTTTCAAAATAACTCAATAATAGGTTGAGAAATACAATTCTCAGATAGCCATATTGTAATGCATTGCTCTTTCATTTAATGGAATTAATTTGACACAGAAGTAGCTCAATTCAGCAGTATGATCAAGATCCTGTTTAGCATGGTGCTTTAGCACTTACATAACTTGTTTTTGTGCTTAGATACCATTTACTCGTATCCTATACTGGTCTGGAACAGTGAATTACCTTTCAAGTAACAAAGTCACAGGAAGTAATTAACCACTGATTTTCATTACAACCATAAATGGGAGGTAAGGGGATCTATAACCAAAACTCTGCTCTGAAGTTACCAATTATTTTAATAATATCTTGTGGAATAAGATGATGACTTTGAATATTCTTCTCAATGGCTTAGTATGTGCTACCTATAGATTCCTGCTTCTGTTCTCAGGTCAATGTTTTATTAATTGACAACATAAGTCTTAACATGAAAGTAATGCCCCTTGAACCAACAGCAAAGTGGAATGCAATAACATAGTGTCATTACAGGACTTTTTAGCCATACATGGCATGAGTCATGCACTTGGACATAATTCAGTCACTATCACACCCATTTCATATACTTGGAAATAAAACTAGGAACAATCTCACTGTTAGTGACTAACCTTATGTCAGTGTTCTTGCTTTCACGTACTAGTTTACACCATGAAATTACAGTTGCTTGTTCAGTTTTCAAACCTTTAACAGCAAGAGTGGGCAGAGGTCAACTGTGACAGAACTTTTAAGACAGTATTTAAGACTGAAGAGACCAAAAGGTTCCTACAATGGGAAATGCTTGAGTACACGGGAAGCAGAAAAGCTGGAATGCAGTAGCTGTCAGTAGCAACCCAAACAGAGGATATTGGGCTATATAAGATGTTATACAAATTTATGGCTTGGGAGGTTTGTGTTGCCCAAGAAGCTGTGCACACATCTGTCTGGACACTTGTGCGGTTCCAGAGTAGACTATCATAGTATCATAGAATCATTTAGGTTGGAAAAGACCTAAGAGTCATAAGGTCCCTCCTAAGCCTCCTTTTCTCCAGGATAAACAACCTCTGTTCCCTCAGACACTCCTTGTGAGAGGAGCTCCTGCCTCTTCATCAGCTCTGTTGCCCTCCTCTGATTTTGCTCCAGCACCTCAATGTCCTTCCTGAACTGAGAGTCCTGGAACTGAACATAGGATTCCAGATGTGGCCTCACCAGTGCTGAGTACAGGGAGATGATCCCTGCTCTAGCCCTATTCTTTCTCTCCATAGGAATATCTGGACCCAAAATTATGGTTTTCAGTCAATGTCCTTTTATTTCATAAAATGAGAAAAAGGATATTTTATTCACTCAAAATTACAGTGACTTTAATTTAATTTCTAATCTCTTCCTAGGATATGCTGTTCTACATACATAAACAGTGACGTTTACTGCAGAAAAATTGTTTTACAATTTGACCACAACTGAAGCAAAGATGATCTTCTTTTATGGAGAATTCCTTTTGCTGTCACTAGTGCTAACCAGCTGAGAGAGCACTGCTTTTGACAAGTAAAGATACTGTACTAAATGTTTGCAGTATCTTCTACCTCCCTTTCTAGACATCCCAGCTCAAATGACTCCAGTTTTCAGAGAAGAGAAACATGGAACAGAAACATTGCTCAAAGTATTGTTTATTGACAAAGAGGAAACACACCTTAGATCCACTAAGGATTTACTGTTAACTGTGAGCCTGTTTCTATAACTGAGATTTTAAGACTCTCACTATTAGTCCAGATGTACTTATTACAGAGAAAGAGAGAACAACAACACAGTCAACAGTGTTACCTGTACACTGCTCAGATCCTCCTCCTCTCCCTAGCATTGCATTTGTCCATCCCCTGCTCCTACCAAGGCTGACGGTTTCACCCTGGTGGGGGGTAGGTTATGACAATCACCTGCACCTCAAAGTCCTTTGGGGTTTTTTTGCCTGCAACTCCACAGCTTCTGAATTTACTATATAATGGTATCTTTTATGCATGTTTGATATTATTTCTTTGACAATTTCTTTGTTTGACTGGCAGTCACCCGGTAGCTGTGATCAGGCTCAGCCAGAAGCCCAACCTTCCCTGGTGATGAGGCAGGTCTGGGGTTCAGGTGTGAACTGAAGTCACCAAGTCAGGGGCAGATACAGCCCTGTCACCAACAGGCAAGTCCACAGTGACAAGGCAGGTCTGAGTCTGAACCGCAAAGTCAGACCCATAGTCAGGGTAAAGGTCTGGATCAGTTTTATCTGGACTGAGGACAGCAGCTGAGAACAACCCTTAGCGTGGAGGGAAGGTGGAGGGGAGTCCCCGCTGTTCCCAGAGGCTCTCCTCCCTGCTGGCTGCCGTGAGCTGCTGATAATGGTAATAACTAACAGACTTTGATCCCAATATCTTTTGAAATGCAAAGCAGGCACTTCAGCCACCAGCCTTTCCAGGGTTTCATAAGCCTTGGCAACGTAAGGGAGTTTCGTATATTTACGTTCATGTAATTGAAAGTTACTGAGTGTGACAAAGCATTTTTGTACCATTTCTTAAACTACAAAAAAAAGACATTTAAATGCCCCTGGAAACCACAGCTAAAGCTGAGAGAGGAGGGAGGACCTACCTTGCTAGCTTTTTCCTTCATTCCCCAGTTCCTCAAAGTGGGAGAAAAACACATATGTCCAAAACATGCAGAATATTACTATATTTACATATCAAGATTTAATTACACAAACTAAGGTAGTGCTACATGAAAGCCAATTTTTGTATTACATTACCTACCCCTACTTTTAGAGGGGAATATTTTGATAAAATCTCCTAACCTTCAAGAGAATAAATGGCAAACCACTGCTTGCCAGGTTTCATGAATCTGAGAATGGGACAATAACTTTTTACACAAATATCTCTGATTATTTTTAGTCCCTAAATGAAGAAAAATGAAATATCAAACCTAAAATGACAGCTAGACAAACTAAAAGGGTTTTGTACCCTGAAGCAAAGCTGGAATTGGGGTTGTTTAAAATAGCTGGACAGGTTGGATAGGGCAAAGTCTGGCAAAGTTTATTTTCCTAGCTTGATTTCCAGGACTGACTTTCACAAGAAAGTAACATGAGTGTATATTTCTACCCTGGGCTTGCTCTGCATCCTTTTTAGGCACATTCAGCCTTGCAAGGAATGTGTGTACTCCAGGCTCAAGCAGTGCTTGCTGCTCTCAGGGGACTGGAGCCTTGCAACTCAAGTTTTGAGCAAGCTAGTGACTGGCTGAGATTGCAATGTATGCAAAGGCATTTTGATTCTTTCCTCTCCACAGAGATCGAGAGTGATGTCTAAGGTTAGAAGAAGTCATTATACAAATGAGGATGATCTTTGAGTTGGAACACAGCTTTGTCTGTAGGGTTGGCAATTCAAGTGATCTTTCAAAAAGATCACCAGTTCTCCTCTGAAGATTTCAAGAGAAGTAGTAAACAATTCCTGCGTGTAATAACACTGCTCAAATATATTTGCCTTGGAAATTTTGAAATATTCTTAAGTGTTCAACCAAAAGGAACTCAGATGCTGGGTACTCTGCCTTCAGGATTGAGTCCAAATTTCCCAGCCAAGGAGGGCTTCATTTTGTGGCATCACCCTTCTTTATAACACAAATTACTTTAAAAATATTTCCTTTCCACCTGGCGTGAACCTGTACAAAGCAGTGGCTCTGGTCTTACCTCAGGGCATGACCTTACAACATAAAAGTCTCCACTTGTCAATATTTAATTCAACGTTTACTAAATGGTACATAGATGCTAGGATGATTTCACTGGAAATAACTTTGCAAAGATTTAACTAGCTTTACTCTACATGGAGGGTAATGTTGGAAATAACCCTAACATAATAAAAACATTAAACTCATGGCTCATAAGACTTTTCCTCAATGATGACGTACCAGACTTGCATGTGTACATAGGAAAAAATGGTTAAAACAACACTAATGGCCAGCACAGCAAAGGGTAATTATTAACCACTTTTTCTTGCAAAATACCTGGAAAATACTTTGCTGTAGCTGATCCAATGAACTGTTATATAAAATCAACAAAACCTGTTTTTATTTATTCAATATTCTTGTTCTGTTCCCCCCAAATCTGTTTGATCTCCTTGTACTGATACCTAAGTATTTGGAACTCTGAGGTTTTTAGGATGAAAGGACTGCTAAATAAAAATGGTCAGTGTCCTGTCTTTTCTCTCAGAACCGTGGTTTTAGCAGTGCAGGAAGCAGTGCATTTTCATAAAGGACATGCAGCCATAAAAAGACACCAAATTCCAGTTTTGGTGATTTGACTAAATGAGAAGCTAGATGTTCTCACTTTCACTAGCAAAATATTTATGCACATGGTCCATTTTCCTACGGAATTAGCTTTAAAACTACTTTGGCAGATCAGAACATTTTTATAGACCAAAATCTTAGCATCAGTTTGAGCCTGCATTTCCAAAGGGGCTTATCTGCATACAAACCAACTACATCTTTATGTGTGAATGAGCATTCACACATACAGCTACAGAACATTCTCCGGTTATCACGTTTTCTGTAGCATTTGTGTTTCCAGCTACCTAAAATTAAAAAAATCGTGGCAAACATTAAATTAAAATTTCACAAACTTCTGTCTGAACAGTTGCTTTGTAAGCTTTTAACATAGGCTTGCTTGTAAATATTCTATTTTTTCTGTTCTGGTTATGAATTCTGTCTTGTGTGGTACCTAACAAAGAAATTAATATTTTATTTGTGCTATTTCTTGGTCATGTCTGTGTAAGTTGCCCTTGAGATGTTTTTTTTGTATTCTGGCTCAGGATGAAACAGGCCAAACTAATAAACCTGAATCTAAATCTTGGGAAAATTTGGATCAAAGAGGTAGCATTGTCTAGTCTGAAAGGATTAGTTTTATCGTAGAATGAGCTGCTCTTCAATGATCATTGAATTAATGCTCTTTGAAGATGCACATGTCCAAAGCATACATAACTACATAAAATTTGATTTATAATGTAGCAGTGCCAACCTTATAGCCCTTCTTGCTATTTTCCTGTCCTTATGTTAATCATGGAACATGCTGAGTAACAAGTCCTTTCCGCAAATGACAGATGCTACAAGGAAGTAGCGCATCTTGGTTTTAGTTTTCATAACCTAATCGCCTGGGATTAATTAAAAAGTGATAAAGATTTCAGTTAAAATGTAGATTATTTGAAATGCAAATTTAATGTATATAGGTCTGGAAGGTATCATGTCTCACTTGTACCTGAGATACAAGATTTGTTTGAAATTCACCTGTCTGCTCCCTCATTCTCACTCCAGAGAATGAATCTCCTATTTTCTTTTAGTCATCATGTTACAGAGGGCTGAAGTACAAGACTGTATTTCCTGTTAACTGTAAGATATTGGATTCCAAGTCTAAAGACACTTTTACATAAAATGTGGTAGGGGAGACATCTTAAGGAGAACATCTTTCTTGTTGTTCAGAAGTGGTGTTTTCATGGATTAGCATCTTGTAACTGGAGAAGAATGTCTACGTTAAGATGAAGTAAATCTGATGCTAATATCTTTTGAGAGCCTCAGCAAGGTTTATGTAACAGGGCCAGAGGTGATCCGTAGGAGCTGCCAGAACAATCACAACCTGAAACACAAACCAAGCACCACATGCTCAATAATCCCACTTTCCCCAAAAGAACAAGGTTACTTCAAATCCCAGCCAGAGTTTACATTTTCAGCCAACTCACATCCGTACAGCTCCTTCTCTACCTAACACATCTTGGATACCTCAGCATCTGCAAGTTTAGGAATAGTCCAACTAAATTACCTATCAAGGTCCTTAGGAAAATACAGATGAGACTGATTTGACATACCTTGAATTTTCAAAGAAAGCAATACCTGTACGAGCAGGGAAAAGCCATAGCTGATAGCACCTTTTCATAATGGAGTGTTCTTATCTCTCTTAGCTTTGGGATATAAGAAACTTATAACAAAGTCAGAACTGCTACACCCTTGTCCTGTCCCATATTTTGTTCAATTTTTAAACTAACACTGATATGGATCTCCTCTCTATGGCACAAAGCCAGAAGAGCAGACAAGGTAAATCTTTTTTATTAACTACTGAGAGGTCAAATACTGTACAGTATGTTCTGTGCAGTACTGTCCCAGCCTTCTATAATCTTGCAAAGGGGTGACTCCTTGCAAGTACCACACATCATCTCGCTCAGGTATTGGCCCAAGACATCACTGTTAAAAGCTATTTACATCTCAGGTATTGGCCCAAGACATCACTGTTAAAAGCTATTTACAGCACATGGAATGCTGTGGGTGTTCCTCAGTATGGTCACTTGTAATCAGGTAAAAGTATAAGAATGCAAGTCCTAGCCTTAGGCACTTGCATTTCAAATGTCTAATGGTTCAAATACGGGAAGCAAAGCTTTTTCATGGTTTGTGGCATCTGAAACAAAGACCTCTTGTAGGGTATCACAGCCATACAAGGCAGTTTGTTTTCTATTGGGTAAAAAGAGACATTGGACAAATTCCAGCTGAAGCGTCATACTATTCTTTGTTTTTACTGTTAATTATTTATTACTTCTGAAAATGTATAAAAGAGTTAAATCTGCCTTTACATTTAATTCAATGGCTTACTTGTCCCTGTTATAGAGAAGAAAGCAGCAGTACCAATTCTGAAGAGGGCTGCTTCTGAACTGCACTGAACTTCACTGCAAGCAAAGAATACTTCAGATAAGCGGTGAGTAGCATCTAGAAGTTGGACTTGACACTTTGCAGCAAATTTGGCAATGTTCTCAAGGGGTTGACTTGGAGAGGGAAGAATAGATTTATCTCGGTATAAACCAATGTTGTGAAATTTATAAACAAATAATTTCTTGTGCTAGCCAAGTACTCAGCTTCTATGTAAGTAGTCATTAAATCTGAAATCTGTCTTCCTCTCCTAGAGTAACACATTTCTATGGAAAATAGCTTTAATTTTCACCAGAATTCATAGAAGGAAATCCACCAAAACTCAAGAATAACCCACAACAGAACACTTCACTTTAAGATAGAAACTCTATCTTTCCGCTTCTCAGTATAAGAGACCAGATTGTGACTTGTATGAAATATTGAAATGCAGACACAATAACTCATCATTTTGTAAAGGCACTTTAGGATGGATACTACAGGTACAGGAAAAAAATAGACATATATATTTTTTACCACTATGTTAACTGATTACTTACTAGACAGGTATTTATGGAAGCTGGGGTGTCTACAGTATTTGGGAATAACTTTTTCTAAATAGTTCAGTACCATAGGAATGCTCTGTGTCAAACTAGTGTCACACCCCACCTGATTCCATCAAAGGTATTTTAATATTGGGGCTGCTAGACATTTTTCATAAACAGTATAGGAAACATTGACTTGTACAGTCTCATTTGAATCAGAAGAAATCTAGTTTAACAAAACTACTTGAGAAGAAAAGAATCCCTCCAGTGTTTAATGGAGTTCCAGTGTACCTATTTTAACCATATAGTTATGTCACTTATCAGGATCTAACACATAAACTGTTACTGTTTTGGGGACACAGAAACTCAAAATAAGTTCTTCACTTTGGATGCTCTAATTAATAGATCTTTTAATTAATCAGTGGTGGATTTCTTCTAAGTGAGTGTGTATGTGTGCTTTACAGTACCAGGGAGAGGAGCACATTCATTGCAGTACACACCATAAACTAGTCACAGAAGCATTTGGCTTGAAACACAGGGAAGTCCTCAGCTTCAGTCATTTCAGCCCCATTTTTGAAAGGCACAAGCAAGCAGCCATAGAAAACTTCTGCTATAGTTGAGTAGAAAAAAGATAGCAGCACACAGCCTATGGGTTAGAAGTGAGATGCAAAACTTTTCTCCTCTGTGCTCTTTTACCAGAGTTTTATTGCTGAATCAAAAAAAAAAAAAAAAAAAAAAAAAAAAAAAAAAAAAGTCTTTTGAAACATGGACTTATTTCCAGCACAAAGCCTAGCAAACCAAGGTAGTTAGATTGGGCACTTTTGCTTCCTAAAGGCAAAAATGATTAGATGTCAGTCTATCATGGACGATAAGACTTACTGAGTCTGTCTGGGTTATTTTTACATAGATGTGTTTTCCAAAGCTTTGTCATCCACACCTTACCGTGATGTTGTCCCTCTTGGTACTTCTTCCTGCTTTTAAAAGAAGGCAAACTATTCTGTGCTACAGTTGAAAGAGGTGTGCCCTGAGGGGTCAAAAGTCCTTTCCATCCCTGAGAGGTCGTACTAGTTATAATTACAAGTAAATTTTGTCACCTGGAGGCTGCTCTTCCACATTTTCCCTCTCCATAGTAGTGCAATGTTGACATAGATATTACTTTTCTATGGAGATAATATGATTTTGTAGTTGGGAGACAGGGAAGCTGTGCATGCCCATCATGAGGAATTTGTGACAGCAGAATCTTTTATATCACAGATAAACTGCTTCAAGCTTGTTTGTGTTTTGCTTTGGGTGGAGTGACCAGGGCTTTGATGTAAGTCCACACTCACCTGATCAAGATGGCAAATGGGCCCTCACTGGCCACTGAACCTTATGCTCAGACTGGACAGCAATAATGAATCTAGTCCAGGTTTTGTACACTTGTTAGTCTGGCTTGGTCTTGTTGCTTTTTTTTTTTAACATCTTTGTCCTTTAACTCAGCTTTTCTGAGGTGGTTATCTCCTTGGTGGTGCAACACTTCAAAGTTGCTGCATCATAAACTGCTTTCCAGCCTGCATTGCTCAATAGCATCATCATATTAGCAAATATGGCTGTTTAAAATCTTAGTTCACCTGAACTTTGCATATTTGCTTTTTCTGAACATGACAGCTTTCCAACAGCTTTTCTTTTTTCTGACTCGCAGTCAGTAAATGAAAGCTGAATGTTCAATAGAAGTTCAGAACTAAACCTGGATTACAGTAGGTTTATTCATACCTCTCCCAAGTCAGTTTGCTACGTCAGTCAAAATGTTCCTTTTTTTGTGAGCTGCTGAGCCTTCCTTGCCAAGGCTAACAATTCATAGGACTCAGCTGGACTGCATGTCCTACCAGTGAACTCAACCCATACATTGCTAAATAAACTGTTGGATAAGTAGATAAGCAAATTGTAGCTGAAATGGAAGATGCCCCCTGGCCTGACATAAATGAGCCTTTCCTGGTTTGTGAGTTGCCTCCTGACTAACTGTACAAGCTATGGAGCAGAAAAATCTAATCCGCTGTGACAAAGAAAAAATAATGAATTAATATCTTTGGATCAACAGCTTGAGTAACTTTACCTAGTACTTCCTTCAGAGGGAAGGAATACACTTTTTCACACTATCTATTAAAATTTTTCAGTGAATGGTAAACAACTGCATCAGAGCAAATGAGAGCCTTTCATTCCCCTAAGTGGATCATCACTTCCTTAGATTTTGTCAAACACTGCAATCCGAAGATCAGGTTTCTGCTTGCTGTAATCATGTCTCTCTTCCCTGCACACAAGTCAATAAGATGCAAAAATAACACTGAAAAATCCATGCAGGATTTCAGTCACTTCTCTTCCATTCCCAGTCTGGATTTCTTATTTTTTGAATCAACTAGAATGTCTGTTCCGGATATGGTAACATTCCTTTTGCTACAGTCAAGTCAGTGTATTAAAAAAGTAAAAGAGTAAAACAGTAAGACCTGAACTATAGGAAGGATAGATCAGTCTGAACACTTCCACTGATGGTGCACTGCTAGCAATTAAACTTTCCAGACACAACAGACATATCTTAAAATGTTTTAAAGTTGTTCTGAAAAAAACTCAGCCACATAAAAATAAGAGCAGTGAGGGAAGGCAGACACAAGTTATCCCTGCCAATGGTTAGCTGTGAGGTTATGTCTCCTTAGATGCTTAGCAGATTGTTTCTGACTGTGTTGTTTCTCTTTCAGTGCTATGACCCATATACTCTTTATCTTGTCAGCTCTTAAATTCCAGTTTGATGATGCTTTGTTTGTGCTCTGTCAGAGCCTTCATTAATTTAATTATCCACATTACCCATGTATGAAATCTGTATGGGATGTGGGAGCTTCAGTGAACAGGTCATGACATTATTTTTCATATACTTGTTAAATGTGGATGGGACAGGAGAACTGCTTGATAAGACTAACCCTCTCTCCTATAAAGTGAAATACATTTCCATGAAAGCTCTTTTTGAAGAATAATTTAGCAGGCATTGACTAAGGCCCTTTGAAGTGGAGGAAAAAGATGTTGTTTGCAGGTTGTTAGTATTGACTGCACTGGTAAGTAGAGAGGGAAGAAGGTAACTTTTCTGGTACTTCTAGGACGCTGTTACATCTCTAGTTTCTCTCACTTGAAAGCTCAGACTGATTACTTGGAACCACCTGATATAATGGCCCCAGTACTGCCGAAGTCTCATAGAACTGATTTAATCTTAAAAACCTCTTGTGTGTGTGATGGACTCAACACTCCAGTGTGCTGTTTCACCAAACTGCCTGTTACCCCCCATGTCTTATAGCTCACTGTGTTGTATACTCTTGCCTGGAAGACAGCTTGTATTCAGGACTGGATCTATCATTACCATAATGGCCATGTAAGCAAAAAATCTTGAAATGTGCTGTCATCTCAAGATGTCAAAGCAGAAGAACACAGTAATCCATGTTCCAAATTTACTGAACAAATGGGCAGACTGCCCAAGAACATACAATGAAACACCATGTAAATATCAGATCCTCTCTGAAACACCAGAATACAGTTTAGTTTCTTAATAAATTAAAATGCCCTTTAAAATTATTAAAGTACATATTGTGATGTATAGGCAAGAATTTGCTTGACACAACAGTAAATAACTGGACGACTCCTTTGCAAATGTGCAATGACCTAGCTAGTATAAGGTCTAATATTCATTAGAATCACACCAACAATTAATCCAAATGCCCTGCCTGGAACCCAGCCATAGTAATGTAGTTCCACCTGACTGACTAAACTTCTTTTGTAGTTGCAGTGGGTCTGTTGTTCCTGCTCTAATAGTGACAGCATGCCTACCAAAGAGCCTGTATATTTATACCCTCCTGAACAGTAGCACAACTTTCTCTTCTTTTCTTCCAGCTATTAGTTAACAAGGTAACAGAATGGAGAACAAACAGCAAAGCAATGGCGTGATGAAAGCAAATAATGCAGTGAAGAAGAAAGTGGTGAGTGAATTAATCAAATCTTCTGTCAAGACATTTGTTTGCTATTTGGGGACTGGAGGTAGAAAATAATTATTTGGAACCTATATGAATACTTACGTTTTATTTTGAGTAGCATATGTTTAGTTTCTGTAAGTTACCAAGAGTGATTGCAAAGGGTCAAAAATGGTGAGTGGGTTAAGGTGAGAAATTATGTACATCTTAATCATATCTAGCCATATTATCACATCTTACTTGTATTTGAGTATGAACTGAACTACTCACACTTATTTAACATGAAATGAAACAAAAGAAAACACAGGTATCTGATTCATCTCAAATAGAGTCTGGGTATTCCAGGGCTTGATTCTCCTGACTTGACTCTTTTACTTCTTATGACAATTCAAATAGATTATAAATGTTGTCCAGATCATCGATCAACATCCACAATAATTTTACACGTTAATGAGTAGCATCTGGCTTTCTATTCAAACACCGGTCATCTTGATCTGAGCCAACAACACTTCAAAGTTGCTGCATCATAAACTGCTTTCCAGCCTGCATTGCTCAATGGCATTTACTATGTCTTTGGGAGCTCTAAGCTAGTTCTGAGGTATGTAGCATATCAGAAGTGAAAACAGCTCAGATTTACACCAGTATTAGCTACAGTCACCTGGGAACAATTCCCAGATGCACTTAATACTCTTCATTGCCAATTAGAAGGTGTCATTTAACTCTTAGTATTTCAAAATTCCCCGCTTGTAAGTAGGTACCTTCAAACATAATAGCTGAAAGCTTTTATCTTCCCCAGGTGGCATGTCTAATCCCCATCCCTTACACAGCAGTAGTGTGGCATGTCAGATCTAAACCTCCTAAGGCTGTGAAACATCCTTAACATCTTAATTGGCTACAAGTCTTGTGGTAACTTCACTTTCCAGCCTCGGCATCACAGGAAAAGTCTTCCCCACCTCAGTCTAGAGTCTTGCTCATAGAAAGGATGCCCAGGTCTCCAGTCGGGACCGCGGCAGTGCCCTCCCGCAAGCCGTGGTCCCCCAGCCCCAGTGCCATTCGGCGGGAGGGTCACGATGGACACCGAGTCGTGACATTCCCCTGCCCTACCTACGCTGCTGGGTAAACCCCTGAGGAGGGACGGGGCCTGTCGGGCAGCCCCAGGCACGGCGGCGGGCGGGCACATTCTCCTAAGTTATGTGCGAGCACGCACAGAAGTGAGCTCGTGTTCCCCCATCACCCGAGCCCTGCCCGCAGCCCCGGGCACAGGCTCCGTCCCCTCCCGGGAGCCGCGTCCTCCCGCGGCCGGGGCAGGGGCAGGGGCAGGGCGGCCGCGCCCCCGGCCACCCCCGAGCGCCCGGCACGGCCCCGCCGCCCCCCGGCCGCGCCCCCGCGGAGCCCCGCGCTGCCCCGGGGATGCGCGGCTGTTGCGCGCGTGCGGCGGCGGCGGCATGGACGGAGCGGCCGAGCCCGAGGCGGACACGCTGGTCAAGCGGGGAGCGGGGAGCGGCGGCCGCGCCCGCCGGGGCGTAAGTAGCGCGGGGCATCTTTCCGCGCTGCGGGAATGCCCGCAGCCCTTTCCGCGGAGCGGGAGCGAGCCCGGCAGTGCGGGCGGGGAAGCTTGGCCTGCGCTGCCCGCGCCTCTGGGAGGATTAACGGGAGAGGGGGTGATTCGGATCCTCTCTGGCGTAGTGGGGAGGGAGGGACGCGGGGCTGGGGCACGAAGGCTGCGGGAGCCGGAGTAACAGCCCGGGGCTCCTCCGGGAGCCAGGCGGATCTCAGGTTGCACAGCCCTTCCCCGCTCGGAAAGTTGTTGGTGCAGATGCCGGGGAGGCCGGTGGTGGGCAGAGCTAAAAATACGGCAGCCGCCGAGCCGGGACCCGGAGGATGGGCGGGGGGCAGCGCGGGGCCGGTGTGCCCGGCCGGGGAGCGCAGCCGCCGCCGCGGGTGAAGCGCCGGCCGGCGGGAGCAGAGCAAGGAGAGGGCGCTGCTGCTGCTTCCTCGCTGCTCCCCAGGACGACCCGTATTGGCGAGCTCTCTGGGGAAGGGCAGAGCCGGGGAGAGAGGGACAGAGGTTTCCCTTCATCTCCCGCAGCCCCGAGGGCAGAGCAGCCGGAGGGCGCCGGGTGCGCGGGCACCTGCCGGGAGCGCCCGGGTTGGGCGGGACCTGGGTCCCATTAAGGATATCACCGGTAAGGTGCTCCAGAGTCCACCTTTCCTGTGTCAATAGAAAGTCTTAGCAATATCTATTTTAAAAGATTAAACTTCCTTATGCATGCATGCAATATTTACCACTAACAATTGTGTTTCATTTTAGTCTGAGGAGGGGGCTATAACTACCCAAAGTACAGTACTTTAAACTGTGTTTTGAAAACTGAAGTGCAAACTGAAAAGAGAACTGTCATGCATTAAATAAAAAAAAAATAAAAAAACACAATTTAGACAATTTGAGACTCATGGTAGCCAGCACAAATATTACATTGCATACTGAACAAGGACTGGAGTTGAGAAAAGCATCTGCAAAGCACAGTGCCCTGGGATCTCTGATTAGACCAAAAATGTGGGCTTTGACAAGTAAGCAGTCCTCGGGTATCTGCAGATCTTTTTTGTGAACTGACATGCAGCTTTCCTGACTGAACACTTATTGCTGTGGTGATGGTCACAAATTCCTGCCCTTGGGCTGACAGCAGTGACACATGAGCACTCGCATGGCCGTGAAGCCAAGGAGCACCTATGAAGGAGGCATGGTTGCCTTCTTGTTTCCTGGCAATTGTAAAAGACACTGTGGGGTTGTGCTTCTCTTTCCTTTCCTTTTACTAATGTTGCCACAGTGTTAATATTTTTTTGAGCAACAGTTTGAATTTTTTTTTCACATTCTTTCTTCATTGTGCTTTCATCTTTATCTGGTGTTGCTGATGCCTGAGCAAATATTTAAAATAGTGAATGAGGAGACAGGTCATGGAGAAGTTGAAGTTTATGTTCCAAGTTCCAAAACCTCTGAATTGAGTGAGCCTGAGGTTTTCTGCAGCAGCCCATATACTTAAAAACTTCATGGTATTGAATAAGTTTCTAAACCCAGCTATTACAGTGTGAGGTTTCCTAAGCACTTCTGTGATTTGCCCTGCATTGTCTTCCACTTAGCCTCATGCACATATAATGCCTGTGCTGAAAGGTTTATGCATTCATTAATGTTTTTAATAACGATTAGGCTATATGTTCCAAATAATTTTGCTTGCAGAATTTTTCTGATGGGTCTAATGTTGTTAGAGTAGAAGTCTTTAGAAATATTGCATCAAGATTACTGCATAACACTTAGGAACTCACGCGTATTGTTTGTGAGCCCTTTGGGAGCAGCCTGGTAGACCACCAGCAATATTCCCCCTAGCATCATTCATTCAGAGTAGTAGGAATTTCTTCTAAGTGCAGGAATGCTTGTGCATAGCAGAGAAATAATAAGCACCTAACACGAAGTATTATAATCGGAAGTTAAATAAAGCTTTATGTCAAGTTTCTATGTTTTGCTAACAAAGTAATGGTGCAAACTGTGTGTGTGTGGTAGGCTGATTTTAAGAAGCTGGCTAATAATAATAAATTGTGTTTGGCTTATGTAATGATCTCAATGGGATATATTTCTTACACAAGGCTTTTCGCCTGCTGCACACTTTCTCCTGGCTTGACCAAAAACAGGCTGGTTAATGAACTGTGTAATCTCTTAAAAGGTTCCCACATCATGTGGAAGAAGTTAAAAACACTCAGCCATCCCACAGGCTGCATTTTGAATGTTCAGGGTTGGCAGCTACGAGCATGGCAGACCCCACGTGTGCTGGGTTGTACAGAGTGATCCCCACCCTGGCACCTGGGTATCTTATCCCTTCTCCATGGGTCACAGTGAGTCTATGTCAACAGTGTGGCACAGGAGCTCTGGCACATGCCAGTAGCCACGGTATGTTCTCCTGCCCTGCTGAGCCTGCAGGGCTGGTGGAGCTCGTTCCAGTCTACTGTCACTGCTGCTATTCCATGTGCCGGCTACACAAACCTCCCTCATGCTCCAGACCTTTACTTTCCAAAGCGAACACACAATTTCGTGCAGTTGACAGAAAGCATTGACTCATTAACCTGTTGTGGTCTGGAGTGATATAACTGAAGCTGAATTTCTTAGGCCTGCTTAAGCAGGTCTTCCTCCTTTTGAAAGGATTGAGGCTTCAGTGAAAGAGGAGGCTGAGCATAAATGGCAGTGAGCTGTGCTTGAAATTCTAAATTCTTATAGTTGTATTTTACATTGAAAACATTAAAAAGACATCAATTTTAACCCATTCTGAGTTGTCTTTCATTATCTACAAAGTGATGTTTGCAATTGACCAGCCATCAAAACACTAACGTCAATGTCTCTTGGGAATGGCTGGCAGTGGTCTCTTCTGCCACAATCTGTAACCCAGCAGGAGAACCGAGTCACAGAAGGTAATACTGGAGAAGGTGGAAAGGACCCTGAAATGCAAAATCTCTCAAATCAAAGCAGTTCTACCTTTCATTCAACAGCTGATGTGGAAGAAGAAATTGCTTGCAGAGGTGGGCTAAAAAAGAGTATGAGGAGGATGAGGGGAGGAGACCTGAGGAGGGAGAGGTACAGGTGTGTCAGTGGGAAAAAGTGCAAAAGTGTCTGGAGACACTGGAGAGTGTGTGTGGCAACAAGTTACTGTTGGAAACTTGCATTTGGGTTACAAAACCTAGTTTGTGGGCATCATTTTAATTTTTTTGTCACAATTTCATTAATCCTTTTGGCAGTGGGGGGCACACCATCTCATGAGTTTTTATCCAAGTCAGATCTATCCACAGACCTATTGTATCACATATATGCTACTTCTTACTTCGCTGTGTTAGTGATATACTGACAACAATTTCCTTGGCTGAGATTATGCTTCCCTCCCAGCATTTTACTTTTTGGTGTGGGGGCAGACAGAATGCTTGCAGCAGAACTCTGTGATGTTGAAAGAAGTTCAGATGTTCACTTATGTCTCTGTAGATGTTAACTGAGGTGCTGTCACTTCAAATTTAATGTTTCTCAGATTGAGCAAAGGGAAGTGTTTCAGGCTGTTATTCTGCAGCAAGGACATCTGCCTGCAGAAGCTACGGAAGATAGCTAAGGAGTGTTTAAAAGCTGAGGTACATTAATTTTGAGTGTACTAACAACGGCTGCATCTTTTCTTTGTTTTTCAGAATTGGTCTGGGAGTCTTATTGTAGCCTCTTTAACTGGTGCTTTTGGGTCGTCTTTTCTCTATGGTTACAATCTGTCGGTGGTGAACGCTCCTGCCGGGGTAAGTGACTGACTAAAGTGGAATTTAATATCAGCAGAGGGCAGCCTTGTCCGACTATTGTGCTCCTCAGCATCCTGCCTTAATAGCCCTCCTGATTACATAGCAGAAGGGGATTAAATCTCATATACTAACTTTCCTTTGCCCATAACCTCCTTTCTGCTCCCCATTAGGTTTTCACATAAATTCAGTAGCTGTCAGAGAGCTAAACGCTGCTGTTGAGGTGAAAGGGTGCATGTGGTTTGCTTCTCAGTCTCCCAGGCCCAGGTTAATCCTAAATCTTCTTGCACATTTTTATGTGAAAAAGTATTTTTAATATCTGACTGGTGAGTATTCGGTAGCTGCATGCACATGTAGCAACTTCTGTTCATGTCATTCAATTCTAGATGGTTGCCCAGCATTTCATTCCCACTGTAGTGATATTATAACTAATGCTTCTGGTTTCCTCCTAAATAATGGGCCTCTTCTTCTGTGTTTTGTTGTGATGCCTTGTTTGGTTCTGAACTCTGAATTTCTGGGTTGACCATCTATTGCCTGAAACTTGTGGGATAGATTTGATGAACAGAGCACTGTGAAATCAGTATAAAAAATTTGTGGGGGTTTCATTAAAATATCAGTTATTACAAATGGAAATATGAACATTTTGTTTTTACACTGGCTGTCTAGAGACCCTCAATTCAGTCAAGGACAGCAGTAAGCAATTCAGTGGAGTTGCAAGCAACACTATTTTGAAAAGTAGCTAGTAAATATTTGGAATTAACTGTGGAAATTCCATTTCAAAATAGTTCTTCTCCAAAGCTAGCTCCTTCTTTCATGAAATTTTTGTAGGCTAGATTGCCACCTAGGCAGGTTTTTTGTGTTAAAGATGGATGCAATATTTACGCAAATAATGAAAGAGGCATATTTTTTTTAATTTATGTTTCATATGTGAATTTTATTTGATAAACTGTTGACCCAAAGGACTAGGAAGAGACTCAGCCAATAGAAATTTTTAATTACTTGCTTCATAACTTCTGGGAGTTTTATCCAAGTTCCTGGTGTTTTATATACTGATAATTTAAGCTTGGATAAATTGGATGTTAATGTAGCATGACATGTCCAGGCATCACTTCACCTTGCAGTCATCAGAGGATAAACATGGCTTGGAAAAAAATCAGCAAGAAGCTGTAATTTTGTGTGCAATGGTATCAATTGGCCTGATGGTAAAAATCCTTCCTGCACTGCCTTGGGGCTCTCAACAGAGCAGTGAGAATAAGCTGATTTCTAAACTTTTAAGTACCATTTTAAAAATGGACTGTCCTGGTAGTGAGAGCTCTCCTGTCACTTTCTGCAGGAGTGAGGGAAAGAAAGGATGATAGGATGTGCTCCTTGACAACACTCAGACAGTTCTCTTTGAACCATGTGATAGATTGCAGTGGTGATCAGAGTGTGCGTGGGTAGGTTGAAAATGCAATCCAGTGACAGATGCTAAATTCCAGGTGTTGTGCTTAATAATACTTCCAGAATTGTCTGGTTTTGCTTGAAATCTTTAGTGCGGCTTTTGGACTGAAACTGGGCACTATGTGAATGGCTTTGGCCATACTATTACAGGTATGCATGAAGTGTCCCTTGGTGTTTCAGTGTTTGATTGAGAACTTTGTATCTTTCTTATTCATGTTAAGCCATACATTAGCTAGGGATAAGGAGTAATCCTACTGGCAAGGAAGTTGTGTAGCTCAAGAATAAAATACCTCTCTGTCCTCTGGCCCCCTCTCCAGCTCCAGGATTAGTGTGTGTCATCCATTTGCCTACAACAGACCACTTTCCTGTCCCTGTCCCTGGAGCTGGTCCCAGTGACTAGGTTGAAGGGAAGAGCATAGGCTGAGGTCATGGCCATGGTGGGGAGCAGTGAGCCTTACCAAAGCTGTGCTTCTTGCAGCACAAGAAAAGGAACCTTTGCTCCATCTGTTTTCTCCTGTATGTTACTAAATCAGTCTGCAGCAACATGACCCTTTGGGAATACTGATGTGAGATGACTGAGAAATGCCAAAGCAGAGCATCTTGTAGCTGTAGGTAACAGCAGCCTTGTAAGAGGTTATACTGGGAGTGCAGAAATTCCTACAAGTTGTGAGCTGAGTTTCACTTACAAACTTGGTAGGATGAATAACTTCTTGTGGTGACATGTAGCTTACAGCTGACACTGCCAGATGTCCTTCTCTCTGTGGGATGCTGGGTATCTTCTGCCCCTGTTTACTTCAGTACAATTCCTCTTGATGCTGAAGTCCTCCAAACTTAGAGGACTGTATGATCCTTTGAGAAGTAGTGGAAAAAGGCTTGATAATGACTGTTGAATAAAACACAGGATGTTTCCAGGATCCTGGAACAAGCATGTCAGTAGGATGACTTAGCTGATGGAGCGAGGGAAGTTAATTTAAGACTTGTGTCCATTCTTGTAAATTCTTGTGTCCATTTTCCTTCTTTTTGATACAAATTGTGTCAGCTCATCAAACCACAGGGGGATTCTCCTATAGTTCTCACGGGTGAGCTTTAGTTCAGGTCATCTCGTGAGGCAGAGTTAGTCTAAATTCCTGATTGTTTCAAGGGGGAAATAAGCTGCACATCCTCTGTTCAGAGCTGAGATTGCTTCCCACTCAGTTCCCTGTAGTTCTGTGGGAAAGAGCATGGCCCATCACAGGTATTATTCTCTGAGAAACCCAGAATTACAAGTCTCCAAGGGCTTGTTCAAAGAGTTACCAGAATTTATTAAAAACATATGGGAGCGTTTGGCAGTAGGAAGACAAAAGATTTAATTGAATACAAGTTGAAGCTGTCTTATTCTGAGCTGAATTTCTACAGTTCATTTAATGGACCAATTGTGGGCAATGCCTGTGGAACAATGATGTGCTTTGTGCTCTGTGCGGGAAGCAAAGGCCCTGCTACTTTCTGCTTTGCAGCCCTTGCCCTCTTCCTGCAGGAGGCTGCAGCTCTGAGTTCCTATGGCACAAACATACAGCCTGCTGTGACAGCTGGTTCAGTAGCTATCACTGTGTGTGAACGACCTCTGTAACTATGGGTAAGACAAGGAAAATATTCCCCTTGTATTTAAAATGTATCCATTAGATTAATATATATAAAAACCTATATATTTTCCTTATATTCCTCTTATCTTTCTCACCCTAGCATTACTATCATAATGAACTCAGGCAGCTGAGAAAATAATATACTGATATCAATCAGCTACCATTTTTTTGTAGTCTTTATGGGCTAAAATTTTTGTGTACAAGTTTATGCCTTTAGTGCTATTGAGATACCTGGTCTAAATCCCAAAGGAGCCTTTCCACAGAATTCAATGGATTCAAATCCAGTGGATTTGTTCTACCAGGTTTGTTTTGTTTCATGTGCATCTCCTGAAAATGTCTGTGTTTTATTAGCTTCCTATTTATTGGCAAGGGGAATCCAGAGAGAGGTGCTGGTACGTGTCAGAACATCCATCTACCTATTACTAGTGAGCATTGTAGTTTGTACTTTCTTTTCTTGAATATTTGCAGTTATTTGATGACTCCTTGTAAATAACTAAGCTATGCTGAAGAAATTAGTCATAACACAAGGGAAGAGTAATTTACATACTATTTTTAGCCAATATCATTAACAAGAAATGCTAATGGTGTTCCAAAAGTGCTTTCTCCTAATATCCATTACTGTCAGAAATTAATTTCAAATAGACAAGAAGGTGTCTGAATCTAAATATATCTGAGTATTGGTGTTAAAAAACTAAGATGTTACTATTTGGTTTAATGGCAGATTCATTTGGAACCTTACTGTGAGACATCTAAGTCATTCAAGCACCAAATTGACTTTTCTTCTTCCTTTTTTTTAAAAGTTGTTGGGTTTTTTTGTTTGTTTGTTTTTTAAGTGTTTTTCTTTTCCTGTCTGTTTAGGAACATTTAAGATAGGATGGGAGAAATAACCCTGTTCTCCTTTTAATTCAGGGCACAAGAAGTTTACTAGAAACTTGATAGATGGAAGACAGGAAATTGTATATTCTACCTTCGGCTTTCTTAGTTACTTTGCAGATGGAGAGGTGATGATTCAAACTAAAAGCCCTCAAATTGAGTATTTCATGTGTCCAAGGCCAGACATTAGGTAAAGTTTGAAATTCCTAGTTTGAACAGGGAAAATGTAGTGGCTTATAATGCTGAGTACTGTCCCAGGATAATTTAGGAGCTGTTACATTCTGAAGGAAATTGGAGAAGACTCTGGAAAAAAGGGCCAAGATTAAACTTTTGATACTGTAGAGCTTGAGAGCTTTTCCCAAGTGTGTTGTGCCCTTCTCCTGTGGCGACTGCAACTGCCTGGTACTATATCCTCACCAGAGCATCAGGCACGACGGTGGCATTTCCTTGGTTTCGAAATGGGAGCAGCATAAAAACAAAGAAGCTTGACTAAATAGAAAGTAAATAGGTGATGTCTCTGCAGGAAATACAGAGAGTATGTTAAGATGCTGTCTTGGAACTATCTTTACCCTTTAAAAAGATGAAGAACTTGGTGTAACTAAACATCAGGGAAGGGAAGCTGTTAGTAGGCATCCTTCAAAAACCTGCAACTGTGCTCATGTGAGGAAAGCAGAAGAGTGTAAACTTTGGCAGATTAAAGGCTAAAGAATGATCTGGTCCCAGACATTCATGTCTACCTGTGGGGCTTTTTCCCCACCTTGTTTGTGACCACCTTGTAGTTAAATGTTTATATGCTTGGACTGATTCAGTTAGTTTTATTGAAGTTGTATCTATAAATGAAGCCCTATTTTTTGGAGGAGGGAGACAGAAGAGCAAGGGTGATTCCTGCAAGCAAGCTACTGGGTTTTTTTTGGTCTTTAATTCTGTTTCTCTGAGTTGTATTCTTAGAATGTGATTTTTTTTTTTTTACACTTATTTTTATTATGTATTTTCTTTCAGTATATCAAGAAGTTTTACAATGAAACTTGGGAGAGGAGATATGGCTTCTCTGTGGATGAAGGCACACTGACGCTCCTCTGGTCCATAACTGTTTCTATTTTTGCCATTGGTGGCCTTGTGGGTGCCATTATTGTTACGCCAATTGTGAAGTTCTTTGGAAGGTAAGAGTTTTGGAAAAGTTGCATTTTCTAAAGTAGTTTCTCACTTAGTCTCTCTAGAAGGTTTTACTTTTATTTAAAAACAAATCAATCTTTAAATTCTGGAAACTTACTGTGCATCATTTGAGTCACAGAAACCATTTGCTCTGAATGGGCAGTGGGTTGAGATGCCAAAGGAAAATACCATAAAATAGAAAAGATTTCACAAAGGACTGGCAGATTCTTGTTTCATGAGTCTACTGAATACCTTCCTGTAAACAAACCAACCTGTCGATGTATCTCATTTGCTTCTTAACCGCATTTGTTATCATATGGTAATAAAAATATACTCTTTTTTCCATCCTTTTGTCAACTTAAAGTACAGTTTGAAGAACTGGTCTAGGATGAAATTCACATATGGTCTTCCCCAAGAAGCGGGGGATGCCATCCACATTCTGTACAGTGCAGTATTTGACCAAGTCTTGACCAAAGAGAATATGAGTATTTTAGGAATGTTTACGCTGATGTGTGTTTACATTTTTGCTGCAGGTACTAACTAGGTATTTCTGTAAATTTTTGTGCCATAGAGTCTTTCAAAGAGAATTTTAAGGGTAATTTATAATTTATCTGTATTTAGAAGGGCATGAAAAAAAGCCCATCATTGTAGCATTCATACTAACTGCTCATTTAGATTTTCCTTAATTGCGAATTCAATATTATTTGATGTTTTCTGGTCAGTTAAATCACAGGAGAACATCATCATGGAGGCTTAAGTATAAGAATAAACCTCCAGTGTTCTTATTTTTCTGTTTCACATTTTCACTATTTTCATTAGATTGTACTTTCCTAGGTCTATTTTTCATTCTCCCAACTTGTCCATATCTCATTTTTCATCTCCAAGAGTGTATTTTCAGGTTCTTCCATTTCATGCTTGTGGTAAGTCAGTATTCCTAGATGTTACCCATTCTTCATGAATTTATTTTGTCACTTCAGCACCTCATCTTCAAATCTTAAATATTTTACATAGTCACATTATTTTTTTTTTAATGTTTTCAATTTCTTCTGAAAAACCATACATTTGGCTTTAACACATTTGTTAGAAATAAACTGTGCCTGACTCAGACTGATTAATTCCCAGAATATTTCTGAATCATTATTAAAATAAAGTGAAATAAAAATGGGTTCACAGAAGGCTTGAATTTTCAGTGACAAGTAGAACAGCTTTGTGAACAGGTTTGTTAAAGTGGTGGCTGATCTCTGTCATAGACACACCACTTTTATTGGAGCTGGTCAGATTTCCAGGGCAAACCTTTACACTTGCAGACTCTGCCCCTGTTTATTATGTTTCTTTCCATTAAGCCATGAAAACAGCTCTGTCATAGATACAGTGGATGGGTGCAGGAGCAGTGATGGGAAGGGGCTGTGTGAATAAAGGCTGCTCACCAAAGAGTGGTCATTGAGTTTGCTGTTCACACTGCAGTGTGTTTGTCTGGTCTAGGAACCAGACTGCCACATCATTATGGTAATTGAGGAGCACATTGTGAAATGTTGGCAGAACAATAAAACACTTTGCTGTTAAATTGCTCAAGTGTAGGTTGGAGGGTTGTGTGTATGATGAAGCTGAGCTCCATTTACACTGACACAGAAAAATGAGCTAAGGGGGATTAAAAGCATTAGTCAGAAATAATGTATGACTTTAAAAGAACACTTTTGAATCATATTGCTGTAAGGGTAAAAACATAAATTCCAAATTACTGGATTCCTAGGCCCTATTTTCTTCAAGAGACATGTAGAGTAATTTTTTGAAAGGGAACCTACATCCGCATAAACATAATTCCCATGTTCAGATGCGACTTTGACACTTCACAATTTAAATTCTCCTCTTCTAATGAAGGGAGTCTGCTGTTGTTTATCCTGAGTACCCAAAACAATATGCTCAAGGGATTGTTTAGGTCACATCACAACAGGGTCCTCTCCTTCCTCTTGGTACCACAGCCAGTGGTCACTCTCAGTTCCTTCAGTGAGAGAAAGGACAGTTCAAGGGGTTGGAGTCAGTGTGCAGCAACTTCTCTGTGCCATTCCTTGCTCCTCACTCCTCCTGTGCTCCAGCGTGGGTCCCCGTGGACCACAGTCCCTCTGGGGACGTCCCTGCTCAGGTCTGGATCCCCCTCTCCTCCACTGGCCTGGTTATACCCTCTCTCTCCTCACAGAAGCCACCCTTGCAGCCTCTTCACTTCCAAAACCTTGCCACAGACACCACTTTATACAGTAACATCCTAAACAGCATGTCTTCTTGTTTTCATTTCCTTTTTAGCCTGCCAAAGCCTTTGTTTTTATCGTGCTTAGTTAGGCTGTGCTTTTCTCTTCTCAGCTGCATAGTATAGGGGTTTGCTGGCCAATCTTTTCTCAAGAAAATATGTATTTTATAGTTTTTATTTAAATTAAGGGAGAAAAAAGTAGCATCTTCAGATGAGTGTATAAGACTTGTTTGACCTGAATGAACATTTTGTTTCCGTTTTTGACATTATTTATATCACTTCAGCCATCTCTGAGTGTATATCCATTTGAAAAATCTGTCTCAGATAGTACAATCATCACTCTTGACAGTTATGTTGTACAGACTTTAAATGAATTGTACCTCCTTTTTCAATCTTCAAGCCATGCTATTCATTCAGTGTTCAAAACTCACTAGAAAGCAGAAGGAGTAATTAAAAACACAAGTATTAAAAATATTTCATTTCAAAAATGCATGCATCTGTTGTGAGATGTTGGGTGACTTATCCAATGGGTTTGAGATTTCCAGTTGATACTTGCATGTTGAAAAGAATGAGAACTGGGGGTCAGTTTGTCACCTACTCTAGAAAGAAAAGAGGTAGACAGCCTTCCCGGTCATTCCTCTTCTTTTAAATTAATGGGTCCCTCAAACTTGAGCAGAATGTTCTGAGAGATGAAAACTGAAAGGAGTTAAGCTGTTGGCAAATGAGAAATTTAGATGTTTTGAAAATTTTAAAATATATTTTCATTATTTTGTTTGTATTTTAAACTAAGTAATAATTTGCCATAAAGAACATTTATTTTATTTGAAAAAAAAATTAATGTTTAACTGTTAGAGAATGAAATAATTTTAAAAGTGGGGAAGAAGTACATAAATCTATACTTTGGTTAATTCTAACAATTTTTAGAAAAGGGTTGATTTTTATTACTTGAATGAGGTCAAATATTTTTTCTAACTCTACAAGTAGGAAATAATTTTCTTCAATGCATGTTTTTAATATCAAGGATTTAAGGATGAATTACAATGACATTGATAATGTCACAGTTGAGAAGTTCTCAAAGTGGCAAAAACTGTATGTAGCATTAAAGTGCCTGTAGTTATAACAGCTTATTGCTATTTGAGGTATACTCTTTATTTTCTCCATACAGACATCTATCCAGAGTATGCTTATTTATATTCATGTACAGAGCCTCAGGCCTGGCACTTAGGTTTTTAGGATGCATAGGACAGGTCCTTGCTGTGCTTTTGAAGTACAGCTCTTTAGTTACCTATGTTATGTTTTCTTCTAAATTGTGGTATAGGTTTGAAACTGTATCCACTTGGGTACAGTGCTGTTTCTCAGAACTCTACACAACATCTAAGAGTTTAGTTTGTAAGGCACTTTTTATTTATAGATATTTAAGAATAATAGCTTAGTGTGCTTCTAATATAACTCGATTTAACTGCCATGATGCTGATTTCTACCTAAACCATCTTTGCCTTTTAGGAAATGCACATTGCTGCTCAATAACGTGTTTGCAGTGGCAGCTGCACTGTTGATGTCCCTGTCCTTGCTGGCAGGGTCCTTTGAAATGCTCATACTGGGCCGCATTATCATGGGTGTTGATGCAGGTAAGCTTTGGTCACACTCCACATGTCTGACGTGCTTGTGCCGTGCACAAACTTTCTCCTCTTCCCCAGTTAGAACTTGCTTTGCATTAAAGAGGCATTCCAGGGACTAGCTGTAGCCACTCTGATTTCACTGGGGCAAAATGGCACGCTGAGGGCTGGGGGATCTGACGTTTGGAGGAGACACTGGAATGGATGCTCGCTGCTGCTAGCAATGCTGGTTGTTCCCCCACCTTTCCTATTCCAGCTCTGGCAGAGTGTATTTGTTTCCATTCCATGGAAATCCCTTGGCTAGGAGATTCTATTCTGCTAATTTAACAGTGCTTGTTGCTGTGTGTTTAGAAGTTGTTGGATCCCATGCTAATACCTGCAGGACTAAGGAAGGTCTGGTACCTCATCAATTGCTCCTAGCAGTTTGAAAGTAAACCATGGAGGTACTGTAGCACCAGAATAATCCTGCAGCTAGAAGGAAAGGTCTCTGCTAATTTTTATCTCAGATTATCACCAAACAACCAAACTTCTGGAGCTGTGCAAACATTGTCATTGTACTGACCAGGGTCACGCTTTTTTTTTTTTTTTTTCCTGGCTTTAAGCAGCATTCCAGCTCGTTTTATGTCTATTGTGAAGAGTTCATTGCAGCTGTAAGCCTGTATTGAGAGGAACATCTGCTAATACTGTTTACAGTAAAAACACTTCATCTGACAATGTCTGCTCTGTCTGACTGATGCACAGGGGTTTTTTTTCCTTCCCCACACCAGTGCTAGTATGATTTTGCTTGCTTTGGGATGAGCAAAATCTCCTGGAGATTCTCATCTCTGAGTAATCTTTGGTGCTCCACTTCAAAAACCAGCCTACGCACATCGCTGCAGATCTGTAACAGATAATCAATCCCATAGTTATTAAATGGTGTGAGAGTAATTAGACATGGAGGGAAAATAATTCATGTTATCTGTGGATAGATGTAATTCTGTTCCTTGTGTGTTTTTATGCCACCCTTGTGAGCAGATTACACTCAGACTCCTTTCAATAGAAATTTGTTGCATACCTGGAATAATGAAAAGTATTGACTTAATATATGGGTTTTGTTCTTCCTTTGTAGGCATTTCCTTAAGTGCCCTTCCCATGTATTTGAGTGAAATATCTCCTAAGGAAATCCGTGGTTCGTTGGGTCAGGTCACAGCAATTTTCATTTGCATTGGTGTTTTCACTGGTCAAGTTTTGGGGCTGCCAGAAATATTTGGACAAGTAAGTATTTAACCGACCTTTTCTGTCAAAGAACACAAGCATGCTCTAAGTGTCATATTTTCATGTTTTGACTGGATTATTTAGAAAAGTGGAAAACAGAGACTTTTTTTTGTTTTGAAGCCCTTTGAAAAATCATTTTCCTCCATGTCTTCTAAAAGCATGTGCTAAAAGTGTGACTAAGTTTGTAGATGTGCCCAGCAGTTTCACCAGCTTGAGTGTCTTATGTGTGTCCGTATGCAGGTCCCCTTCTCCCCCTTTCTTGATGTACATCTATTTTTGCTAGTTTCTGGTTTCTTTGAGCACCATGGAAATGCTTAAGAGTTTTTATATCAACAATTTCTAAGTTTTCAATGTGAAATAGAACTGAAAAAGCCCTGGTTAGAGTATGAGAACCTGAATAGGAAAACTCTTGCTTAGTGATTATAATGTTCCTTGTAATGCAGACCTGCTTTTAGACTAAGTGATAGAAGCACAGAGTTAGCACACAGCTTTATGGAAAGATTATCTATTCAGATAAGAGGCTGTCTTGCCATCATAGGCTGAGATTAACTTGGTGGCCACTGGATGTCATCATTACTCTGAATAAATGAACTCGAGTTTTGTTCAGGCTGGCACTTGGAAATACAGAATCACATCACAGGTAAGGTTGGAAGGAACCACAGTAGTCATCTGATCCAACCAGGTACTTTCCATTCAGAGATGAGTCTTCAAGGCAGTGTGGAGGAAATGTCTGCAGAAATCCTCTCACAATGAAATTTGAACTCAGAATCCCTTCTGACAGCCAGAAAAAGTAGTAAACAGTTGAAAAGTGAGAGGAGCTTGTCCTTTGTCCATCCAAATGCAACTCCTTTGTAATGATACTGTCCTCCCTGCCACTTTTATTTTTGTCTGACCAGCTTTCTTATTCTGTTGAGCTCTCCTGAAGGCAAATGATTTGATTCAATTCACCCTTTATTGAAGGATAAATTTCTCCCCTGCCCATTCAAAGCAACAGATTTTAGGAAAAAAACTTAAAATGGCTTTTATTGTGTGGCTTCTACAGATGTGCCTTCTCTTGCCTTGGAAGCCAGTCTGTTACAAAGGAGTGTATGAAATGTCAAGAGGCCTATTCAGTTGCTTAGATGCAAATTCTTATTCCTTGATTTCAGCTTGTTCTTGCTGATTTTATTTCTTTTCTTGCTTTCCTTTCATCCCCATTACTGCTGCTACCAAATTATGGAGGTAATGTTTCTGCCTCTACAACCTGCTTTAGTGTGAAGTTAATTAATATCGTGCCATTAAAGATCAACATTAATTTATGGAAGAAGAAATATGCTTTATCTGTAGAATTAGTAATTTTCAAGATGGGTAACATGAGCATGTAAAAGGATCAAAACTTTGGCTGATGTGAATTACAATATTTCCAGCCAATTTATTGAAGGCAGCTTGAATATTCTAGTTGGGTATGTGGGTGGGTTTTTTGTTTTAATTTCTCTTGGTTTTACTCAAGCAGGATTTTCTTGCCTAGCTGTGTGGGGTTCCCATTGAAACTCCTTCAGTGGGAGGTAGTTTTTATTTTTTTGCTCTGTAGTTGTTTATTTCTTATCAAAATTTGTTGTAAATAATACCAGTGACAAATACTTGTCTTCTGTCATGGTTTCATGAGTTTTCTGCTAAGCTCTGTCATTGAGCAAATGTCTAACCTCTAAAGAGGTTATTAACCTTAGTGTCTAAGCATTGATGGATTTGAAGAAAGGAGGAACAAAAACAGAGCTGGACATCTTTCTGGAGGAGACTCTTTGAACCAGGAATGGACATGAGAAGGGCTGTTGGCATGGATGAGGTCTTGTCTTGTTAGAGGAGGTAACAGCACTGTTGTTTGTGTGGTCAAGTAAATAGAGGGAAGGGAGAGGAACTGACTGCATGGTGTCAACACAAGAAAGAGACCTGCAGAAGGAACAGAGTGGCTTAATCTCAAGGACAGTATGGCTACAAGAATGACTTTTTATGAATATTGCGTGAATAATTGCATGCTGAAATTCATCAGAGTGATGTTAGGAACAGACTTCCGGTTGAAGTAACTTGAGCAGAAAATTTAAATTTTAAATTGGAGCTTGATGCATTTATGTGGATTATATGAGGTTGTTGCCTTCAGTGCTTCTGTAGAAATCTCTCCACAGAAAAGGAAAGTGTTTATGTTGACTGTGGGGCATAGTGCTAACAAGCATTTATTAACAACCTAAGTGATGATTTCAACTGTTGTCAAATTCAAAAGTGTCGCTTTAAATGCAGAACTGTGATAAAAATAGCTCTGAAGCAATGAGTATTACTTGAGGCAATTCAAAAGTCCTTACTGCTTCTTGTATCAAGTAGGTTAAGCAGCTCTAAAGTGATTTTTTAGCGACCTTTTATTTGTCAAGATTGGTCAAGGTGCAGCAGGAGGCATGTGGGCAGCCCCAGGTGCAGTGCTGAGGGGCAGTGGTCAGCTCTGGCTGGGTTACTTGCTTAAGGCTGGTGGGCTGTTTCCTATTCCTTCAGCTTTCCCAAGCTTTCTACTGGAAGTGCTGAGGGTTGTCAATCCTCTCATTTCCTTCTAATACCTTTTAATGCCAGTTCTGTCAATTTATTTGCATTATTCTTTTGATCAACTGTTATTTATTCCTTAGTACCTCTCTGTTTCTTTTTTATTTCCACCACTTACTACAGTGCACTTCCTTTCTCCTCCCCCCATCCCTTGTGATCTTTGTGTTTCAGGTTAAACTTCACCTCCTCTAGGAACACAAGATCTTTAATCTCTTTCTCACCCTGTAAGCCCTTCTCAGGAAAAGTTCTTGGTTTAAATTTGAACCTAGGAGAACAAGATTATACAGCTAACCCAGATGAAATTATACTTTTAAAAATATACTTATATTAAATATTTCCTGGTTTTCCTGGAAATGTTTTGACTGAAGTATTGCAGAAATGCATTTAATTATTTTCTGTGTCCTGCTGTATTGACATGAACTAGACAAATATGACTATGTCCAATTCTTAAATTATAGTATAAAAGAGCAAATGCAACAAAAAAATTCCAATCTAATAAAGATTGTAACACCTAATTACAGGCAATTTTTTTGATTCTGAATATATAGAATTTTATCATAGTTGTCTCCAAAGGTACCAATTTTAGAATGTGTTTTTTTAGTATGCAGTGCTTATCAAGAGTGATTATTTGAAGGAGAAAATCTGCAGTTGTGACAACAGTCTTCTGCTGCAGTGACTTGATAATTTTACTTGCTTTCCACAGTCCTAATTCCCTCCCATCCAACAAATCCAAGCAATGCTTTTTATCCAAAATTCTGATTCTTATAGGTCTCAACCTATGAGAAATCATATCTGCTAAGTCTCCGCTGAGGTTTAGGAAATTCTACAATGGTAAAGCGGGCTGGTGATCAGAGTGCAGAGCTCAATGACTTTGTGTGCTGGTGACCTGCTTCTCCTCACCAGCCCAACTGCTGAGAGCTGTGAGCCTATTTTCACGTGCTGGCATCTTGTGTTCTATAAGCCAGAGTCCTTAATTCTTCAGGAAGCCATGGCATCTGTAGATGACACCTTGGTGCAGACCCACAGGTGTGCAATGATATTGTCTGCTGTATTGCAGGCACTGAATTATTGCTACTGGAGACATGATTATTTAATTCAGGCCATTTTTAGTTGTATAGCATGTGCAGCTTTCCATATATCTGACTGAAGGAAAAAACGGATAATAAGATAAGGACAAACCATCTTAGACCTGTCACTTCTTCAAACACTGCCCTTCAGCTGTTTCCTTTCTCTCTGTTCCTGTGATTCTGCTATTGAATCACCCAGCCCATTTTTCCTGACAGAGCAAAGGCCAGTGCACTGTCAGCTTCAGTTTTGAGAGTAAAAATTTACACTTACTGTCTTGGGTGAATATTGTCTGGCCTGATTCTGATATTCCGTGTAACTTTAGATATCTCTCTAGCTAACTCATCTAGCTCCTCCTGCGTGAAATGTCCTGCTCCACAGGTTTTCCTTTGCATGGTAACATCTTTTAAAGCTTGTAAACTATCAGACTGTCTATTCTATTGCTTCATTTTGTTTAATGAAGTTGGGTTTTAATCTTTCCTTAAACTATAGAGGATTTAGTTCCTGAATACATTTGCAGTAGTCATGATGTTCTTATTTTCAATATATGTTGAGCTTCATTATCTCCTTTATCTGTGTGTCAATACGGGAAAGGAGAGGAAAAAAATGTTTCACAGTATGTATATGTATTCAGAACAGGTAAAGCTGAAACAGTTGCCTGTTGCCATGCTTTCCTCAGGCTTCTGCTTCCAGCCCCTTTTCCTGTGCGTGGTGTGTAAGGCTTTGCCAAGCTGCTGTTGTTCTCCCTGAGTTGGCCCAGGTGGCTAGCCAGGTCTGGCTGCTTCTCTGACTGAACAGCTGTTTGCCATAGGTACACCAATGGGAAAACAGAAAGGTTTTTTTGTTTACTTCAGCAACCCTATTTTATACACTTCAAGTGTTTCTAGGTCATGCACCCAGGAGCTTGTCTAACTACATGGGTACGCTGTTTCACAGTGGATAGTATGTTACCCTAAAAACTTTGCTGTGCTTGCAGCCTAAGACTTACCAGAGCAACACTTTCTGAATAAATACTATTACTGTGCAAGTGTTTCAGAGAAAAGAGGGGGGGGAAAAAAGTAGACTAAACAGAAAAAAGTGAAATTCCTGATGTCTCCATCTCTTGAGTGTTGCAAGTAGATTTGGTCATTCTGTTTTAGAGTGTAATCAAGCAATACAAGGTACAGGAGCGAGAAGCAATGATCAGATTTGGGAAGTGGCTTCTTGAGGAGAAAAGTCAGGGTTAAACAGCTCTTACCGGTAACCCCATGCTGGGGAAACACTCAAAGCAATATAAAACGAAGTACACCAGAGAAGATTCAGAATTTATCTTGAAGTGGCATGCTGTCTTTTCTAGACTCTTCTCAATCTTTCTTTAAAAACATTTGGAATTTGTTGCAAAACTGTTGTGTATGTGGTTACAGGTACAAACATATTATAGCTGGTGGTGGGGTCCGAGGCTGTGACCCACGAAGAGGTGACCGGTCCGGGGAGATGGTCCCGAAAGGAATCGCCTTCCCGAGGCCCGGTGTCTTCCTCTCAGCTGCTGGCAGAGGAGCCCTTGCAGAAGCTGTCAGCTCTTTAGTGATATCAGCTCGTGATTCCAGCTCAGCTCTGCAGGGCAGCCTCTAGGCCAAACCAGACCGGAGAGAGAGACAAGAAGGCCCGTGTGGCTGGTTCCGCACGAAGCTAGCTTTATTGTGGGTCCCCTCCAGCGAAGGGGAGAGCCACGGACGAGCTCCCTCCCACAGGGGCGAACTGGTCTTCTTTTATAGGGATACAGGGGATCAACAAGAGGACCAATGGATTACAGAGGGTCTGAGACAGACCAGTGGGTTACAGAATGATCTGCATAGGGTATCCCAAAGGATTGTGGGTCTACCTTTCCTCGCCATGACCCCAAAGTGGTTGCCTTTCCAGGGAGTCCTGCTGGGAGATTGCTCAATCTCCTTATCTCAGCAGACATCCCTCCAGGGCAGTGGCTGGGCGTATCCCACACAAACATTATTAATTCAATGTTGTCTTTGTCATAGAAGAAGCATGAATTAGTCTAATTACACTTTTTTGAGGCTTTTTAGCAGCTTAAATGCATATTTGGCTAGAGACTATCTGTTTTTAAAATGGGATTTAGCTGAAAATAGGTTTGTGAGACATGGTGACACTGGGCAAACTGTCCTTCCACAATTCATTATTTTAGCAAAGAAATTTTGCTACTGATATAAATATCAATATCAATTTCTGCAGCAAATTGAGCTAAATTTGGAAAAGGACCAATGAACTCCACAGACACTGTACTATATGTATAGTAAGGTAACATCTCTGTGATGAGTCCCATTCAAGTTAGTTTTTTACACAAGTGAACCTTGCTGAGGAACAGCTGTGATAAAACTAAAAACTTCTGTAGATGCTGTGTTAAACTCTAATTTTCTTTACTAGACCTCTTAAAAATTATGTATTTGATGTGATAGATAACTGTGTATTTAGGAAAGTTTATACAGGAATTTTTCATTTTGCTTTACCAAGATCTTTTAAAGTATTCCTTCACTTGCATGAAAATAGACAGTGATGGAATAGGTTGTACAGCCTGTGCAGTTGAAGGCTGTTCTGAAAATAAGCTTTGATTTTACTTGTCAAAGCTTCATTTTCAGAGTGATTTTTCCCTTGTTTTTCTTTTTTTTAACTGATCCTTCTTCCTAAGACTCTTGACTCAGATCCAATGATTCCTTAAAAACTGTCAGTAAATTATAGATGAGTAGAGAAAACAATTCTGAATTGCTCTAGGGACCTGCAGCCTGCAGGTCCACATCAATGGCAAAATGGTGTGTTGGAGATGCTCTGGAAATGAATCTGACACATTAGAGTGGTAACACAAAGTATGAATCAACCAGTTTCTCTATATTTTTCTGTGAGCTCTTTTGTTCTGTATGTTTATCTTCTCCTTGAGCCATGATAGTGACTATAGTTAAAGATATTCTTTGAAATACAAGTGAGAATTTCAGAGCATAGAACAGAGCTCTTGCAGCAGTAAGAGACAGGTGAGCTCTTGCAGCTTCATGCAGAATCTCAGAAATTAAAGCAGCTTATGCCTTATGCTGTCTACAGAATATAAAATGGTGTTTGTATTTTCCATTAGAGTAGGACAAATGCATCCACTAGTTTAACATTTTCCAGGATCACTTGAAATCCTAAAGTGTCCTGTTTGTGATAATTTCAAACATCTGGCTGTGTAGAATAAAAAACCCCACAACATCTTCATTCTGCCTAGTTATATTCTAGAAATATAATGAACTGAAGCAAAGTCTAGTTTGGAAGCCAGTAATTAGTGATGTAGCCCAGAGTCCAGTCCTGTTCAGTGTCTTCATTGATGCCCTGGTCGGTGATGGAGCTGTTTGTATCTGTAGAAACATGCTGCTTTGTGGAGTCTGTTTTAGTATATTAATTGCTAGTTCTTAGTGAGTTCTTAAAAGCAAAAGTTAGTGTAGGACTTGGGAAAAATAACATAGGAATTTGTCTCATCAGCTCTGGTTCCCAGTTATGGGGGTTCTTGATCAGGATTTGTCTAAGTTTATAACAAGAGTTTGAGGAAGTGGTCTCATACTCCTGGAAACTGTTCTGCTACTGAGTCAGGCTTGCAAAAGGTGACTCCAAGTTACCCTAGTCCCTGCTAATTCACTGGACTGCTGAGCTTGTAAAAACACAGAAGAAAAGCTGCTTTATATTCTTGTAGTAAAATACAAAACTCTGAATGAAAAGCTAAAGCCTTCCCTGAAGAGTGTTTTAAAACCTCTGCTAAGGATACAGGAGACACACTGGTGCTTGTAAGCAGCTGTTCAAATCCTTAAGGGGCTGATATTGCTAAGAAGAACTCAGAGAAATGCCCTTACGAAGGAAGGAAGGAAGGAAGGAAGGAAGGAAGGAAGGAAGGAAGGAAGGAAGGAAGGAAGGAAGGAAGGAAAAGAGAAAGTTTCAGTGCTTATAGTGCTTATTCAGGCAGTCACTAATTTCAGCAGGTGTTCTGCACTTCCTGCAAACTGCTACCAGACATGCCAATTAAGAATTGCTCAAGGCAGTGATTTTGAAGATGGCAATCCTTTTTCAAATATTTTCAGTTCTTTTTCTTTCTAGCAATGAGACATTTCCATCCTCTTTGCACAGTAACACATAAGGCACAAAGTTTCTTACTGCTATTCCAATTTCCAAGCCTTCCATCAAGACACATTTCAATATAAGCTGCAAGTTGCATATCAGGGACTTGAAGGTCACCTCACCCAAGGGTTGGTTGATCCAACTGAGGGAAGATGCTGTGCAGGCACCAGACACAGCTTTGGTGGTGCTGATAAAAGTATAGAAATGCTGCCAGGACCCTCTGGGTTGTTGCATATTCATAGCTCAATAGCACCCATGGGAAGAGGTCTAGTCTGTTATACCAGCCCTGCTGGGGGAATGTGGTGTGTGTTGATATATTTATAATGGAGACATTAAGTGAGGTATTTTGTTTATATCTATTGTGGATTGGCTGAGATTATGTATTTACTGGAAATTATAAATCAACTTTTTATTGCTTCCCTGAGACAGACACAACAGTATTTATTCATCCCTTTTCTGTACAGAACTCATTAAGTAATGCATGGGAAAACAGCTGTGTGTCTTCATATTTGCAAATGAGTTTCAGTCCATTAAAGTTTTGCTGTGAGGCTTCAGTTCCTGAAGTTTAACAACACATGGTTGATTGGCCATATGTAGTATTGAAATGTTGCTGTTTTGTATTTGGGAAGGAGAACATCCTACAGGAGAGGAGTTGTCTGAAAACGGAATTGTGGTTATAGAAGCAAGATCACTATGGAGATAGATACATAATTTAAACTCAGCATTGAACAAAAGACTTAATGGCAGAGCATCTAATGTTGGGATGCAAGTTTATCATCAGTGAGGATTGCTACTCATAGACAGTGAACCAGTCCTCACCTGACTCTTGAGAAGATTTCTATGTAGCTGTTCTGTGCTTAATTAGGTCAGTTGGAAAAGTAGTAGACAAGCTTTCCTGGAAAGATGTCCTTCAATGGATGTGAAGGAAAAAAAGACACCAAACACCATGGAGGCTGATAGCAGTTGCTTAAAATTTGCCAGAAAATTTTCTCCTTATCCACTGAAACATAGTTAACACATGTAACTGAACTTAGAGCATGTGTTTTTACTAACATTTAAAGTATGACTTTCTGTTACTTTATCAGACTTAAAAAGGTGAGTTTTTCAATTATTGTAGCTGACCTAATAACAAGCAGCGTCTGTCTATAAAACTCACTTTACCCTCTGTATGTTGGACTCTGCTTCAGATGTTTACAAGCAAGTGAACATTTCAGATTTCCCTGTTTCCTAAATGGTTGAGTATTTGATAATATTTACAAATATGTTATTAAGCAATAAATCTAAAACAATTTGACCTGTGACTTCCTTCCAAGAGTGTTTCACACGCTGGGGAGATAAGCACCACTTAAACCTTTTTGAAGGTCCTAGATGATTAACATTTCCATTTTACTTTCCATTATACATTGTCGAACCATCCATTATTGCAAATTCATGTCCTAATATGCAAATTTGTCCTTTACAAATTAGCTATTAATGGTGTGGTAAGTTCGTCAAGCATTGTGAGATAGCATGCAGTCATCATATTGAGTAGGAGGGTGTGTTTTCTAGACTCGAGTGTCTTTGCTTTTGAAACTGATGGCAAAAGGAAAAAAACTGGGAGGTGTATTCTTGATTAATATTTTGAGGGATTTTTTAAACTGGAAGTAAATGTCAAATAAAAATGAGTTTGTTTTGTTTTTTTTTTTAATCTAAACCAGATTTGTTGTCATTAAAAAATGTTAAGATTAAATATTCAACCATTTTAGTTGTTTTTAAAACAACAAATATGCTTTGTGTATTTTTACGCTTATTTTTCTCTTTAACTTGATATAACTTAGTCTAACTTCTGTAAATTCAGTTTGGCAAAATATAACCACATAAAAAAAGATTTGTGTCTAATGCAGTTTCTAGACACCCTGGAGCACTTCTCTTCATCTCCCATTGCAGTCCCAAAAGCACGCAGGTCTCTGGAGTTATATGTGTTGCATCTGCCAGCCCCACAGAGACATCTGAGGTACCCAAGGGCATCAGAATGATAGTATGTGCTCATGTTTGAAAAACTGAATCTCATCCTCCTCAATTATTTTCATTTATTATTTTGTATTTTGTTATTTATTGAAGTTAACCTGAGTCTAAATGCATTGCTGAAAGGAAGTTCTGTCAGAAATTTTGCCTAGCTCCAGCATAGCTCTAATATTTCTTCCTGAAGAAGCTCAAGGATATATGCTGGCTGCTGATAACAATCCCATTTGAAAGCTCACCATTTCCCACTGCTTTTCTCTGAAATTTTTACTCCTCTTGGAGATGAATGAGCAATGAAGACAAATTATGCCATGTAAGTGTGCAGTAAAAAGCTAGTTGTTACTCCAATAAAAAGCTGGGCAAAAAACCATCTGGGGAACTTGTAATGAACACTTTAATTCTCCCTCTCAGTGAGTACATGATCTAACATGCCATTTAGTGAAGAAAAAATCATGGGATGAAGACACCAGACACTTTCAAAGCTGTTTTAAGTACTGATTCAAAGGCCATGTACTCAGTAATAAAAACTTCCTGCTGACTTCTGTGAATTTTACATCAGACTTGTACAGCCTTGAGTCTGGTAGCCTTCTGTACTGGTAATTACCTGGGAAGATACTGATACTTGAGTAAACTTCTTGTCAGAGGTACACCTGTATTAGTAACCTGTAAAAATACACATCTGGGTGCAGAACAGATGTGAAATACACGTATTATCTGGCTTGCCTCTGTTTTAAACAGGAAGGTCAGCAATTTATAACTCTGTTATTGAAATGTATTTTGACAAACTGGGTTACAGAAATGATCATGCAAAGAGAAAATTGTGTCCAGTAAGGATGTGAGATCAGCATACTCTGCATCCAGAGGAGGTTGTAGAGCAGTGTCTGAGGGATACAAAGAAGGTAAGAGGAAGGCAGTTGTTCTGCACCTTGCTTGAGTAGCTGCTCTGAAGCCTGAGATGTAGAAGTTCTCTTTTCTCAGCTGCCTCATGATCATCACCACTGTGCCGTACCCTTGACTAAAGGAAGAAAAGACAGGTCTAATGCTAAGAAATTAGTTCCATCTCAGTGCTTTTTCAGTCCTTAGCCCCAGGCCAAAGTGGTTGTCCTTTACTTTTAGGAGTGTTTTATGTGGTATGGTAGCAGATTAACAGAGAAATGCTGAACTTGTGCAGTATTCTCGGCTTTACATGCATAAATAAGTTTACCCAGTCTGTTCTGAGAAGGGATACAATTTTTTTTGTGTGGCAAATGCAGTATTTCTGATATGCATTTTTTGTGCCAAGTCTCTACAAGAAAGGACAAAATTCAAATGCTTGAATATAAGCACATAGTATCATCTTGATGCCCTATGGTACCTTATGTGTCCCTGTGGAACTGGCAGATGTGACACAATATCACAGAGACCTGCATCCTTCTGTAGCTGCAGCAGGAAGGTGAGGCTAGATGCTTCAGGACATCTAAAAATTAGACTAGATGTAATTCTTTCTGTCTGTGTGTGTAATTATATTTTGCCAAACTAAAATTTTTAAAGTGTTCCTGCTTCTTATAGAAACATAAAAAGAAGAGTGCCAAATCACTATTTCCTGGATGTTTTGAGTATCTTGCACTGGATGCAAGAGGCTTTTGTCTCTTTGTTCCCCACATACAAAATGGGTAAAATATGCCATTTTACATGAGAAATTTAACAAAAAGGTAATTTCTGTTTATAAGTTGTTCAGCACTGTAGTAAACTCATCAGAACCCCTTCCTCAAGGAATTAGCTCCAGAAAGAATACTTAAATGGTAACTATTTAATAGTGACTAGTAAATAGACCTGCTCACTGGGGGATCACAGTTCATCCTGTGCCCTGAATGTTAAAAAGGGGGAAATGAGCATTTATTTTGATATCACCTCCCTCACATTTCAAGCAGTAGAGGTAACCAAGCCCTTGACAGTTCTGTGAGGCAGCATGGTGGTTACACAAGGAAGCAGAGCAGGGCTGGGATCCTCTGGGCAGTGTCCTGTGCTACCCCATGTCCAGACAGAGCCTAGGAGAAGGTGTTTGGGATGTGGGCATTTCCCTGTGGCTCTAGAATGGACAGGAGACAGGATGTGGGAAGCTTGCCTGGGAGCAGTTAGGGTCAGGGTGCTCAATGGGACATGGGGATCTCTACAGCACAGAAACCCAAACCCTGGGGAGAGAGCAAACAAGGAGCCTGACTGTGCAATAGTGGCTGAGACTCAGTTGGGAATGGGGAGTGGGATCTATGTCCAGATTATACTTTTAAAATAAATACATAAATAAATAAATATAATCTATTTATTAAACTGAAGGAGGAGAGGTTTAGCACAGATGTTAGGAAGAAATTCTTCACTGTGAGAGTGGTGAGACTCTGGACCAGACTGCCCAGAGAAGCTGTGGATGCACCAGCCCCAGAAGTGTTCAAGGCCAGGGTGAATGGGGCTCTGAGCAGCCTGGGATAGTGGAAGGTGTCCCTGCCCATAGCAGGGGATTGGAACAAGGTGATCTTTGAGGTCTCTGCCAACCCAAACCATTCTATGTTTCTCTGTGTCTGTGAAATTATTTAGAGAGAAACAGAGAGAGTGAAGCCTGTCACAGTTGCATCTTTCCCTACTCAGTCTTTTTGATCCTGTTATCCATCTCATACTGGGATATTTAACTGGCTGCAACAGATGTTTCAAAAAGTGAGTGCCCATGTCCAGGGCAGTTCAGGACTTCTTCCCTCCTCTGTTGCATGACCCTGCAAACAATTTAGTTCCCCCGTTAAAATTTATCTATGCGGATATTGTTAACCTGTTTGGTGTTGAGAGTGTCTTCACATTTTATCAAAATCTTCCTAATTGCTGAAAAGATAAAATGTAACTGGTGCTTAAATAGATAATTGAGTTTGGTATGGACAGTTCATCTGTCAGCAGCGCCTGTTAACATTTCCCCATGTCACTTTTCTTTTCCACTTTTTGATGGTTACAGTAAGTTCCATTTTCTGCATTTTAGCTGATGATTTTCTGACATGGCAACATTTTCTTTACTGTATTCCAATGCACCTTAATCTTGTCTCATTCACAGCTGATAAATCCATGCCATGCTTTATCCCCCTCCCTTCTGCCTGATCTTCTGCCTCTACAGCTTTGCACTTTATTACATCAACCTTTGAATGAGTCTGTGGTTGTCAAACTTGCTCTACTATTTAACTGTCTTCTGTAAATACATCAAAGCCAGGTTTTTCAGGCTCTAGCCTAAGCAAATATCCATAATGTGACAGTTTAAAATTAAAATTTTACCGTCTTGACATGTTTTTTGTACCAATTCTGAGCAGGTAATAAAATCAGGTCCCCTGTAATTAAAATATTTAATGCTCTTATAAGTTCTTCCTGAAATAAAATGGGATGTAGGTTTTTTCTTATCTCCCAGTAGTGCCTGTGTGCTTCTCTTTACTGCTGACAATTGAGGCAAAGTGTTTTAAGTGTCTTCTAAGTCACCTACACTGTCTTTTGCCTTTAGCTTATTACTGCTTTTGAGCACTGTCCCAGTATATGTCCTTCTGTATTCCTTCCGAAAGAGGTTATTAAACCCTTCTTTTCCCTGCTTCTCTTAGTTCTCTTTGTAGGGTCTAGTTCAGCCTGATTTCCAGCCATTTTAATGAATCCTTTAAACTTACATTAGCCCTACTATTCCTTTTCTGTAGTGGGAGGAAGGAGTTAAAATTCTATAATATAAATTAAGAGGAAAGCAAGTAGAACACACGCTCATAATGTTGAATAGACATGAAATCTTTTGAAATGGATGGAGAAGTTTCCATTGGCTTCAGTGACTTACTGATTCATGCCAAAATGGCAAGTGGGAGCATATTTATGAGTGTTTACCTTAAGGCTTTAAAAGGTAGCATGATGAAAAGTAAAATAGAAATCTTTAATAGAGGAAATAAAGGACACTCAGTGTCTTATGTGACAAAAATAGAGGGCTTTTCATTATAGTAGCAGGGCTTGCTATTTATTGTGAAGGGTGAGTTCAGAGTCTTGTTCACAACTTTTTCAAAATAACACTTTCATAAGAGTTATTTGTGATAAATGGGACCAACTGATAAACCATACACTATAGGAGACTTTAAAAGGAGTGTAAGCTTATTCCATGGAAGTCTCCACAGGTGGGGAGATTGCTGATAATAACAGTTTACTAAGAATATTTTTTCTGTTAAGAAGTCTCCTTGACATTGTGGAAAAAAGCCTACAGAAAATATGCTGTGCTGATCAAGAGTAAGATTTTTATTTGGAAATATTTTCAAAAATTCTAACGCCCCATAAATTTTTTATATGGTACATAGCAAACAGGTTTATATTACAGGAAATCATTCCAGGCAGATATGGAATGAAGGTGACAAGTTATACTGCCTCTTCTGTTATTCTTTACAAATCAGTACCTGCTTTGATTATGTGATTATTGACTGGTTTTAAAGTCTTAACCTTAGTTTTCTAGTTTTTAAAATAAGATTTGGGCTTATCTGTCTATAAACAGTATTAAATGCTTTTGATTCACCTGCATTAAGTAAAGTTTTCCACTCAGTTGGAAAAAAAAATAAAAAAGGAATGAAGAAGTAGGGTCTTGAAGACTTCATGGTAATACAGGCTCTTAGGATGACCGATTACCTCAAGTTTTAAATTGTTTGCAAAAGCACTTTCTCGTGCTGTTTTCCCATCCCAGGAGAAGTTTTTAAAAACACCTCTCTCACCTAAAAGGGCAAGGGAAAAATTTGGCAAGGAGATACCCCACCCATTATTTCTGGAGTTATTTAGTTATCTTGGGGCCCATTTCATGTTTGAGGTGTGGATTACATACCATACCATGCAGCACATGGTGCTTTAGGCCTTGCTGAAGTGGGAGAATGGAAAATAAAAACTGTCAACAGAAAAAAGTTTGGGGGCTTGGCCCTTGAGTAAGATGATCTGAGGGGAAGTGTTCAAAGTGCTTACTAAGCTCAGGACGAACACATCACTCTGGTGACAGATTCAATACTTGGAATGATGAAAAATCACAGTGTTTCCCATCAAAACTATTTTTCTTCCAGGTGGGAGAATATTACTGACTCCTGTTTGCATCCATTTGCAGGAATCTCGGTGGCCTTTCTTGTTTGGAGCAATCATTGTTCCATCATTAATACAAGCTGCGATTCTGCCTTTTCTTCCTGAAAGTCCTCGGTACCTCCTACTTGAAAAGCATAACACAAGCAAGGCAGAAAAAGGTATGATATGTTACTTGCAGCAAAGGGGGTTCATTGTACAGATGCAGGCTGCAGATACCTAATTCTGATACCACACTAAAAGCAGATTATTCCAGTTGGAGAGATTCCTTGGCAATAATTTTTCTCACATTTTTGTTTGTCTCTGTATGTGTAAATATAACAGTAACTTCCAAGTTTTTTTAAATTAAATTTTCCAGCAAGGTAAGTTATATAGTATTACACATGGTGATACAGACCTAACCAAATCATCCTGCTGTTGTGTGCCAGCTACACTTTGCAGGGTTCATTTGGAAATGAAAGGTGGTTTCAGTCACTGTGACTCTCCCTTATCTACAGTCTCTGCTATAATAAAACCAGCAATTTTGGTTTTTTCCCAGTAGTCACTGGGTTTGACCCTGTGCTTCTGTAACTCAATAATTTTGTAGATCTAATAAAAACCCCACACATCTGTTTAACTGAAAATTTACAGTGCTTCCATATTGCTTCAGCTTCACAGACACAGAATACTTTGTTTTTACTTTAGATTCTAAGTATAAAACTATTCGCTTGCATGATCACAGTTGCTGCATTCTCCACCCCAGTGAATTTACTATATCCCAATACAGCTGAGAGAATGTTGAAAATTTGGTTTTGCTTATTATAAGGACACATTAAAAACAGGAGTGTACAAAGAAAGAGTCTGATTATAATACCAAAATATCAAACATAACTGCTTTACAAACTATTCTTAAAAACTTTGTTTGAATACAACCCTTAACATTTTCAGTCATGAACTAGTTGCTTGCAAAATAACTTGTAAAGTGTGTATCAACACCTGAAATACAAATTTAATAATCTTTTAACATGGAATTAATGCAACTCTATCCTGTTTCTTCTATTATGAAACCAAAAACAGGGCTTTTTTGTTCTGAAGAGCCCTCTGAAAGAGAAATAACACACTACTGAAGAGACTCCCATGTTGTCTCAGTTTGGTGTTGAATGAAGAGAGTCAGCAGAGTTTTGAGGAGGCAGAGAACAGCTTTTCCAAGGACTGTGAAGGAAAGGGCTGCCCTGTCATCTGTGGTCAGAGCACCCAGCAGGGATGCAGGACCCAGCTTGGGTTCACTGTTGGGTGGAAACTTCTGCAGCATCATGGCTGGGCAGGGAAGAAATGCCTTTGGGTGCCAAGTTTAAACTGGCTCCTTTCTGCCTGATAAAACTGTAGATATATTTCCAGAGCTATGGCTGGCAAAGAGTCTGCATCTGCAATGCTATTGCATAATGTCACACTTGCTATGAGGAACTATTGAAAATCCTGCTACAGTACCTGGAAACCTCAGCACTGACAGTGAAACTGGACCTCTCATAGGTAGAGTTTAAAAGTTAGAAAACATGGCAGTAAATTAATGCCACCTGCCTTTAAATTCACACCATTTACTGGTAATGTGCCAACTGCAGTTGGGGATGTTTTCAGCATACATGTTCTGAAAATAATTTGAAATCTAATCCAGAGACATTGGAGGTAGGTTTTGGAGTAGAAGGCATCAGGAAAGCAGTTTCCAGGGGAAATGACCTTTAGCAGTTGGCTTGCTGATTACAAGAAAATGGCTTTCATGAGCCACCCTAAGGACTATAAATCTAGATACTCTGAGAAAAAAGAGACAACTGATATAAAAAGCTTTTCAAAGTAACTGCTTGTCAATATACGCTTCTTGATTTTATTAATTCTAAAAGAAAATACTAAATTCTGAAATAATTGTAGTACACAGTGTAACTCATTTTGAGTGTAGCCTACAGTGGAATTCACAAAATAGGAGGGTGAATCAACAATTAAGACATATCACCTGGATATTCCCATTGTCAGCAGAAATGGGGGAGGAAAAGTCTAAGTATTAAGGAGACTGGAGGAGATGTGATTTATTAAAATGCCCTTCTGCTTGTAAGTCATATCATGACAAAGCAGAATTCTTCATTTTAATGATGACTACAGAAATGTTTTTGAATTATTTGCCTCTTAGCTTAAATCTGCATAATAGTATTGGAAATTTGCAACTCTTTCTACTGACTAAATCCCTTTTCTTTCCTTTAATGGATCAAGGCTATTCACGCAAATATATATTTTACTGTGGATTATACCTTGTCAGAGAAATACAAAGCTATTATTTGCAAAAGGTCTGCTGTATTTAAAGCAGATGACTACATCAGTCTTTATGAAATACTCTAAAGTGTGCATGTATGTCAAAGTCCCTAAAATGGAGCTGACAACATTAATCTTCCTAATAGTTTTAGAGCGATAATATCCAGTGAGATAATGTAGGTCACTGAGTTTCCACAAGTTTTGCCCCTGCTTTCATGCTCTTCTTTTCTTCTCTGTCTCAGGAGATAACCAGACTGTAACTACCAAAATACAAGTGGTGTCAATCTCTTTTCTGGCTGATGTCTTTAAGGGGCAAATAAGAGACTGAGAGAAGGGGAAGGACAAAAATGAGTTGTGTAAACAATGAAGAAAAGAAGGAATGAGGGTAGAGGGTTAGAGTAGAGGGGCATAATGTGCAAGCCTAAACCGCACCACCATGAGAGAAACTATTCTTTGGGGCACAGGGGCAGTGATGCCTCAAATGAGTGAGGTCTCCTGTGCCCCATTTGCAGGGTTTTACCCCGTCCCCAGCTTTCCCCTTCCCTGCAGTGCAGGTGGTGCACACTGTGGGTGGCTGAGCTGATGTCTGCCCGATCAGATATCCGGACACCCTGTCTGATTGCTGTTGTCTGCTGCCAAAAGCAGCACTGACAGATGAGCTCAGCTCATCTTCCTGGAGGCCACCAACCTGTATCCGACCTCTGGGATCCAAAGGAAATGAACTGTGTCTCGTATTCCTGTCTCACTGCTGAATGTGGATGAACTGATCCATGTGTTCTGACGAGAGAACAGTCCACTGGAATAACAGCATCATCTGTAAACCTGCTTTGCCCAAGAAACTAAGACTGGTAGTGAAGCAAGGGCAGAACCATCCCAGCTCCTCTCCCGGGTCCCACAACTAATATTCCTCTCATTTGATAAGAATAGAACGGAAGAAAATGCCCAGCATTTAAGTGGTGTGATCCTTCATAAGCATGGCCAGACAGCAGAGGAGATATGGGTATTTAAGTGGTTAAGAGAAGGACTTTGGAAGGAGATTGTGGGAATGAAGACAGGGATAGAAACAGGAAGAAAAAGAAAAATCTGCTGCTATAATTACATCAGACCGCTTGCCATCCAAGTTCTAGAACAGTAAGACATGGATCTTGCATTAGCTGTCTATTAGTTGCAGGCCAAGTGCACTGCTGATCTGTGAGTATCACAATGATGTAATATAAATAAAATCAGTAGTAGTGATAAAATGGAACATTTGTTATGACTAACAACATAGGTTATAAACGCTTTCAGTTGGAGAGTTGAGGTGTCTTTTTGAAGTGCCCTGTTACAAGGTGGAACCTTGCATTTTCTATGCAGCTACAGTAGCAGGCCATGTAAATCAATAATGGAAGTCAGCTGGTATCCCAGCTTGCCAGAGAACAAGAATATTGTTATGTCTTAAGGGTCAAACAACTTGGATAAAATGTCACAGCAACATCTGTTGGTGACATACAAAATCTGTTCATCTAGTATATTCAGTCATACATTAAAAGTCCCATGGTTATGAAAGAAACATTACAAAAGCTATACTGAGAAGCTTAGACTTAAATTTTTAGGAAGGTGGATTAGAGTTGATACCTTTTCATGTGACAAAAGAGCAAGGCCACTCCTGATTTAAAAAAGCAGGTAGCCAATTTTTTACAAAGCCCTTCAGGGGGTCCATGTGGGCAGGAGATGTACGAAACCCAAAGTTACAGCAGGAGCAAGTTACTGCAAATCCAGTCATTAAAATGAAGTTGTTATGACTGACAACAAGGATCTATATGATTAATTTTTGTTTCTCTGTGAGTTTTGTGTGTCTGTAATCATTATAAACTATTCTTATTGGAAAGGAAGAGACAGGCATGACTACTACACTTGCCAGCTTATGGTAAAGGCTTCATCTCAGATGTTTGTCTGCCAAAAGCTGGAGTGATTGTGGTGTGACTGATTTGTTTTTAAACTTTTCTTAAGCCTCCTGTATTTACAAAGGATATTGGGTTCGTTGGACCTTTAATACAACTCCGTTTACCAGTTCTTGTGTTATTTTAGGGTGGCATGCATATGGTCTTTTTGCCTGTACATCTTGGCTAGTTTCAGGTGAACCTGAGCAGGCCTTTTGATGGTCTGTGAAACCAGACATACAAACAGGTAAAGATGTAATCCTTAACTGGATAAAAACTCAAAAAAGGTCTGTGTGTTCTTTACTTAGAAGAAGAGGGAGGTGACACATGGGAAAAGCCTAAAGTCATTTGCTTGCAGTTATATCTCACTGAGATTTTTTCTTAAATTTTGCTATGCTTCATGCTAGTAGGTAACCAGTATTTTGCTAGATTTAAAAAGCATTATTACATTTAAATCTCTTTTAACAAGATACACCTGAATTATTCTTTCTGGATATTTGGTACTTTAATAAAATTAGTTTATATGAAAATAACTATTTGTTTATTTTGTAAATTATTTTTGTGTTGACATGGAGTTATTACAGGGAAATGTCTACTGGTTTCAACAGTGGCAAAAAAAGATGTTGTTTTAGCAGAATTTAGACAAAGGTGTGTGTGTCAGTGTGATAATGGATTTAATATAATTAATCATCAGAGAAGTGAATGTGTCCATGGGAAACAGATGACAATAATACTCCTGCAACTTATTTTAATTTTTTTGTTGTTTCTTTTAAAGGGTAAGCCCAACCAACCTGTGAGCACTTGTCTCTTTTTCTGCCCCCTCTTGCCTGGTGCTGCCTTTATTCTGGAAACCACACAAAAGCATTTTGATCCTTTAAAATTTCTTCTCAAAGTTCACATGCTAATTCTGTAGATAATAACTGCTTTCTTTGCATGGTCCTGGAAGTGCTACCATGGAAAAAGAATTAGTAATTCCCCATGTAGCTGAGGTCTTGAGTGACCATCTTCAGTTAATTTAAAGGCCTGATTTGTTTTAAAGATGGTAACAACTGATTTTTTTTCAGATCTTTGAAGCTCTTTCAGAGGTTCAACTTCACTTAGCTGAGATGAATAAAAACTGGTGGTGTAAATGGAAGGGTTTCTTGACTTCTTTCTTCTTGACTGGAACCATCCAGTTCTTTTCCTATTTATAAAGGCAGTATTCCAACTTTTGAAGGCTGAGCTTCTATAACCTTCTGATCCAAGGGAATTAAATAGTAATCTGGGAAGGTTTAAAAGTTTCTAGAACTGAAACTCCTTAGATGGTTTTAAGTGTTACATGAAAATAAGGCTTCTCTATAGCAAGAAAAGCCAGTCACGGAGGGAAATGAGTCACTGCAGTGAGGAGAGGAATGACTGCTGTGCTTCTCAGTGCCAGTAATGCCAGGGTTTAGAAAGTAAAATTAATAAACTGAACATCATATATTGAAAGACTTTTGAGTTTTTCTATCTCCTTGCTAATGCAGAATTTATTTCTACATTAATTGTATATAAAATTGAAATTCTTGTGGTACCAAAAAACTGGTAATGGAATAAAATTAGAGACATGCTGAGTAGCAGGAAAATGTTTTTCCAAGAACGTTGGGTGATGTCTATTCAAAACTATGCATGTATAGCATAGTAATTTCTTAGCATTTCTTGACTTGTTGGTAATTTTAAGTATCCATCAAAGTTGCCTAGTGGCATTTACATCTCTTTACTTAATGCCATGGAGGAGAGAAAAAGAAATCAGGTGTCTATTTCTTCCTGCCTTGTGCTTGGCAATTTTGGTAATTGCAGTTTTTTAGTTCCTTGTCCCTCTAGAAATACAGCAAGCTCCCTTGTGCAAAAAAGACAGATTGCTCTCTTTTTACTTGACTGCACCTATATTTTTGACTTGTGTGCCCTAAATGCTGAGGATTCTAAGGACAGGAAAAATAAAGAAAATTGTGCACTGACCTAATATGCACTGATAAACCAGATGCTTAAAAATCTGAGAGAATCCTTTCAAGGAAGACTCTGGTGATATATGTCTGGTTGTTCTCATCTTTACCTGAATTTTTCTTGATCGATGTTCTAATAGTACTGAGGAAAGTGTAATTTCAGCACGAGACATCAACTTGAACATTGTTCTAATTTAACATTTCTTATCACTATCTTTAAATACATCATACTCATTAAAATGAGTGTTTAGCGTGTTATTTATTTAAAAATGGGCAATGGCAAAGGGCAAAACTGAGCAGCTTAAAGTTTGGGTTCTGAGGTCTGAATTTGTTTTTTCATTTGTGATTGTACAGCCTGTGTGAAAAGATAAATCTTGTGCTGTTTCTGAGAGATTTAAAAATTCTGACCTCTCCTCTCACAAGAGAGAAACTGGTTATCAGAATATATGAATGTTATGAATTAACTCAACAGCCAGAGGTGGTTCATCCCTTAAAAAAAGCATCCTTCTTGTTAAGCAGAACCATGTGGGGCACATTAAAATGCATTAGAAGTGCTAAGTGCCTCAGAAAATCTTGGCCCAGAGCTCAAAATAGTTCCCTGCACCACCAGACTGGGAGCCAGGCAGAATGTGCAGTCTTGTGCATTCACCAAAGTGACAGAGAGGGATGCTCTGGGGAGGCCACCAGTCCATTTGTGTGACCTATCCCTCACAACACTGAAATGCTGCTAACTGGCCTTTTCACTTCCTGGGTAAAGATAAAATTTTGTAACTTCAAAATCTAAATAGAGTCTGGCTGTAATAACCATGACTAGTCAGTACCTCTAGTTTCTTTGACTATCCAAGTGCTTTTTATGATCCAAAGGTGTGTAAACATACTGAAATATGTGGTCGTTTATTTATAGGCAGTGTTATACAAAGCTGTGGATAAGAAAAATTGATTTGGCTCTTAGGTGAACTAAATGAACTTATTCATTTAATAAAAATAACAATTTTAAGTGTCCTGCTGTGTAAAGGATTGTTTTGAGTATTAGCATCCTACTGGGTCACAAAGCCTTGTTGCGGGGGTGTGTGTAATGTCATTGTTTCTCTGCAGTCATTCTGAGATGATGAGCATTTTAAACATCTCTTAAAATGCCAGCCCCTGGGGTATGTTCATTAGATTGAGACAGAGGTATCATCTGCATAGACAATATCTGTAAAACAATGTTGGTGGAGACACATCACGTCCAGTAGGAGGTATCTGTTTGTATCTTAGACGAGGTGTGAGCTGGAAAGCCTGTATTATTCACAGTGGAAGGATATTTCAGTAAGCTATCAATGTGCAATATTAAATGGTGTCTTTTTGGGGATGTGAGATTGGTTGGTTACTTGCTTACATTGGTCATGTAAATTTGTTCCCATGTCTCCAGCATTGGCAGATATAAAATCTTGAACAGCTCTGGGTAATTACTGCTAATGTTAACCACCTTGAAAAAGAGAATTCTTGTCTATGTGCTAGTAAAAACAAGAGGTAATATGAAGAATAATAGCCATTCCTTTCAAATGTCTGTCTTTTCTTGGTTTACCAGACTTATATGCATTTTTACATCTTGTTACTTCTCTATCCAATCTATCTCCAGCAATGAGGTCAGCTATATTGTGAGGCTGCAAAAGTAGCCAAGTCAAATAATGATTTTCAGAGATGCTTTGGTATTAAATGTTTTCAAGTTACACAGGGTTTTCACTCTGCACTGGACCTTAGGCTATATTATATATGAAATAATATGAGAGATCTTGTAGGGAGACAAATAGTTTATATTTTTGTTGCAGTTTCTGAACCCAATAGCAGAGATGAACCTGATCACATCCAGAGCAGAATGATATTCTTGGCAGAAGAATAATTAAGTTGTAGCCCATGTATGTCTCCTGTTTGTGCCAAACATTTCCGTTTTAAAGAAGCAAGATATTTATAAATGCATACAGTGTCAGGTGTCTGGCCTAACGTATGTGTCCTCTCTTGGTAGCATTTCAGAGATTCCTTGGCAAAGATGACGTGTCTCATGAAATAGAAGAAGTTTTGGCAGAGTCTCGAGTCCAAAGAAACACCAAGATGGTGTCGATTCTTCAGCTCCTGAGAACCCGTGCTGTGCGATGGCAGATTGTGACCGTGGTCGTCACCATGGGCTGCTACCAGCTCTGTGGGCTAAATGCTGTAAGTGTCCTTCTTCAGGTCATGGCATCTCACAGGGTTTGGGCTATACCATTCACTAGCCTCTATGACTTTCCTTTTTTGGTTGTTTCTTATTGGTAATGACTTTGTGAGAGCAGCGTGTGGGAAAATCCACAGAGATCTGTATCGTTTGGGGTTTTTTAAACAAAAAAATTGGAAGGGAAGCCATGTTGTGTTAATTTTGAAGGAATACATGAAAAGGTAGAAGAGATTAGCAAAGAAAGAGCATGCAGCTTTCACTTCTGATTACTCAGATTCTTCGTTTCTGGATATGCCCCATGCTTATTCAGAGTTTTTTCAGTAGACATTTCAGCTTGGATTGGTTCTATTCTGTACTTATAGAAGTCAGCAAAAGTTCCTGTAAGTGATTTCAAGAGGTCACACCTCATGATTGATTTGTTATTGCCTCAATATTCCTGTCTTGGAAAGTGAAGAAAAGAGGAAAAAGACATAAAACAGTCAGTAGCAATTTGGATTGACCATTATTGTGTCTGAAGCTAATGGATATCAGAAGTCTCCTTTTCCATCTGTCTGAGCCTATTGCTTCAACTATGAGAGGATCACAGGACAGTTTAGGTTGGAAGATCCCTCCACCTGGTCCAAGCCCTTGCTCAGAGCAGGAATGACTTCAGGGTTGGCTCAGGCTACAGAGGGGTTTGTGCAATTGACTTTTAAACATATTCAAGGGTGGAGAGGGTAGAACCTTCCTGGGCAACCTCTGCCAGGTGTTTACACCACTTACATTGCAAAAAGTGTTTTCTTTACATCCAGCCAGAGCTATCCTGGCTGCAGCTTGTGACATCTGGCTTAGATGCTTTATGCTGCACAAAAGAAGTATTCTCATTAAGCACCTGAAAGGGAAAGGGGTTTTTTTCATAGTTCAAAGGTATTACTGGCTTATAGATATGAAAAGCAACGTTCTTGCTGCTGCAAGGAATTCTCACTGTGGCTCTGCAGCACAGGCCAGCTAGATTTTCTCGCCAGGTCTATGTGCTTTTGTATCTATGAACACTAGCTCTGGCTTATCTCAGGTATCTCTATAGCTTTAAAACTCCAAATAGAAGGTAATTTGTCCAAGATCATTTAAAATATTAATGCAATTGGAATTCTGGAATCTAAAAGCTTTTTACAAAATACTAGGAGGGAATTAGAAGAGTTTTTTCATCCTGTGGGGTAAACTATAATAACATATGTATAGGTAGTGTTTTCTCCTAATGGTAGGATTTCTGCGTTAATGACAGGTTATTTTATTCCTCATTGTGGATACACTTTTGAGAAAAAAGCCAGAATTACCTTGTCATCCAGTCTTTTTAAGATTTGTCAGCACATAAGGGAAATAAAAAGACACTTATAGTAATATACAGACTGTTCAAATAATGGAACACATTGCCTAAAAAAAAAGGTCACAGATAAATTTTCAGGGGAAATGGAAGAGTTTTGTGACTTTGAGGACACTTAATGGTTGATAAAAATTCTCCAGTATTCTGTGACAAAACAAAGCCACACTCTCATGCTTGAGTGAGGGTGTGGGGAGATAGTCAGACATTTCCAGTCGAAAATGGATGCCAGTTACTTAAAAGTGTCATTGGATGGCCACTTTCTGAAAATATGCCTCAGAAAAACTGTCTCTGTCAGGAAACCTGTGTGTTGAGTTGGCTGTTTCAAGCCTCTTCCTTTTTTATTATTCCTTTGTTTCTCCTCCCATGCAACATCTCCAAACATGAAAAAAAATTATTCACACAAAAATTGTGTTCTAAAATGCATTAGTTAAACAGTTGTTAGTAATAGTTAATAATTCAACCAAGAAAATTAAAAGAGAGGTCAAGAGAAATAACTGGGCCACTTGATTAAGAGACCAGGCTTTGAAAACTTGTGTCTTTTGCTTGCCTTTCCTGGCTGGTGCTGCTCAAGTCACCTGAAGCTCCAAGATGAGAGGTGTTGGGGTGTGACAGATGCTGGTGAACCTGGGTCTTGTTTAGCCTGAGTGCATCTGAACCAACGTGCTGGGTGTGAGCCAGCATCAGTAAGGTTTAACCAGCAGGGAACCTCCTTCTAACTCATTTGCTTTGTCTGTACTGCCCTGTTAGTCAGTCTGGTCTTTTCCACAACTACCATCTGGACAGGGCATATGGGAAAGTTGGGATTCCTTCAGGCGAGAGTCTCAGGTCGTTCTCCAGGGAAATTGCCAACTGGCAGAGTTCTGTAATCATCCTGCTGGTATCTGAGAGCACTTGCTTCTTTTTAATGATTTTACTTCACATGAAAATTTCTTTTGCTTAAAAACTGTACATTTGTTTGTTTCCACATGGAACAGAAATCGTGGTGAAGCTCTGCTCATGTTCATGTTTTTAATTACAACAAAATACCAGACAGTCTGACCTAAATTGACATAAATAAATTATTTTCTATTAGTCTCTTTTACTCTGCTAACATTTATCTGATACATATAAGCCATAATAAATTTATTTCTCTTCCGCCATTTTATCTCAGTTCTAAAGAAGTCACAAAACTACAGTGAAGTTTTCACTGGTGATGTTTATACTTTTTCATGTCAAGGAATGCACAGTAAGACATATTACTATAAGGGAGTCATTTCCAAAGTGGGATGCCTAGGCTTCTGTAAGGTCCGTTCTTAAGGCTGTATTTTGGGTGCAAAGAAATTATGCTGGGAATGGATCTGTGGAACAATGTATGTTTTCAATATGCAAAGGGTGTGCACTTCACTGCTGGTGTGGAGAGCACCAGGTAGTGTAGGAAGGAGTGAGTACGCAGTGTGCCACACAGTCTGTGTCTCTGCTGTTGCCCATTTAGTTTTGAGCCTTCTGCACCATTTTCCACAGCTCTTTCATTCAAAAACCTTTAGCCTGATCATTAGCTAATTTTCTTAGCTGATGAAATCACTAGCTAACAAAAAGCATGTTAGAAAAATAACTTTAGTGAAATTAGAAAAGTGATCATTAGCCTAGAAAGTATGCCTAATAAATTTGCCGATGTTTTTTCTCTCCTTAACGGTACACAGGCTGAAAAACATTCACTGTTTTGAAAAATGTACATTTAGTTAATTTTTACGCTAATTTATTTTTGTGCTGCTACAGAGAGTAATAAATCTGTGAATTTCATCCTGGTTTTGCTCTGCCAGTTTTTTAATCTTACCATCAGTGGTCAGTCATGCACTTGCAAAACAACTTATGCTCTTGTTGTTGTGTTTTGACAAATTTTATTCATGAGTTAACAGCTTTAGTGGCTCTTTGGCCCCTTTCTTCTTTTTTAAGTTGTGCATACTTGCAATATCTCTGTCATTTTTAGATCTAGCTGCTATACAAAACTGATATCAAGGATGAAATGCCTAGATTATATTTTTCTAACTTTACTGCACTAAATCAATCTTGTAACTTGTAATATGAAGAATAAAATGATTTTTATCACAGTTTTTGTGCTACTTTTGTTCTCCTTATATACTGTGTAGGTATATGGGAAGTCAATACATTGTCAGAGCACTGGGTCCCCAAAAAATTATCAGTGGGCATAAACATTTCAGAGGGAACAGGGAGCTGATACTTGGTTTTGTTTGTCTGTGCTGTGTGTCAGCATGGTAATGAACAATTAACACCAGCATGTGCTACACAAAGGCAGGTTACTTCATATAGAGAAGTTTGTTGCTATCATTTCTTGTCACTGCATCTGTTCTGGTGAAAGCTGATGTGCCAGCAGTAGGCATAAGTCTTCAGTCAGTTTCTCTTTATCTGTAAGGTGATAAGGTGACTTTTTACTCCTCAGTGTGTCATTGGGGTTTATGTAATAAGAGTTGGATTTTCCTCTTTGACCTGGGGCAAGCAGCTTTGCTGAAGGGCTAGTTGGGAATTTAGAATTTTTTTTTTTACGAAACTGCTGAGTTAGTTTCTCAATAAACAGATGTAGCATGTTCATAATATGCCAGCAGGCAGCAGGGTTTTCCTCTTGCAATCATAACACTTCCATCCATCTGACAAGCCCTTTATTTAGCAGTGTGTGCCCTGTTAGGGCTTGTACCATGGAGAGCACATGGGAAGAAATATCACTGCTACCTTAATGTTTAGTGCCATCATTATCCAGGGCTTTGAGTTTTGTTCTCACAGATAAATTACCTGTGGTTTAGAATTTTTTTCTTTTGATAATCAGTTATTTCAATCATTTTTCATTTTTTCTACTAGATCAATTATCTTTTTGTCTCCCCTTCTTGCTCCCTTTGGCAGCCAAAATCTTTGGCTAGTTCTTTTCTGTCACCGTGAGTCAAATATGAATATTACATGGTTTTCAAACACAGTTGATATGAATGGGACTCTGATGCTTACCAAACTTGCTATTTTAGAATGTTGCCACTATATATTCTCTGCCTGGATATTGTCACTGCTGGATATAGTTTTACTGACCAAACATGATTGACTTCCTCTAGGCTATACAACCTGTGTTTCTGTCCATTAGAGACAGATACTTCTAGCCTATGGTTAATTTCCTCCTAAAAACAGTGTTTTACTTTTCCCCAAGCAATTTTAATCTCAAAAGTATCTTTTCTTTCTGTGGATAATAAAGAGAGATTAGGGGGATGTCTTGATTGCGGATGTCCACACTCCAGTGAGGTTAAAGCAGAAATACACCTCACACCTTCTGTCCAAAAACAAGCATCCTTTTCAGTGCCTCTCAACATCTCTTTCCTGTTCTCTCCTGTGTTGTTACATGCTACTGAAGTATTCCATAAAGCTACACAAACCTGCTTGCTAAGCCACACAAAACCTATTTTTATCCTCTTGTTCAAGCTTAAAGTGAGTTTCTTTGATTTACTCCTAAAGTGAATCAAGCTAAACTGAGTTAAAACTGTTTGTAATTCTTCCTGGGTCTCCAAGTGGAGTTGCAGCAACGCTGTGTCTCATCCACCTGGAATTTGCACCTTCCCTTCATTTGCTGTCCTCTGCGGCCCTCGGTCATTTGGGAATGCTCAGAGTTTTAGCAAGTTTTGCCTTGAGTACATTAGATGGCTGAACTGAATACCAATATATTTTAGTTCAAAATATAATGATTAATAACTCATTTTATTCTCTCTGATACAGATCTGGTACTACACAAACAACATCTTTAGTGAATCTGGGATCAATCATGAAACAATCCCCTATGTTACACTAAGTACTGGTGCTGTTGAGACTCTGGCTGCTGTTTTTTCTGTAAGTATGGTTATAAAAAATCCATTAGCATGCTTGATATTTAAATTTTATTAGATTTTATTTTCTTGTATAGGTTAAAATATAAAAAGAATAATATATTTATTAAGTGTAATGGTTGATTAAGCAATTCAAAATATTATTTCTAATTTTAATCCTAAACCAAATTTTTGTCTTGGGATGATTTTTTTAAGATGCTCTTTAATTTTAGTTCCATAAAAGGAACAGAAAATTTGGTATGTCCTGCAGTGCTTTATATGGATGAAGAGGAAGAAGGCAGAAATAGCAAGGGCCAAAGTTTATTAAGTGGTAACTCATAAATCATTTCACCTGGTAGAACAACCTTACCTGGTAGCAGTTTATTCACATCTCAGAGTTTTCTCGTGTGCCTGCTGGGAAGCAGGCAGTGTTGTTTGGAGAAGGCTCAGGCACAGTACAGCTACATGTGTTCAGTGTGGCTGGCAGAAACAGCCACTCAGGGAGGTGGAAGAGTAATACCAGCCTGCTAGAACAAGGAGTCCCATGTGGTGTGAAATTCTGCTGCCTTAGGACAAATCCTTTCCTAATACGTGAGCTCCAGGGCAGGTCCTTTGCTCTGCTCTGAATGTAGAAAAAGATGTTAATAGAAAAACTTATCCATGCACAATTTTTTCTTTCCTATTTCAAAATGGCAAAGTTGACTATGAAAAAAAATACACTAAATGAGCAAACTAAATCTCCAAGTTTTAGTAGGTGATTACACAATTAATTGCTAAAGGAAATACATTTATGTTTGCACTGCAATAAATAAGAAACAATGGGAGAACTCTTAGGAATGGAAAGTTGCAAAGGAGCAAGCACTCTTTTCTTCCTTTGTTAGAATTTTTTCTTCATGTATTCTATACCAACTGTATTTGCACAATACTGAACACCGCAGCAAGCGTTTTTAAATGTCAAAAGAATGAATAAAAAATCCTTTTCAGTGGTAGGGCAACTACTTGTGACCTACAAAATGTTAAACTAAATCCAGCTATCAAGTATGTTTTCTTATAGTCTAGGACATAAGGACTCTACAGGGTCACAAATATCTTCTTCTGATGTTTGTGAATTTCCACAAATCTGTCTTTGGCTAAATCATCTTTTTTTTCTTTTTTTTTTTTTTTCAATTAAAGAGACTTTAATTTTATGACTCTTTTTAATAGGTAGAAATAGAGAAATATGAAAGTCCCTACCTCTTACAGTTTCTTCTTTGTGATACTGCACACACGCTTCTTTGTCTAAGATATATGGAAAAATAATAATGATAATTCTGCCACTGTTTTAAGTGAAGAATACGCCTCTTTTATTAGAAAACAGATGATAATTACATGGAGATGATTCCATGATATTAAAGCCTTTCTATAAATACGGTCTGTTATCTTTTCAATTCCTTCTGTGCTGTCAGTTTATGGGGCTTATTCAGAGCACTCTCTTCATACAAATGAGGTGGATGTGTGTGCTTTGACTCCTGCTATGTGTGGTAATGTTTCGTACTCAATAAGAGGGTTTTTAATACTTTTTCTGTTAATGCTACCTGCTGTGCCTCTGGAAATGCTGACATATTGATATCTCTGCTTCCTTCCAATTTCTCAGTTCAAGACATGCTGCTTTTTAGACTTAATTTTATTTCCTTAATCTTCATAAATGTTTTGTTGCAGTTGTTTAAAGGAACAACAGCATGAATTTAGCTTTCCACTTGAAGGTTTTGCAGCTTATTTATTCAAGTGACTTCCTCTCAAGTTTTTCATGCCTAGCACTGTGGACAGGGGATTCCTCCCACTCCCAGCCTCTCCCAATATCTCCTTTTGCCATTTTAAAAAAATCTGTTTCACAGTCTTAAATGTTAAACCAGGTGCATGCCTTCTGTCCTATTCAGGGAAGAAACGGAAGAAAGCAAGAAGAGAGCTTAATTTTCCTGGTGTTTTTTATTATGTTGTGTTTGTTAGCAGAAACCAGTTTTTACTGACAATAAACTCCAGGATTTCAGTAGAGGTAATCAGTTATAGAGGTATAGTTTCTTTCCTCATAAATGAAATAGCAATTGGAGAGGTCCCCTAGAAATCATGTACCATCTGTGATCATTATGCATAAATTAGGTGATCATGAGATTGAGCCTCAGTAAGAGTACTTGGGTATTGATGACCTCCATTGATGAGACCCATATGAATGCCAAAGGCAAACAGTGAAATAGATGTATTTCACAGAGAAACAAAGTAATATTTAGGAGATAAAATACTGAAACTGAAAAATTTTGAAAGCCTTGCTTTAATGCGTCTCTTGGGAGCAGCAGCACAATAGTAATAATATTGATGTGGTCCATGAGGAAAGGCAATTAATATCCCATCCTTTTTATAGCCTCAGACTGTGTTGCCTCAGATCTTGATATGCCCTCTTGTAGCATGCTTTGCCTACAGCTCCATCCCTCTTGCTCTCCAGCAAAAGCCATATAAACAAGACATTGAAAGATGACTCTTGTGCATCATCATTTTCCTTTCATTCACATAATTTGGCTGCAACTCCCGTTTACACAAATGTTTCCTAATTTACTTCATGAAATATGTGTGTTCTAGCATTGTGTACCTGATGCCCTGGCTTCTCTCTAGGGAGACAATATAAACTTTCTGTACATTTTTTGGTTAATGATAGAGAATTCCACCCATTGTACTGAACACGGATTTGATTTAGAAGACTGGCTAGAGAATTACTTTTTAGTGAGGGTGTCCATTAATTTCAGTTTGCTTCTGAAGTTTTGTATCCTCTGGAATGAAATATTGAATAGATTTACTACTCATCGACATGTTACAGCAGTAAGTTACCTAATCTGATGCAATTCTTTGAAGCAGGATGGAATACATTTAAATAATTCTCAGTGTTTATTAGAAGTCTGTTCTACAACTACTGAAGTAAGTGCCTACCACAAGTTTAGCTATTCTTCAGTAAGATTAATTACTGTTACTATTTTCTAATTTTTAATGATTCAAGTTAATTTTAGTTGTTGTCTTAGTGGGCAAAGAGAACAATTTTCCAGTGCCTTTCTTTAGCACAAGGGTAGGGTGAATGGAAAGGGAGACAGAAGTAAATGTCTGAAAGGGTTCCTTCCCTCCTCTATGAAACCAGCATAGAATAAAAGGGAATGTTATTCAAATTAAGCATCCCACATCCAATTTTGCCATCTGTGGCACCACATTTGGGTTTCTTATAATGTTCACAGGAAGACTAGATGTGACTATACTGAGAAGACTGTGCCCTAAGTATTTCCCATAGGGTGATGCATGAAGGTGTTACTAAAAGCCTGTGACAGAGACAAGCTGTGTGAAGCCTGGAATGAGTTAAAACACATTGCAGTACTAGGCCATAAAAGAATGTAGGAAATTCTTTTCATTATCACACAGAAGTCAGGCAAGCCAGCATTATTTAGTGAGATTAATTTAGTCAGCTTCAGGATGCCAGGAGAAAGGGCTCTTAGACTTGTTCTGCATTTGTTTTACTGTCAATAGATCTCAACACAGAAGGAGAGATTCCCTGCTCAGGGCATGGCAAATCTTAAATCAAGGGTATTCCAGATGCTTCCATAGGTGATCTCATCTCCAACACATTTCCTCCAGGGTTTCCAAAGGATGATGAAAGATATCTCCACTGAAACTCTGGGTCCAGTGTGGTAAGAAGAGAAAGAAATCTATTCCAGTAACAGCCAGTCTTAGCTAGTGAAAACAATGGGGTGAAAAATAGTAGAATCTCAAGGGTTCCTAGGAAGTTATGTTAGAATCTGACTTTTAGTAGACTTTTAATGCAGTCCCATGTGACATTGCTCACACTGAGTCAGACTCAGCCTTCACCCACCCATAATTCCCAGTAGGACATAAGTAGAGACAGCAAGAATGGGGCAAACATGGCATTTCCCCCTCTTTCTCCCCTCACCCTGATAAGCAGTTGCTCAAGGATTACCAGAATTTGAAGGTAATATTTTGGTCTGTAATAGCCCAGATAGAGCCAGCTGTAGAAAAGAGACTGGGCAAGCAGCATCTCAGATCATGGCGTTTGTCAATGGCCGGAGGCATCTGGGCGTATTTTCACTGCAGGGTGGACTCAGAGTGAGACTGTGTTAATGCACACTGTCTTAATCCACAACTGATCCACAGGATTGCTTTTAGGTGAAGACATTATTCCTTTTAATTGTTTTAATGCACATGGGCTTTTGTATAGACAAGGACTGCATGTGTTGAAGTAACCATGTAGTGCCTTCCAGGAGAGTAAGTCTCATCATGAAGGTTTGCCTTACAACACCCCTCCTAAGACCCAAGGTGCACATGGTTAAAGCTGCATTTATGTAGCACAAATTCTTGTGTAGGATATATTCAGAAATTGAAAGTTTTAAAGATGTATCTCCTGCTGTTGAAGATTAAAAGCATTGGGTTTGAGTAATTCTTCTATCAATCTATTCAGGATGATCTGCATAGGGGCAATCAAATACCATCATTTGAAAATAAAACATCAGCCACAATAAGCTGTCACCGATCAAGGCTGAGATCTAGTCTGGCTTTTATAGCATAAACATGACAGCTTAATGCTTTTAACAACTAAATCATCAACAGAAGGAGCTTTGCTTCAGAAATATTTACAGTTTATTGGAGGGACAGAATAGGAATAAGGAAATGGGTGGTTTTGTGCCACCCTAGGGGCTGTTGCCAAGCACTGCTGAGGCAAATGGGGCTGGCTGAGATGAGTCCTTGCATGGGCTGCATCTTGGCCATGCTGCTCTGGCAGACATCGAGTATGGAGAGCATCATTAGTGAATAGAAAATTTCACTGCCAAGTGAAGATGATTAAGGATGCCTCACTGTAAAATACTTCAGACTGAGCTTAGAAATTTGGCAATTAATTCCATGCTTTACTGAGAGTAATCTTTAGACAGGTACCTGCAGGAGATGTGTAAGATCTTATCCAGTCATGGCTTTAATACAGATACAGGCAAATTGATGTGAGAGCCTTGTAGGCAGAGATTTTTTTAAGACTTGTGCTTACGTGGCCAAAGTTGATGCTAGACCTCTAAATTTCGGTTTAGATACTTAAATACAATAACCCCTTTTTTATTTTAAAATGAATAATTCATACAGTAGACTAATGGATTTACATCAAAATATGAATCAAAAACCCCAGTTTAGAATTCTCAGTCTGCTGTTCCTCTCCTTTTCCTGGGTACAAGATACTACACATTGTGTGATAAAGTGATATAAATGAGGTTATCCATTTTATTCCTGATATTTAAAATGGAAATAACACAGTGTTAGCTTGCTATGTTAAGTCTGAATCTAGTCATAGTCTTACTCAGGCCTTTATCCAAAATACATGAGAAAAAAGGTGTGGCTATCCTTGACATTAACTTATAGAGCTAACTTCTTCACAGAGCTGAGACATCAAGAAAACCTGATAGGGTTTGCTTAGTATAATTTAGGGCCAGGATAGAAGTAGGGAATAGTATTCAGTGACCTCCTGTTTGGACTGTAGAACTCGCACATTTATTTTATCCAGAGAAGCTTGTCTGATCTATTTTAATGCACTCTGCTTTCATTATGTCAGCCCTGGTATCTGCAGCTGACTCAAGTGAAAAGGTTGACATTTGCTTCTTTATTCACAAGTGTTTCCTGACAGACAAAAGCAAGCTGTGTGAACCATTGATGTAGTTTGTATATCAGTTGTCTTTTTATCACCAAATGTTTGTGTCAAGAGAATTTTGGTTGCAATATTCTTTACACATTTTCAGTAATTTCAGCTGTGTTAATCATCATGACTGGGTATAGGTTTCTACAAACACATGTTTATGATCACACATAAACAAGTATCAGCCTGCACAGCTTGGCACATAACTCAGGTGTTATCACAGGAAACAGCTGTAATGTTCTTCTTTTGTATATACTTGAGCATATACTGGATTTCTTGTTATTTCAGTTATTCTACTGTACACTATATTTTGACTTGCTGTAGATCTTCAATAGGTAACAGTTACCAGTGCATAGCAGTGGAGCGTTCAGATCTATAAATACTTGGAAACTGGTGAATCATCTTCCACTTCTTATGAGTCATAAGCATCTTAGTGGGTTTTGCAATTTAACAAGCTTTGGATTTGTATAATCATAACTAAAAAATTAAGTTATTGTCTGTTTATAACTGCAAAAACCAGCATTGTTTTCACCAGGGAAACTTGCTATTATGGAAGACCTAATCCAAACTGGATGGATTATTCCTGCCTGGAATTTGTTTTGCAAGTGAAAACTATATACCACATTTTTCCCATGTTTTGTATGAGAGGCATCTATGAACTTTTTCCCTCTAAGAGAAACATCATCCCTTACCCCGTTTTAATGTAAAACCCCTCAGCTGTGTAACAACAAGATTGTTTGATCATGACCATTAATCCAGCATTGAAAAAAATAAGAGAAATAGCACAGTATGTCAAATTAGATGTGCAGCATTTATTGCTGAACATGTAATTCATGCCAAATTACATATGAAACATCTGTTGCAGAAGTCTCTTGCAGAAGTTGCAAAAGAGGGGTCTTCGACAGACCTATCAAATAAATTTTCAGCCCTCAAAGCCATAAAAGTTGTCTCTTGGTTCAGTGTATGTGTGGTCACATGTGTTTGCGGGATGAATTCATTAATCATAATGGAAAATACCTGCCATCTTGTAGAGGTTTTGACAGTGAAGCAGTTGCAGTTTTGAAACATTTGGACCTCATAAAATCTTACTAACATGAGTGCAGGTCTTTTTAAAATTCCATAATTCTACTGTGGAAGCTGTGGAAATTGTCCAAATTTGTATATTTCACCATTTAAAGAACTAAAGAATGCAAAATCTTGCCACAGAGCTGCTTTCAGTGATCTGCAGCATCACAGTGCATATCTGGTGGGGAAGTTCAGCTCAGGGTGCAACATCAACGTGTTTAGGACAGACAAGCGGGTCCTAAAATGTACTGGTGAACCCCACACAGAGGAAGAAGCACTTGCCTCTCAAGGCATTTTGTCCCTGGGTGTCTCTGTACTTTTCTTTAACACATTTCTTCTAGATGCTCACAGTGGAGTGGTGTGTGTTGTTTCCCAGAATTAAGGGTATTATTCCAGTTTTCATTTTAGTTGCCCAATTTATCTTTTCCTCAAAGGACTTGTAGAAGATGGCTTTCAGTCTTCAGTAAATAATGATACGGCAAACTGTTTTGTGATTCCTACTTTAACTTATTTGAAGTGGTACATTTAAATCTTCATAAAATTATTTTATTTTTCTCATAAGAAAGCCAACTGTAAATAGTAATTTTAGTAGTTATCAACATGAAAAGTACATCAGCTGTTATGACAAAATACATATCAGCCTATTTTAATGAGTCAGACTAGCAAAGGGTTTCATGTTACAGCTTTTTAAGAAATTCTTCATTGTGTTTTTCTCTAGCAGATAAGTATTCCAATTCTGTGATTTATATTCAGGTGTTAAATATAAATTCAAAATGGGTGTAACTGCACAAGTATCAGCATTAAACTCACCTGTCTGAGCAACGTTTTCTGCTGCATGGATTTATTTTGTTTGGATATTCTAATTACACTAACTATCCAAAATCACGCCTAAATGCTTATTCTATGTTTGAAAAAAAAAGAAATTTAAAATAAAATTTAGTTTAATTGAGATATAATCTATGCTAAAAAGATTTAAATCTCAATTTTTAAATGTTTTAAGCTTAAATTCAGAGAGATGTTGAAATTAGGAAATAGTCAAAATGCACAAGCAAGAGACTATAATTCTCTTCAACATACTGAAATTTAAAAAAACAAATTGTAAGAACATTGTCATAGAAATTAATGCATATTTTTAAGCCATTAAATCAATGTACAATTTTTTTGGTGGTCTCAGATAAGGATACCATGCTGACTTGTTTTTTCAAGGAGGTTGAATTTTGTAAACATAAATGTGAGCTCAATTATGAACATGTCATAGTTTATCAATAGCGTAAAATCAAACTTCATGGGTTTAGTTTTGATGTTCTTGTTTACTAGGAGAACATATTTCATGGTCCGAGTTCTTCAGTGCTTTATCAAGAAAGTTAAATGCCACTTTTTGTTTTCCAGGGCTTAGTTATTGAGCGGCTTGGACGCAGACCTCTTCTCATTGGAGGCTTTGGGCTGATGATTGTCTTCTTCTCAGTACTCACCGTCTCCCTGACTTTACAGGTAACACTAGGGTCACTATATATTTTTACTCTCTCTTTTACCAATCTTAAACCTGCTAGATACTGGTTTGTCTCAACATTGCTACATAAGCCAATCCTTTTAATCAGTTTGGCCTAAGGATTGAAAGGTCGCATACTAATTTATGAATCTGTTTGCTTCAAAGCTTTTGCATTAAAAAACTACAGAGACTTTCTCACATTCTCACATTCAGACTCTTAAAATCAAAGATTTATGCATATCATGAACTATTATGAAGACAATTTTACCCATGAGTAAATAGTTTACCCATATTCTGTGGGTTTATCTTTGTAATACACTGACATTTCTTTCATGTTTTATATGTCATCACTGTTTTAGGTTTGGATTTTTCTTTTTCCCCAGTAGTGAAATATTTCTATGTTTGCATAATTTTACTTTTTAGATTCCATCTATGTAAGATACAGTTTGTTTGTGTTCCTAAGGAATTTTAAGAAGTAAAACTGACATTTGCAATGGCATGGATTTGGGTGGTGTTTCATCAAGGTGTTTTCCTGTTGGTTTTCATTCATGTGTGGTGCCATTAATCTGACTTTCAAATCTCGTTTCTTGCTTGAAGAGAGTCAGTAAGTCAGGCTGACTGGCAGGTCTGTGCTACACCATTGCAGTTCTATTTGATTTACCTCTATGTACAGCACAATAAAGGTTTACTTCACACACCTGCCAGGACAGCTGTAAGACAGCTCTCCTCCAGAAGAGAGGTGTTATTGCATATTTAGTATGCCCAGTGAAAAATTCCCTTCCAGATCTTTTAAAGCCAAGCTGGGTGTGTGAGGACCTTCAGTTGTTTTAAGTCCCTGAAGTCTGCATGCCTTTCAGTTTTACCTCCTTTCAAAAGGGTCTCAATGTGTTAAGTATTAGAGATTTGCTTTGAACAAAGGACCAGGGTACAAATAGGCTTAGTCTCAGAGGAATTTATATCTATTTGCACCTTCTCTTTCCCAGAGACCTTGGATTTGCTTCCAGACAAGAACCCCAGATTGTATAATTTTGAAATATTTACAACCCTTTTGGTTAATCTTAATGCCCCGGAGACCACAGTTTCCACATAATTAAGGGAATAACCCAGCCTAGAAGAGAAAGAGCATCAGAAAATGGGGGCTTTTCCTTAACACTGAAAAAAATAATTGCTTTCTTTAGCAAGAGTATTTTTACAGTGCCACTCAAGGTGGTTATAGTACACTTACATATATCTTAGAAAATTTTCAAAAATAGTAAAATTCTAATAAAAATATCATTCACACTTTGCTGAGGGGAAACCCCACCTGTTGGAGAGAGAAAGAAATGAGTACCCAAATTTTTTTCTCATCTATTAGTATTAGAATCAAGCATTCACATACATGATCAAGAAACAGTGTCCTGCAAACTCCACAGGAATTGCTCTTTGAATTTCAAGTTCCTGATATTTAGAGGTCTCAGTAGAGAAAAATCTACTTAGAAGTAGAAGAAAGATAGCACACATGGCCTTCCTTGTCTGCAAAATCAGATTATGGCTGAAAATCCCATGCTTTGCCGAGGTTCAGATGCCTGGTCCTCCTACCAAATGTCAGCCTGTCCTGTCTTCAACCAAGCCTTTGACTGGTGAACTCTGAAGCTCTGTGGGCCATCCTAGATGCTCTTTTTAAACATGATTGAAATACCTGAGGAGGATGGAGGTGCTGAATGCGTTCCAGGCTGGCTTGACCTTTAGCACAAGAAGCTGTGAATTTTTAGAGTTCGGACTCTGTGGTACACGAGCTTGTCTAGTGTTTCTCTACAAAGATTTCACAGACACCAAGGCCTTTAAATACAATCTAATAAGGTCCTACAGAAATACAGTGATTTTCTAAAGTAACCTCAGACTAAATTTTGAAATAGATTAAGAATCATGGAAAACACTATCTATTGTCTTTGAGTTTTTAAAATTATTTGTAATACATACAATATGCTTAAAATTAATGTCTTTTGTCTACCCAGAACAGTGTGCACTGGCTTCCTTACCTCAGTATATTTTGCATCCTTGCAATCATTGCATCGTTCTGCATTGGACCAGGTATGTCTATATATATTTTTTCATGTTTCTTTGTGTATCAAAGGACAGGTGTTTTTGCACTGGCACTATGTTAGCAAATCACTTGTACAAAACTTCACTTTGGCTGTAAACCAGAAAGTAAGACTTGTTCCCTTGAGTTTTTGGAGGTTTTTTTAAGCACCATTTATTGCCTCTTTTTCTTTGTAAGGAGTTTCACATTAAACATTAATCAGCTGTTTATACATCTCCACCACTGAAGTGGTCTAATTGATTGATCGTGGTTTATTTGGGGAAATAAAGACTTGCTGATGTTTGATGTGACTCTAATGAAATACTGCTGTAATTCTGTGGATCCTCTTTTGAAAAGCTGAGGAAAAAATATGCTGCTTTAGAGAAAAATGGGGAGAAGACCAAGATACTTCTTTTCCCCTTATTTCTGGGAAAAGAGATTGTCACTAATTTCTGTGCAACATACAGTGAAAATACTGAAAAAAAAATAGCAATCTCTTTGTCCTTCTGTAAGGACAAATTTCAGGTTCCGCTAAGTTCACTGTACTGCTGACATATGTTTGTTAGAGTGAGATGGGGGACCGGGGGGATGTTAAAGAATTCTGTGGAATAGAACTGTTCTTGAATTTTAAATACCTTAGGAATGTCAAATGTTGACTTGAAACTTCTTTAAAAATTTCCTTCTGGTGTTAAACTCAGAGAGTTTAAGTGCAGCTACTTGCAACATCTTTTAAAATCTCAGTTGAAACAAACTGAAGTTTTTTCCCTGTTATAGATATGTTCCATCTATTTTTAGAACTTGTAAATCAATATGTTCTAACATGTCATGTTTTCAACATGTGAAGATTAACCCTCTGCTTTTCTCCTTCACCTCACCATTCTTCAAAATGGATTCTGCTGTTCTTCATTTAGCTTCTTTCTCTTTATTGATGTTATTCAGGATTTGTGTTGTACTTTGCAATCTATTTTGAGCAAAGTATCTGCAGATACATTGTGGACAAAAAGCTTTTTTTTATATTTCTAGCTTGCTTTCTACAGAAGTTCATTAAAATTAAAGCTTCTGTTGTGTTTTTCACTGTGCTCAGTGCTGTTAAAGCCAAAGAACATTCATAATGTACCAGTAGCTACCTAGTTGGCCTCTCCACCTTTCCTCTGTGTGTTCAAACATTTGTCATATGTGAGAATAGTGGGACTATCTCGGTAGTACATAATACTGAATTGCTTTTAATGAAAATCTTGGTAATTGACTCTTCAGCTGTTGAGAAGAAGCTGTGAAGAATCATATTCTGATATCTCTGCAAATCAATAGCAATATTTTAGTTGACTTTAATGGAGGCAGATTTATCTTCAGTGAAACCTCTCTATTCCATTTTGAGGGGCTTAAGAGATTTGAGCTACTTTCCTACCTTTTAGCTGGGCAACTTCCGTTATTAGTAATGCTTTAATATGATTAAATGAGAAGAGAACACATGCTTTTTGTTCTGAACAAGAAGTGCGACATCAGCTTTGCACCCACTGCTTTTTGTATCGCAAGGCACAACTCAATAGTTGAGTGCAATTACCCTGTCAGGTTTTCTGCCCTTCCTTGTACAGGAAAGACATCAATAGCCTGTGACAAGTCCACTGGAGAGTCACCATGTCAGTGTCAGGAGACCTGTGAGAAGGGACTGGGTGAACTGGACTATTTCAGCCTGAGAGGAGACAGCTTGGGGGACCTAAGAGTAGTGCCACTACCTATGAGCAGGGTGTTGCAATGGCAGAGCCAGTCTCCTGTTGCTGCACGGCGAGGTGCTTGAGAGACAGAATGCAGGTGTTGAAACAAGAAAGATGCAGAGAGACTGTAAGGAAAAGCTTTTTGCTTCTAGGCAGTCAAGCAGGCTACCAAGGATATTGAGTCCTTAATTATTACACAAAGATCAAAACTGGATAGCTTTTACTTCTGTTTTTCTCCATTACAGTGGCTGTAGGGAAGTGTCCAGAGAAAATACAAACAGGGCAAGTAGGTGAGACATTTTTTGAGAACCAGTGTACATTCTTTTCAGCTTAGGGTCTTTCTGAGGCATAGCTTCTCACTCTTTCTTAGTCTTCCATGGATTTGCTAATTCTCTGTCTGAAACAACAAAATTTTAGCATTCTTTGGCAAAGAAAACTATGTCTACCATCTTTCACGCACACATCCTTTGTCATTCTTTGTGCGATACCCTCTAAGTCTCACCGAAACAAAGCAATTGATCCTCTTCCTCCTTTTCAACTTTTTTGTGATCTTGTAAACTTTTACCTTATCAATGCAGATTTTTCTAGAATGAAGAGGTATTTCTTATTGTCACCTTCTCAGCTATATTTTATGACACCCCTTTAGCAGGAAAATTTCACACTTTAGTGTTCTTTTGTAGCACTCTGATGGTTTAATGAGACAAGACAAGTTCAGGAAAAACTTTCCCACCTTTCTGGTAGGAAAAGAGGTTTTCCCCGAGAAAATTAAAATATATTCTTTATTGTAAAGCTGCATATTTTTTATACTTTTAGCCTTTTATAGAAGTATTGCCATTCATTTGTGTTGCTTAACAGGGACTACTGTCAATCCTCAGTATCTTAATTCCTCCTGTAGTTACACTACAAACACATGGTTTGTAATGATTCCATAGGTACAAGTCTTAAGCTAGGATGAATTTAGTTTATGTTCATTGAGATATTGGTACTTGGAAAAGTCATCCCATCTGAAGATAACAAATAGCATGAGGATCTGAGCTTATAAAAATAACTGCTTTAACTTTCTAGAGCATAAAATTGCCTTTAAAACCACATTTTCTCTCTTGTTAGAACACCTATTACCTTCTTGATAGCTTAGATGGCATGTAAACCATTTTCTGATAGCATATGCATGAGTCCCATCTGCTCCTTTACAGCAAGGGTGAGCTGTTATTATAAACTGAGGAGGGAGGTTTTTTGTTACATTTTTCCAAACACAGCTTTTCAGCTTGCAGATATTTTTGAGGACTGAAACAGTAATGCTAACAACAGGTATGTTCAGGCATGTGTGCTGTTTGGTACCTCATCATTTTTGTCAAAAGACAAACAGCAGAAAGCTTTCACTTTCTAAAAAGTAAAGGTTTAGTCAATCTGTGATCTGAAAGAAAATTACCCTTCAAAAATTGCTTATTGTTCTATAGATTAGGGAGCCAGATTCTATAGACTGCTGGTCCAGACAGGTGCTTCATTGTGCCTATTTGGTTAATTATAGGCCAGTTATTTGCTGGACCTGAAATAAATATAGGATGCATTTAAAATGAAGAATTGTCATCCAGCAAAGAGTGGATAGAAAAACTGAGGGGATTTTTTCTGACTCCTAAGGAGACAAAAAAGCAAAAAGCCAAAAATCAACTGAGAAAACAAATCAGAGAAAAAAAGTAAACATTTTCAGGATCTCGAGAGAGCATTTGTGCTGTTCAAGTTATGCATCATGGGCAAACGCATTGATTTGCAATGCCTTTACAGAATGGGTAAATAATGTGCAGATTCTTGGAAATTTGGATAGTGATAGACAGGCTTAGGTACATGTGAAATGTCTTCCTTCCTTAATTTTGCCTTAGTTAATATTTAAGAAAAAAGGAAAAACTAGGATTTATTCCCACTTCCTCAGTTAAACCTGTGTGGCTGCCTCTTCATGGACTGAACACTCATGTTCAACTGTCCCTGCAGAATCAATCTCTTTAAAGAAAGATAGTCTAAAATATTACTTAAAGAGAAAAAAAAGAGAAGGTTCTGCTTATTTTTAGCTATTTTTTTTAATTCCCCATTCACCCATTGTGCCTTCACAACAGTTTCTGTGCCAGCAAGTGACTTTTGATTTTAGAGGGAGAATTGAAAAATATGCATTGTAGTTTTAGAAAACCTGCTGGAGATCATCCCCTTTTACCCACCAGCCAAATAGTTTAGAAAACAAACACCTGGAAACTGACCTAGAATGTGTTCCATTCGGTTTCCTGATTTGCCTGCAGGGATGTTGACCCCACTTGTCAGTGGGTCTGTCATGCATTTTGGGATGAGGGGCTTGCAGGTTTCGAAGTTTTTCTGATTTACATAAAACAATTAAATCTTCATCCTCCCAACCAGAGAATGGCTTTTCTGCCACCTGTCAACATGTGTCAGATAGTAGAACATATAGAGAAAAAAACTGATTAACTGATTAATTGGGGATTACAGCAACGTTGGCATGAAGTTCCAGATAATTTTCCTAATGAAAATAAGTGTAATAAAGAGACAGTCAAGACCTGGAGGACTTGGAAACCTGGCATAAACCATGTCCATGCATTATCTTTGTACGAAGCTATTTATTGGTATTTCTTCCTTAGAAGCACATTCTGTTTAAATGTAACACCTTTCTATCCAGTTCTAATAAGCGGAGAAAGCACTGCTGCAGAGAAAGGACAGGAAACCATGGTGGGGGAGGTTAGGTGTGATGCCTGTCCTTAAATGGAAGGATGGGAGGAGGTAGATTGTTTTGATAAAATATCTAGCTTTGAAGCAATCTTCTTTTACCACCTTCTTTAAGAAATTGAGCAAGTATTGTTGCTTTCAAATCTCTGCAAATTTGCTGGCTCTGGAAACATGGTGCACTGGAGCACTGGGCTTATTTTACCACTGGAAATTATTAGAAATAACCCCAGACCCTGTTGTGCAGTAAGATCTGTAAAAACTGCTTGTGTAGCACAAATGCGTTGCCCACCCTTTGACCACTGCCTCTGGGAGGGAGATCAGGCAAGTGTGGGCACAGGAAGGCATGTGGTAAGGTTCCTTCTTCCAAAGAGTTCTTTGGAGTCCTTTGGAAAGAAAAGTTGCCTTTTATTACAACAAGAAGTAATACTCATGGAAGTTCCAGAAATCTGAGTTGATTTTATATCCATTGCCTGCTCATGATAACTCAAGCCATCTTTGTGCTGGAAATCCATGCTGTTTTGGTGGCACTTCAAGTTTGAGATTAGTGATTTTGTTGAAATCTTTTGCCCCTTTCTAAGAATGGGACATATATGCCTGCATGACTTAGAGAGAAAAACGGGCTTTGAAACTCAGAACAGCATGAGGATTTAAGGATATCTTAAAAATGCCAGTTAGCTAAGGAAGAATATAACAATAATATCTCTAAGTATCACGTGAAAGACTTCCACATAGCTGATAATATTTTATCTAAGTTATTTGAAAGATTGCTTTATATAAACACTCCGTATGCACATTCTTTTACACGTTTTCTTAAAGACCTAATACATCATATTGTCACGCATTGTGTCTCTGAATTGTAATGTGAAAAATGCTCATTGTGTTGTCAGGCGTCTTGTCATCATTTTTGAGATGACTTAGAGCTGAATGTTGAAGCACAAAACTGCTCATCTAGCAGTAGAACAGAAGGGCTGCAAAGAAGGGCTACCATGAAGATGAAAAAAACAGATTTTTATATGGAAATATACAGAATAATTTCATAGTGTCTAACAGAAAAGGCTGAGAACACAGGCCAAAGGGAATATAACACTGAGAAGGAAGAATAATCTGAAGGCAAGTGTTGCTGCAGAAAATAGCAACAAAGACACTAAACTTAGGTGCTATCTAGCCATGAATAAATTTAGAATACAATTTGGGAAAAATTCCTAACTACTTCAGGAGCCAAGATCTGTATCAGCTTCTCAATAGAAACAGCAAATGGAGAAATGGAACAAAATATTCTATAAATTAAATGCTGCCTGAAACAACTAAGGATTGTATTTGAACCAGATGATCTAATACGATCCTGGATTCCTTTCTCTTCAAGTCTTGTGTTCTTCATTTATCTCTAAGTGAGATGCTTGATCCTCTGTATAAAGTCTTACCTTATTTCCACCTGTCTAATAGCCCCCAGTTTCTGCAAAGATGCACATGTGGCCAGAGGGATTTTCTAGCTGCTCACTGCAATAAAATGCAGCCCATGACTTAATTTCTGTCAATAACTGCTATTTTTAAATCAGGGGCACTAGAGGGAAGAAAGCAGGAGTCTCTGGCTGAGTCTTACACAGTGGCTTCAGGCATTCTGACTTTACTGCCTTACGCCACGTAACATCTTAGAAGTAGTTATTCTGGTCTTTAACACTCTAAGTATTTCTGTGGACAAGTAGCATTTCCCTACAGGAGTCCTGCTGAGTTCAGTGGAGTATGGATAAGGCTGAATTTAGTGTGATCAAACATAAGCTTGTGTGATTTTACTTAAATTCCTACTTTTAAAATAGGTTTCTATTTAGTATGTGTAAGGATGACAAAATCAGATCAGTGGTATGTTTGATCACTGGAAAGAGAAATCAGTAAAATTCAAACTCAGATGAATTTGAAAAAACCCAGTAATTTTATAGCAGCAAGATCTTCATTTTTTGATTGTTAAATTTTGTATAACAACTGCATTTTCAGATGCAGCTGAGAAATATCAACAAACCAGACCATTCCAGAAAAATATTTCACTTATGATTGTCTCTTTTTTGGAGAGTTTTATAATATTTGTCATGGTATATGGAATGTGAGTGAAGTCTCTCCTAGCACAGCTTAATACAATGAATACAACTGAATACAATTTTAAATTGACATTTTAAAGGAAACAAAAGAAAACTCAGAGGAAATCATTGCTATGCCCTGAGGTGTATCAAAGATACTTTGGTATTTAAAGTTTAAATCAGTCCATGCTCTTACCCTGAATGCCAGTGTGCAGTTGTATTGACAGTAGAGCTGTTGTCATAAAAGGGTCACTTTGAAAGTCATGAGGTTTGTGCAGTCTGAAATGTCATGAGTGAAGAAAATAAAAATCAGCTCTTGGATGTGAAACACAACCGAAGGTGTGATAGCACTTACGTAGACATAAAGTTAGTGTAATGAAAGGCAGCATCAATATTATTGCCTGAAAGAGGCATTTACAGAAGCTTTGTGTGATGTTTTAGCTTCTCCACTTTGAGTGGGATGTAAAAACTTCTAACACTCATGGCTTCCCACAGAGGCATTATGCCAGTCCACTTTGAGAGAGAGTTTGAGCTTGCTTGAGCAGAAAAAAAACATTCTCTGTACTCTCTGATGATAAGAGGAAACAAACTCATGTTCTTCTAAATTTAGTTAAAAAGTAGTAGATTTGAAAGGTTAGGTTAATTTTCAAAATTTTTTTTATTCTATAAACTAGAAGCCTTTACAGCAGATAAGCATTCTTTGATAATGCCAAGTAGTTCCTGCATTGGATATGGAGAGTATTTGTGCAGAAATAACCTTTAGTTTTCCCAGGTATTTAAGGGAAGGCTTGGTTTGTTGATAGTTGTAAGGCTTTTGTGAGCACAACAGCAGAATTAAAATATGCTGCATAAATTAAATGATTAAATATTCCAAATGTGAGTTATGGTTCAGTTCAGAAACTTGTAATAACCTGGAGACAGTACATACCAGTCTCAGTTGAAGATTTTCTGAGACCCCTGGCTCCATCCCCTGCCTTGTTGTAAACTTCCTTGCTGTGGACTGCCATCCATCCAAAGCAAGTCTCCTTAGTTAGAATTGGTGTTTTGTCCTCCCAGCTGCAGCCATCACGGCCTGCCTTGTCAATGTCATTGCTTTAATTTGTGTGGGCTGAAGCACAGCTGTGGGAGGGCTCATTTACCTTTCCTTTTCTGGTTTTCTCTAGCAACAGTAAAATGCTCCTGGGGGCAGGAGTATTTTCATCTTCTTCTACCAAGTCAAGTAGTTGAGCATTGATCTTTAGATTACCTTTGAGTGAATAAACTGATTTTTTAGGCTGTTAAGAAATAACAATTGCTTTCAATATTCACTGAATTTTTGGGGGGGGACGATAGCATGCCCCTTGAATATATTAAATACAATGTCATTCAACATATATTTTGGGGTTATTACTTTTTTATGTTTGATTTGAATTCTTCTCTCTTAAAGAGCAGCATAGAGAAAATGTGTAGCTTTTAACAGTTCTGTAGCAGAAGCGATTTCAATTCTTTATAATTACCGGCAGTTCTAAAGACAAATGAACCCCTAGTATTTGAAAGGTAATTTTATCTGTTGAATAAAGGAATTGCTGGAGGTGACACCTGGAGTTCTCACCAGCAAGAAAACTTATGAACTTTATCCCGCTAACAATAGATTTTACAAATTGTCTTAATTGAAGCTTTCAAAATGTGAATGCTTTGACACTTGACAGCACTCCTCCTACCTGAACTAGCAGCTTTTCCTGAATGATCATTAATTACCTGTTGATGGCTCACAACTCCAACCCTGAAGAAATTTACTGCTGCAAAAATGCACCCATGTGTTTTAGAGGTTCATGTAACCATGAAAAAAAATTTATTCAAAAGCTGTGTAAGTGACCTAGGTACATTATTCAGAATAATAAGGATTGGATATGAAAAGCCTAGTAAAAAAATACACTGGCTTTTTTCTGTGAATTTTTTATAAAATACTAATACATGCAAAAGTGCAAGCTAATAAATATATAGAACAGTAGATGTAGAATTAATGAATATAAGGCAATAAAAATATTTTATTTTCCTTATGCTCAGGCACAATGCACAGCAAAGTTTTCTGTTCACCTCATCTGTTTCTGACTAAGCTCCATGGCTAAGATCTAGATGCAGAAGGTTATTAGTTTGATGTTGCAATGAACACTGCTCTAGGGTCCAGATAGTGTTTCTTGGTTGCCAATGCAATGCATAGAAAGATGAATAAACACCAGTAACAGACTCTCAGAGGAAAAGGATAGGTCAAAAGGAGAACTGCATGAACAAGGGTAGTCAGTGTCAGTTTGACCAAGCAAAGAGTCAAAGCAGTTCCTTCTTTTAAATCTCCAGATATTATCTGTCCTACTCCAGAAACTTCACGTTTTTGGAAACACTGAGGTGTGGCTCTGGTGACCTCTTTCTGAGTTTCATCAGAAAGAAGGCTTTTATTGTTCATCAGAGCAAGACTGTTACTGTCTTCAGCTGGTACTTCTAGTCAAAGTGCATCTTCTGACTCACTCTTCCTTTTCCTTTCTGTTTGTCAGCAATCAGATATTGCAATTTGTTATATTTGTTTTTGTTATTGGCCACAGTAAGGAAAAAACATTTTTTTTATTTTCTTACATTCATTAGTTCTACAACTACTGCTCCTCATGCCTTGTCTACCACTCTGTGGTAGCAACCAATTTCTTTAATTACTGGCATTTGAGGCCATGTGTCCTAAAAACTTCAACAGTTTCCAGAAATCATAAACAGTGAAGACATGGTCTGTTACCCATCTTAAACAGGAAAAGGACAGAGAGAACTCTTCAGTCCCAGCTTCTCTGGAAATTTGGCCCATTGTTTTTACTGTTGGGGTCCTTCAGGATGAATGCACCTATACAATGACATAATTTTGCATTGCTAGTATGAATAATTTGTTTGTTAAAATATTTCAGGAGGAAAGCCTGACATGCCACACCAAGTTTTCAAGACTGTTTTAGCTTGCAGGTTCAGAACCAGCAGCACTTTGTGCTAATGGTCTGTCAGCCTGAATTCCTGACAGGAAATCGTGGTTGATGGCTTTATATTTCTTTCAGAAGATTATTGTAGAAGCAGTAAGCCTAGAATAGATAGGGGTTGGGGTTTTTTCTTCTTTTCAGTCCTCATACAATGCTGGGACTGTAAGAATATTTCTCTTACCTAGGACTGAGCAGAGTCATGAGTCTTTAATTCGAGTGTTTCCATACTACTGCCACCTGTGTAGTGGATGAATATGTAAGGGATGCTTATGTGCTTTTATTAAAGTAAAAACTCTCTCATCATTGTTCTCATCATTGAGATAATTAGTTTTAGCAATGTAATATGAACAGAAGTGCCTAATCATCATTGTTACAGAGAATAATTATAAATTTAATTCTATCATATAGACTCATAGCTCATTAAAAGAAAATTTTCTTTACATTCAAATAGAACAGAAAGTTGGGCTATAATTAAGGTTGTGATGTTATAAAGTGGATCTGAAGACCATTTACATAAGTTGAGTGTATTTTTTAATTGCATTTTGTTCTTTGGTAGATACGCAGCATTGCAACTGTGAAGCAAAAAGAAACGTTGCCAAGAACCAGAGTAGAAACTTAATACTGAGGTTCAGTTTTTACAAACAAAAGCCAACACCAAAAAAAAAAATCAAACAGCAACAATAACAGAAATAAATAGAATTAAAATAAACAGAAATAGATAAACAGAAATAAAAAATAAACCCTCACCAAATTTCCCAATAGACAGAAATCATTACCAAAATCCAAAAAACAAACATATTCATTTTGCTCAGAATTTGTCAGAATGGCCTACATACTGCTGGTTTGTTGTATGTTAAAAAAAGCAAAAAAAAATTAAATTAAAGTAATAAATTAAAATAAATTAAAAGTTAAATATATTCCTCAGTTTACAGCCAACAGTTGTATTTCAAAGGGAATAGTTATAACTCATCTAAAGAAAAATATCTTAAAAGTATTGAATTTATTTGGATTAATCAGTTACATGGTAAGTATTTTACCTTCATTGAACAAATCTTCAGAGAAAAAATTATTCAGTCAGTAACAGATTGCTCATAAAATTCTGCTTGTGTGCACTGACTTATGGAAGTAAAAATTATAGGAAAATGCACTAACTAATATTTAAGAGGGGGAGAATTTCACTGAAGAGGAAATTATCAGATAGTTCAAATAAGGATACTCTTGTGTCTTTTTTGCAGGGAATATCTGCTGTAGAACTAGTTACCTAAGTAGAACTAGAAAGCATTTTGTGTGATCTATTATATTTTATGTAATAGCCTTGTTGTTGTATGTCAATCATTTTCGTGTAAATTACCTGAGAACCAAGAAATAACATTTCAACGACTGGTGTTAGAACCGAGTGAATCAATATTTTTGTTCTGCACTGGTTCTTAGTTTGTTTTATTTACCCTGAATGATATGGGTTGCCTTGCACCAACAAAGTTCAGAATACCTCCAGAACTGGCTTTCTAAATGCTTTTGGAATAGCAGGTTTTATATAGATGTTAAATCAAAGACCAGTTAATCAATGCAAAAAGTCTTTCACACAATGTTGCATTAAAAACTAGTCCTTTAATAATTATAAATACTAATTTTATAATACTGGAGTTTGCAAGGTTTTGTATTATTTGTGTGTTTTAGTTTGGTTTTATAGTTTGCACTTTTGCTTTGCCATAGACTGATAGCTTTAAATGTTTTTTTACTCAAGTGGTGTTTAATCTTAGGCAGAAAAGATTCAAATGGTGCAAATTAATGTGGTTAATGAACTATACCCTCTTCTACAAACAAAGAACCTGTTTTACTTAGTTATCCTGTGGAGAAGAGCTGCAGACAGCTAGAAAAGTCTGTAGCATGAAACTGTGACTCAGAACACCTCTGTCACACCTTCTGTTCCCAGTTCTCTCATCAGGATTAGCTGGGAATATAGCTGTCATATCTGACTGTAATGTCATATTTGGTGGGGTATTATTCAATCAAATACAAAGTGCAAGTTAAAATAATCTAACAGGTGACAGAACACCTCTATAAAATTTGAGCTATGTATTTTGCAAAATTCTTATTCTATTTGTAGGCCTACAGAAATGGAAGAAACTCAGTAGCTGCATTGCATCTCTCACTAGCAGTATTCCTGAAATATACTTTCGCATGGGTTTTGTTGCACATTTTGAGGGGGTTTTGCTTATTGGTTAGGTTGGGTTTTTTTGTTTATTTCTTTGTTTATTCGGTGTTTTTTAACAACTAAGGTCTGTGTAGAAACTAACAGCCTTTTGCTCTCTCACTGAAGAATTTTAGGTTTTTTTTCCAGCACTTACCTTCCAGGATTTTTACCTCACGTCCACTGCTTCTGTCCCACAGTTACTCTCTCTCTCGAGCCCTTGAATTGCAAATAGCAAAACCTTTCATTGAGGCAGTATTTTGTCCCCCAACCCTATTAGAATATATCAGTCTTCCCTGCATGCCTTGCCTTGCAGATAAAAGCCATTTTCATTGATCATCTCTAGAGCTGCACAGACTCCTTTTTCCCCAAAAAAAAAGAATATTGTTACAAGGTAGTTTTCTGTTTTCTCAGAACACCTCCCTTTGAAGATTCATTGTCTCAAAGCATGGAGTTGGAAAGTCTGGGAGCTCTTGCCCTAATCATGCTCTCAGAATTCCCAGACTCTCCCCTGTATGGACAGAATTTGGAGTGCTGAGTCATGCAGGAGGCTGGGTTGCCATGGATGGTCCTCCTGGTGGGGCTGGAAACCCTCCGGTTGCCATGGGGCCACTGCCTGAACACACAAGGGTTTGGCTTGGGTGGGTATTGAAAGATGAACTTCTAGCTCAGGAAGAGAGTTCCTTTCTTTTAGTGGTTCTTAGGGCACAAAATTTCTGTCACCTTTAGAGGTGATTTACCACTGTAATAAATCTCCTGATTTGTATTAAGCATTTATTCTGGTAACAGTCTTATTTCATAAATTATATATATAGCCATAACATGAATTCCCAGTTAGGTACTCGATAAAAGCAGAATGTGAAGTTCAGCATTTTCCTTTCTTTCTCATGTTTTCTGTATTCAGATTTTTGCACTGACTCCTGTAATTTCTGCTAAGCAGTATTTATTCATAACTGCTCACTGAACAAAGCAGCAAATATGTGCACTTAATTTTTCCTAAGAAAATGCATTGATACTTGTGCAAATTTAAATATATATTTGAAAATCTATAGCATGGATACCAAGAATATTTTTTCTGTTCTAATGTTCCAATTTCATGCATAAAAGAGTACTGGGTTGAGAGTCTGGATTTTTACCAGCACATGACATTGATTCTATGTATAACTTGACTAATTACAGAGATAAATGAATAAAGAACACAGATACAGAGGTATTTATGCATGTCTAATTGTGTCATGTGGGTTTAATCTAGTTTCATTAAACAGTTTATTGATATACAAGTCCTGCAGTAAGACGTACGTAGTTTCCAACAGATGTAGGATCCTAACACCTATAACAATCTGTCTTTACTAGGACTGCAGTATGTTAAGAGTTCTTCCATTATGTTCACTGCAATGGTGAAAAGAAAAAAGTATTAGAAATTAGAAATATTATGGAAATTAGAAATGTCCATAACACTGTAATTATGTGGTCAATGCATTACCTATTAAAATTCATGTCTGGAAGATACCTTGATGAAAAACTCCTGCAGGAAATCCTAATATACATTTTTTTGTTTTATGATCAGAACTAAAATAAAGCTGTTTCACTGAAAACTGTTTGGAAAGCCTTCCAGGGAAAAAGACAATGCCAGGTTCATCCTCCATCAGAAAGATCATCAGGAAGGTTTCTTGTGAATTATTTCACCCACATTCAGATATGTGTTAAAGTTGCAAAACAAAGTATTTAAAGACTATTCCAAAAATACAGTGGTTTTGTTGGATTGCTTTTCGCAGTAGTTTCCAAGCTTCCATGTTTGAACACAGGCTAGTACACACCCATCTGGCCTAGTGATTATAGAGGGTACCCTGCAGAGACTGACTCTGAGGAGTGGTTGGTAAAATGCCACAGTGTTGTGATCTCTGCTCAGATCCAACTTAGAGCAGCCAAAGCATAATACAGCTTCCTTCAGCCCCAGACACTCAGATTTGTATCTCAAAGAACAGTGAGTTCCAGGAGAAAGGGAGTCCTTGAGCACATCTCTGACACCTTGAAATGGCTGAGGATGGAATCCTGGGGCTATAGGCTCAGCTGATCTCAGGTGCCTTCACTCGCTGTGAATTTAAGGCTTTACAGTTTTCCTTCAGCTCTCCCAGAATTCTTTTTCACTTCACTCAGTTGTAGAGTGTGTCCTTCACAGTGGTGTGGCCCTTGGCAGGCATTCACATGTCCTCCTCTTCACCCTCGTAAGGTCAAGTCTGTGCTCTTCCAAGCATGTGGCAATAGACAGCAGTGACCTGACTTCATTGCACTTCTTGTGCCTGACCTGTCTTTCACATAACTCACGTACCACTTTTCAGGCCCCTTGGTTCCTCCCTGACTCTTTTAAGTCATCCCTCTATGGAAGCTGACTTTCTCTGTTTTGTGATGCTGTGGATATGCTTCTGTACATCATGAGAAAGCTGGGAAGTCTGTCAGTGCCACCCTTCCCGTTCCTCCACAGAATTCTTGAAAGTTAGTGATAATCAATATGTTCTTAGAAATTACATTGGAATTTCAAGCAACCTTTTCCAAGATAGTGCCCACACATTTTTATTTCCATAACACTTATGCTTTCTGATAGGTTTCTGTCCTTTTGTACTTTTTTTTGCCTCTGGCTTTTTTCCTCTCTTGTACAATGTGTGTTTTTCCAAATGCTGTTTCCAGCAGCATGTTTTATTATACTGATGAGAACAGCAACACCTCTGTAGATTGTCCTACAGCAAAGGCATGACAGAATAAATGATCATAAATAAGTCATCTTACATGATTTTTTTATTTCCAGTCCTTCAGTTCCTCTCTCCAAGGGGTAAGTGTCCCGACAAACTACTGCCTCATATGGCATTTGAGACCCAAACCAGGTGCTGACAGAACAGGTGTTATTGCTGCCATTTGAACCCAAATCTCAAGGGTATGATAGAATGGCCACTGAAAGCCATCAAGCATTGATAGACCCCATATTGCTTGAATTTTGTAAAGTTATGCATGTTTGGATACTTCTTCATGTTCAAACTGCTGCTGCGAGAGGTTACTTTTTTTAGTCACAGAATTCTACTACATATGTCTTGTAGAGAGATACAAAGCTGCAGTTTGGACGGCTTAAACTCTCCATATGTCAGTTTCCTATGTATAAATTAGGAGTAAATAAATTTATTTGCTCTCTGCTTTTTTGGTGTAATTTATACTGGCAGTCTTTGGCACAGAAATTTCAGTTGAAGGCTTTGCTACCACTTTAGATATGTTCTCACAAAAAGTCACGCTAGCTCATGATGGAAAGTAGCTGTTTGCTGCATCACATTGTCTTTCTTTTATGCACGTATTCATGGTTTCTTGCATCTGGAAGAGTGCCTGACAACACACGTCATCTGCACGTCATGTTATGTGTTTGCAAGTCCCTACCTCACGCTGCTCACAGGAGTTCCTGGTGTGTGTGTGTTTCAGCTCAGGGCCATTGAGCATGAGGGGCTACATAAGGATGCATCCCTATAATGCACTTAGAGATATATTCATAAGTGTCCAGGGGTAAAGATAGTGTGAAAGATTAGCACATAGATCAAGGAAAGATGTGCAAGGAGACGACCCAGTGGATGGACAAGCCTTTGGTGGTGTTTTCTTATTAATTTATATATATTTTAGAAGTCAGTTTTGATATAGAGGTTTTTGAAAGTAAATATATGTATAGATATGATTTTGGTTGTTTACACTAGCTTGTTAAAATGCTTAAAACAGAGGACAGACTTACATACAGTATGTGCGTATATGAGTCTTGACTACAAATGTAAATGGTGAGACAGGTAACACCAGCACACATGAGGACCTAGAAACTGGTAGGAGCAAAATACTGATGTTGATGATTTTACAGTTCTTCAAACTGTAATGAAATAATTCTGCAATTAGATACATGTCTAATGTGTAACATTAACTGAATTAGTAGCTGACCAGCAAATAAAATCCATATTTTATTCTCTAGAAATTAAAGTATTTCTATTGAAATATCCAATGGGAATGAAGGAAGCCAAAGATCATAAATTGAGACTTTCAACTACTAGACAGCTACTCCCTGGGGGTTACTGTCAGGCCAGCAATATGCCAGGGCTGTACAAAATAGTCTACTGCCTAGGTGGAAGGAAACCTGAGTGACAAATGTGGTATTCAACTGAGCTTGTTCTTATGGAGGTCAGAGTCCTTGGCTGATGGGAGAAATAGACCTTGCCAGAAGTGTTGGCAATATCTGGTAAGAGAATGTATTAAATAAGCATCAATGGCAAGTATACTCTTAGGGAAGCAAATTTTTTGTATTTTTTATTGCTGAAATAAAGTGGGTAATAATTATAAAAAAAATAGGTGTTAGTCTCTTTGGAGCCATCATTCAACTATTAAGGTGTAAATGTATTTTGGAGTATATCTGAATTTTCAGAATGTCAAGCATTTTAGTAGAAACAATCATTCTTATTTTTAATAAACAACCTGTCACATGGTACTCTGGAAGCTGTCATGTGGATTTCCTGCTCTGTTACCTGCTTGCCACCCTGAAAAAGAATGTAAAACAGGAGATGTGATGGCATGAAAGAAAGAAGTGTAGCTTCTCTAAAATATGATTTTGACAAATCTGTCTCAGGAGGCCCTGCAGAGAGCTGCAGAGCAGTGCTAGTCATGGAGGTGTGTGGCTCGCTCATCTCTGCTGATGGGAGGGGGACTTAACTAAAACCACTGCCTTGTTGGACCCCGTTTCAGGTGGGATTCCCTTTGTCCTCACTGGAGAGTTCTTCCAGCAGTCACAGAGGCCGGCCGCATTCATGATAGCTGGGACAGTCAACTGGCTCTCCAACTTCGCAGTGGGACTGCTCTTCCCTTTCATCCAGGTACTCAACACCCTTGATAATTGATATGCTGTGATATTGTTGGTATAGAAGGACATATGACATTTGAGAAGAAATTTCAGGTAATAATAAACGTCCTATTATTGAAGCCAATGACATTCCTACCATGTTTGTGATACAGATCAGTTGTGAAACCCACCTGTCTCCTTGCTGGAATGTGTTGGAAAAAACTGGCCTGCAATAGAAAAAGTACTGTAACCATGGACAACCCTCAATGGCAAGTTCCCCCCAGGAGTGTTTCAGCTATGCAGGCTGATGGTTTTGTCTGGGTTCACAGTCACTGATGGAGATTGTCCCTGCCTCTTTCTTCAGGCATTAGGATACCCATCATCTGGTTTACCCTATGCTTTGAGAATCCATATTAATCTCATGGGGGAATAGATGCACCTCCCTCCATAAGCTTGGCTTAATGGCTCTTTTTCTTTCAACTTCTGTCAGGTTTTTGTCTTCTTTAGCTGGTTCCTCCTTGCTGCAGCTTAATTACTACATGGATTAATCTGTTCCTGTCCCAGCTTCCCCAGACTCCCATAAGCTTTGTTTTTATGGATTGCTTGGCTGCACTAGTCACATGGAGGACAGTTTGATCAAGAGCTGTCTGAAAACTGGGGTTTATACTTAAACAAGATAAGTTTATTTTCAAAAAAAAAAATTGTAAAAAGAAAATTAAAAGTTCAACATAGAACACTCTCCTGCTCTGATTCCTAAGACAACTTCAACACTATTTATGTGTTGTTGTATGGCAAAAAGGCTTCAAGCAGCTTCTAATTAAAAAACAAGCTGAGGTTCTTTTCTTGATCATGAACCTCCCCCAGGGATGGTCTGCACTCTCTGGAGCTCACACTGAAGCTGATTCTTCATCTCAGGAGTTGAAACACAGCTGATCAGTCCCCTGACTGGCCATGTCCAGCCTCTTAAAAGAGCCATCCTGCTCCACAGAAAATAGTTTAAGACTGAAGCTCACAACTACAGGGCAAAATAAAGAAGTCTTAGGTTTTCATTTTTTAAACACACAGAGAAAAATAATAGGGGCAGAGGAAAGGTACAGGGAGAGTAAAACCTCTAGGCCACTTGGAGGTCCTCACACCCAGGAGAGAGATTTTGGATTGGTCTTCAAATCATTGCTGAGGAAGACATTTGAGTAACAATCCCTGCTGCTGTTTGTGCCTTCTTGCAACAGAAAATTATTTGATTCTGCAATACCACATGCCTAACAGCATTTGGAGATACAGTAAGATTATCATACTCTAAGACTTTACATATTTCTTTTTCATTTGACAAGTATAACTGCTTTTACTATATAGTACTCTTTTAAATTATCTATATGAGGTAGTTTATGGGAGAACTTGAAAGCCTTATAAAGTCTGACCCATGATCTAAGTTTGATACTTAATTTAAAATTTCTTCTAACAGGGACAAATCTTTAGTCGTTTTGATTACTTGGATCAGCTTCAAAAGTCAGGATGATTATAAAGTCTGATCTTTCCAAACTCTGTACATTTACTAACATTAACTGCAATTACACTACTTGGTCTTCTTTTCATGCTTACTGAAATTGATGAGTGTTTTCCACCAGTTTCATGGTGAAGGCCTTTACAGCTTCGACACTCTCAGGTGAGATTTTTAAAAGGATGTAGAGACATAATTCCTTTTCCACTGAGGTTGTTAGAACATTTACTGAATGATAGAAGGAATTGGACAATTCCCTTTTGAAAACCAAACCTGGTCCAGGAGGCAGCCCCAACTCATCCAGCAAATGGATACTTCTGTGTGGTTTAATAGCTTTTTCTTCCAGAAGATGGGGAGTGACTGTTTAAGTTGCATTAGATCCTCCCTTCCAGCCCAGCTGGCCAGGCACTTCTGGTTCCACCCCCTGCCTCCATGGCAGCTGGGCAGGGACAGAAAAAAAGATCTCAAACCTAGGGGCATTTAATCAGAATATTTTTATTTGTTGTGGTTTGGTTTTTTTTAATTATCCAGAGACATTTAGAGAATAATCCCATTTCTCCAAAATTGCAGTTTCTACCTCCTGCACAAAACTGGGGATTACCCTGAGCTCTGGTCAGCTGTCAGAACTGAATTCACGCAACCCAGGACACTCCCTACTTGTTTTCCTAATCCTACCTGAGAGATCACCTGCTGAAAACTGTTTAAAAGGACCCTCAGTAAATTCAAATCAAAAGTCAAGCTACATTCTCTAATTTTCCATGTGCATATTAAAGCTTTTTAAGTGATTTAGTATGCATCCATATAAATTTGCTGTAGCCTTGGAGAATTTATCATTACATGTCATAAAAGTATCCTGTTGTGTGATTACAAAATTATCCAGTTTAGTTTTAATGAAGATAAATTATATTTCCATCTTAATGGGGTTATTGGGTTTTTTCTTCTTTCAAAGAAAAGAGAAATAAAAAAGAGAAAAAGCTTAGAATTTGCATCTAAAGATGAAAGCAGTGTTACTCAGACTTTGATTTTTAAAGCTTTTTCACAAGATCAAACTAGAACATCTCCTCTTTCCCAAGCTTTAACTTTTTTCCTATTTCGGTCAACCTTATTCTCAAAATTCAGTTTATGAGTCACCTCTTTCTTCACAGAAAGACAATATCCTCTTCTTAGCTCATTTTATAAACCTAAACTAGGAAAAAATATCTTTAAAATATCTTCACAGGATGAATGCATCGTCCTGTCTGTGTATTTAAATACTAACCTGATTGCTTGAGAAACAGCAGCCACTTTTTAGCCTTGGTGTGCTTCTACAAAATTATCCCAAACATTTGGGAAACAAATCTGGTAACTTTGAAGTTAGTAAAAATATCAACCAGTTTTCCAAATGTCACTAATTAACTAACTTGAATGACTAGATTTTTGCCCTTCAACCATCTGTAGATAAATATAATCAAAGAGTGGCGTGAGTCATACATTAAAATGTATGGATGAGATTGAAAAGCTACTATAAAAATCAATTCTTGACAAATTAAAAAAAAAAAATTGAATGTGGCTTCTCTTCCACCTCATTACTCATACCTATTTGAGGTGATGAAATGTGAACAGGGACCCAGTAAATCAGAAATTAGAATGTATATATATGTGGAAATGGGTGCAATGAGCTGAAGCAGGCACAGGGAACAATAAACCAGCAGAAAAGTATATTATCTAAAAAAAAGTATATTATCTAAAGTATAATCTAAATAATGTATAAAATAATAATAAAAGTATAGTCTAAAAGGCTAGAAAACTTCTGGTGCTTTAGAATAGGCTTGTGTTAACATAATACTCTTCATTAGCAGTAAGTTTGCACGGATAGACTTCAGTAATCAAATGGTGTAGCAGGACCTTAAATTACATGTTATCTAGGAAAAGTTTCTGTTTACTTTTTGTAATGCATTGTGTAAATAAAAATAATTATTAAACATTAATAATTAGCAAATAATTTCACAACATGCTATTTTCATTATATCCTGATGCATTTTTATGTCATATTTCAAGTTGTTCTATTAGATTCCTATGAGGCACTTAAAGTCTATATGGTAAATTAGCATTATATTGTAGGACAACATAACAGATTTCTCCAGAAGTTTTCTGTCATAACAATTTCTCTTTCTAGAAGACTGTGCAAAGTCTTTTTTTGATGTCAAAGTCACATTGTATATTCAGTATATATTCAAGAAATATTTAAATTGCTATGTATTTTATATTTTTAATTTTCAAGAGCAGCTCATCTTCAGACTTTCCTCCTTATGCAAATGTTTCCAACAGGCAGGGATTTCAAAGGAAAAACTGATTTTACTCTTAACTGGGGTTTGACCACAATAATCTGGTTGGATCTGTGATCCAGATGAAGCTCTGTATCATATGGGATAAAGGTGCTACAAGCCTTGAAGCTTTAGTTTAGATTGCTTACTAGTACAATGCAAAGACTTGTATGTGTGTTTATTTTTCTCCCTTTAGAAACTAATTTATTTGTGCCTGTGAAGTAATACTTCTGGGTTATTATACTTGCTTCTGGAGGGTCTGTTTTACTTCTACTCTATTTCTTCCTTATATTTACACTAGAGATTTTCTCTCTCATGCCTCAAGATTCATTTCTCAGCAAGATTGTCTTGGTTGTCCTCATTATTTCCTTACTGTGTAATAGTATCCCTTGACTATCTATTACTCAGCACAAGGATTTCAATGACATAGGTGTGCACAGAAAGTTATTCATACTTTCCCTCAGCCAAACTATTTTAAGCTTCTTGAAATAAATTGGATGTTTCATGTAATGACAGTGTCCCTGTATTAAGGGAAATGGCTAAAGTTCCCCTCAAAGATGAGAAAATGAAATGTGGGCTATCTGAGGGTTAGATGTGCTTATCTTAATTAGAAGCAACCCACTTCAGGGATACAATATAAGGATCTGTTAAATTTTTATGAGGAAATAGTGAGTGTGTGAGGGTCATGGCTGAAATTGCAGCTCATGTCTAAAAATGTCTCCATTTTTTACTTAGGAATTCTGTTTCATACATTATACTTTAGTGCTCTGTCCTTCTTCATTGTCCTGCACTTTCAGCAGAACTTTAAATTATGTCTGGAACAGAAGGGTAAAGGGTAAAGGACACAAGCTCTTATCCATTCGTTTCACTGGGTTATATCAGTTTGAAGCAAAGTGAAGTCAAATGTCTACATGAATAACAGTTTTTCTGCTGATCAATTTTGTAAGACATAGAACCATTATCATTTGACCTCACCACTCAAAAAGCCAGTTTGACCCACATCTCATGATGCTAATCTTCATGTCAATTTCCAAATGCAAGAACCCACTGCTAGTGTCAAGGGCTGTGACTCTGCAAGTTGAGAATTTAGAATCACATTTGGCATTTGCTGGAAAGAGCCAGAAGTTCTATTTTACAAACGTTAATGTGTTAAGTTTGTTAAATTGATTCAGAATTTGTTCTTTTGCTCATTCATTTTGCTGTATCTGCCCTAGACTATCTAGTTTCCTGTTTCCAGTATCACAGTCCTGCTTAGAGTTTAACCTTTGCAACAGAGCGTTTTAAGTAAGTAAGCAACCATCATAAAATAACATGTAATGATGTTCCTCTCAACTACTTTTAGATTCGTCCAGACTATGGTGTTCACAGCATGTAAGCTATTAACAGGAAGACTGTTCTCAGCTAGACTACTTCAAAAGTGGCAAATTGTACAGGTTTTTTAATTTAAAACAGAATTCTGATAATTACAATGATAGGTTTTTTATTTTTTTCAGTTTACTTTTTAGCTTCAAAAAAATGAGCTCTTTTGCTCATTCATTTTGGGCACACAAAGTTCATAGTGCTAAAAATTAAGTATTCTTTAGTATTTTATTTAAAGGTGGGGACGGGGGAGGAAATGCCTGTACATTCTCTCTAATGTGTATAGCTGCCCCTCACTAAAGCTGGGGATATGTTTGTTCACCTCTTTGCTTTAGAAAATGTGACAAAGCTGCACCCACTTATTCATACAGCTCACTTATGCAGCTCTATCTCATCCTCAAAGTCGGGCCTAATTGCTTGCCATGCCTGGGATCTGTTTGGGGGGAATTGCCTGAGTACTTCAACTTTGATTCTTTTTTGAGAGAATTGCATGCGCGTCTTAGGTAAATCACCTCTTGGTTTTCCATTTTTTTTTCCACAAATACAAACCCTTGATCATCTGCAGAAAAGAGAAGACAAAAATGAGTAATTCAGGATTCAGCTGGCCAGAATTTGCAGAAATGTTGTTTTTCAAATAGCCTCATTAGAAAGTGGTATGAAAATAGAAGGTGATGCACTTAAAGGTTTATGCTTAACTATTAAATATCCTGTATAAAAATAGTCCTCACCAGCCCTGAAAAATCCAAAGTAAATCCTGCTTGAAGAGGTTTTATTAGTCTGCTGACTAAGCAGGTGCTTCCCTCAGGAGATGGCATCAATAAGTGTGTCTGCTGTTCTTTTACCCTCCCCTGTACACTAACGAGGGCAGGTGACCTTCAGTAACCCCCAGAAGGTCTGGCCCTTCAAGGATCCTCACCTGTGTCTCTGCCCTTGGCTCTGAATGGATATCTATCAAGAGGCAGCACTGTTATTATTTAGGAAACCACCCAAAACTCTGCTCAGCTTTGAACCTTGGATGTTCCTGCAGGAGGTTATGCTTAAGGAAATGCTAAGGGACAACATCTGCGAAGCACAGGCTGTTGTAGTGCTTTGTTCTGACTTCCTGTTGACCTTTGGGTTTCTAACTGTGCACGTAAAAGCCTGGCTTCAGGTATTGCTAAGGGAACCTTTTCCTAGCTCTGGCAAGCCTGACTGGTGTTGGGGGTGGGGAAGCAGCTTTGTGAAGGTGGCAGTGTGTTCTGAACCTGAGCAGTATGTGCAGGCAGTGTGAAGAGGCCAGCATCAGTGGGTGTGTCAGTGGGATGTGGATGGGGCTGGCTTGGTGCTTCCTGCATGGCCAGGATTGCTGCTGCTGCTGCTGCTGCTTGAAGCAGAGTGTGAGTCAGTAACCTGTCCTTACGTGAGAAAACAAAGAACTACAGAAACCACATACTCTCCTTGAATTTTTTCTCTATTTACTTAGAACTTCCATTCAGAATTGACTTGCTTTTACTTCTTCTCCTGATGTTCCCTTCCTCTTTTAGCTGTCCCTTCTAGCTGTTCAGAGGTGGTGTATTTTGATAAGGAGTCAAGCTACTCTTCCAGTGGATACAAGTATTCAAGTTTTTGAACACGGGCTTCTTTCCCATGTAGTAGCTCACAAAGAATATAAAAAATATTTGCCTTTTCAATTTTATAATATATGTTGTTATTATTCTTGTATCATTGACAATGCACATAACAATCTTGAGGCCATCCATGTCTGTTGGCCCAAATACCCAGAGTTGCAGAGAATCTGTGCTCTGTCAGCAAAGACTTTATTTGAAGTTATTCCTCAGGTTTTTACTCCCACCCCAGCCTAAGAGAAGCAATACTCTGAGGTTTTACTTCTAGAGTTAGCAGCAACAGGCTCATCTCTAGCAAGTTGGAAAGAATAAAACAGCAAAGAACAATTAGCTAGGGATTAGCTAGGAGACTATGGTGGTTACAGATAGTAAGTGAGGGATACAAGTTTCATGGACATAATATAAAAAATACCCAATATAAAGAAAAGAAAGTACAATAATCTTGTGGAAAAAAGACAGATCCAGTTTCCTGACAGATCTGTCAGTACCTTTTCTGTAGCAGCCATTGTTCAATAGCTCAGCCTTTCCTGGTTTTCCATCACATTATCTCACCTTCTAGATCCCCTGATGGGCACGTTAGATACATTTTGGCCAATCTATTGCTTGTTCCACCTCTCAGATCTTTCCTCCAGCACCAGGCAACTCAAAAGACATCAGAAACAGATAAAAATTATTTAAACATCTAGGCTGAACTGTACCCCACCCATGTCCCACTAAAGGTTTTTATTGAGTTGGGATTTGTGACTTAACATTTTCCTCCCCCTTTATCCTGTATTTCTGTGCTACATCCTTTATCAGTGTACAGTGCAGGTAGAAGGTTTCATGCTTATAATGAGTAATTTAATTAACATGTGATGTTCTTCAGTGCCAAATGCAAGTTTGGGTGATATGAATTGAGCTCTGGATGAGTTACAAAAGGTTTATGAATGAGTGGTTTTCTTCCCCGTGAGTGTAAAATAATAACCAGCTTTAAGGAAATATTATGACTGAAGAATGGCTGGAGACAAAAGGGCTTTTTGTGGTCACCCTGAAGTGTTCCTATCGGGGAATTATGGGCCTGTGGGACAAATCCTGCAGGACACAAGTGCAGCCTTGTATAAGCCCTACAAAACCCACTTGTAGGATTTATAAAAAAATTTAATTTTTAGTTTATTCTCTCTGAAACTTCAGTTGAAGGTCCTTGAGGGCTACTTCTTAAGGGATTGCAGAAATTAAGAAGAGTACGATTATTAACAATAAATATAAAAAACATTATGTAAAATAATTGCAAATAAAACATGCACTCATGAGTGTTTAGTTCAATTAGAACAGGTTTACAGAGTCAAAGATAATAAGCACTAATTTATTTAGCTCATGGATAGCAAAGAAATAAAGAGGAATAAGAAAGGTGGGACAAAGTTGTGGCTGCACCACCAAGAAATGCAGGTAACATACTACATTTGGTTGCCAGGTTTATTCATATGAAGAATTAATGGTTCTTTTTCATCCTGGAGAGTATTTAATTCAGTAAAATTTAAAAAAAAAATTAAAAACATTATTCTGGATTGAAACTCTGCCATTCAGCTGAACAACAATTACAAATGCAGAAGATCCAGATGTAAAATTTAAATTCTTAGCATGACAGGATGATTTATGAGGCATTGCAAAATTATATTCTCCTGTCTACTATATCTGCTGGTTTCTGCCTCTGTATAAGCTTGGAAGTTCTATCTGTTCCACACCGGAATATTTCCCCCCCCGCATCACCCATGCTGTTTGACTTATGATTGTCAGGTTGCTCAGGACTTCATGCTTCTAGGATTTAATGAAAAAACACTGGTGATCTCTGGAGTCCATCAACAATATTAGAGAATGCACTTGCCAGCTTTTCCTATTACAGGCAGGATTTGAAGCACTGAACTAGGTAATGAATTATCCTCAGAAGCAGAGAACATTGTAAATAGGCAGGCTGGCAGTCAGCCATGGTATTAAAAAGCAGCTGCAGGAAAGGGTTTTTTCCATTTTTTCTTTCTTGTTCCACACAGGAATTGATGTTCTTCTTGCACACCATGCATGATGTATAATGACCAAGTGAAACATAAAAATAGTTCTAGGAATTGCATACACCTTGAGCACTCAAAGCAGGGACTTAAACCAGCCTGCAGTGTAGGACTGATGTGACTAACGATGATGAGAGTGTACTACAAAAATGTGCAAAATCAGGGTTGCAGCATTGTCTGGTTCTGTCTTACTTCAGTTACATACCCTTAATGGCATCTATAAATATGTATGTTTAGGAAGGCAGGTCTGCTTCCTCTGCCCTGAGTGGTTTTCCCAGGGGTAACCTCAGCCTTGCAGCACCTAAGGTGGTGTGTGAGGAGTCTGGCTCTCCTTGGGTTTGCTGTTCATGACTTCACACAAGGCACCACAGAAAGGTCGCCTTATTTTTGGAGTTGGAAATACACTTTCTGGTTTAATTTAGCCTTGTTAATAAAAGAAAGTCCAAAAATTTGGGTTCATTGGATGTTTGAGAGTGTAAATCAATAGAGGAGGAAGGGAGGTTTCCTCAAAGGTTCCAAGTGGCTTGCCTGGAGCCATAATGTCAAAGCTCTTCAAAGTTCTATAAAAGCGCAGATGGCAATATTGTAATTATCAAATGGTTTTTCACAACTGTACTGTTGAAAGGTAACCAATAGCTGTAAAATTATCTAACAATCACCAGGCAAGAAATACTTACGTTTCAGTGAAGTACAGCTCCTGCTGGCTGGCTGGAGCCTTTTTAATCAATTTATAAACAAACTTCTTTAAATATACTCTCTTTATATTTGCAGTGAAGTAAAATCCATAACATTCAAGTATGGTCTGTATTTTGCATTCCCTTAACTAACTCTTACATTTTCTAGCATGAAAAGAAATGCATATTATGGATTTTTTTCTCCTGCTGTGAACTCCCATAACCATATGAGTGATAACAAATGTGTGCCATTTGGGTTTTTTCCTCATTTATTTTGTAAATCTCAAAGACTCTAACTGCTGTGATGAAGGCACCCCTGGCTATGGCAGTTTTTCCATGGGTTGTGTAGAGGTGTACAGCACTGCTAAAGCATGCCTCAGTTTCTGTACCTTGGAGCTGGGAGCTGGTGGGTAGAACAGCCCAGTGAAACATCTGCCTGGTTTCCAGATACCCCGGGCAGTGCCAGGCTCAGTCAGCACAGTGCAGGAGCCCTGCTGCCACCTGCTCTCCCCGAGCTGCCTCAGCTCAGTCTGGTGTCTCCAGCACTGCCCAGACTGCAGGTCTGCCCCTTTGCCAGGAACCTGCTTTGCTGTCGACAGGCCACAGGCAGTGTTGGAAGAACCAAAATTCATGCATTTTTATGAACTTCTCATCACTCTGACTAGCAATGAGTGCCAGCATGTACTGTACTTGGTTAAAAATTGCTCCATACACGCTGTTTTTTCTTTCAAACAATTCCTGCCTTTCTTCTGATTTTTTTCTCTTTTATAAATGACCATCTCCTCTGTTTTCTATTCACAGGCTGGTTTACAGACCTACTGCTTCCTAGTGTTTGCTGGCATCTGCTTTGCAGGAGCAACCTACCTGTTTTTTGTCCTGCCTGAAACAAAAAATAAGACATTTCATGAGATCAGCCAAGCATTTGCCAAAAGGAATAAAGTAACTTTAGAAATGCAAGAGATGAAGCACTACCAGGGGGAGAAGAAATCAAGTGTAGAGCAAGACTCAAACTTCACCTCTTCAGTCGACAATGGGGAAACCAAAAAAGGGTTTGTGTAAACCCAGGATGCTCTTTCAGGGGATGGGGGAAAACGTGCTCTTTTCATTTATAACAGCTCACAACATGTATATTTTATGACATCATGAACTGCTTCCCTCTTGAAAATGTTCTAAGTGAGTATGGGTGAACTCATGAGCAACTGGGGTAATGGTTGAGACAATGAGGGGCGGGAGGAGTGGCAACTGCTAAAATAGATGAGATGGAGTTTCCTTGGCACCTGTGAAGCATGTGCTGTGGTGAATGGGGTGGGGAATATAGACTTAGAGAAGTGAAGTGGCAGTGAGGAGCCGTGGTTGTGAGTAGCAGCTGGCTAAGCACCCCTATGTGCTCACAGGGAGGTGTCCATCCTCTCTCCATGAGGAGGAGGAGGCAGGGAAAAGGGAAGAGATCACAGTGGGGGTGTGCTGAGAAGCAAACCTCAAATGGCACCAGAATGTATTTCTCCACATTTCCCAAGATGTCCTTTAAGCTGCCCATGAGAACTGAGATGACTCTCCCCTGACCTCCGATTCCCTTTCCAGCTATTCTGGCTTTCAGTTGCACTGTTTGGATATCTCCCACCTTCCCACAAACGGTCAGCTCTGGGTCCTGATGAGTTTCCTTGTCTCACTTGCAAATCCTGACTCACTAGTAATAGAGCTGTCTCTAGCTTCTGGGTATGCTGGCACTGCATTTCTCTGGAGATATATATTAATATAATTTTATTTTTTAAGAATGAACTTAGAAGCTTTCATATGAAAAGAAAACTAAACCTCATGTTGAAATGAGAGAACTCTGATGGTATATGTAGGGTATACTATTAAAATAAAAATTCAAACAATTAAGTGTTCCAAGGGCTGGGATTTTTTAAATTTGTTTGTTTGTTTGTTTATTGCTTTTCTTTTCAAATTCCTTTTAAAACAAGTCTTAAGAGCCCAAATTTCCCCGAGACCTGATAACTGTTAGTTCTTAACTCTCAGATCTCTGCATAGGAATTTGGGTGCCTATTTCTTGCTTAAACATTAATTTTTATTTTGGCATTAGATTCTGAAGCACCAGGCCTAGTTCACATTAATAAGTTTCTAAGCTGTCCAAAGCTTTTTAAAACTGTTTGATTTCTTGAGAGGAAGACTCAGCAGGCTCTCAGTGGTTCAGCGAACAATTCATGGGATTTTTTTTCTTAATGAACATCATCTTTACAGTTTGTAATTTTGATAACAGTTTTTCTTGATCCCTCTAGGTACCTGGATGCTGAGGGGTAATAAGAACTTTTAAGCTAAATATCTGTTTTATAAGAAAATCAGTAAGCTTAGAGCTGCTCTCAGTTAGGAGAAAGACACAAGAAGAAAGTGCAGCATGTAGGTAGAGTCAACTGCTTCCACAAGTTATGTTTACTGATCTAGAAATTCATGCATTTGGAGCATTTCTTGTGAGAAAATTTACATACATATTCATATATGTATGCATATGTGAATATATCTATTCCAAGGATAGATATATATTAATATTCAATGGCTTAATATTAGTGGCTTTAAGGTGAAAGAGGGTAGATAGAGATTGGATATTAGGAAGAAATTTTTTACTGTGAGGGTGCTGAGGCACAGAAACAGGTTGCCCAGAGAAGCTGTGGCTGCCCCATCCCTGGAATTGTTCAAGTCCAGATTGGATAGGACTTTGAGCAACCTGGTCTACTGGAAGGTGTCCTTGCCTATGGTAGGGGATTGGAACAAGATGAACTTTAAGGTGCCTTCCAATCCAGGCTATCCTTAATTCTGTGATTTGTATTCATATATATACACACACAATGGATAATTATTTTCCAGTATCTGGGCGGGGGGGGTGTTTGTATTTCTCCAAGTGATAAGCTGGTTTTTGTTTTGTTCTACACTGTAAATTACACTGTAAATTAAAATCAGAGATCCTAATGTTCAGCTGTTACTACTAATTTATGTATATGGTTTTATACTGTGATTTATTTGTATGTGGCATATTTACTGCAGCTATTGTAAGCTGACCTAATAGAGCAATTTCACTACTAGGTAATAGACAAAAAATTGATGGGTGCTTTTATGCTAGAATTTATGCTTTTTTTACTGAGATAGAGTACAGCAGTAGGAAAATGAAATATATATGAGAAAGAGAATTAAGAATGAAAAATTAAAATTTATGGGTTTGGTGCTACTATTAAGAAAGAGAGTGAAGCAGGATTGCACCAACAGCCAGTCATAAATGGAAGCTAATCAAATACTGTGGAGGAAACTGAAGAAAAATGCTATTTTAATAAGTGATTACTTGTAAAATTATATATGTAGTAAATGAAAATATTACCTTTCAGTGCCTTTAGTTCCCTACTCCATGTGTTACATGAGGCTTGCTGAGTGATTGGCTATGTAAACCACGAGTGTGAATGCCAGCCCTCCAGACAATTTTAAGAAAAATTTCTTCTTTTTTGCCTGCGGGGCAAGACTGGCAAATTCAGACCCCTTCATTCAGACTGGGAATTACCTTACTTTGTATTCAGGGCTACTAACATGGTATGATGAGATCTGCTTTGAGCCAAGGTGACAAGATTGGAAACCAATATTATTAGAATGAGAAGAATTCAGCATTTAGTGCTTTTTATTAATGTACATTATTGACAGTGTTGAAAATGTTACCATTGAATAACTTCGATTAAACATCATGCTGACCTAATAAAGCATTTGTATCAGAAGTTAGGACTTCTGCAACAAAATAAAATCATCTTACAGCTGCCTACAGTTGCATTTGGAGCCGGGCTCTGAATGCATAGGTAAAGGTGTCTTGATAGAATTTCCTATCACAGCTCAGGGGGCTTGTACAGCATTAACAGCAAGGGGCCATGTTTTCACTTCTGCAATCTCATTTCCCACCTCTTGTCCTACCTGAGATGGGCACACACTTTCTGTGTGGCTGCCAAGAGCTGCTACAGACTGGGTATGTTGTGGGACAGGGGTTCCACATCTCACCAGATTTTTGTTGCCATCCATGTTAAAAGCAATTTCAGGCCAAGCTAGTGCTTTGTTCACTGGCCAGGGAAGTGTCCTCTGCCTTGGGCTGTGGGAGTTTCAGACGTGCCAGTACTTCATTAACTTTGTCATCTCTGACCCTAATGAGAGTTTTGTGTTGTTCTTGAAGTTGTTCCATAAAGTTTTTTCCATTGTTACGCTGCTATAGTTTCTCCAGCCATGAGAGGACAAAATGGAAGATATCCCAAATTTGTCATTTTGTTTTTCTTTTTGAATGTATCAAATTGTCTACAGCTTGTGTGTTTGTCAGCAAGTGTTGTGTGGTGCCACATTCCCTTTTCCTGTCTGACATGGGGGTGAGGTACTGTGAGGTGGTGTTTGTACGGGTACCATAAGTCTGTGTGATCAACTATGTCTGTGCACAGTGATTGCAGAATAAACCTTTGGAATAAAATTTAAATGATGTGGGTTTTGTTTTGGGTAAATCTGAACCTCCACACCTGCATGTTTCAGTTCCCTGGGGTTTTGTATGTCCCAGCACAAGACTGTTCAATCCTACATCTGGATGGCCCAAGTCATTGTGAACTCTGCAGTTGGGTGGTAGGGAGTTATGGGAAGAAAATGGTGCCTGAAATTGTATACATTTTTAAGCATTATTTATATTTTGATTCTCAAATTAGATTCCACACTTCATGCTTTTATATGTTTATACTGGGCTTTAGAAATAAAAACACAGCTAACGGTGTGAGGAAAATTATTAAAACTGGATAGTGGTAGTAATAACTGTTAATGAGAATTGTTGAAACTGGTGAGGTTTTTTGCAGAAAATTGTCATTTGAAAAGGATGAGTTTGAGTTGCTACAGTTCTACTTTCTGATGAGAAATTCAGTCAAGTGACTATTTCTGCTACAAGGATATGCAAAAATGTTGAATTTCCTACTTCAGGTTTTGAAGCCAATTTTCACTCCACAAGTATCTGCTTTCTAGTGGGGGAAGATATGAGTAATAATCCATATGGGATAGTTTTCATCTTCAGAGTAAAGTTGTTTTTAAAAAGTAAAGAATATCCACTCCAATACCAATGCTGAAATTTGCTTTCTTTCATTTGACTATTTTTATGTGCTTTTCCTTACAGACATCACCATATAAACTATTGGAGCTCACATCACCTCACACAGCAGGAAGAACAAATCCAAGAAAAGCATTCTTAGGAAACGCCTGTGGACATTTTCTTTCAGTCTAACTTAAGTAAACAGAGTTCAGATCTAAAAGCCTGAAATACATAGACCCAAACTGCAGCAGGTTTGTTAATGTAAATATTCAAGCAGTTGAAACATTCAGGTTTGAGTCCATACTTAATTCTCTTTGCAAGTGATTTTAATTGAAAGTGAGCTCTGTGGAAAGGTGAATTTCATGGCAAACACTTGGTACTTGGACTCCTAATCAAGTTATCACAGCTCAGTAAGCAATCATGCATAACCTGAGTCACTAGAGCCCTCTTCCTTGCAGGCTAAGCTGCATTAACTCTGCTTTTTCCATGACCTAAGAGAAACACAGGCAGTGGATAATCGAGCTGTTTCTTGAGATGTTCCTCCTAAAGCTTCACTACAGTTAAACTCTTTTAAGTTTACATTTCGAGTTTAAAAAAAAAAGGTACAGAAGAAGAGCTTTCAGGAGACATTTACACAGGAGTAGTGAATTCAACACGAATCTTCTCCAGTGGTATAAATGTACCCAAGAAGACATGGTATGCACACAGGAATTCTAAGCTTGGGAAACCCAGCACATTTTTATCTTCTTTAGATAGTAAACCAGTGGCTTATTTTATCAGTCTAGGAAAATAATGGTATTATTCAGATGCTGCAAAAGCACTGATCTGATGCTTTTCTTCTGAGTTTGGGAGCAGGGGGTGGGCTGGTTGGTTGGCTGAAGATTTGTCGGAGTTTCTTTTAAGAGAACATTAGCAGTCTGGCTCATACACCAAAGCAGAGTACCAAGAATGAGACTGCGAGAGTTGTTGGTTGTGTTAAGATTTTTCCCAAATGTAAAAACCCAAATACAACTCTGTCAGACCCTTGAAACACAATCCATTAGGAGCATGATCTTGCAAATATAGGAGATAATTTGTCTGCTGCTGTGTAAGCTCCATTCAGAGACATTGATTTTTGTTTCATTTTCTCTTGGTCCTCTCAGTTAAAAAAGTCAGTAAAGCTAAATACAATGCTCACCTCTACATTTGTTCCATCTTTTTTTTCTGATTTGTTCCACCTAATTACATAAAAATTTTTACAGTTCACATTTGAAAATCAGAAAGCAATAGTCACTTAGGAAAAGCAAACATGCCAAAGATTACATAAGTGATAAATACAATTTTCTCTACAGACTGACATTTTCAAAGATGAATTCAAGAGTTAATCCCTTAAACCCAAATTTCATATAATTTCATCTCTTTGAATTAAACTCTACTGTCTACGTATATGCATATGTGTATATATAAAGTGACTTTTATGCTATCCCATGGAAAAAGTTCAGCACCTTTAATTCTTATACATAAAATAAATTGGACCATTTGGGTATTATATCAAGTTGTGAATTGGACAGGTCAGACACACTGGGATTCAAACACCTGCATTAACAAACTTAGCTAAAGTTTGCATCATTTTAGGTTTGGAAAAGTTATCTTGCAAGGCTGTCTCCTTTGGCCTTAGACTTTTCATTTTCCACTTTTCTAAACTGCTAGGTAGAGACTGCTCTGCTAATTTGCTTAAATTTATTTTGAGGCATCAAAGGAGAACATCAAAACTCTTTTCATCCAACTAGAGAACAATTTGTTTTGAAGACCCCCAAGAAGCAGATGTATTAGCATAGTGCTCAGGCTGGGCCAAGCTAAATATACTCTGCCAGGATCTAGTGACGCATTTTGTACACCAGAATCTCTCAGCCTTTCAGTGGGGAGGTCTCATTGTCTTCTCTTCCCTTGTCTATCCCCACCTTCCCCTGACATGGACTGTGCTTTGCCTCTTGTGCTGGCATGCTCCAGGATGAGGTGTGCCAGCACATCTTTAGAAACAGCATTTTCATCGACTGAGAAGTGAAAGAGTCTCAAGAGGCAGAAAGGAGGGGGGGTCACCTCTCGGTGGGATGAAAGTGTGGCACTATCCAACCACGGCTCTCTTGCAGACTGATACAGCTGCACTTTTAAACTTCTTTTATAGGCTTTAGAGAGGCCATGAGCAATGAAACCACAAGGAAGGTGGAAGAAACTCAGAGTTTGTGACTGAGCAGCTGCTGACAGATGAAATCTGCGTCTGAGAAATCATCCGAGTCGTTTAGACATTGCTGCTGTTGATTTAATTAGTCTAAAACATAGGCAGGCATCTGAGGTGTCACTCTGAGACAACAGTAAAAGCACTGCCCATTTTGCAATAATAATCAAAGAAAACAAAAGGCCAAAGAGATAACAGTGGACATCACAAAAAAAATCTAATATTACAAATTATTCTTAACTGATATTCTATTAGAAAACTTAAACATGGCCAAGAAAAACAGGATGCAAGACAGATGGCTTATTTTTCAGTACATGACACCTATTCAATCAGCAATTAAAAATTAATTTAAAGGTAATAGAAAAGTTCAGAAATGCATAACCAAAGCTGTATATTTCATTAGCACAAATTAAAATTAATTAATTTTTATAGGAATAGATATTTAAATTTGTGATAACTTTCATATTTAGGTTAGGCACCAGAAATAAAAGCTATAGCTAATAAGAGCTAAGAAATTTCTCTAAGGAGCTGGCCATTAGATCACACTTTCACCTTCTTTTGAGATGTACAGATAAATTGTGGACACAAGCTGATGTTTTTCTGGATCATTGCTCAGACATGCTCTCACAATTCTTACAAGTTGCAGTGAGCACTATTTCCTGACCCAGAGTCAAATAGAAGTGGGGAAACTCCAGCACTACCCAATAAATAAATACATGAATAAATGCATAAATAAATAAGACTTGAGGAAGGCGGGGACACAGGAGGGAAAAGACGGGAGGGATGGCAATGAGACCTCCCCACTGAAAGGCTGAGAGATTCTGGTGTACAAAATGCATCACTAGATCCTGGCAGAGTATATTTAGCTTGGCCCAGCCTGAGCACTATGCTAATACATCTGCTTCTTGGGGGTCTTCAAAACAAATTGTTCTCTAGTTGGATGAAAAGAGTTTTGATGTTCTCCTTTGATGCCTCAAAATAAATTTAAGCAAATTAGCATATAGGTCTCACATTGTTTCAAAAAAAAAAACCCCAAACCCCAAACTCTAAATTGTTTCCATACAAGGGAGTTTTCAGTTTAAATTTGAAACATGTGCCTAGCAATAACCATTAGGAAATTGTGTTCTGAATGTTTTAGTTCTTTTAAAAGCTTTGCTACATTTTATTAACTCAGTTTTTCACAGCTGTTACTTGGTAGAAGTTTCAGCCTCTTCTCATTGTTCACAGCCTTGGTTAATAAGAATGAGAAATGAATGTTAGTAAAACAGAAAAAAACCTGTAACAATTCAACAATAGTAGGAGCATTCTGGCAAGCTTGTGTGCTTGCTATGAACCAGGACAGCTGGCTCTGATTATTTAAAATCCTAAAAACGTAATCAGTAGGTTTTCTAAATATTCTCAGACTATTCACTGAATGGGGTCAGCTTTGTACTCCAAAGTACTGACTTGAAGAGCTGGAGTCCAAACGGAGTAGGTGACGTCGGCACTGGGAATGTAGGTGGTGTTGAAGAGATGATCACTCTGGAATTCAAAATTGTTCCCAGCTCTAAGGCAATTTTTGGTTTAAATTTAGAAATGACAGAAAATTGTAACACATCATACGTGCTTTCACTGACATTAAGTTACTCAATACTACTTAAAAATCAGATTTTGAAGGCAAAGACATTTCTTTTATATTTGAAATGAAAAACATTGACAATCTTTTCTTCTGTATATAATATTAGATCATGGACACCTGTTTTATGGCCACCTTTGTTCAGTTATACCATGAACAGCTTCACCAGGCAAACAGTAGAAAGCTCTTTCCAGCTCCACTTGACAATGTGATGTCTTAAATTGCTCATATTTCAGAATCAAAAGAAAAATGCCAAAATAGTAAAATATTAAAGCCATTCAGTTCTGGAGCTCCAGACCATAGTTCCTGGAGAGGTTTTACCATTAAATATTGCAGGTGGGATCTGAGGTAGGTAATGCTTGGCATTTTACCCTTCCATCACAGGCCAGGATTTCACTCAAAAACCTTTACACAGCACTGAATATTCACTTAAATGCTTTCAGTGGTGAGAAAATTATTGGTAAGCAACACAAATGAAAGCTAGTGATAAGATTAAAAATTAGCAGGACTGGGTGCTTGTTCAGGAAACAGCAGATACTACCAATCTCCCCAGTGTGTGGTCCTATAGATTTATCATGGAGCTAATAATACTGTTGTAGAGCAGGATACTACTGCTGCCACCCAAGAAAAGTGAAATTAAAACCATCTCTACAAGTTGCTTTCTGCTTTGAGAATCTGCTCAGCAGGAATTAGTACAATGACCAAATTTGCCCTGGGTGTTTATCTGCAATATTTTATCTGACCTACATGCACAACTCAACAAGCCTGTGATCTGCCCTCCTTAGAGCTGATTGGGTTGGACCGAGCTCCTACACAGTGTCACTGCTGGCAGCAGGTCACAGATCCATTCCCTCTCCTTCAGCCTGGCAGAAGTGCTTGGTTTAGTCCTTTCACAGTTATTTAAAGGACAAAATTCTTACAATTTATTGAGATGATACATGACAAATGCCTAATCTGCTCTATGACATTTTGTGCTTCATATTTATGGAACTTAATAGTTGCTTTATTCTGTAATTTTTGGTGTTCTCTTCATTTGTATATGTGTCCTTCACAGCAAAAGAACTCCAGCCCTTGCCACTTCCCAAGCTTTAGAAACCTTGTATTATAAAACAAAAAAATAATCTGCATGGTATTTATTTAATAATCATCAAATAATATTTTCACAACTCCCTTCAAAGTCTACGCTTTTGTCAGCAGGACAATGGCTAGGGGGTTATCAGACAAAAAAGATGAATCAGCACAAGAACAAATGTCATAAAAGTTCACAAAGGTGTTGAAGCTGGAAGAGTTCCTTTTCGTCCAGCTGCCACTGTCCTGGAAGGATCCAGCTCTCCTGCTGGACATCTCTGGGGGCTGCAAGGCTCCTACAACAGCAGGAGAAGGAACAGCACCACTCTTCCTCTCTGTATTCTGTTTATGTTTCCAACAGCTTCTCAGAAAAAAAGCAAACTGTGAAGGGGATGTGAGAAGAAGAAATAGCAGCTAAATGCCAGGCTCTGCCCAGGCTCTGCCAGCTGACCCTTCAACCTAAGGTGCATCCTTAGCACATTAGATTTAACACACAGCACAGACGCCTACAAACATTTCCAGCCCAAGGAAAAATCACTACTTGGAAAAAAATATGGGTAATGCTCAAAAGTTGGGTTTTCTTCAGGTATGACAGCCCACTGACAATGACACTGCAATCATATGCCACTTTGGTTAGACCTCACTGTTATTTGGTGGAGCAAGTAGAGTTCTGTCACTGTGGTGACTAATGACTGCATCAGATGTATCCTGGTGCAAAACAGAAGGAAAAACATATAGTAGATAGCTAGATATTAGTCAGCTATTCCTTGTATACATTCAAGAGTATGAAGACTGCTCACAGACTTTAAATATCTTCTGCTGTTATGATGGTAGTTGATTTTTTGATATAATGATTTTCAGATAATTGCTCTTTCCAAATGTTTCTTCTGCAATAAATTCAAATAATAGTTATGTGCAGAGAAAAAAGCACCTCAGACCCAAGGAAAATCTTGCCTAGGGGTCAATAGTGCAGCTATATGATTCATTCCCAAAATTACATGTGCAGAGATCTTTTTATTCAAAAGGGGGAATATATACAAAAATGTCCTTTCATTTTAATAATTGTATTCAGGTACTAAATCCATTCCCAGAATAATGGAAATCATATGCAGCATAGAGGAATAATTATACACATATTTGCATGCAGAGTTCTTTAAACTTAGATGCTTTTATATATATATATGTATATATACACAGACATGTATATAATACAACTTTATGTGCTGTACAACACTAAAATTTTTTCTATTTCTGATAGCAGTAATTCAGTAAGCTGTATCTCCTGCACATGTGGATCATGTATGTCTTTTTAAAATTGCACAAACTGAAGCACTCCTCCAAACCAGTTCACAGATTTATAAATTATTTATGTATCTGTCAAGAGTTTAGTGATTTGCTTTCCTTAGTTAGAAAGGAGAAGTTATATAAATCATCACTGGAATAATTCTAGTCCTTCAAATAAAAATGCAACTGTGTACAATTAGTGAAGAGGGATTCCAAGTCCCTGCTGGTTTGGCTTTTTCTACATTCACTCCCAGTTATTGATGCAAAGTTTGTAATATCTGTGTACTTCTGTGTGAGCTGTCTGTGCAAATCCAGGGCTAAAAAACAATAACAAATAACAATGGGCAAATAATAGCTCTTGCAGAACTTAGAGCGGCTTAAAAAGCCACTGAAACTAAGTCTTTGTGAGTTATTTTCAGTCAAGTCCTACACAGAGCATGTTCAATTATTCTCACACAGCTTAACTAGCAGCTTTGAATGCCTCATGAATTTTTATGATCTTGTTAATACTGAAGTAGTGGAGTCCTTTCTATATTGCTTAGTTTATACTGGCAGTAGAATGGGGACTTATATTAATCTATTGATGCCTGCAACTTTTTATGTGCTCTAGCAAAATGTGCATAGAAAATAACTTGTGTGATAACATAGATTCAGAGTCTTTGGGGCTTGGCAGCTAAAGCCTGGTTTTATACATGACAAGAGGGCTCAGGGACAGTAAAACATTTTTAAATTTAGTCTTCAAAGCAAAACGCACTGTTTTTGAACAAACTGGAACTTTTCTCCTAGTTTGAATTTGCCAGTCAGCTTTACAGCTGCTCAGTAGGTGCTCTCAGCCTGCCTGACCAGGTCAAAATCCTGGCTCCTGATGAGTGTTTTCAGGGGAACCGCTAAGGGTATGGAGGGGAAAAACCACATTATTCGGCCTACAAATTGACTCCACCTCAAAATGACACCAAGCCATTGAGAACATACTTTCTCTTAGTCTTCTTTTAAGCACAATTCTCATGGCACCTTCGCTCCCCCCATAGTTCCAGCCCACTCCTCATACTACACATCAGTTCCATTGTTTTCTTTTATAGGCTTATGCATCACTGGTGCAAACAGTGTTTTTCAGGTCTGTGGTCCTGCAGGCTTTTGATGAAAATGGTGATTTTCACTCAGTCTTCAAGCCCACCACAGGTGTGTGTTTGAGCCACTGCTCAGGGTTCATAGGGAGGTGCAGCTCAGTCCTGCAGGTCCCAAACCAAAGCTGCACTGATGCAAAATGAAACCAATCCACAGAACCCAACAATTATGGAATCTTTTATGTTGGAAAACACCTCTAAGACCAAAAAGTGCCACCCTTAACCCAGCACTGCCAGGTCCAACACTAAACTTGGCACATTTACATTACCTCCAAGGTGATTACATTAAATACCTCCAAGGATGATGACTCTACTGCTTCCCTGACAACCCTTTGGAACAGGCTGCCCAGGGAAGCAGCTGAGTCTCATCTCACAGGTTTTGAGGAAGAAAGTTTTTTGGTGCCGGCAGGAATCAGCCTCTGAAGGCTGAAAGAACCAGGGCTCAGCATAAAGAAATCCACCACACAGAGAAAAGCCACATATATAAGAGATTTCTGCAGAAATGGAAGGCATAAACTGTGTTCTTGCTGGATTCAACAAGAACTAGTGGGGTTCAATAGCAATTCTTTTTATTTTTATACCAGTAAGGTCAGAATGACCATAGAGAAGCTGTCTGTGGGAGCTGGGGCAGGTTTTTCTCTGGTTGTGCTAAGGAATAAATTATAGAATGGTGGCTTAAATGCAATTAATCCCTCTCTAACAAGGCACTAGGCTACTTCCATGGTCCTCCCATGGCCTTTTGCAATAGTATTTTGGTGCTCCCAGGTTCCAGCTTCTGGACTAAATCATTGGCGATGTGATACAACACAGGATAAAACCTTTATCACAACAAGACTATGAACAGCCAGAAACAACATAGTGAGCACTAACATAATAACAATGCACACACAGGTGTTTCTAACTCCACATGGAATAATCTGTGCCTCAGCTCCCTTCATACTTTTCTCTTTTTCCACGCTATAATCAAAGCCTTTCAGTGCAATTTTATTAACTGACAGAATACAAGAGATAATTGTTGAATCTTTGAGTGACTTCACCCAGAAAAGCCTATCTCCTGTTAATCCATATATTTCTGTCTCCAGCAGAAGGATGCTGTATAGATGAGAGGCTTTTTATTTGCTCAGAACTTACTTTACCCTGAAATTGTTTTACAGTGCAGCAGAGAAAAAGCCATAGCCATACTGAGTGTATCACTTCTAGATAATAGCGCTGCAAAATGTGTCTACCTTCTCTTGTCCATATCCATTATCCACATTATCCACAGAGCCAGGATTTAACTGTGCTCCCCCTGGCTGATGGAAAAAGTCCAAAAAAGGAAATCAATAGAAATCAGAAAAAGTTTTAATTAGCATCTAAAATTCAAAATGCTACATGTATCCATCTGGAAAGTCTCTAGTAATTACACCTGAGCATCACAATATAGAAATGCCACAACACTCAGTTACACTGTGTTTTAAAGTCATGTGGCAAAAAAAAAATAAAGTTGCTGCTAAACAATTTCATTCTCTTGGCTCAACTTCAGTGGAAGCAGTGATTTGTGTTGATATTCTGGAGCAGGAGATTCCAGTTTGTGTAGTCTGGACGGAACCAGTGGGTGGTATAAACATGCTTCTCATCAAGGCAGCATGGTTAAATGAAGGAATAAGCTCTACCATAACCCATCGAGAATTTTCCAGGCGCCTTACTGGGCACTGGAACTTATTAGGCACAAGTTAATCTTCCCAAATGAGTCACAAGAATATACACTCACACAATACCATGTTGAAAGTAAACAGAAAATGGAGTCTCTTCAATATATACTCCAACTCCCAACATCTGCTCCACAATAAATGTAGACTGCTCAGTTGCTGAGTAGTAGTCTTTTCATAAGCAGAGAAATCACCTTTGAATAGCTGACTATCTACTTCCAGTACTTACATAATGTTTTACCTTAAATAGCTCTCTTGGAAGAGAGACACCCTGTGCAGTACATTTTAAAGATCACCTTTCAACAGCATCAACTGACATCATCGTGGTCATGGTTATAATGTCTGTCTCGGGGTGAGCTGTGCTCCGTGACCTCTCTCAGCACCTCAGGTGTCACTGTGGCAGTGGCTAACTTCACACAGCAAGCAATGGACTTGTAGTGCTGCAAGATCTACTGCAACAGTAAAGGGTGAAACATGCCTGCAGGGAGGTTGGGAAAACGCAGGGACCCCTCTTGCAGATGCTGCTCATTCTCCTCTGAGAGCAGAGCTATGGGACTCCCAAGGAGCTGCTTCATCTCCACTCATTGTCTGCTCAAGGTCGTTTTGTCCCATCAGAGAGGGCATTTGGAGTCATTGGGAGATCTGATGGGTCTTCCCCTTACAGAGATGGACAGATGAGGCTGAGAGGAGGCAGGAAAAACCTGGCCATGCCTATCACAGCCACAGTGCTTCTGAGGAGCAGAATAAAACCAAATGCAGCACAGACTGCAGTGGCAGCAGCAGCTTGAGGTAGAAAGGACTCTGCATGGCTCTGGTCCCACTCTTAACCAGGAGCACAGCACCCCACCAGGACACACAAGCAGGGAGAGAGGAGACCTCTAACGTCACCAACTTACTTTTTTCCATGTAAATTTCACCATAATGCTCTCTCAGGCTCTATAAGTCACTCATGCAGGCATATTATTACATGCTCAATTGTAGATGACATTCAAAGCCAGAACCCCCCTCAGTGCCAGTGACCCTTGGGGGAGAAGGGGCCTTCTATCTCTGTACTGCCATGTCTTTCCACTATTACAGCTATAAAAGGCATTTTGAAGTGCTACAGTGGTAAATCCACACTTTATGGCCCGTGTCTCATCCTGGGCAGTTACAACTTATCTAAAACATCTGAACGACTGAAGAACTACAGAAAAAAAACAAAAAACCAACTGAAACAACTTTGACTGTATAAAGAAAACAGAGGACACCTAAAATCAGGGCAGTGGCCTGAGTTTTACTGCTCATGAAATCTAAAAGCACTTATCTACCAGTATAAGAAAAATAAGGGCTAGTTTTAAAATTGTTCCCTCCCATCCAGAGCCCAAATCCCACCATTGGACTCACACTTCTTGTGCTCACTTCATCCACTCCTCACAGAACGACACTAGTGACTGGCAATGTTTAATTAGTTGGACTTTTTCTTTTATAAAATACTAGTGATAAAGGACAGAATTTTCAAGACACCTTGAAATGCACGTGAGCAATAACAGAAGTGGCTAGATTTTGACATGAAATGAGTATGGCAAGTTGGGCCATGAACATCTTTAAAAAGGGTTACTCTGTCAGCACCTGAGCACTGGGAAAAGGTCTGCAAGCATGAAGAGTTTGAAATCTGTCTCTTCTAAATTACTCAAAATAGTTTTTTAATTTTATGGTTTGAGTTGATCTTTAAAGAAGTAAACACAAGTGCCAGCTTTTTGCAGCAAAGTTCTGGCAGCTATCAAATCTGCCTCATTCAAATTTCTGTCCAACTGCTCAGTAATCTAATAATCACCTTCCAATTTTACAGGTTACACAAATTACTTTAAAATAGGGAGATATGACAGACAGGGAGAGAAATGAACCTGAGAATTATCTAAATTATTCTTTCCCTGTCTATCTTGACATTGCCTGGCATTTCAGAGATACCAGGGTTGCTGGAGTAACACATTTAATCACTTTGTGCCAGGAATATCAGGCTGGATAGCTGATAAATGTGTGGAGCTTGCAGAAAGATTGCAAAAAATGAGTACTACCTGGATGCCATGGTGATAAGTGAATGATTGTATTACATTTCTTCCCACCAAAATATTGCCCCAGCTGCAACCAGGGCTGCATGCAGGCCTTTGTTTCCAGTCACATAATTAAATTTTAGATCAATATTTTAAAAAACAAAAAGAAAAGAAGAAAAAAATAGTATTTTCCTGAAGTAAAAACAATCCTCTAAATTCTTCTGAGACTCTAACTGCTATTGTGCCTATGTAAGTTTGCATATATTGGCCCTGGATGATATCACTATAATGGTGATAAAGTCCTGGTCTTTTACATCCCCAAGAAGAAATGTAAATTTTATGCTAAGGTGAGATGTAAAAAACTGAAATTCTCCTGATAACAGAGGGTTTTTATAGGGGGAAAAGACTTACAGGCTTTCCAAGGCACTGAGAGACATCCACAAAGGCTGCCCTTATTGCTGGGGCAGCCTGCCTCCTGCCTGCTACTCAGATTGTGTCCTAGGAAGTCTTTCCCTCCCTCGGCTATAGAGCAGCCAAGAACATGAGCTCCACCAGGTAAAACTGAGCCTTTTTTTTTATTAAAACTGCCTCACAAAGGGATACGCATTGTGTGGTAAGTGTAGTCCACGACAAAGCAAAGAGGTACAGCCTCTCCTCAGCAATTTCTACTGAAATTGGTGTCAAAAGATCAAACCTACACAGACCAGCTGATTAATGAGCACTCAGTCTTGCATGGGTAGCAGCCATGCCCATGTTTGAACAGACCTGTAGGAACCCCTGTCCCATCCCGATTCGAGCAGGAGCTTTATTCATGGCCTGACAGTTCAGCCCAGCCACAGTGAGATGAGCTGGGAGAGAGAATCCCAACTCCAGCATCTCCTCCCATGCTCCTGAGCAACCTGGTCTAGTGGAAGCCCTGCCCACAGGAGTGGGGTTGGAACTAGATGATCTTTAAGGTTCCTTCCAGTTCAAGCCTTTCTATGATTCTGTTTTTCCCATGTACTGTGTTCTTCGAATTAATACAGACTTTATCCAGATGTCATTTTTTTTCTTCCTGGATCTTTTAGTTGATTCTTAATCTTAATCAAGCTCTGTTGATTCTGTCAAAAGCAGACACTAAAGTGTAATGGTTATTATTGCAAGATGATCAAACTATTCAGTGCACAAGTTTTCTGGTTTTCAGGAAAAAACATCTCCATCTACTTATGGAATTTATCTAAATGTGATTTTAAAACAATTTGGCAAAGGAATAATTAGTATTTTTTCCACAACTATCAAAATCCCTTTTCTACTATAATGTGATTTTCGGTGAACATCAATAAATAAGCAAGGATGAAATAAGTGAATATTTGAGTGAGGTATGTTAGAATATGTGGACATGCCCTGTTAACAGAGTTGAAATTTTTGGGATCAGGCCCTATGAACCTGTGTTTGCTTGGTCCCTTTTCCTTCCCTCTTCTAACATCACAGGACATGTAAATTTTTTCCGATCTTTTTAAAGTTGAAAAAAATCATAGAATCATAGAATGGTTTGGGTTGGACAGGACCTTCAAGATCATCTTGTTCCAACCCCCTGCCATGTGCAGGGACACCTTTCACTAGTCCAGGTTTACTCAAAGCCCCATGCAGCCTGGCCTTGAACTCTTCCAGGGATAAGGCATCCACAGCTTTTCTGGGCAACCTGTCCCAGTGCCTCACCACCCTCACATGAATTTCTTCCTAATATCTAATGTAAACATGCCCTCTTTCAGCTTAAAATCATTTCCCCTTGTCCTATCACTGTATCTTTAATCTATTTTAAAGTGTTCCTGGGAGTAAGTCAACCTAAATCTGGCACCTATTTACATCCACACAGCACTATTCCAAACTCTGGGACTCTGGTCCTATATCCTGGTCCCATGTTCCTGGAAAACCAACATTCAAGTATTTGAGAGCTAGAGACTGTTTAAAAATTAGGGTATGCATTGGATTAATGTACACACAGGCCTTGAAACACCTGGAATAAACTGACATCCCAGCATTTCCAAGCTACTTCAGATGTAACAGCCAGGTATCTGGAACTGATTTCATTGTAGAATTACAGCTGCCAGAAAAAAACCCATATTTTTCTATCATTTCATACACCATCTTATAGAATGTAATCAATGCGCACTATGGTCTACAATTTATTACCTACAAAGTCTTGAATTTAACTCCCAAAGCACACCCTGTTACTACACAATATGACACAAGTAATTTCTGGAATTATTCTCCTGTCCTTTAGGATTAAATTCAATGTTAGTAAATTCCTCATATGCTTCAAAACAAAAACTGTGTAAAAGATGGTAAATGCTGCAGCTTGGCCCAAATCCATTCCTAAAATAATAAACAAAGGCAAAATTTATTGTGCATTGGAAACTACTTTTCAGATCACTTCAGAGAGGACATACCATTGTGCCAGAAAAGGAGATAAATGTCTCCCTTAATGTATATCTCTCTCTTCACTCCAGCAGAGCAGCAGGTTATATTTGAGCTCTAGAGGACACCATCACATTTGCCCTCTTGTTGGTAAAGATATTAGCCACTAAATTTGTTCTTAAACTAGTCAGTATTTATCAGGTGTTGTCCAAAGCCTGACATTAAATGAAGGTCTGCACACAAGTACTGTATAACTCTTAATTTTCCCTTTTCTTGCAGAGACAGGATTTGTGTTTCAACAGAAATTCTAATTCTAACAGGTGATATTCATAGCAGCTGCCTAGTCTCTAGTGGAAGCCTCCTGCCGTACATCAGTGCACACTGACTGCTCCTCCACACAGTCTTCCAGCAAAGCTGCTGGTGGGACCCTCTGCCACTGCTGCCTCTGCTCCTGGTCCACAGCAGGGGATCCTCCTGGCTGCACAGCTTCCAAGCACACATCTTCCTGCAAATCCCAGTGGATCAGGTGGCAACAGGGGTGCACAGAGGAATGGCACCCATGTCAGTGAGACAGTCCAAAAAATAATAATACTCCTTATGTTCTCCAGCAGTTGAGCCTATAAATCAAAAGGGAACATGCCCAGACATTCTAACCTTACAGTTGTCTAGCACTGAATCACTACAGAGGTCCTGGCTCAGTTTTGGCCCATGCTGACCAGCATCCTCCCAAAAACTTCCCAGGCAGAGTCTGGGAGTTGGGAACAGCCAAGGACCATTCCTGATGAATGGTTTCTCATTTGTCTGTAATTTCCTACAGAAGAGCAATGTGATGAGTTCATGCATCTAGGTAATAGGTCAAATTTCCCCACTTTTTGGAGAAAATGTTTCTGTGTTACATCATCGTATCTCAGCAAAATGTTATGCAAAACTTTCTGTTGGGGTTCTGGGTGCTGTCCTATACATGTTGCAGAAATCTCCACTGCAACAACTTTATGCAGTTTTTTGTTTGGTTTTTTTCGGGTTTTTTCAACATGGATTAGGAAAATAGAAAAAAATTCCAGGTTCACAATCATCAACATTTTCCTATTCTCTTGTCCTTAAAAATTTTCCACTGAGTACAGATTCCTATAGGACACAAAGCTTGTTGACAGTAAAACTGCTTTTCTTAGACAATTCCATGCACCTTCTGAAATAACAGCTGATGCCCCAGGGACCAGAGACAGGATAAAGCCAGTTGTCCAAGCACAGTACCACAGTTTGAGTGTGAGGAGAGCCACCCTTCAGTTCACACATTTTTCATACTGTACTCAAGTTCCCTAAAAGACAACTGCCTTGATTCTTTGTGATCGTTAAATGGCAGGAGATGACTCATTTTGAACTAGCAAAAAAAAACAAGAAAGAAAAATGCTAAAGTTCCCAAGTTCAGCATTCCAAAAATTACTTTCAATTTGACAAGCATCAGTGGAATAGCTCTTCACCAGACTTTGAACTACAGCTCTGCTTAGCTCAGAAGCAGCAAAGCACAGGTCAGGCCAGTGAAATACGCAATGGAGAGCAAAACAGAGAACTGACAAGGCATTTGCCTTCACAGAAGAAAAGGAGAGGAATCATTCTGACATAAATCTAAAAAACCAGATGAGCATTTTCTTTTCAACAGGAATAAAAGAGGGGTAGTACACCATTCAGTCTGCTCCTTAGGAGCAAAGCTGCTGTCATTCTCCAGAGTATCTCCAATGGTGCATAAATCAAAATCCTGAAAGCAAAATGAGATGATTCATCTCTCAGATGGGCATCTGTCTTGCTGACAGCAACACAGAGTAACCAGTTACATTCCTGGAGAAGGTATTCTGAGGAAACAGACTTCTAAGTAACCTATCACCAGTTAAAGGTACTGTCTGGCTACAGTGAAGTTTTCTACAGCTTGTAAGATGTGGTATCCTCTCAAGCCCTTAATCAAATTATTACATTCCTATATTTCTGAAAGCCATGATGTGGAAGGATCACCTTTCCAAGAACATTTCCGTGTTTGATTTCAACACCCTGGTAAAGAAAAAACAACTTTTCTAGAAAGGTGAGTTTACACTCCTAGAGGGATGTTACATTAGTGCTCAGGTGTAGCAAAATAAAGCATACACATTTTGGGCAGAAACAAGCACAGCTTTAAAGCAGGAATGCAACCCAGCATCAATCAGTTTGGCTGTGTACAGTGGGCATGCACTTTTGGTTCCACAAGACGCCCAAAAGGATGAGATGTGGAAGAACATAGGAAGTTATCTGAAATATCCTAAAACAATCTAACAGGTAAAAAGCTGTAAGTAGAATTATGTAATAAATATAGTTTACTGGCCCTCTGGGCATCTTTGTCTTCACTTACTAATCTATCTTCCAATGCGACCATCGTTAACATTTCGAAATGTCAGCAGCTTTCAAAGAACCATTGTGTCTTTCAAAATGAGTAGCTTAAAAAAAACATCTTTCCCAAAGTTCATTAGTAATGCACAGCTGTTGCAGTAGTTGATGCCTCATGGTGATGAGGTGGAGGAACTGTGAGCTAGCACAATTTTATTTTATCTTAAATTAGAGGAACCATCCCATGAAGGCTCACTGCAGGTTAAGGACAGCTGCCCAAGCTAGAGAAGTCAAGCTGAGGGATGGCCCTGCTTGTTGCAGGCATAGCAGTGAACAAGGGACCAAGGACAAAGAATTTGCAGAAAGCTTCATTAAGGAAAGTTTTGCATGGATGAGAACAGCTCCAGAGCAAGTGAGTGAATGACATGATGACAACTAGATACACAGATGTATTTTTTTCCCAAATATCATAAAACCCTGTGATATGGGGAAGGACAGCAAAATGTGCACAAACAGGAATCTAGTGAGCTCTTCTTTTAGCCTCTCCACACTCCCAGGCTGAAAATTCATGCAGTTGTACACAGCCAAGTGGTATTTTGTAAAACAGGGTGGAGAAAGAAAACCTTTTTACGAGGTATATGTCTTCTGTCAATTGCCTGTTATGGAGCAGACCTATCTGGGAAGGTAAGTCATGAACTTATGTTTTCTCCATCCTTGGCAGAGCAGCATCTACAGCAGGGTCAGCTTAACAGCTTTAAACTAAAAGAGAGTAGGTTTGGACTAGATATTAGGAATAAATTCAGAAACAATTCCATACCGCTTAGCCATGGCTTGAAACATTCTGAAGATCAAAAATTCCAACCACAGCTGCAAAAATTTGAATCATATAAGGATTTACTAATGGCCAGCAGCTGAATATAAAACATTCAGGCCAGCCAGAAGCCAGCATCCAAGCAGGAAAGCCACACCTGAGCTGCTGTGGTCTAAGGCCACTGATGAACTTCAGTGCCCCCATGTGAGGGAACACAGCCTGGCCTCCAGGCTGAAATACCAAGAAACAGGTGTCTGGCTTCCATGCTCTGGGAGGACTCCCCAAAAGGGATACACAAAAAGCCCCCAGCACATGGAAGAGAGCTGTCCAGAGCTGGTGCCAAGCACATGTTCTTGTATTGAAGCACAGACCTCAACTCTGGACTGTAAGATGGGTGATGTGCTTTCAAGCTTTGGCGTCCAGAGACTGAGTCTGCTGGGAATGTGGCAAAGAGCTCCTCCAAGTTCATTCCCTTCTCTCCCTCTCACCTGTCATAGAGAAACCTGGTTAAAGCACATAAAGCAGACCTGGATTTATTGCTTTACTTTTGTGTGAGATGGGATGTTTAAATTTCAACTTCCCAGAACAAATTTAGACAAAGTTGCTAAGCCTTTCTTCAACATTGCTAAGGCTTCTGGGGACATACCCCAGGTGTCTTTTTGATCTCTACCTCTTCAAATTAAAGGAAAAAATGTGTCTTTCTAGTCCTAACTAGGAATTGGTGTGTTGCCAGCTCTGCAGTTGAGATCATTACTCAAACCTGACAATCATGAGAGAGAAAAATCACCTTCTAGTCTAGGGGAAGCTGGGATGGTGAAAAAAAAATCAAATTTCATCACTAGTCTCTCTACCTTTCTATTTCACCTCCCTTTCCCACATAGCTGTGATAACTGCTAACATATTTCCTTGCTAATTGCCCAGAAGGGTGAGTTTACTTTTATTCTTGTCAAAAGAAAATTATAGTAATTTTCAATTACTCACTTGATAAGTTTCCTTCTTAGTTTCTTACCTCCTGTGCATGAACATCCTCTCCAATATCCCCCTGTCTTCCTCCACACTCTTCCTTGCCTGCAAGTGAGCCCCCTGGCAATGCCAATCCAACAGCGAGTCCTTTGACTGAGGGCCAGGCTCCCCTCTCTCCCATTCCTCCCTCCTTCCTCCAACCTCCTTCACCTCCTCGCTGGCCAAGGGCATATCCTTATTTTACACTGAAGATACTTTAGGAAAAAGAATCACACTGATCTCAAAGCCACAGCCAGTCCTGTGTTGTCCCAAACAGCAGCCGTGCCTGCAGCCACAGGACCAAGGTCAGGGTGATGGCACTCATGTAAAATGACCAAGGTTTGGGAATGTTTGCAAGCCTCACCTTTAGGGTAACATCCTGCAATTGCTTCCATTTTTCAGAACTTCCTGCCACGGAACATGGCTTTTTTTTTTTTTTTTTTTTCAGTAGAAACCTGAAAAAATAGACATGAATTAAAGATTTATGAGTTTTTCTATCCTGGCTGCTGCTTCTTTTTTTTTTTTAGAACCAGTGTGGGATTTTCCAGATATATATATGTGAGGTGTGTAGTCCACTCCTTGTTTGCACTTCACTGTGAAGCTGCATGATTGCATAGGATGTCTGACCCTGCTCTCACCCGGTCTCCTCTGCCCCTGGTACTGCACTAAAACACGTGATTTACCTCCTCTACTGTTCAGTAAACTCACCCACAGTGACAGCTACAGAGTGACCAACAGGTAAGGGGAAAACAATTGTATTCATCCTGTGTCATTTTTAGCTGAACATGAAAGAAAATTTTGAAAATTATTTTTCACTTGGGTTTGAAATGGATATCTGAAAATATAGCTTCTAAATAAGAACAAATGTAGCTTAATAGAGTGGTGAATCAAATCGCTGAAAGAAATAGAGATTTCTTTTTGTTACAATGATAATTCCACTGCCATTATGTATCTCTCAATGCATGATTGAAGGCAATACTCAGACAAATGACATCACTAAAGACATAATAATGACCCATAAATTTGGGGCATATTCAAAAACTTGAATTTCATCAGAACATCCATGCAAACAGCAAATTTTTCAAATCAGCCTACCTTCATCTTGCTATTTCCACCTACAAAAGACACTAGTCATCAGCTCTTCCCTTTCTCAGTTTCTTTTTCTTTTTAAGGCAAGTTTCCAGTTCTGGCAAGCCACTGAGCTAAGATTAGATACACTGTGGTACAAGCAGGAAAGTGGCAGGGCCATTATTGCCCACAAAGAACCGGCAGGGAACAGGTCCCAGAAGCTCATGGTGAGAGACGCTGTGCCCTGCCCACCCCAGTCACAGCTGCCTGTGCCTGAGGATGGGGGGATGGGGATGCAAGCCGACGTCATACAGCTCCCTGGGCTTGGGACCATCGCAAGCTGCAATTGCACCTACTTTTTTTGTGGGGAAGGAAAAGAGCTAGGGGAAATAAAATGCTGCTGATGGAATTTCCTAACTATTTGGCAATTGACTGGAAAAATACAAATTACTTTAGTTGCATCTGAGTGAAATATTTATACTTGAATCCACACATTTCAATGTCTTGTTTGGAGTCCGAGTAATTATGATTTGGGTTATGAGGAGAGGAGAGGAGAGGAGAGGAGAGGAGAGGAGAGGAGAGGAGAGGAGAGGAGAGGAGAGGAGAGGAGAGGAGAGGAGAGGAGAGGAGAGGAAGAGGAGAGGAGAGGAGAGAGAGGAGAGGAGAGGAGAGGAGAGGAGAGGAGAGGAAGAGGAGAGGAGAGGAGAGGAGAGGAGAAGGAGAGGAGAGGAGAGGAGAGGAGAGGAGGAGAGGAGAGGAGAGGAGAGGAGAGGAGAGGAGAGGAGAGGAGAGGAGAGGAGAGGAGAACTTCTAGACTCATCAGATCTCAGCTGTCAGCTGCATCCCCAAATCTGTGGATACATGACAAGTTCACTTTTGTCATACATCACCACGGATTTGTCCTAAGAAGGGTATGGAAATTAAAACCCCACTCAGTTACAAAACTAGTGAGTTACTCCTACTAGAGCAGGATGCTGCAGTTACTCTTTCGTTGTTGTAGTTACCTCCAAATTTCAACACTGAAATAAATAGTCTTCCACACTTTAATTGTGGGAAGGCAAACAAAAGTTGCCCTTTGCGAGGAGCCGCACTCCTCGCTGCTGCCGCACACATACGGCTGCTGGACGGGGCTGCTGCCCCTACACCCACCGGAGCCGGACGGGGCTGCTGCCCCTCACACACCCACCGGTGCCGGACGGGGCTCCCATGCAGCGCCGTCCGCAGCACGTCCTGCCATTTAACAGCATCGATTTGCTTCGTCAGCCTAATACTTCCTTTTTTCCCTGCTAAACCCTGCAGCTATAAACCTCCAGGCAAGGAAAGAACGCTGGCTGAAGAAGATTTTTTAATGGCATGTTATTTGCACAGCACTGGCTCAAATAGTTAATGATGTATGGGGGCATTAAATAAAACTTGCCATTCTCTTTTAACCAGCCTTTCACCCCCTAGATGTATAATTTAAAAAATAACTTCAATGTTTTCCCAGATCTGCGTAGGACAATGTAGTTACTCTCAAAACTTTTCCATAAGATTGAAAATACCTGGAAAAAGAAGACAATGCTCTGTTCAACCTCTCTGAGTTGAATCAGTGAGTCAAACTGTCTGAACTACGTTCCCTGCTTCACTTTGGGTTTTTTTTTGTTTGTTTTCTGTCTCTTCCTGCTGCTTTGTTATCAACTAATGATTCCTAATAATCTATTGCAAATTTACACCTGTGCTTTTACTGAGACAGTACATTAAGATGGTGTTAAAGTGCCATAATTCACCTCTGAATCAGGCCTGCAGTGGGCACAAGATACTTTACATAAACTAGGGAGGCAGAGCTGTGGTAGAGCACAGGTTCTGCACAAGAACTATGACAGCCATAAACAACTCCACGGTAAAGCGTAACTGAAAATTTGGAACCATTTCCTTTAAAAGCAGAGGAGCTCACAAATACACTAGACTGGGAGGTTTTGGTCTCTTTGTGGTGTGACATAGGAAATAGGGAAGCATAAGGTGAAACAGAAAGGCAGTAAAGCAAAAGCTGATGACAGGAACTAATTCTTCAAACAGTTTGGCATCCTCATATTTGAAAGGGAAATTGTAGTGAAATTCTAAGACCAAGTCGTATATTTACAAAATCTGCAGCGATATCTAAAGTTAGTTACAGCTGTAGAGGAATCACTGCTCACTAGGGCTACCAGCACAGCACTATTTGTAGCAGGTGGTGATATCTTTTATCCTCAGTGACAGAGACTTTCAAGTGTTCACACATTGCTTCACTGGATACAGAGGCAAAATACTTCAGACTCGAAGTAGGGTTTTTATTCCCAGAAGTTTGACTGTTATTGTATCAGTTAGATGGAACATATCGTAGCTTTTTGGGGATTTATAATACCCAGTGACAACAAAAATCAGGGATGGAGTACAAAACATCATGCCTCAGACACCAGTATTTTAAACAGAATTTAACAAGGAGTAGCTATAGAAAAGGAAATGCCTTCATTTTGAGCTACAATATTTGAAAGGGTTAGAAAAATTGTGCGCACAACTTACCAAGGGTAACAATTCCTTTTGTCTGGGATTTCAGTGCAAAATCTTCCTGAAGACATCAGCAATCTCCCTCCCCAGTCCAGGAAAGAATTATCAGCTCATTTCCAAAATATCTTCAATACCAGACTGGCAGACAGGACATAAACTTCCCTAACTCTGGAAAAAATTTAACACTTCACCACACCCACGTTAGGGCTTATTAAAAGTTTGACAAGTGACATTTAAGTCACTTTTTGGTGCTTTTCCTCCACTTCTCCCTGTAGGAAGAACTTCACGCTGTGGGAGTACAATGATTTATCTTACACAGGTCACTCAATGGACTTCATTGATCCTCTAATCACTAACCATGTCTGGATTTCAACCAGAGACCAAACACAGACATATTTTGTATAATCCACCTTCTTAGGTATTTTGTGTTACTGTATGAAATATTGGCTGAGAGGTGGGAGTGGGAGGAAGCAACTGAGGCTGAAATGAAGCCAGAAAGCAATCCAATTACTGCTTGCTAAGCCTAGAATATTTTTTGTTGGGCTTTTCTTTTTCCCTTTAATTTTTTAAGTGTAGGTTTGTCAGCCTGGACATCTCATCTTTCCTTCTAATCAAATTCAGAGGTTTAACAGTTGGAAGGAAATTAGGCCAGTGGTGTGCACAACATGGGCTGCACAGCAAAGTAGTCAAGGGTACAAAAGCATTACAATTTCCATTTAGGCGTCAGTTTTGGAAAATCAAAAATGAGTGGAAGTTATGGCATGGGAATACCAGACAACTATTTATATCAAGGACTTTAGATCTGGACTGGGCCTTTGAGCAGGTGGGAACCGTGTCTGGGCTAAGCTTTTCAAAGCTCACCAGGGCCCTCTGAGCTCTGCCCACTGGTGGAGGAGAGCTGGAGTGAGAATTGCTGCCAAAGTTAGTCTGGGTATGAACTGCCCCCAAGCCTGTCCTTGGAGGAAGGAGATACACAGCTGTAGCCAGTTCAAGAAAAGCCAGTCTTGCATAGGGTGCTGGGACCACAAATTGTTAAGTCTTTGTGTAGCTATACACTTTGTCTTATATTTCATCCTTCTTTCCTGTATTATCTTTTTGTGTATGTATATTCTAACTTACAAAGATGGGGACTGGCCATAATATGTTGCTCATCCTGTAGAGAAGGCAAAAAGGGGTCACATGAGAAGACATTTCCACTGTTCAGAGCCTTCGTAGATACAATTTGAGTCCACAGTGCAGGCAGGTATTGCAGGTCCCATCACCTCCAACAGAGTCAGAGACTTCACTGAATAGATGAGAGCAGCAGGAACTTCATAACCTGACACCAGCAACACATGAGATCTCCAAGGGCTCAGGAAAGTGTGCTCCTCTTTTCTCACAGAACAGATTCTTAAAGGGATATAGTCTGGCTCCAGTACTGGACAGAACAACCCTGATGGACCTTGAATGTTCCATCCTCACATCAGTCACAGGTCAGTTGCAGGTAAGCCAGAAAACCAATTCCAGTCTGGCCTGAGATCATCACTGCTTGCCAACTAGAAAGAATGCACAAAGAGGGGTTTTCATATGACCTGGAAGCTATTGATTTGAACACAGAATGAGACATGCAGAAATAAGTCTCCTCTGAATCTGGAGTTCCACCCCAGGGAAAAGTAATTTGTGAAGGAAAATTCCCAGCAGAGAATCCTTTCTAGCTGTTGTAGGTGAAAGAAGAAAATTCAATTTGAACACTGACAGGCTACAGAAAACTGGTATGGAGAACCAGTGTCTGAATCTGAACTTTTGACTCTCAAACAGAAGTCTGCCACTGCAACCAATGCAGACAGAGAAATTTTGATAACACCTGGACTGAACTAAAGTGCCACATCCCAAATCCTCCAGTAATAAAGAAGTGCAAACCAGTCACCAATTGGCTGATCATGTAACGTGCTTCTGCACATAAACCATGGTGTTTGGGGTCCTGGAAAGCAGAGGTGATGCAGAAAAGTAGGGTTCCCAAAATGAAGTCATCTTGGAAAGACGAAGGGATCCCAGAGAGAAGAAAGCTGAGGTCTTGGCTAGAGGAAAAATCTGGAAAGTATGTTTCTTCCAGCTACTGATTAGCAACTCCCTAAGGAGATTATTTGTCACTTTCAGGAAAGTTTACCCTATCTAATGAAGTAGGAAAAAACATTTCCTCCTGTACCAAACAAATGTCTCTAGTGCTCCAGCTAATATGCTTAGAAAGAAAGGAGAGGAGGAGTGAGAGGGAAAGGGAGAGGAAGAGGAGAGACAATTTTAGAATGGCAGTCATTCCTTTTAAATCAGCTTCACCACTGAATGATCTGTCCTAGTAGATTAAAGTTATAAAGTTTGTATTGCTGCCATCACTGTGTTCATTCCATTTGCTTTTATACACAAGGCACTGAAGCATACTATCTTTTAAAAAAGCAACTGAAAGTCAGCTGTGCCTCTTTGAGTCACAAAATAAACCTCTCAGCCCAGAAATGTGAAGTTAAGGGCATCTTTTAGGTTCCCCAAGGCTGCCTGAATGCTGTGCAAAGAGGCATTGATGTAACACAATCTGTTCTTTGGCCAGCTCAGGCTGGGGAGCACATCACATAGGATGGTCCTCATTTTACATCCATTTGTCCCAGTGCTGCAAAATCCTACTCCAGGGTGTTTTAATAACATGAATCATTGCAGCAGTATGTGGGAGGCAGTGGTTTGCTTCAGCTTACTGTGGGAGAAGATAAAGCAGATGCTGAACCAGGTGATGCTCACAAGTGAGAAGGAATGGTCCTGCCCCATCTGAATTTACAAAGTCTTCCACTTTGTACATACACACTTAGGCTGCACTTAAAATCTCGTCCAGCTGGGATCCAGATTCATCTGCAACATCTACAAGTGTGCTTGGGTAAATACATCTATAACCTAGAAGGTATTAAAGTGCTTGCATTTCAATTTACATGGAATTTAGGTGCCTAAGATCAGGACAACAGTCTTGAAAAAATCTCACTTCCACACCCAGATGATTTTTAAGGCAATATTGTCTCCATATGCCTTAAGCTGGGCCATCACATACACCCCATTGGTCTTCATTTTTGTTGAGACATCTTCCCACCAGCTCTGGCACCTGCAGACCAGGTGTTCCTGCACTGCTCCCCCTTGATTTACTGAGCACACTCAGAACCTGACATTTAGCTTGACTCAGAAACATCCAGTAAGGAGAGTTTTTTGCAATGTGTATCACACTCTAGTGGTTAAGAGTTTCTGCTGAAAACAGATCAAGCTGCTGCAACCTCCAAGGAGAGCTGCTGAGCAGCAGGGTGAGCAGGGGCACTGTCTCCCCTTCTCAAACCTGGGGCACTACTGGGGTGTGCACCGATCCAGGAGTGCAGGTTTGAGTTATTGAGCTTTACCTAGTGCAGGTCTTCACGATAGCACAAGAATATATTCAAGCAGAGGTATCATCACCTCACTTTCAAACAGCATATAAGCAAAACATTTAAACTTTGGAGTTTGCTCTGCAGACCTCTGCAGTTCTTACCATCACCTGGATATTCTGAAAGAAGCTACTAGAAGATTTAAAAAAAAGACACATTCTGCGAAGATGTAAAACATCATGAGCATTACTAAATTATATACTAAAATTTTCCTATTAGGTGATATATACGTATTTACATGATTTAAATATATCATGTAAATGATATATACATATTTATGTATGAAGTTAAGCTTTCTATCTCTTAGGCCCATTTCCATCACTGTACAAAACTATCTTTATTCAACAGGCAAAAAATAGTAGAACTTGGTATCCCTATATTTGAAAAATAATATTGCTAATACTTCCATTTAGCAGAAAGCAGAGCCCCCACATGCTTTGTACTTACATGTTGGCAGATTTAGGCTTGAATCACTAAGCATCACCTCCATATCATCATGTTACAAGTCATCACAGATCAGCTTTTCACAATAAATATATGCATTTAATACACAACACCAGATTTTGACTATGTTCCTTATACACTTTAATTGCACAGATTAAAGAAATCATAGTACTGACATACTGAGGGCCATTTTACCTGAGATTTCAAATAGGCACCTTCAGAAATTTTCTGGAAGACAGACTTGCTTCCAGCAATCCAGCAGAATAAACCTCTAAAATGCTCTACCATCATACAGAGAAAACAGCACCATACAGTGCAGCACAGCCCTCTCTGCTCTCCTCTCCTTGAGAAAGTATTCCTTGCAGGATAATGTAGGGTGCTGCTGTGGAAGTTATTTTCCATTGTACCACAATGGAATAAATGTGACAGCTCTTCATCTGCTGCACACAGTAGACAGACACTTGAGTTGCACCTGTTTAATGATAAAATGCAGTAGCATTACTGAAGTTATTCAGAAGTGGCAGGAGGGGATTGCACAGAGCAGGAGAGTCTGTGGATCCTGGGAGGTGGACAGGACTCTCAGCCCTTCTCCATCGGCTTCCCCATGCAAATCTCACCCATCTCTGTACAGCCTCCCTGAGGCCCACAAGCCCTTAGGGATAGTCCCTGCCCTGGCCCCATCCTGACCCCTTACAGTCCCCTTTCAGCTACTTGCTCCAAAACCTACTCACCTCTATTTTCATCCCTGCCTCAGCCACTGGGTACCCTATCAGTTCTTCCTGGTCCCTTGCCTTCTTCAACCACCACCACATTTGTGGATTGATGGACTCTCAGCTGGTTTCTAATTCCTTCTTAAATTCTCTCCCTCCCTTCTACCCACCTGTTTTCTTTCCCATGCTCAGACAGAGCTCTGCTATTGCCAGGATTTTCAGTCCTGCCACTTCATCCAGTGCTGCTGAGCTGGTCCTGAAATTTGCACTTTTATATCTCATTTGACCTATGAAACTCTGACTATCTAGAAATATTATTTTTTAAGAGAGAGACATTATTTGAATTATCAAATTGTTTAATACAGAAAATACTTCTACCTAAGAAGCCATTTAACATTCAGATACCATCTTACCTCAATTGAATGTTTGGAGATTACGCAAAACATTTTATCTTCTGATGAAGCAGAAATTCTTTGCAGACTGTGAAGAAGTTTGCATCTTTGTTTTACTGAACCAGAAAGACAAAAGTGTTAATATACACTGTTGAGAGACTTTCAGAAATACTTATAAATAACCTCCTTTTCTTGCTGCCTCAGAATGTTTATAGATAAAGATTGATTAGCAAATCATTATAAAGCTGCTTTGAATATAAAATAGTTGAAAGAAATTTGCACTGGTAAGTTTCATCTGGGAACACTATGTACTAGTATTTTATTCTTATTTATTAATGAAAGATAATAAAATTTTAAGACCCAATTTGTTTCTTCTGGGTGAATTTGTACATTTTGCATTTATAGAGAGAAAATTATATTTAATTACCCTATAAATATGATTGAATAGCTTTTTTAATATAAATAAAAGAACCTATATATGCAAGCATATAAAAATCAAATGTATATACTTTTCACAATGAAAATATTCAGCCTTTATTTCTATAAAAGCCAAAAAATTAAACCTCTTGTAGAAAAAATTCCATTACCTCTATGTCTAATACTGTCCCATTCTCACTTTGTATTCTCAAGCAAAATCCCCAAGAGCTTTTAAAAAAATCTATTTACTATTTCCCTCTAAATTATGGGTTTGGTGAATAATCTTGTTTTGAGAATGGAAATGTTGCTCAGGAAGAAAACCCCAACTAACAACAGCAACAAAAAGACTGATAAGATTCCCTTTGGGCAGAGAAATAATGTAATTTAAGTGTAGCTTGAGGTAGTTCCAGATTTGGTAACAAGGTACCAAGGAGCAAACTCCATGCCAGGAGCTTCTGTTCATCAAAGGAGACTAATTATATCAGGTCAACAGAGAAAGCAAAATGTCAAGGCCAAAGGATAGAAACTTAGTTTTTTAATTTTACTGAAGATCTTTCAGATTGGAAAAATTAGGTCAGAGGGTAAAAGCAAGCACACTGAACTTCCTGGTTAATATTTTATTCATGGGACATTTTCAAAACTGCATCAGGTGAGCTGCAGACCAGACTTCCCCAATTCCTCAGAAGAAACCAAGCTCAGGCTGTAGTCAAGGCTCATCTCAGCTATGCGATTACCAGGGCCTCTGGAAAAACCATACGAGATTAGGATTGGATCTCTTCAATTCAATATTGGGCCCCTAAACTATGACCTACGTGCAGCTCAGACACCAAAGCCCCGAGCAGCTCTCGCAGCCACATCCGTTCAAGCCACAGCCAGGCCCCAGCTACCCTGGAGAGGCCAAGCCAAGCAGATCTCATTTGAAACCACTTTTTACAGAGCATAACCTCAGAAAAGAAAATGTGGTTTCCCTTTTATGTAGCAACCTAAAAACATCCGCTGTTTAAAAAGTTCAGATTTCCTATGCATCACATTCAGATTTGCAGCATCTATCTTGGGAGCAAGGGGTCTACCGAGGAGCAGGCATTTGTGGAGGGTGAGGTTCTTGTGTGTCAGGAGTGGCCCCCTGCCCTGCAGTCCCCTGCACCAGCTGGCTGACACCAGACCGATTTCATGCAAACTGAACCCATCTGTATGTGCTTTTGCCACTTCTTTCCTTGTTTCAGACCTCCCTCCTACTGTGAATCAGCAGATTAATAGTAGAAGGTTCAGAGCTTTCCAGCTTCTTTTGCTAGCAATGAGAGTGCAGTACTCAATACAAACAAGTATCTGCTGTTAACTGCAGGGAATAATTCACAGGAAGAAATTTTTTTCACAGACTGGAAATTTTTATTAATTTTTTATGATTACTGCATAGTATTTGGCAAATCTCATAAATGTGACTGTGATGGCTATGATATAAAGATTAAGTCCATAAAAGTATTTATCCTCCTTAAATAACTATCTGTCCACTATAAATATTACTGACTCTTATCTCCACTTACAAGAACTGATTTAGACACAAAACAATACAAAATCATCTTGCAAATTTTCTATTAAGCTAAACTATCCTTAGTTAGTTAGGGAGAGATAGCAGGTCCTCTGAGAAAAACAGTTCATTATCTGCTTCAGATGATATTATTTGTATTTCCACTCTTAACACATCTAATGCTATTAACTGTTCACTACCATCAACTGCAACAATACCACTGCAACAATAAACAAAAGGCTGAAGAAAGAGACACATCTTTGATGCCCCATTAACAGGAATATCCTCATTTATAGTTTATTTTGTGTACATCATTGCTTTTAAACCATAAGTATACCCTTACCTTTGAAAACAATTTAAACTTGGAGGGGTAAAATTCTGTCAATAAACACATAGTGCACTATGTAGTTAACAAGGCACTCTAAATGCAGTAGTGGTTGCTGATCTATGATCAAAGTGGAGATTCTCTGTGTGGACTTCATGAAGCTTCTGAGAAGTTTGAAAAGTCTTACAAAGTTTGAAAACAAATACATCTGAGTAAAAAAAAATACTTCTGCAGTGCAGCAGGTGAAATATTTTGTTCAGTGTGCCAACTTAACATGGCTTCATCCACTATCGGAGAATACCAATGGCAATATTCGTAAGAAGCCAGAAGAAATAAATTCGTTCCTCTGTAACACAAGCACACATTCAACCCTGAGATCTTCTGCTGAACTACTGAATATTTTAAAGAACTTATGAATTCAATTAAACAGTAGTGAAGATGGCCTCAGAGAAAAGAAAAATCTCTGCATAATTATTAACACCGACATAGGTGTGTACCCTGCCTTCTGTGTGACAGTGATAAAAATGCCCTCCTTATTAAGAATGGCAATTTCAGCACATAGAAACAGCTGAGGAACTTGTGACCTCTCAAACCTCCAGTATGATGCATGTTCTGAACACTGCCTCCAGTCCTGTCAGTCTTGAATGTTGAGTTTATACATGATTGACTCCTAAATGGTGTAAGATTGTGCTTAGTGACATTGCTACAATAAGCCCTTCTAATTTTAAAGCCTTTTTTGTTACATGTTACAAAAATGCAGGGGTTCTCGGTAGGGAGCCTCCCTGCAGACACACATCAGATGTGGCTGGCAAAAGTGAAAAATACAATGAAAGCAAAGCAATAAAGTATCAGACTCACCAAAAATTACTGCAGTAATTTTTCTCCATTTCGAAAGTGTTTTACTTGTGTTCACCTCTCAGAAAGACACCTACATTTCTTTAGCTTAGGGAAAAAAAACAAACAAACAAAAAAACCAAACCAAAACCAAAAACCAAGATCCATTGTTAAAGCAGAGCTGCTAAAATCTCTTTAAGGGTTTGAAGAGTGAAAGAGTCTTTATGGTGTTCTCCATGTCCCAGCTTCTTAAAAATTATGATACCTTCACATGTTCTGTTCTTCCACAGAAGACTTAAAATTACTTATCTGTAATTACACACAAAGATACTAAGATTACAAATACACCAACCCTCCTTAGGTATGGTGCTATCCAGGACTAACAGATCCAGCTGGCTAAGAGGTAATTTAAAAGTGAAACAAATTGCAAGGTAGGATTTCTAAAATTAATACAAAACAGAAACTGAAAACAGTCTGGGACCTTGAAGATCAGCCATCGCTCAGGACTAGATTAAGTTAAAGTCAAACTGTATCATACATTCAAACCATTTAGGTACAAAAAGAAACATGCAGATGAGAGGCACAGAACCACGGGCACAGATGAGTTCAAGAGAGACACCATGAGGATATGAGGATTATAAAAACCCACTTGCACTTCCAGTGAACTCTGCTCTATGTAAAGGCAGATGCATTAGTCCTTAAGAGGGAAACCATTTAAAAAGTAGGGCAGCAGTTTCACCCAAGAGAAACAAGTTAGAACAATCCTTTTGGGGATGTTTTCATTAAAACAGGCTTCCCCTTTTTATAGTTCAAGGCAAGATACACATTTCTTTTTAAAGTTTATTTTACTAATTCCAAATACTCTAGCTTTGTCAGTGGTAAGTAATTAAGACATATTAAAATGCAACAAATTGTCCCTATGAGTTAAGAAAAGATTTTCTTTCAGATCCATAAGGTCAAGCTCTGCTTCCAGCAAAAAAAAAATACCTTCTGTCTGTCTTTTGAAGAAGAAATGTTCCCTTTCTGATGCTCCTAGGCTCTGAAAGAGGAAGCCCCCTGACAGACACATATTTCAAGATGAGAGATTACATCATAGAGCCACCATCAGAAATCATTTACCAAATGAAGTCATGAAATAAAAACTACTAACGGAAAGTGGAAATTTGGCAAGTTTTCTGTACTGCCCTAATCATGCTCACAAAATCTAAAGGCTGGCTAAAAAACACCTTCCTTCAGATCTAAGAAAAAGACTGTTTCTAATAGCTGGTCTATAAACCCACCAACGGAGATGGTTTCTTGCATCCCAGAGCCAGCCCACTCACTTATCCCATAAACCCAGGCAGGTAAAGCCTCAATGAGGAGAACACTGACCAAGGTGATGCACTAACATCTTGTACACATCTACCCCTCTGCCACACCTGCAGTGAGCTGGATCCAAGGGAGCTGTCACACCCCAGCACAGCGATCACTGTGAAGCAGAAAGGCCACACGGGGAGGTGGGGGGGACACCTTCTGTTCTGCTGCTCTGTACTGCTGCTGGAGCAGGATAACCACGCAGCACCACACTGCACAGCCTGCTGGCAGGCAGGTGCTCAGGAAGAGATCATGATTTCCCTTCCCCATCTCCCCGGGCTGCTTCTGATTTAATGCAGGCAAAACGGGATAAAATACAGGCATTGCCCTGGGAGCTGGAACCAGCACCAGATGCCTGCACCTCTTGCATCTGGTTTTTTGCACAAATCCAGCTTAACCTGCTGTACTAGCCTCAACATTGGAGTTGTAACTAGAAAATGCAAGAAGTCTAAGTTCAGGTTGGGATAATTCATTTCTGCACCATCAGAAGCAGTTTCCTTCGTTTTTATTTGAGAAAATTATTTTATTCTGGGCAAGTTTATCTAACCAGCAGGGCTAGAACTGTCTTTAACTCTAACAACATATGAGTGCTTTAGCATAGGAACAGTAACATATATCACCCTTGATGTCAAGTCATTAGTAGGTTGAACCTGGTGATGGTTATGGGCATGAGATTTGTTTTTCAAGCTTCCCTTAGCCACAGACACAATACCCTTTCCTAAAGACAGCTGTAAAGGGATATTCCACTGAGATTTCATATCAACAGCAAAGAAAATGCTCAGGTAGATGTCAATCTTCAGTGACAAGCAGTTGAAAAGGTAATCCAAGATGATATAACTAATTAGTGTCAAAGACTAAATACATAAAACATTGCTTGCAGACCAGATTGCAGCAGAGGCCACCACAGAGAGATTTCAATCACATGCCTCCTGCACTTCTCCCACCCCATATCCCAAGGGGAAGGCAGACAACCCCTAAACCAGTATTAAGGATTTGACTTCCAAGCAGGCTCAATACTAAGCCCATAATATTTGCAAATTCCAGCATCTGGTTAAATTATTTTCCCTGAACCATGCTGTCTACTGCAGATCCCACTTTCCCCCTTTTACAGGAGCCTTCCTCTCCCAGTTAGGCAGGATGGGGAGGCCCCAGGTCACGGCCATTAGGACGGAGAGCTGCAGAATCCACACCTACAATTCAATTTAAATCTGCTCAGCTGATGGCACAGGTATTTCTCAAGGGTAAATTAATTCAAGTGTTGTTCACCTTGTGAGCCAAAACTTGAAATAAATATTGGTATTGCTTTTACTACCTTTGATCATTTATTTTGGAAACGGCATCACTTTTGATTTCTGAGATGAAAGCTTACAACTGTTTCTAATATTGAAGTAAATGATTCAATAGAAACAGAACCAAAAACACTCTTTTCAGTTCTAAAGACTACTTTAAAATATTTCGTATATAGTTGAAGTACTTACAGCACCCTTAAATTCCAGTTAATAAGTAACTAAAAAAATACATTAACAGAATTCTTTTCTGCTCTCAGTGTGAATGAGTTCTCTAGTGTCTACACTTGGACATGATGATTATTAATATCATTTTCAAATACAATTATTGTTTTTAGACACACCCAGCTCCTAATTCTATCACCAAACTCTTTACTAACATTTCTAAAAAGTAAGTTCAAGCACAGAATTAAATGGAAAATTTTAATAGCTTATCCATATGTATCCTTGATATTCTTGGCTGCAGAAAGGGATAGAACCATAATATTAAAGAAAAACAGGTATAATTCTAGCTGTAAGAGCCACATAAACAAGTTCATCTAAGTCAAGAATTCCTATGAGCCTCACTTTTATTCAAAAACTGCATTTTCTATACAGACTATTTACTTTTAAAATAATAGGGTTCAGCTGTTAGTCATTCTAACCATTCATATAGAAATGTTAATTTGAATACTTGTTGTAAACCTTTCAGGGTGACAAATAAAGATAATAAACCCTTGATCAAGATAACCTTTATTTATTCATCTGGGAACAGAGGATATCATAGGCAACAACGCCGCCTAGGAGAACAAGGATTTCACATAAACTGTTTTGGCAGAAACACGCATTTAAATAATCATCCAAATCACCACCTCACTATCTCTATCTTAACAAAAAATCCAAACAAAACAAACAAACAAACAAAAAATAGAGAAAAACATAAGATCTGAACGAACAAACAGCCCAGATTTTTTTTATTTAGTGTCTATGCCAGCCACATCTGTCCCTGACTTTAGAAGTCATAATACTTAGCAGTGAAAATGGCACCTTTCATTTGCAAACACGTTATAAACATGAACTGACTGCAATTATACCACAATACCTCACCACAGCTAATCAACATGACTGCCTGGTCTGCCCTCAGCCTGGGGAAGTGCTGATTTAAGTTTGTGCTGCCAGCCCCCTGTATGACAGTGTCTACACCCTGCAAAGTACTACCCACAGAAGTGAATTTAGCATAAACTGACTGACCAAACTACAGCACACCATCAAGCAGGTTTCTCCACTCAGTGATAATATTTTCTTTTATAATCCAAGAAGAACTGACTAGACCAGGATGCAAATTAATGTAAACCATTTGGAGTGAAAGGTGTTATCTTGCCTAGCGAAATCTCCCCCTCACAGTCCAGCTCACAGGCAGAGTCAGTGGCAACTTCATGGTCAGGGGAGATCTGGGACATCCTATCAAAAGGGTCCTTGCGATTTTCCTCACAGTCAACCACATTTGGGATCATGTTAACATAAGCAGTCACTATCTCCTTATGGTAAAGGGTGTCCTGGTTGTAAGAGATAAGCTCATTGCTTATATTAACAGTCTCCACTGGAGTACCAGAGCAAAAGTGACCGCATCCCAGGAGGTTGGAGAAAACCTTTCTAAAGTCAGCATTGAAGGCATAGATGATGGGGTTAAGAGAAGAGTTGGCCCAACCAAACCAGACAAAGATATTAAAGGTGGTCTCACTGACGCAGGGGAGGCCAGCGTGGGGGTCACTAGGTGGGCTCTCGCAGAAGGGAACCATGCAGTTCAGGATGAAGAACGGCAACCAGCAGCAGACAAAGACACCCATGATGACAGAAAGAGTCTTCAACACCTTAGTTTCTTTCCTGATGGAGGACTTGAGGCTTGTGTGATGGTGGCAGTCAATGTGGCTGCTCCGGCAGCTCTGTGCATGCTCGGCTGCCCTCTCCAAGGAAGAAATACGACGAATCTGCACCTGAGCAATGCGGTAGATTCGAGTGTAGGTAACTATCATGATAGCCACCGGGATATAAAAACTGATCAAGGAGGAGGAAATAGCATAAGTCCTGTTGAGGCTGGAGTCACAGCTCTCTGATGGTCCAGTGAGGGTATCATTGCTGCCAGAGGTCCCATCAGAGGGTCTCACCGCTGCTAATGCCACCCATGTGGTACTCATATCTTCTGCCCAGGTGGTGACAGCACCTGCTGCTGCCCAGTCACTGCCAAATCCATCTCCAATATCAGCAGCAGCAACAACATCCCCACCTTTGTGCCAGTTGAGCTGGACAGGGATGAAGGAGATAAGCACAGACAGTGCCCATGCCACGCTGATCATCACCAGAGCCAGCCGCTGGGTCATCTTCCTCTCGTAGCGGAAAGGGCTGGAGATAGCCCAGTACCTGTCCACACTGATCACGCACAGGTTGAGGATGGAGGCCGTGGAGCACATGATATCAAAGGCTACCCAGACGTTGCAGAAAGCCCCAAAGGGCCAGTACCCAGCTACCTCTGCCACCGCTTTCCAGGGCATGACCAGCAGGGCAACCAGCAGGTCCGAGACAGCCAGGGACACGATGAAGATGTTGGTAACCTTGCTCCGCAGGTGCCGGTAGCGGACGATGGCCGCGCACACCAGCACGTTCCCAAAGAGCGTCCAGAGGATGAGCAGCGCCAGCAGGCTGCCCGCCGCCACCTGCGCCGCGCCGGGGGAGCCCGCCGGCCCCCGCGGCTCGTCGGGGGGCCCCGTCGCCGGCGGCAGTGGGCTCCGGCCGCCCCGCAGCATCGCTGGCGGCTCCCGCCGGCGGCGGGGCGGCTCCGGCCGGGATGCGCCGAGCTGCCAGCGCCGCCCCGCCGCCCGGCCCCATGGGGCCGCTGCCCCCCCGCCCCGCCGCCACCCCTGCCGGATGGCCCCGCGCCGCCGCCCCGGCGGCCCCGCTCCGCTGCTCAGCGCGCTCCGGGCTCCGCGCCTCGCCACTACCGCCGCGCCAGCCCTGCCGGGGTCCCTGTCCCGCGTTCCGGGGCCCCGCCTGGAGTCCCCGCCCCGCCGCTCAGTGCAAGTACCCCTGCTCGGGATCCCCGCCCCGAGGCTCAGTGCGGATCCCCCGCTCGAGGTCTCCGCCCCGCAGCTCCTTCCAGGGGTTCCCGCTCCGCAGTTCGGCGCGTCCCCCTGGTCGGGGTCTCTGTCCCGCGGACCCGCTTTGGGTACCCGCCTCGCGTCCTTTCGCTTGCGCTCCCCGATCCGCAGCTCAGCGCGCTCCTCTCATCCTCAGGCTCCCCGCTCCGCGGCTCAGCGCGTGTCCTGCCCGGGGCACACGCTCCGCGCCCCCGCGACTCCCGCTGGCTCCCGCCCGGGCTGGCGGCTCCGCTCGCCCCGTGCCCGCCCGGGCTCCCAGCGCGGCGGAGCTGCGCTCCAGCCGGCGCTGCCCGCCCGTTCCCCGCTGCCCGGGCCGGCCCGCCCGCCCCCGCCGCCCTGTGAGCATGCTCCGCCGTCAGGGCCGCCCCGTCCGGGCCGGTGGGCACCGCGGCTGGCAGGGGACGGGACGGGACGGGACGGGAAGGCGCAGCGGGGGCAGCCGCCCTGCCCTCTCCTTCCCTCACTCCGAAACCGAGTCATCCTCGCAATTCCTTGGTGCCGTCACCAGCTCTGTACGGAGGTTTTGCGCAGCAGAAGAGCGCGGTCCCACCGCGGGGAGCGGGGAAATGCCCCCCGGCATCCCCGGGGGAAGAGAGGCTGTCGAGGACGTGTATGGACATAACTCGGTCAGCCTCTCGCTGGGAGCAAACGAGGCTGAAAGGTGCGGTGTGGGGAGAGGGACGGGCTGGGTGTCTTCCGCAGGGATGGGAAATAGAGTGTGCCTCCGTGGTTATTCAATGGCTTCTACTGGATGGCTGGGATGCATTACAGGCCGAAAGCCCGGCAACCGAAAATCCGATTCTCTCTCTTTCCGGCTCTATGGGATGAATCATTCCTATCGGTAGGGCTCCAGCACAACTAGAGACAGACTATGACCATGAGCATTACAGGTATTAATGCTCTTGGACTCACCGTGTGCTAATGTCATGCTTGAGTTTCTTCAGAGAACATGTCTTAGTGATTTTTATTCAAAATATACTGGATTTTGTTCCTCTAAAACTTCATTCCTTTTAAAAACCTTTGCCAGAGATCAAACCCATTCTTGACTCAGCAGCCTGTTTTGGCACTGAAAGGGCTGAAGAACTCACACTCTCCAGGGGCCTTCCAGCTGTTTCTCCAGGCAGATCGGGAAGGACAAGACCCACTATACCTTGCTGGATCTGCAACGACATGAAGGAAGATTAAGTGCTAGAGTTACTAAATACAGAGGGAAAAAAAATATTCTGAACCTTTTTAGGTAATTTTATAAAATTGTCACAAGAAAAACTGGAGCTTCACTTTAGCTCTCACTTAAGAAATTGGCACTACTTTTCCACATTTAAGCAGAGTTATATTTAATATTGGAGGGAGAACTTAGCTTTTGTCACCACTGAATTCTAAACAGCGTGACTAAAGCTCTGATGCTGAGGCAATGTGTTGCTTGCACAAACTCTGCTTTCCTAAGCAATGCCTCCTACAATTTCTCTAAACGAAGAAGCAGATTGCACAAGTACTTGTGCACATGCCTGTTGAAGCTGCTAGTCCAGGGGATATTTTGTAATGTAGTTGATGGGGATATTTTACATAAAATTGCAATGATCTGATTTGCTTGTTTAGCTTATATTCATTGCTTCACCAATGTAGAGGTGTATGCATGCACTTGTAATATGGTATCTGTATGCATATGTTTATTTACATGTGTGCTGCCAGTACTCATGAGCTATTTAAATAAATGTATGTGTAGGTATCTGTCTTGATAACAAGAGTATCCCAATAATAACATAGCCTGCCCACAACTCAGCAGCCCCTTGCCCACACTGGTAGCTTGGTACAAATCAGAGGTGCAAGTGTGTGTTTTCTCCTGCCAGCTCTGCCGGGTGTGCTGGAGTCAGGCACAGAGGAGGTGCAAGCAGACAGGAAAGATGCCTTAGCCCATTGAAACAAAAAATTGTAAGAGCTCACCTGTCAGATGTTTAAAGAAAGAAGTTTTGCTATGCTTTCTTTTTTACTGTCTGCAATAGGTGGCCCAAAGTGGAGGACTTTCTAAAGCATCCCATTTATTGGCCAAGTGTTGGATTTGGCTGTCTGTGGATACAAATATGCTGCTAGAAAGAATTTCTCTTGTTTATTTCCAGTCCTGTGAGATATTTTTCTCTCTCATGGAAGATATTAGTAGAGTTCTATAAACTATGAACACCTGCGACCTTGCAAAGCTTTGTTTATGGTACAGTAGAAAAATATTTTGACAATGGACATTTTAGGATTTTAGCCAATCACCCCAAGGGGTGGCTGATCCTTTGACCAATTAGACTATGAAGAAAAAAAATCTATAAAAGAGTTATAAAATAATTAAATAAATCAATCTTGCTACACAATTCCTGCCTTCTCCTCCCTACCACTGCAGGATACCGCAATAGCTGTCTGAATCCTGTAACTCAGAATTTAGAGGATATAATATCCTTTCCCACCTACTTAAACTTTAGCAATCATCTTTGTTTTCCTGCTGGTGTGAACTGATGTTGCTCACCAAAGCTCCCTATGGATAAAGACCCATCACTTAGCTGGGGGAAGATTCATCAGCCAAAGATGCACCTGTCAATGGGTGCATTGGTGATACAGTCTCCAATGTTGAACCAATATTTCGTGCATGCATGTTCAAAACTTTCCTTCAAGGCAAAGGAATGCATTGGGAGATCAGGAATATTTACAATGGTAGTAGAAAGAAATATTAGTTTGTGATGGGGTGGCGTGTGAGACTAAAACCCTCGTGCCGACAGACTCAGTGAGATGGGAAAAAGCGGAGCAGGAAGGAGCAACAGGACTACAGCTTTGTGCTTTTACAGATCATTCGTAATGACATCAGGTCAGAGAAACAATTGTTTAATGGGGACATTTATGGTGTGTTATCCACTGCCATCAAAATTTTTTGAGCCTGAGATAAAAACCTTTTGCATTTATAGGTTATTAGCATCCTTTTTTAACTTTCTGTAGGCAGTTTGCATATAAATCTCGTTTTAAGAATAGTCCATTAAACCCACAGCTGTCACTTGCTGAGAGATTTGGGGTGGGGTTTTTTTCCATCCTGAAATCATCTTTGTAATGGCTTTTGTGCTTTTCCTTCAGAGCTTTGCCTCATTTTTCTTTTTTTTATTCACCTGATAAAATTGCAGTTCTCTCTCACAGCTGGCAGATTGGAAGTAATGGAATTTAACTGCTTCTGCAATGGTTCTGAGCAAAGAAAATCTTTTCAGTACCTGATTTTAGAAATGTATGTTTTACTAGCTCTTTCCCTTCATTGCCACATTTTCTATTTCCATTTTAAAATACAAAGATCCACTGTTCTGCCTAATAATATTTATTTAAAAATCGTCAATACTTATAAATTAACACATTCTCTCATCTAAGAGATACTTGATGTAAAGAGATAAAAAATAATTAATGCCAAAAGGAAATTAAAATGCAGAGACACAGGTGTACCGCTGAGGTTTGGGCTGTAAATGCATCCCATCAAAAACCTCCCATTACAGTCAGGCTCTAAAACAGAGAAGAAGAGGTAGTGGTAGAGGTGGAGGAGGCTCGAAGTCACTGCACATTAGGCCAGTTCAGCAAAATCACTGCACATGTTCTTAAGTGTAGAAGGATGCTCAAGTAGGGCTGTATTTAGGAGCATGGCTGAATGCATGCTTAGGGTTGATCAGTTTTACTCACTGAAACTGAGTCTTTATTGCACAGGGATGAACAAAGTTACAGGTGTATATACAGCCACGTGAAAGTACTGAGGAAGGAGGGAGATAAATGGTATCACCAATTTATGTAGTACAGAAAAATCCATGCAGACTAGGTCAGGTCCTGCTGTTCATGTTTCAAACAAAAATAAATATGAGCAATTGGAAAATGATCAGAAATGCATTACAGGAATTATGTCTGGGAAATTTCCTCAGCTGAGCAGAGGGCAACAGGATGGTTAGAACCAGCTGGTGATATCTAAGGGGAAAACTTTTCTATAACAGATGAATTTTAATATTTCATGTAAAGTTAGAAAAACTTCAGAGCCTAAAAACTGCATCTAAGAGAAATCAGGGTAGAGGTGGGGTACACATTTTTAACAGTGAGGATGATTAATGGCTGAAGCAATTGATTTTGGACTGTAATAGATTTGCCATCATTTGGAATCTGAAAGCCAAGGCTGAATGCATTTCTCATAGGCTGTGCCTCAGCTCCTCCCTCAGCTCTGTCTTGATTCCACGGGTACCAAATAGTACTCTGTAGTCCATGTTGTGGGAAAAGTAATTTTGGATGGGTACAGTTACCCCTGCTGGCCTTAAATCCTATTTAGGTTTTTGCTGACTTGATTAACTGTATGTAACAGGATGAACAGATCTTCCACTATCTCTGTCACTTTTTTATTCTAAGTGTGATATGGTTCCTACATCAGCCATTGATCACTCAGGAAAATAATGAAATAATTGATGTTATCAGAAGAAATTTCCACAAGTGTTTGTTTGTTTGTTTGTTTGCTTGTTTGTTTTGGTAGGGTTTTTTTGTTTTGGGGGTTTTGGTTTTTTTGTTTTATTCATACCAAGTTTGACTTCATATAAGCCAATGGTAAAAGATTAAAGATGAATGCTAGCCAAGGCCAAGAGCAAAGGGAACAGCATTTTTGTAAATATGATTTCCTGCTGTGCTGTCTTAGTTCATTTTGGGGCTTTTGTCTTATAAAATATTATCTTTTATTTTTGGATATTTATAATCATGTACTAAAACCAGTATTTTTTCTACTATAGCAAGAGTTCACATGATTAAAAACTATTAAAGATCACTGACATTTGAAACAGGATAAAAAGAGAAAAAAAACAGGTTTTTACAATTTGGGAATTTTATACATATTCTCTGGATGTGCATGGCTATATCCCAGGGGAACAACTGTCCTGAGAAAATAATAAAGATGAAAAAAGTTATTTTAATTTTCTAATGCTGAACACTTCACCATTTTTATTTTGTCTTTTGCCAGCTGTACTATCAAACTGCAAATAAAAATCAGGTGAGCTTAATTCCCCAAGAAGCTGCTGTAATTTTTTTCTGGCTTCAATAGTATAACAATTTGCCCTGTGGACTAATTTGAAAACCAATTTCAGTATTCTGATTTTTCTGTTTCTCTAACCTACTGTACATTAGGAGGACTTATGAATTTTATATTGAATGCATAAATTACAAGCTTTTTTAGTTTAGTAATTTTTATTGGAACTTTTGCCAACAGCATAATTTATTTTAGGATTTTACCCTGTCTGTTAACATAGCATGAGATTATCTTTCACAAAATGAGTAGGAAGACCAAATCCTTCATGGAATCAAACAGTAGTTTCAGTAATGAAATCAGACACTGTTGTGAAGACTGTTAAGTCTGATAGAAAAGAGGGGACTCAGAAAACAGAAGTCAGCGCTGGGTGTTTGACTCTCAAGGAACACAGATGATGTCTCTTAGGGTCAGACAGTAACTCATCCTTGGCCTTCCCTCCTCCCAGAAGGCAGCTGCTGCATGGAAGGGAATGGGGTTGGGAAGCAGGACACCTAAACCTCATCTGTTTCACTGGCACTGTGGGACAGCTGTATCCTTGCAGAAGAGCCTGTTGCAAATGCTACGCAGAAAACTGCAGAGCAAGGTAATTTTACAAGTGTGTCAACAGTTAGTGCTGCTAGGGTTTTTAATCTGTACTTTTTAGAGTTGTGTAAGACCAGGACTTCATTTCGTAGTTCAGGATTTATTTGGGGGAAGAATTCCTGTTTCAAATTTTTAAACATTAGTGGTAAGGATGAGCAACTTTGTAACTTTGAGATAAACAGCAATAAACTGCTACTTTTACTTATTTCTGCCTCTTATTGCTCCCCTTAAGTAGTACTTAAAATAACGTGCTCATTTAGAATCAAGAGGTCTCGTTTGTGACTGTAGCAGAATATCTGTAATAGGGAATAGAGAGTTCTTTTTAAAGTACCTCTTGCAATAATCTTTAGGACTATCAGTGCTCTTACAGAACACAGAGAATCAGCTGATGCAGACATCAGTCTGAGACAAGAGCCTTACTGGAGCTGACAAAACTTAAGTGTCTTCTACTGACCATCTGTGAGAATTATAATTCTTTCTTCTGAATGGCGAGTGGCCCTCTGCATGCTGAGCAGCAGCATTTTGTCCCGTAATATGTCATCCTTTTGGTTTCTTCTCCAACATGTGTAACAAGGGTCAAAGGAGTTTTTAAGCGCAGAGAGTATCAAGCACCCCTGTAATGCCTTTAGGACTCCCCATTCTTCTGGCTGATGCACTGCAAATCAAAGGAGGGAAAATACAGGTTGAAAAGCATATGCTCGAATAAATCAAGGCAAATACCCCAAATTCAGAACAAAGTCAGAGCCACAGTTTATTGCTGCAGTGTGCACCTTGGAACAAAAATCACAAGTGCAGGCTCAGCCAGCCCTTCTTGATATAGTGAATTTTGGGATCTTGACTCTTACTGCACTGGAAAGGTTGTCCAAAATGGAGAGCAAAGAAAACAAAATTAAGGGTTTAGAGAGAAGAAAGACATTCTGATGCTTGGAAATGAATCAAGGGCACTTTCAAAAGTATGTTTGGCTAGTGTTACATCTTTTAAAATTATTTCTTGGTAATTAAACTATTAGATTCAAGTAGGCAGTGGTGGAAAACCCTACCTGGAGAGCACTGCAGGCATGCTTCTCATACATGGGAGAGGAGCAGAAGGAGGGAAAAGGAAGGGAATTCATGTAAACAGCTACCATTAAGACTTTATTACGAAGCTATTGCTTACTGCGTCATTGCTGTTGGTTGCTTCCTACAAAAGTAATTGCTTGCTAGAAGTGAAATTACTAAATTCAGAAAATGATGGACTCAAGTTGGAACCAGACACAAAGTGTGGACTTAGCCTTAGGTATAATAATCATATTTGTGCACTCTTAAAAGCATTCTAATCTTCAGTTAAGCCTGGTAAATATTTGATTGCACAATGAATTAGAATAAAGAAGTTATGGTATCCTTGAAAATCCTGGCCAGCCACTCACTCCCTCCCCTAGAGTGGGATGGAGGAGAGAATCAGAACAGTAAAGGTAAGAAAACTTGTGGTTTGAGATAAAGACAGTTTAACAGGTAATGCAAAAGTCGGGTGTGCAAGCAAAGAGAAACCAGGAATTAATTCCCCACTTCCCGTGGGCAAGCAGGTGTTCAGCCATCCCCAGGAAAGCAGGGATCCATCAAGTCACAGTGACTTGGGAAAACAAATGCCACCACTCCAAATGCGTGTCCCCTCTCCCTCAGCTTCCTTCTTCTTCCCTCAGATTTATGCTCAGCATGAAGCCATATAGTGTGGGATGTCCCTGGGTCAGTTGTGGTCAGCTCTTCTGGCTGTGTCCCCTCCCAGCTCCTTGTGCACCCCCAGCCTCCTCACTGGTGGGATGGGATGATGGACAGAAAAGGCCTTGAATCTGAGGAAGAGCTGCTCAGCAATAGCTAAAACATACCTGAGTTATCAGCACTGTTTCCAGCACAAATCCCAAACAGAGCCCCATGCTAGCTGCTGTGAAGAAAATTAACTCTATTCCAGCCAAAACCAGCACATGTGGGCAGGAGCTGTTCCTCACTCTGATTAAAATGCTGATGTAGTTCACTGGAATTAATGATTCTATGTGTGGTTTTCACAAGATGGCTTTTAATACCAGGTGTATTGCAGTGACATTCAAGCAAAGATTTATTGGAAACTAAACATAAAACACCCACTGCTTTGTTACAAATGAAATAGAGACATAGCAGCTGGTTTTCCTGCAATCCCTGTTCTTTCAGAGCTTTCCACCTATTGCATCCATCTTTATTTGTACTTAGGCATAAATTGTGGTCCATTTGCTTCTGGCAAGAAAATGAAAAATGTGTTGGTAAAGATTTGACCAAAGGCCTTATTTTCAGACATGAAATTCAGTTTGCTTTTAGGTGAAGAACAGTAGTAGAGGAAGGCAGGAGGCATGCCATATAGAACTGTAAGTTTTGCTTTAAATATCAGTCAAATTAACATTATGGGACATAACACACCTCCTAATTAAAAAAAAAAACTCAAACCAACAAATAATAAAAAAAATATACTCTAACCATTGACATTAAAGTATCATCAATTTCAAGATGAAATTGATCATTTAAAAGCTAATAGAGCCAAACCTCTTTTAAAAAGTTCTCCTTAACAATTGCAGTTGCTTCAGTTCTGTTTAAATCCAGATCTCATTTTATTCATGCATGCATAGAATGAGGCCAAATGCTTGGGGACAAGGGTTCCCAGGGAATAAGTGATCCAATGAGCCATCTGTACACACATCATGTCTAATCAGGGTGAGGTGGGGAAACTAAAAATTATTAGATGATTAAAAGCTTGACGTGTGGGAATCTTATTTCACAGATTTTTGGTGAAAATTAATGAATTATATAAGCTAGTGATAAGAAACATGCACTTACATTACTTGGGTCATTTCCCTCTCTGCTGTTCTCTGGAGCCATCTATTTCTCTGCATTTACATAGTCCACTCAAAGTCTATGGAACACAAGTGGACTATACAGCACACAAATATTCCCAAAATTATTAAAATTGGCATTATTTTTTGCATGATTAAAAGAGAAAATTCAAAGTATTGAGAAATACTAGTAAAGGGAATTCACTTCTTTTAGAAGGCCTCAACCATGACGATTCCATTTTCTTCTATCTCAGTGTCACTGACACAAAAAAACCACTTGGAAAATCTGTGGTCATGCAAGTTTGACTCCTCAGGTAAACTGAGGATTATAGTGCTCTTTTTGCACCTTAGCAGCCTTTAATTCTGTATAAATATGAGTTTAAATGCAACTCAAAGCACATATTATTGAATAGATAAAATTTTTTAGGGAGGAAAGGGAAGGAGTGGAAGAGCCTGACAGAAGGATGAACATCAGAGAATAACTTTCTGGTTAAGATTATGCAGCAAAAATTCAGAATTCTTTGTATATGAAGTGCATTACATTAAAGAGATTCCCTTTCTAAAAAAGTCTCTTTTAAAGTAATATTAAATTGGAGCACCTCAGGAGAATATCAATGAGCAGCTGTTAGACCTCTCTCCTGGGTAAGCAGGCTCTCGTGCCTCCTGTCACATGCTTGAGCAGATAGGTAGGCAGAAACAGGGTAGTTTTGTGCTATTTATTACATTTTCAAACCTGCAATAAATCAGTATTGTCGATATATAATAGAGAAAAAACGTTAGAAAACAGTTGTTTGAGAAAGACCAGGTTTAGCATTGAGCAGAGAGCTAGAGGTCACACTATGTTAACTACATAATCCGAGTATTTTTCCTTGTCCAAAAAACCATGTTTCTTAAAAATGTATGCTTCTATTTTTCCCGGTTCAAAAATCTTTATTTCTTAAAAATGTATGTTCTCAAATATTCAAAACGTCATGACTCACCATTGCTTCAAGAGTAGTTAAGCTAAGAGCTGCTTCCATAAAATACACTGTATTTGGATGAAACAATGTTTTTTGAGAGAACTCCTGTCATGAAAACCTCTTGAGTGTCTCAGGTCAAAATCAACTCTGGTCCTGAAACAGAACCATTTTAGTCAGTGGGATTTCATCAGTGCAGCTCAGAATAGAATTTGCCCATTAACATGTTTAAAGCATTTGCTCGGTGCCAGAGTGCTACCTTAATTCACTTTTCTGAATAAACTTCAATTTCAGCACTCAGAAGCAATTTAATATTGTGGGAAAATGAAATTATTTCAATCATAATGTGAAGCAGCAGAAAGGGCTAAGTAATTCCAAATGAAATATAACTAAATGAGGATGTTATTTATTTTTGAGACTTCCAAATGTGTGCTACATGTTTGTAATAGAGCATATGGCCCCCTCTTGGCCTTAGGGATTTAGAGCTAGCTCTGCTTTGGCTGAACACATATCAGCTAAAGAAGACCAGTTCTAGCTGAGGAATGATATGAGACCCATCCCACAGGAACAGAGGAAGAAGAAACAGGTTTCCTCCAGCCATCTTTATGAGCACTTAAAAGATTAAATGGAATTTTTGGGCCTACCTAGTGAAATGAATTTTTTTCTGATACTGGAATTAGCTGTAGAGTTTGTCCAGGAAGGAAGATTAAAGATTGCTCTGGAAGGAAGATTTATTTCATTATCTGGATGGCCCTATTTACTCAAATTTTAGAGAGACAACTGAGTGGTCAGAGCTGGTATTTACAGAGAACTAGGTGACATCAAGCTACTGAGTTCAAGCAGAAAGATAGAAAATGTTACGGTCTAGAATGAATGTAAGAGCTAATAGAGATGTTATAAAAAAGCATGACAAACAGCTGTAGGGACAGGCAGCGATTACAGCAATGTGATGAGATAGTGACTCTTCTAAAAACCACTTAAAATCAAACAACTGAAAATGCTTTGCAGGAAGATAGGAGTTCTCATGCTCAGTCACCTGATGCTTCATCTAATTCAGACTTCACCTGAGACTTCAGATGGATACTTCTTTACCTGATCTGGGCTCTGCAACAGGTGAAGAAGGTAGGGAAAATTCCTAAGCAGGTTATGGCTATAAAAATAGAACTGAAGATTAATTATGATGAGAAGCAATTCCTGAAGCAATCTAAAGCAATCAGGTAATTTATCGGATGGTCTCTGTTTGCCATCTAGTGGTATAAAGACAAATTTTTTTTCTGCTGCATGAGGGCAGACACGACCGCTGAAATTTCCTGTCTCAGAAGCAAGCCTCTCCCACACGGAAATATTCCTGCTCTCGGGATGATGGCGGTGATAAGTGTATAACTGTCTTTTCAGGAACCAGAAGCAGAAATTTTTCAGCCCTTGACCCACCAGACTTAGGACTAGGTCATCAACAAGTCAGCAAGGTTTATCCAGTAATTAGTTGAGCAGTAGCTCCAGTATCCTGGTTACTGCTCCAGTCTTTCGATCGGGCAGGTGCAGATGTTAAGAATATTCAGGCACCCAACTTTTCATTGCTTTCTGTGAGAATTCAGGGAACTAAATACCACAGGGATTTGAGATTATATTCTCATATCTTGTAAACCACACTTATAAAACTCTCAGCCAAAGACCCTCCAGATTTCTAGAGGCTTCAGCTTTGCTTTACAGCATCTCTGTATGAAAACATATGATCATTTTCCAGCTAGGAGACTGATCTACAACGAAATTAGCAACTCATTAAAAAATTGTACAGGGAATACATACCATTCTGGCACTGGCACGCATATATCTAAATATGAGCTGTAAGACTAGTTTTTTCTCTTAAAACATTTCAAGAATACTTGAATAAAGAATTAAGTAAAAGGATTAACTTTATTTCTCAGTTATGTCATAGAGTAAATACAAGACAATTAATAGAAATATATTTTATCAGAAAAAAATTATATACAGCATGATACCTAATCATACATGTTACAAATCTGGATTTTTTTTTTTTTTTTTTTGCTATCTATGACTATTCAGAAAATAATAATTATATATTGATTTTCATCAGTGATATGGAACTTTAACTCCCACACCCCAAATTATCTAGCAAACATTTTTAGGTTTTACTATAAAAAAACCCCACAAAGCTAGGAATTAAGAGCTGGAGTTTTCCTAGTATCTCAGGAGAAGCTCTTCCTGGGATTTTCTTTTCTAAGTCATACAGAATTTTTTGTAAACCCCTATCATGAGTCACAATGAATGAAAACAAATCCATACAAATTATACAGAGAACAAATCCCAGATGACTAAAACAAAGATTAATGAGATTAACTTTACTATGTAGTGTTAATCATATTAACACTAAAATGATTCTGAACAGTGTATTTATACAATAACACCACATATATAACAAAACACGTGGAAGGAAAATAAAAAAATTACATGCTATTAGCTGTGGTCCCATCCTTAAAAAAAATTATTGAATCTTCTATTTATTGAGCGATGCTGCATTCACTCATTCATTCATCCACTCCCTCAACTGTTATTTGTGTAATTAATTATTCAATCGTTCACTGAGGGACTGTATATGATCTACGTTTTACAATTGACCTCAAAGAGCGAGGCAGCTGAATGCATCCGATAGAAAATAGAAAAAGGCATCGCAAGGTTCACAACAATTATCCAGGGTTCAAAGCCAAACACTATTTCTTCTAGTCCATTGTCATATTCCGGGCGGCACCCAAATGCCGGTGGTATCCACAGCTGCAGGGAAAGAACGTGAGGCCAATATTAATCACCAGTGATACAAGTCAATAGCTCTTAATGACTGTGACTCCACCATGCTGCAAATTGGTTTCAGAAACCCCTAAGTAATCCCTCCCTGTTGCCACTGGAACATGCTGGTGGAAGAGGGTTTCTGCTGCTGCTATAGTTTTTGGACCGTTACTGATAGGAGCCTTCCGTAATCCACATTTAAATAAACTTTGTTCCCCAAAAGCATATTCACTTCTTCCAGAAGTAAAATTTACTGCCTAGGAACTATGGAACCATGCAAATTTAATATACTTATCAGACTTTAAAGAATGGGAAGCTTGTGAATTACACTCAAAATGTCTTACCGAAAGGTTGCAGAGGAATAAAAATGCAGCGATGTTCTTCAAAATTCTCCTCTTGTTGTTAGTAACTGAGTTTCTACTGTAAAATGAGAAATCTGAGGCTGAGTGCATGACCAAACTATTGTCCTGACTCATTTCTTCTTTGGCAACACCAGCACCATCATTTTCTCTCCCACAGATGCTGCCCTTAAACAGACAGGGTACATCACCACTGTCTCGAGCAGCTCTGCCATTGTAAACCTCTTTGTACAAGGGGGTGAGGGACAAAGTGCTCCCCCTAGATATGGTCACTATTCGAAGAGTTTTAATGTCATCATTCACCTTTTCCTGCTCACGGTGGATGGATTCAATGATAAAGAGATTCTGAATATATTTCTCAATAATAACCAGCACAGAGTAGGGCAGGTTATACCATGTGTATTTGGGATGACCTTGGGCACAGATAATGGCGAGGATCGAGCCCCAGGAGAGCAGCCAGGACCCTGCAGCTGTGCCCACCAGCAGTTCTGCATCCAGTTTTCGAGCAGGATTCTTGGAATTATCCAGCGATCTATCTTCCAGTCTGTAGATGAGGAGGGCGACAATTCCAGCTGTGCACATGAGAGCCAGAACGAAGATAGCATGCAAGTAAAACATAGTGAGGGCTAACTCGCTTTTGATTTTCGAACCTCCAATCTGAATTAAATACACAACAACTATGGCTATTGTGCTAGTTAACACCATTAGTCCAAAAATCATTCCAACAGTTATGCCATGGAATTTGAAAGGAGTTTTGTTTTGCTGGTGGTGCTCAACTTTGCGGCCAATGTTCTTCCACAGGACATAGAGCATTGTGGATGCTAGGATGTGGTACTCTATATTAAAGGGATATAGGTAATATATTCCTTGAGAAAATATCGAGCAGAGAGTTGTTGTCGTGCAATTGCATTGAGGTGCATGATCATCTAGAACTAAAGGAGGAGAGATTAGTTATGTGCATTATAAAGATTCCTTAAGTGAATAAATAAAACAAAAATAAAATAATGAAACACAAAAGGTAAGATTTCAGTCAAACAACACCCCGTTACCCACCTAAGAAAAGGCCCCTCTTCCCCAGCCTTCACTGGGCTTTGAAAGTGGAACACATCCCCAGCAGTTATCATAGAATGGCCTGGGTTGGAAGGGAACTGCAAGATCATCTATTTCAAACCCCCCTGCTGTGGACAGGGAACCTTCCACTAGACCAGGTTGCTCAAAGACCCATCCAACCTGGCCTTGAACATTTCCAGGGATGAAGCACCTACAGCTTCTCTGAGCAACCTGTTCCAGTGTCTCAGCCCCCTCACAGTGAAGAACTTTTTCTTTATATCTTCTGTATTCTAAATGTTCGTATTCTAAATTGTTTTGCAATCTAAACTTGCACCATCTCACCAATGGAGAAAATGGTTAATAATTTAAAAAACCACAACACTGAGAGCAAAGTCCTTGTTTTGTAAAACAGCACTAATGGATAATTTCTATCCCTTTGAGCCGTCTCACTGAATCCTGTAGAACCACAGGCCACATGTAACCACTCTCCCGGGAAAGATTTGCAAGATTATCCATGCTTGGTTTTTTATGAATAACTAATAATAGTAAACTCTCATTTTACTGCTGCTATGTTAATTTACTTCTGTTATTTAGCAATAAAGTGGTTCCTTAGTGATGTTCCTCAGTGATGTTGTTCTTCATAAGAAATGTTCTCAAAAAATCCATTAGAAGAAAACCAGTGCCTTGATCCCATATATGATAATGATCATATAACATTTTCGTATCAGCTAATTATCTTTTGCCCGAGAATGACTGTTCTGACATAGTCATGAATGACTCAGCTGACTCCTATGGTGACAATATTTTGTATGAGTGTGCTAGAGCAGGAATTTCAAAATGCACCAACCGTTTTGCTTACCTATAGTTATGTTCCCAAAACCAAGCGTGATTAGTCTCTCCTTATGTTCATTCAACTGATGTTTTGACTCCGTTAACACACCATTTGTCCACAGCAACAAATTTGTGAAAACAGAATGGATAACACCAAACCTACAAAATAAAGTAATTATTGAAGGAATCTGCACAGACTCCATATATATCTCCATATATGTGTCTCCATATATGTGAAATGAAATGGATTAACTTTCTGTGTACAAGCTACATGGCACTATTTATTTGTCGGTGCAGGGGGAGGGTTGAAAAATCATCACCGATCTCTAAAGGTGTTCTACAGTCACTGAATATCAGACTTTCAAAACTTTACAGAAATACAATGCATTAAATGGCCTAATGTATTAAACTATTAATAGGATGCTTTAACTGCTTCTTATTCTCTCTTATGTGATGGGTTTTATTCTTTGGGCTGGACAAGCTTCATGTTAGTGATTGAACAGTCTGAACAGGATTTTTTTGCAAACTGTATTTCACAGCATTCTGCAGTGCTCCTTCACATTCCCTTTGTCTGATCTTTCTTCACAGATACCACTGCCTTCTCCAACTTCTAGCCCATGAATTTTTATCTCCTGGAGAGAGCTGACGCTAACAGAGGGCTTTATTCCATTCAAAGAACTGGTACAAATGAGGGTAGGTCTCCATGCATTTTTGAGACTCCTGGCCTCTGACAAGCCATTTCAGCCTGGTGAAACAGAATGGTATTGGAGAAAGAAGTGTATTAATGGTTCTGAAGTTCCTAATAAAATCCAGGCAAAAATGTTCTCCATTGCCAAGCACTCCCTTTTTCTGAAGAAGGCCATGTTATCTCTTTCTCTTTCCTAGGCACAATCCTTTCACTTATGCTCTACCAGGTGTTCTCCTGCACCCAAGGCTGTTCTTGTTTCTTCACCAAGAAACAGTTCTTTATTACAACACTGTTCTCAGTGATAAACTTCCAGTTAGAAATTTTTAAAATGTACTTATAAACAGCTGACATTGCAAAGCCTTCTGTAATCACTGTCTTCCTGAGCTTGGGGTTTGAACACTTACTCAAGAGAGCAGAACAAATGGACAACCTTCACCATAGATGGTGTTTCTGAGAAAATTCATTTTACCTCCTATAGAAACTGGTCAGATCATTGATAACTTTAAATAAGTGCTTTGAAAATTACCATGTTTGCTTACTTATATTCTGTGTACAGACAGATGAATATACATTAATCCATCTTCTCACAAAACCAGCAAACACTCTGGATCTGATTTGGTATGTAGGATACCACCATGGAGGGTGTGTTTCCAAGTGCACTTGCACAGCTGCATCTGCCACAGCTGTGAGGTGTGGTTGACATGCCTGAGGGATGGGATGCCAGAAGGACCTCAAGAAGCTCAAGAAGTGGCCCCATGGGAACCTTATGAGGCTCTAAAAGGCCAAGTGCAAGGTCCTGCACCTGGATCAGGGCAAGCCCCAGTATCAACACAGGCTGGAAACATTCAAGGCCAGGTTGGATGGGCCTCTAAGCAACCTGATCTAGTTGAAGGTGTCCCTGCTTATTGCAGAGGGGTTGGACTAGATGACTTTAAAAGGTTATGTCCAACCCAAACTATTCTATGCATCTAACACCTAGTATAAAAAAGGTGGTTTCCATAAAATCAATATAAAGTACATCAGATACATTGCATTGACTGCAGGCTGGTGATGCAGATTCCCTTTCAGTAGCTAAATAAACAAAACATAATATAGTGCATAGTCTTAAAACACGTACATAATGTTTCCTTCTTAAGTGACTCTGTGGTATTATATATTGCCATTTTCCTCTCTCATGAGAAAAATATATGTATTCTGTCACTATTTTGTATTACAAAATATCAGTACAGTTTAAGTAAGGTTAAATTGAGTTCCTTTATATTTAACTCCTCTATTTCTTTCTACTTAATGCAATCAAGAGGAGAATCAATCTCTGTATATTTTTACGGTCCCTCATACAATAAAACTTTGGTGTTAAAGCACTGTACAGACCTGCACCTATTAACTTGCCAGATGAGGATCAGATCCACTTTACCTTTCAAGTGTTTTGAAAGACTGGATAACATCCTTTGCATGACACCACAGAAAATACACCTTAATGGAAGAAACACAGAGAAATATCATTACACTAATGAGCATATGTAACACTCAGAAGGGAACGTGCATCTGTAGATAGCATACCAATGTTTAAAATTTCTGATGATTTAAACAGAGGCAGCTCCATCTCCACACATGTGAAAGAGCTCATGATTTCCTGTGGTATTTACACAGAACCTGAGGTTTCTTACATGAAACATCAGTGGCTTAACAGTAGAAAGTCTAAGCATCACTCAGCAAAACGTATTTTCCTTCTGTATCTAAAAAGACATTTATTTCAATGACAAATTAAATAAAGCCACTGGCTGTGGATAGAGGTATGATTGCTGCTGGGCATGGTGATGCTAAGTTTGAATAATTTTTTAAATATATGAAATTCTATGGAGGGAAAGAGATTAATGAAAGGATGCCAGACTTGACTAATAAAACAACAGATGCCCACGAAGCATGAGAAAAGTTTGAACTAAATGCCTGAGAGACAACCCCATTAAGAACACAGCAGTTGTAATCAAGGATAGTGCAGAAAACTCAAACAAGGAATAAAAGAGAGAGATAACAATAATGAGTTAGCAAGTCAAGGGCAAAGAGGAATAAAATTAGAACTCTCTGTTTCTGAGAGCATAATGGAGACCTCAGAAAGAGATTGCTGCTGATACAAAACCAAGTGTGGATAGGTTCAAGAAGAACTATACCAGTATTCCTCAGGGATGTTAGGGTGACACTGGGAGTCTGTTTACTCCAAACAGTTCCTAGGATACTGAACTTGTCAGTAGGTGAACTATCAGAGAAAGAGTCCTAAGATTCCTCTTAGAAACCTGCCTGGTTTGGTGCTCCAGAAAGGGTCTGAAAAGTGGTAAGAACCTTGGGTTCTTCTTCAGCAGTCAGAGTAACTGGAAGCTCATGTTACCACAGCATCCATTATTGTAGGGTGCTTCCACAGCCACTGTTGTCTGAGGCATTTAATGTGTAATTTTGGAAAAAGATAGGCAAATGCAGTTCTTTATGGCCCAGCTATGCTACTCAGGAATAACAATTCCTCTAATGAAACATTTATCAATGAGAGGAGTGGCCGCTGTAAAATCCCAGACGTAAAGACTGAAATATTTCATGTAGGCTTCAACTGAAATCATATTGAAATTACCTTAGTCTCTAATACCATGTTCAATTTCCCTTCCTGGGATAAATGCAGTAAAATCTGACAGCAGATCTGAAACCATTCTTCAAAACTTATAAAAACGTAAGTTTTGAAGACCTGTTCAGACACAAGATAGTGGGAAAAAATAGGAAAAATCAGTAAAGAAATAGCATAAAATCCAGTTTTCGCTCACAGAACACTCATTGCTTCCAGGGGACTTCCACCTGCAGAGGAACATAATGCACAGCCTGCCCTGAGAGGGCAGGTATGTGTTAGTTCATATATGGGTGCAGAATGTATATATATCAGGCTTATATCAGGATGCCTCAGAGTAAATGACAACAGAATCTGATACATATCCTGTAGAAAACAAATCCTTTGGTTTCTTTGATTGCTCAGGCTAACATTTAAGTGTTCATTATTTTAAGCTCTGTAGATAATAAATTCAGTGACACTGGGTGATGTAACATTTAAATTAGAATTCTTGTTGCCTTTGTTCAGCATCTTTATTCACCATTCTTCTACACTCCAGTTCATGGTGGCTGGAAACCTTGTCAGCTCTGGGTCACTGGCTGTAAAGAAGAATGCTGTGTTCAGATCAGCAGGGCAGAAGGGCTTGATTTCATTGGTTTGTTTTCAGAGTTAAAGCAAAGAAGTTGCAAGACATGGAGAAGGGATATTACAAGAATGTGAAATTAAGATTACTTCAACCAACTCAGAATTTCACCCTCAGAGAAAAACATAGATGGGGTGAGAGTTACTGTTTAAATTTCAATGCTTTTTTTTTTTTTTTAACTGTTGAAGAAAGAAAAATTTAGGTTGTTCAAAAGCTCATTTACATGCAATCACAACTTCTAGAAAAAACTTTCTTTTCTTTCTGAATGACTTACACAACTTGGAAAATTCAAAACAGTGCCTGGCTATGATTGAGTATGTCAGTTGAGTGGTTTTCTCTTTCCTTCTTCCCTACAAACCTGCTGACAGGGGTTCAGAGGAGTTAATGTGAGAAACAATCAGCTATGGAGTGTCACCATACACTGTAGACCCAAAGCCTCATAACAAACAGGCAGCGGGAATATTTCACAGGAGTCACTTACTATGTTTGCTACTGTGCAGCCACTGATAAGAATAACCAAGTTCTTCTAGAAGGAATATCCATGTTCATTTGTTACAGGAAAGTTGTGCAAGTGTTTTAGAATCAGCTAGGAAGGGTTTTGTCCCCTTTGACTTAGCATGCCTAGACCTCTAACCACAATGAAACATCAGGTTATACAGATTGAACTGAACTTGTGTGGCAAGTCCTACACACAGAAACAAGGGAATGGTCTTTAGCCAAGGTACTCATTTCAGCCTGAAAATTCTGAAAATTATGTATATAACTGTAATTTTTAAAAAGGCCACTTAACTTCAACTCCAGGAGAGCATTTTTTGATTATTCAGTTTTTCAAACCCATGTGAATTTTATGGCTAAGCAACTTCAGGTTGCAAAGCTTGAATTTACTATGCATGCACAAGAATTTAGTCCTCAAAGGTGTTCTGTGATGTGTTTAAAAATAAAATTGGCATTAAGTCCACTGATGACAAGACAAAATATATTTTTGGTAAGAAATAGAGGTTAATATAAAACTGCAACCAGCGACTTTTACCTGTAAGATGGTGTGCACAGCATGTGTAACAGGAAAAATGCCTTCAGTTGGTGATAAACAGTTTGAAAAATCAATATAATATCCAATTTTAAAGGAGTCCAGAATTAAAGTAATCACTGCAAATAATGTAATCCCACCTACAAATGAAAAAGATATTAGAAAATTTTAATGTATAGTTACAGTGTCTAGAGACCATTTAGGGGAATGAAAGTTGATCAATATCTGTGTTCTTGTTTAGGGAAATAAGGGTAGATCAATGCTCACGAAGATAATTGACTCCATGAAATAAGTGCCTCTAATTCATGAAAGCCTGCCCAGTACATTAAGCAAGGATATCTCTGGACAGCCCCTGCATGGCCGGTGTGGAGTCACCAGCCCTGCACTGACCAGGACATTCAGCACCTTGCAGAGTGCCCAGCTCTGGGCAGGATCAGCTTCCCAAGTGACAGTGGCACTGAAGCAGCCACACAAAGCATGAACTACTGCCCTGGCAGCCCCACAGCAAACTGGGCAGTCCTGGGCAGCTGAACAATCCCCTTACAGTCTCCCAGCCCAAACCTCCAGTGGGAAATAACACAATCACTCGGTGTGCCCTACCCATGGCTCAGAGGGTCACACTTTAACCCAGAGACCACAACTACAATGAGCTGTATGGTTTATTCTCCTAGAAAGGAACCAAAGCATCTACATTTCACACTCACACAAAAATATCCTAATATACTACTCTAAATATCCTAAAGAACTTTGAAATACATTTCCCCTTGTTTATTTTTTTAAATGATTATTATTGGGTTTGTACCTGCATGACTAAGCACAACTGGCAACAAGATTACTGAACCAAACTCTAAGGCCTTAATTTCCTTGGTTTTGGTTTGTTTTGAGGGTTTTCTTTGTGGATTGGGGTTTTTCTAATTTTTTTAGGTTTTTACTCAAACAAGCTTTCCCTGGATTTAATTTGGACTTACTTGAATGAAGACTAGATAAAAATTTATTCACGGACCTTAACCAGACCTTAAGATATAAACCAGCATCAGTATCTCAATTGTTCTTTGCAATTCCTCACAGAGTAAATAACACCACTAGTGTTGACTTTGAAGAATATTCATCTTTTATAAGAGGCACAACCTCACTTCCATATAAGTACCACATGTTCCACTTGACTTGCGACAATAAAAAAAGAACACTAAAATGAAAGTTCATTTAATTAATAATACCTTTATTGTCAAAGTTGCAGTGATACAAAGTAAGTAGAAATTATATAAGCATGCTGTAATTTTGTTTATTATTTCATTGACCCTTTAAAATTAAACAAAAATAGACTTCAGAAACCTTTTCAATCATAAGGGTATGAATTCCAGTAGGATTTTATGTTTCTGTTTTACAATCTCTCTATAACAAAAACAGTGTCAAATTACCAGTTGAGTGTAATTTCTACCAAGAGCTAAAAACTTTTGCTTTAATATTGCAAAATCTAAAGCCTCAGATCTGCACTTCATGCATGTGCATAATCCCATACAGTATGTTAACTTACATTTCTTAGGTCAGCTAATTTGTATTCTAACACATGTAATGGGACTAGAGCCCACATTTAAATAGATGTGCCATTTTCATTATGTATGAAAGTAAATGTTACCACAAAATGTGAAGCCATAGGCTACTCTTGAGATCAAATTATATGTTTCCTTCCTTGTCTAAAGAATTTAAATAATTCTGAAATAAATTAGAATTGCTAATTCTGAAATAACTCTGTCTGAGGTAACTAGACATGCTCTGAGCAAGATGTTAGACTAGATGACCTTCAGAAGTCCCCTCCTAACTGAATTATTCTATAATTGATTATGTGATTTATGGTTTATTTAGAAACTATGCAGGAAACCGCCTGTTTGTCTGAAATACATCTGTGTTATGATTGTTTCAATAAGAAGGCAAAAGCTATCTTCTGAAGTAAAAAGATATAAATCACTGTCTTCCAGGGACTAGAAGACTTTATATGACTCTTTTGATGTTAGATTGTTTCATTTATTCAAATGGTCACTACATGCTTCTGACAATTACTCAGGTGGTAATACAAGTGTATACAAGGTCTCCAACATGCTTATTTATGGGCTTCAAAAGAGAATGATTGTGCTAATTTGCTTAGTCAAAAGCCAAAGCACAACCATAATGACCATGCACATGGTATGTTAATAGTTTTTTTGTTAACATTTTGTGATGGAAACTTCAGTAGTATGTGCTAGTACTAAACAGACACCAGTAATTTCAAGGAAGATAATTCCACTGCTTAGCTATTTCCATTTGAAATTTTAAGAAATGTGAAATGATTGCGACTGAGTGCTGTTTCATCATTTTTCCTTTTTGAACATTTGTTGAAACCTGCATATCTTAAGGGATTAATAATAGGATTTTCAATATTGCTAAGTGCTGGCTCATTTCTTCCTACTAACCATCAAGAAGAACAAAAACCATAATGACACAGTTGCACAAATACTACTCTCACCTTAAAATATTGTTCAAATAATTGGCAATCCAATGCGGGCAGTAAAAAGATACAAGTTGAAGTCTGTCAAGAGCTTTTTAAGTTGACTCGTTGTCAATATTTTAAACAGAAGCTGTGCTGATAAAGAATGTGATAAAATAAAGCTGTTTGTGAGGCCAACTGATTTTTGTTTTGAGTTCTCTGGCTCACTTCACTGAACTTTCCCAAAAAATGATCAGAGAGCTTTTCCTAGCAGGAGACCATACTTAGGGGAATAACTTTTGGGTAAGTCAAGGGAAGACTTCCTGAGGTTCCCTGTGGTTTTTGGGTCAGGATAACTGTGTTGTATTAAAGACAGAGGTCTCCCACAAACTTTCCCCACATTCAGACTAGGAGTGGTTCTTGGTCAACCATGCAGGCGGGAAGAACCGAGCTCAAGGGTTCACACAATTGACACCTTGGTGCAGAAAAGCTTGAGGAAACCTTCCTGTGAGCAATTATTACAAACTGATCATCTGTCCTTCTAGCATTGCTAAACATGTACAAGGAGTCAGTTACAGGAGGTTTTTGTTAAATCATTCCATTTCAACATTTGTCAGAGCAAAACGGTCTAAGTAGGCAATTGCCACCACTTTTACTAAAATTATATTCACAGTTTGAAAGGATTCATGAAAATACACTCATTTTATACTGTTTAATACAAGGACATTTGCTCTCACAATTACAGCAAGGAGATGTTCTTCAAAAGTAGCTGAGAGCGCTAGTAAAAAATTGCAGAAAGCTTTCTGTGGAAAAACTCAAAAAAATATGTCTGTCCCACTCCACCCTCCCCTTTCGTTTGGACTTTTAATCTTTGAGATAAAAGATTTCTATGACAAAAGCACTGATAAAGAGGAGGGCAAGGGGTATCTTGGCAGAGGAATTGCCACCTGGGTTTTTCCTTAGCTCAAATAAGTTTTCTTTTACCAATAGAGGATAAAGGAGTTGTACAGACTTGTTGTAACTACAAGAAACTCCCAAGAATAGGAAAGTGTAGGCCATTCCCTAAGGGCAAATTTGTTGAATTGCAGCCTAGACATCCAAGAGAAGCCATGGAAGCCGCACCACTTGAGAAGCCAGTACAAAGAACCATCCTGTGCTGGTAAAAGAAATGGATAAGGTAACCAGCAGTTCAATCCAGGATCTTATTTCTAAGTTTCTGTGACTCCTTATATTCTGTAGGACAAATGAAATGCTGTGAATGCGGCGCCAAAAGAAAGAGGGCAGGGGATCCTGCTATACTTACCCATGCTAGGCAGTATTTATTCCATATTTAGGAGGGGAAAGCTACCCTCTGTGTAACAAAAGCATAGCTTGGTCCAAGGTAGGATCAAATTAAGCCTTGCACGAATTTCAGGAGGTTGTAAGCCACATAAGCTAATAAATGAAAAATGCCTGAGAGATGAATATTGACTTAGAAATTATTAAATAATCAAGAGGAACAATTCAACACTTGGTATGTGAACTCCATTCATTTCAGGAAAGAGACTACAGACCATGGCTGTACATTAGACATTAAAAAAACCCAGGTTTTCTGTCAGCAGTTCATACACAAATGTCAACAGTTGCAAAGAAAATAAACAATACACAAGCACCAAAATTGAGAACAAACTACACTTCCACAGCACAACCTTACTTTTCAAAATAATCAGGTGTCAGGTGTTCTTGGAATTTTCATTTAGATACTTCATTAGCTGTTGTGAAAACTAACTGTTGTGTCATTGTTAGGAATGAAACATTGTTAAGAAGTCAACATTTTATGGAAAAGTTTTCTTATAACATTCCACTTAAATACTTTCTGATCTATCATTTACAGTGCTGAGACTGAAAGAGGAAGAGGCTGGTAAAACTGGGGTTGCCTATTATTCCACAAGCACTGATGTATGCTGTTTCTTTTTCTTGGTACCCAGAAACACAGCATTCCTGTCACTACGACTCTGTGATGTGCTCCCCAAACACCTTCTCTCAATATACCTTTAGATCCTTACTCTGGTATGCACCTGACTCTGCAGACAAGGGCCAGCACATCCCAGCACTACCCTGGCAGACTTGCATACTTTTTTTGCAAGTGAACGGTCATTTTAGATTCCTTGCTTAACTGCTTTATGTTCTAATCTACAAACTGATCTGGTCAGGGATTTTATTCTCTTCTGTCTAAGTCTAGATGTTTCTTGTAGATAAAAAAATGCTGCTAGCAAGGATTTTCTTGCTATTTTCTAAGTCTGTGAGAGACTTTTCTCTCTCACAGAAGAGGTAGCAGAGCTATGTAAACACCCAAGCCACCTGCAACCTTGAAAAGTCTTGTTTATGGTATAGTAGAAAAATATTTTGACAATGGATGTTTTAGGATTTTAGCCAATCGCCCCAAGGGGTGGCTGGTCCTTTGTCCAATTAGACTATGAAGAAAAAAGTCTATAAAAGAGTTTGTAAAATAATTAAATAAATCAATCTTGCTGCACAATTCCTGCCTGCTGGATCTTCTCTCCTCCTCCTCCCTATGGCTGCGGGACATGGTGATATACCCTAGGGCCCAGGCCTGCAGTAATAGTTTCTAAAGCATCACTGTACACATATAAACAGGAATCTCTGTTATACATTGGTATAGAGAGCACTTGAGGACCTTTCTGACTGGAACTACCATAAAGTAAGTTGCATTATACCATCTGGAAAAGGTGATAATTGCCTCTTCCACTGGCTGTATTTCATTTTTCAAGTTTCACCAAACCAGTCTGGTAAGGAAAAAAGGCTCCAGAGCTTTCAGCACTATAAATGGTAGGTTGGAAAGTGAGGATGTTTAACAAACAGCTTCCCCATGCAATCTCCTCGTATGTTCAGCTTATGCATATATTTACTTTAGAGTGCACTGCATGTGCATTGAGTCTGTGATGCCTCCCGGTAGGGATGGAGAGGGTAACAAAGAGGTAGCAGACACAGGTGATGGCACAGGTGTCTCTTGTGCAGTACCATCCTTTGTGCCATCGGCCCGTACTTACACTTCAGCCAGCGGGCTCCGGCGTGTGTGTCCTTGTCCCGGATCAGCCTCCTCTGCGTGCAGCTCCTGCAGAGGTACCACAGCATCCACAGCAGCTGGATGAGCATCAGCGTGATGAGGTAGGAGAGCAGGTGGCTCTTGCTGATGCCCACGGCATGCACAGCCCAGGCGAAGGTGAGCAGCAGCCCGGCCAGGAAGAGGTTGATGCCGTACTGGCTGCTGAGGATCTCGGCGTTTTTCTGCGGGTAGCTGCCGCCCACCGCGGGGCACCCGGCGGCTTGCTCCATCTCCCACGGCGCCGGCCAGGTGCTGCACCAGGCGGTCCCGTTTCCCCCGGGGAGCCCCGAGGCCGCCGCTGGCCCGGCCCCCATCGCGGCGGGGGCGGAGCGGGACCGCCGGCCCTGGCCGTGCCGTGCCCGCGGGCGGGGGCTCCCGGCTGCCGGGGCAGCCCCGCGCTCCTCGCTAGGGGAAAGGCTGCTGAGGCTTTTGCGGGACAGTCTTGCCTGAGGCTGACAGCAGCTGGGGTCCAGACCAGGGTAAGGAGAAGTCACTCGGACGAAGGTTAGTCCGGAGCCAGGCAGTCATGTTCCTTGCGGAGGGGCAGGTGAGCCCTGTCCGGCTGGCTCTGGTGAGGGACATGGGGTTATGTCTTTGTTGAGAGACCTGTGCGGTGTAACCCATTCCTGACAGGGAGATGGGAAAGACAGCGTGTGTTGAACAACCCCCCGGCCCGCTGGCTGGAAAGCCGAGGAACAGCCACTATCTGGGAGCGGCGCGGCTGCAGCCTGCCCTGCAGCCCAGGAGCCACAAGCTGCGGCTGGAGCTCCTTCGCACGGTGCGGCAGAGGGACCACCCACGTGTTTCACGCTCTGGGCCCCACAGGCCATCTTCTTTTGGGCAATCGGTACTTTCACTGGTAGTACAGAACCTCGGTTTTCAGGAATTTTCTAGACCTTTCAAAAGAGGCAATTTACCTTTTTTTTTTTTTTTTTAGGAAATCCCTTCCTGACATCACAGTATTATAGCAATCGCTAGCTGGAGAAGCAACTACTGAGCTCAAAGTAGCAAAAACTTCTGCAGAATGTAGTCCACTTCTTATATATTCATTTTCCCAATATTTATACACACTTTCAGTATCGACCCTTTTCTACTTAAACTAAATTCTCTTAATTTTAGGTATTTGGGTGCCGAGCATAGGTTGGAGGCCAAATACCAAGACAGACTGGTCCTTGTTCTGGCCAAGTAGGTCTTATACTTTCCTTTTGAGCATGTAGTGAATGAGTATTGTGTTGGATACTCAGAACTGTTACTGAAACACTTTGCAGGACTTTGTACAACGAGCATATCTACCTGGGATTCTCAGAAAGACATCAAAGTACTCAGAGGGCAAGCAGCTCTCCAAAGATAAACAGAGTGGAACACTTCCAATAAACCCACTGAGGGGGCATGAAAGACAAAGATATTTCGAGTCAAGTACAGTATTTAAAATTTACATGAACATCTATTTTACAGAAAAAGCAATAGGATGAGCTGAAGTCTCCAAGAAAGTGTAATTAGACAGTTAAACAATTAAATACTGAACAACAATTGATCACTTTTGTACAAAGTTTATTAAGATGTTCAGAAGAACAAATTTGAAAAATCATGTAGGAAAGAGTAATTTTAATTCAAGATCACAAAGCAACTTAAAACACCAAGCTGACAAATAAAAATACAGCTATAATAACCATCCCTGAGCAATACTGCATTTTAAATATTATAATAAAGTTATTCAAATGTACCTGCATATGCAGACAAAAAATTGTTAAAACTTTTTGAAAGATGAAGACCTGAAGATAAGCAACTTGCACTTTGAAGATGCGAAGCACAACTGGTTTTGGCAAACTTAAATATTACATTTTAAAAAATCAAGCTGTTAACTTACTCTACAAACTACTTAAAGTAGTGCTGAATGCACTTTGTTTTGGTTTGTCTGATCCTTTGTATTACACACTTATTAGGATGCAACCTTTTTGCTTAATGGAACAGCCAAAGACAATGTGTATCTTTTTCATTACTAAACATTTCAGGTGTTCAGCAATGGTGTGAATTTGGAAGTCAGAATGAAGAACACAGTATCCTTTGACAGTCCAGACTTTAAGCAACAGTCACAAGGGGTAGATTTTAACAAGTTTCAATACCCAATTTCTACATTCTCCTATTTTCCATAAGGTGTGGGTGGGAAAGTATTTACACAAGGATCTACATAAAGTGGTCTAGCAACTAGATGGTGCCCAGGTCTTCAGACAGTTAAGTATCTCAGCCAACATGAACAGACACCTAATAAAAATAAAATGCTATTTTATTTTCCCAACTGAGTATAACTAGTAGCTTTTAAGTTAATATCAGCCTCTTCATTGCTGAGGAAGAAAAATGGTAACTTCATTTACAGGCACTGCTAAGAATGAAAAGTTAATTTACAGAAGAAAAAACAACCTGAATACTGAAAAACAGTGCATACATCAAAATAATTTAATGTGTGCTCCAAATCTTTTGTGTAGTGTTAATATTGTTCATTGTATTGCTGGTTATTCACAGCTTGATCATCCATTTTTGGCTGTGGACAAACTGTATGAGCACAAGTAGAATTTATTTGTTTCATTGATGGCACTGCCAAATGTCAACCAGCTTTCCCTTACCCCTATCCATACTTTATTTTTAAACACTAGCAGATCTGAATTCAAGACATTAGGTAATAAAGTATTTCCTACAAGGTAACATATATAACATCAGAAATTTAACAGATCAAGAAATGTCTCCTATAAGTAAGTTTACAAGTACAAACACAGGTTCCAGATAACAGTATTTTACCTGTCAATTCAAATGGAAAGAATATAGTATTAAAACCACACGACACTTGATCTAAGTATCAATTACTTCCAAATCAAACAACATGATTTGAGCAGGAAGCTGGACTACGTGACCTCTGAGGGCCCCAGAGATAATATTTAAAGGTCCCTTCCAACACTAACTATTTTATGTTGCTATTACTTACTACCCATGTGCTTAATATTCAAATATAAATAGAAGCTTTACAAAGCTTTACAAAATGAAAGGCCTCATGTTACTAGGAGATGTAAAACCTATTTATCTTTCAATTATTCAGTAATCAGTTGCTTTTTCCTATGGTTATGTCCATTAATCTATAAATCAAGTAGATTAAGAATTATTGTATCAGTTAGAGCAAACAGGCAGTATTAGAAACAACAGAAGTACTGGAATGTAACAAAAGTGACATACACTTTGCAGGATTACAGTTACTTGAGTCCTTCACATGAAGCTGAAAGAAAAGAAAAGAAAAAAAACCAACCCAATTTAACAAAAATCTTTGAAGGTTCTAAATACTGCACAAGCTGTATCTTGTACTAAATAAATTAATGATTTTGCAACCAAGTAATAACATTATTACACCAAGTAATAACTTGGCCCTAATTTTTAGGCAAGTAATTATTTGACCTAATACAGAATTTTCCCACATACTTCCAGCGCTCAGATAGAACACAGCCAATGATAGAACAAACAAACAAGAATAAGTTTGTATCAGCAAGTGTGACTCAAGTTCCCACAGTAAAGAGGTTCTGAATTAAGTACTGTATTTTTCAGAAGTCTGTGAGTTTTGTCAGAATAGAAGTTAATAACTTCCTTAAAAATCAGGCTTCTTGATATCTAGGAAAAAAAAAAATCTGAGTTTCACCATCCCGGCATTAAACACTTTTTGCTTACAACTTTGTCAGTACAAGAGGCTACACTCTAAATCCAGCACAGTCTTCTTGCTGCACTCCTAAAAATGCTGAGGGATCTGCTCACCAGAAAGGATTTGTGATGGCAAGCAAAGCCAAACAGGCTTCCTCCACATTCCCTTGAGAAGTACAACAAACAAGACCTGCTGAAAGAGTAGCTTCCTTGGCTGGTATGAGACCCCTGTGATACAGGGGACATCCTTTACCCCATTTACTGACTTGTCTTTGATGTCTTCCTTAGCTTTTCACATTTCACAGGATTCATTTGGTAAGTATAGCCTAACAAAAGATGTGGGAACCCACTTTCAATGTGGCAGTTATTGAGAATGTGTTTTTCAAGTCAACAAAACAGATGGGTTTGCCTTTGAAAAGTTCTTTTTAGAAAGAACAAAGAACTTCTCATATCTGGCAATTTTCCAGATAGCAGGTTGATCTGGACTGTTCATCACAGAAAATGAATACAGCATATTTAAAGACAAAGATATGACAAAGATTTTGAATTTTAAAAAATAAAGAAGGCACTTGCACACAAATGTTGGTATCTTCTCCCCTTTACTATCAGGTCAAGCAGCTTTGCTAAGAAGTTCTCCCAGTAAAAGCTGCAGGTTTTTGGCCTATACCAAACCCAGACCATACACTCTCACTAATGTTTCTTTTCAGCGTCTTGAATGGAATCTTAGAGAAGTGAAAAGGATACTCTTCCCCTTTGGATAATTGCATGTTGTCTGGTTACTCTATATGCCACAAAATGTGAAAATGCTAAGAATGTACACAAAACATAGAGAAGGAATCCCTGAATGGTCATCCAATCCTTAAATGTCTAACAAATCAGTTCCCACGAGATAAATACTTTTATGTGCTTAGGAAATTCAATTATTTACCTGTAGGGCTTATCCCAGGAGTGATACAAGCATCACAACACCCATGAACTGAATGAAGAGCAACACAGGTGTCAAAAATGACCAGACAGGCCACAAGGCAACATTGAAACTGGGAATAAAAGCAGAAATTATTTGGTAAGTTCAGTTGTCATATTACGGAAGCATCAGGAATACAAAGAAAACATGTCACAAGAGGAAAGAAGATTTAAATTACTTAATCTGGAAGAATACTTGTTTGTTTCTGAAAACAAAACCCATCAAGGGTAAAGGGTAAAGATACCTTTTACTTTCAGAAAATCTGTATCTGAAGCCCCTGAAAATGACCTACTCTTTGATTTTTCCATGGGCATACATGGCAGCTGAGAGAAGCCTTGATATAAACTTCCATCCAGACAGATTTCAGTTAACTGAAGAGACAGGGGGAAAACCAACTTATTTTACAACTGAATTACAAGAATTACAGATTTGACTAATTATAAACCATAGGGAACCTTTATTTTCTTCAATCTTCCTTTTTTTTCACCATCGCAACAAATGCTGACTGATACTCTGATACAACAGCAAAACAAGAGGAAATCAACTTTCAAAGGGAGAGTAAATAAATACTTGCACAATAAATAAAAATACTGGCACAATGCCTGTAATTTTCTTCATTCACATGCAGATTTGCTCAGTTCGGATGCATATAACCTCATAAGTCTCTTATTAAAAGTACCATTCTCAGACAAAATATAAAACCTTAAAGCTTATATAGCAATAGTCAGAAGTTTAACATTTTGTGTATGTTTGCTACTTACAGATTGTTTGATAATTAAGAACTCTGACAGAAACTGATCAAGCTGAATTTTTTCTCAGATGGAGAATGCACCTTTGTCTTAATTTGTAAACTGCACAAGTAGTTGTCAGAGTTGAAAAATTTACACTAACAAAGATAACTACTTCAGTTTTCCCCTAAATTTTCAAGACAAAAAAGATCCAGTACATCTCTAAGTACACAATATACAGTTTCAACTGCTGCAACTCTTGCTTTGTGGATGAAAGTTGAAAGTGCAAGAAATTATGCTACACAGAACTGGTATCGTCACCAATACACATAGTAGAATTACAGAAATTATACTTATTAAATGAGCCCATTAACACACAGGTTTTGCACAGGTTTAGCAAAGTTTGTACATGGTGTTTGAACTCACCAAATTGCTGCTGCTATAAAGGTAGCTGTTGTGATAGGAATCAGTGCAGGGTACTGTTCATCATAGTCCTGAATTCCACAGTACCACTCAAGATACAGTATGCAGTAAAAGGCAACAGATAAACATGCAGCCAGTAAACAAGAGCCACAGGCAAGCCACCAACTGTGGGAAGAAAAGCACATTAAACCATGTTTGGCACAGTCACATTGCAGTTTGCACAGTAATCTTCACTCCAGTCTACAAACAGAACAGACAGTATCTGTTAGATACACAGATTGTGGCCTAGAGTTCCTGTAGGTTTTACAAAATTTAATTTTACAGAACACTTCTTGCACTTCAAAGCTGTCTAATATAAAATAGGCTCCACTGCAACTGTGCTTTACACTATAAATTAGACTGGTGATCTTTGTGCAACAGAAATATTGCCAAAAGCTTTAATATGGTTTCTGTTTGTGAACTCTCAAATTTAACAGACAAGAAGCATGAAGATTTTTCTTTATAGCTGCTGAAGAAAACCACGGAGAAATCCAGAATTTTAAACTGAGAATCATAAAAACACAGGGTATGTGATTATTTGGGAAGACACTTTTGAGCCTCTTTGAGGACATACTTCAAGAATAGTTCAGGAAAGGCAACTTGGGAGGAAGATGCACTTTAATAAAATCTTATCTGAATGTGTATAACAAATAAAAATTTTGAAAAGTGAATTCTCATTACCATAACTTGATTACTAAATTACAAAGGGTAATCAAGGATCTTTCTACTCAGGTAACATTTGCTCTGGAATGGTACAGCGAACATAATGTGCTACTTTGGAACCTTGGTACTGCTACTTGAGAGTTCTGCACTAAGAGAACTGTTGTCATGGCCTACCTAGACAAACAGCGCAGGAAGACAGGGTCCTGACCCCAAATTTTGATTACATCCTGGAATCACCAGTTTTGCTTTCACAGTCAGCTGTGTGAAGGGTGTAGCCAGCCTGGGAGAGCAGCTTCAGAGAACCTCACAGCACAGAGCAAGGCCCTGTGCAGCTTCCACGTACTGATATAACAATGACAACAGCAATGAGAGTTTTAAAAGCACCTCCAGCTGAAGCTATCTAAAAATATTTAACAAACATCAATCCCACTGAAAATAATTTAACAGAAAAGAAAGGCTAGAAATAAAAATTACTTCTGAGAAATTATTTCATTAATCTTTTGCTAACCTATTCAAAGTCATCCTAACAACTTTTAGAGAAATGAACTTTTGTTTGACATTTAAATATTAATTTCAGGGGTTTTTTATTAAAATAAAATCAAAACCCCAACACTTCCAACAAAAGTGGCTGCTATTTCTTGGCCTTAAATGAAAACTTGAAGGTACAGTATTAAAATGTCTGGTATTAGAGCAAACTTTGCATGTACAAAGATGGCTCAGTAGAGTTTATAGAGAAAAAAACAATTATAGCAAATATTAAGCATTGTATTTACTTTAAAATTAGTTCAATAATATCAGCTTAGGTGGTCATCTGGTCCAGCCTCCCTGCTGAAGCAAGCTCAGCTACCGCCAGTTGCCCAAAATCATGTCCAGATGGCTTTTGAGTATCTGCAAGGATGGAGACTCCACAACCTACCGGGGCAACCTGTTCAGTGCTCAGTCACCCTCACAGTAAAAAAGTGTTTCCTGATCTTCAGAGGGAACCTCCTTCCAGTTTGTGCCCACTGCCTCTGGTCCTGTCCTGGGCACCACTGGAAAGAGCCTGGCTCTGTCTTCTTTGCATCCTCCCTTCAGGTATTTACATGCATTGAAAAGATGCCTCTGAGCCTTCTCTTATTCTGGCTGAACAGTCCCAGGCTTCTCTATTCCTATTGTGGATCTTGTCTATGCACAATTTAAAATACAGTGACCAGATGTAACAAACTGAGTATTATTGTAAGACTAAAACACAACCCTCTTGTAAGAAAAGATACCTTACCTATCTGCTTGCATAGTTTCTTTAATATTTTTTAAAAAATCAAAGTAGTATGTCACAGTTATTGATGCCAAAATCCAGAATGCAGAATGAATATTCAGTCTGGTATGAGGCCTCATTGTTTTCTCTACAGCCGTAGACTCTTCTGTAAATAAGAACATAATTATAGCACTAAAGCCAGCCATTAAATGGAATATGATTATCGTTAGGTAAAGCATGATGCTTTATCTTTTTAATTATTTTATCTTGGGAGATTATTATACTAATCATAATACACTTTGTACTACAAATATTCTAAAAAGCTCTGAAGATTTACTGAAATGAAAAGGACTAAGCAAGGTACCCCTTGATAAAAAGATAAAGCAGTAACAATCAGCACAAAACTGTGTCTGTATACCTTTTTAGGAAACAGCTGACTAGATTTTGTAAGCATTGTTTAACTAATTAAAAACTTCTGGTGTTATTAAAGCATTTTTATCAATCCACATATAGAATTTCAGGTTGTTATTTCCAATTAATAATTTATTTGTACCCTTCTTTACAAATTTTAGAATTTGCAGAACTATTTCAGGCATAAATAATTTTCTTGTTCTCAGCTGCAAATAATTCACAAATTTTCAGCTCCAGTTTCGGGAGCTAGCTTGACTTACACTGCACACTTTCAGCAGGTAAACTACAACTATCACTGTGCGGGAAAGTCCCTTCTCTTTTTCCCCTCATCATCACCGTTTTAGAGAAAGTGAGACATCAGAGGGAGTAGATGAGTAAGCCTCTTTTTGTGCACGACAGTAACCATGTAACACAGTATTTATACACACTGTCAAACAAGGTGTCAGAGGTGATTTTTATGTCTCACACTCCGAAGTGTATCACACGCAGTTCCTGGTGGCCTCCAGCAGTATCACACGTGCCCGCTCCTCCACACGCACCGCCACCAGCCGAGCGTACCGACAGCTCCGCTGGAGCTTACAAGCAGCTTTATTTTTCATTTCCTAGATTCCTCCTCCTCCTACTAGAGCTTGGGCCTGGAGCGTTCGAGCGCTTCATGCGCATCAGGCAGTGCGCGGCTACAAGCCCCTCGCGTCTCCCACACCCAGCTCGCAGTCAGGAGCGGACACCTGAGGGCAGGCGGGGCCGCGCTCCGCGCTGCGCTACCCGAGGCGCCCCCGCTGCCGCCCCAGCGCCCGCCCGGCGGGGCCCGGCACCGCTCCCCGCGCTCCGGCAGCACCCACCGGCCGTCCCGCCGCCCCGGGCAGGCGGCTGCGGCTGCTGCGGGTCCCGGGGCTCCGGCCCGCGCCGCCCCGGGCGCCGCAGCCTCGGCAGCGCGTCCCCGCCGCCGCCGGGCTCCATGTTGGGCCGCTCCGGCAGTGACGCGACGGGGCGGGAGCGCGGCGGCCGCGACCGCCCCGGCGTGAGGGGCAGCGGCAGCGCCCGGCCTCGGCGGGCGGCCCGGCGGTACGGGACTCATGAACAGCTTCGGGAACCGCACTGCCCGCCCCTGAACAGAGGGAACGCGCCGGGTGCAGCCGAGTGCCGCAGTGAAGGCTGTGCTGCCGAAATGACTCAGAAAAAAAAAAAAAAAAGATAAAACTCTGTGCGTAGAAATGTTTCCCTCAACTGACAACCAGATGTTCTCGAGGGCAGGTGTTAGGGAAATCTTAATTTTTGTGACACAGAGCAGTGGTGTCGGTGCAAAATGGTTGGAGCATGGTGCTAATAACACCAAGCTCGTAGGTTCTTACTGGCCTTACTGGCCATTTATTTAAGAGTTGGAGTCCATGATCGTTCTGGGTCCCTTCCAACTCGGAATATTCTGTGATTCTCTGAAATGCAAAGCTCTGGGAGCTTTCGAGAGCCACGGGAATCCTGTAGCACTCGAAACTGCACCTCGTAACTGGAAATAATAAACATATTTGCAAGGCAAACTAGGTAAAAGTTAAATAAACTAATGAAATGTTTAAATAGATTGTTTCAGTTCTGTAGTTGACTTCTGCATAACTAGATGCAAAGTCACTTCAGCATGTTTCTGCAAACAAAATCTTGAAACGAATTATATTACAGGGGCTTTCTTGTTTATTCTCATGGACAAATTTAAAACTGCTCACTTTTGCTGGTAGATTAAACTTAGGTCTGGTCATTATAAGAATATTGTGAATATTAAGAATACTGTGAATATATGATATATGTACTGTACCTTCTGGGGTGTGTTCAGTGATTAGGCCATTGACATGGCTTTTAAAATTGAAATTTGTTTCTGATAGTAATGGTTCATTAAGTTAATTAGATGATCCATGTAGTTGTTGCAAATCCTGTGCTTTCTCAGACAAAATTGTGTGGCGTAACATACCAACTAAGGCAAAAATCCTGCTGATTTCAGAGAAGGTGCCTGTCGGATACAGCAGCTGTTATGGATAGATTTTCAGCAGCTGTTATGAATAGACAGTTGGATTAAATGTAGAAATATTCAATAAAAGCTCTGATTATTATAAGGGAGATTGAAGAAAAAAACCTAATTGCAGTATGTGGGTTTTACTTACCAAAATCAAGTTTAGAGTCCTTCTAGCTGTATATAAAGTTCAAAAAACCAAATGTTTAATAACCTGATAACACTGTTCCTCTCAGCGGACACAATATTTTGTATGAAAACAATGCTTATGAGAAATGTGTGAAAGTTTCACTTACCAAGTGCATTCTTTGCATATTGTCCAGCATTTATTAACAGAAAAGCCTTGCAGATACTTCCTCTGTAGTTTTATGTTGAGAAAACAGGAAAATCAAAAAGAATGGAATGTAGGCTGTGGTTAAATAATTAAACCTTAATAGTTTTAGGCCATCCTAAGGGAAGAAACTAACTGGTAGAAACTAATTAGGGTAAAAGCTAATCTTTCTCTGACTTGCAGTTTTTAAGCAGCTCTAAATATGCTGGATAACTACAGCTATATTTTCCTAAATATACTGTTTTATATATGAGTGAGATTCTAGGGATGAGGGAAAACAGGGTTCTGGTTATTCTTTATTACTGTGCATCGAGTTTGAGTAAATTCAGCCTAAAAGATACAAGAACAGAAAAAAAAATTTTTTTTCTTTCTCTGCAGAAAGACAGGCCTACATTTACATCTGAATTTCACGTGAGACATGGCATAGTGAGTAGAAATTGTTCTCCCAGCCTTAGAACATGTCATGTAAGTGCCAACCACATCATAGTCCTTAGTGACTACAGGGATTATTCTTTATGTAGTTCAGTTGAATATTTTGAAGTTAACAGCTCATGGGAGATCAGAGCTCTGCTTTCTTATCAATGAAATAGAGGTTTCTTTGTTTTATTTCCTTTGAGTGAAATGACTACCTCAGCCTTCGCTTTCATCTTAGTGACTCAAATAAGAAACAAAGGAAATCTTCATGGACTTTCTTTGCAAAAGCTATTCATAGGATATATCTTTGATTTAAGCATAGCATTTAAATAAATATGTATGCTTGGAAAGGTTAAGATCTGTCAGTGTTGTTAAACTGAACACTTCTGTCTACCTACAGAGTAGGTATTGTGCAAAGAGCTGAAATAAGAGCTTCCCTTCCTAGACTCACTATTGACCTTAACTGAGGCCGCTCATGTTCAGTGTTTGTAGAGCTGAGATGTTTTCTGTGATCTTTTCACAGAGCTTCTCTGATTCAGAAATTATTAATCTGCCAAAGAATAGATAGTGATCAGAAGCTGTACTGAGACTGTTACAAAATGAACAACATAATTAACAAAGCATCTAATCAACAGGCCTGTTATAATTAATTCTTCCAAGTTAATGTTTAAGAATCCCTGCACAAATCCTAGGAAGTATTTTTAAATGTGGTGCTTGATGTGATAACTTTAGTTAAAAGTCTGTGAAATAAATTTGTGAATTTGAAGATTCAGTGAAAGAAATGTACAAAGGGAAGAGTTTGCCATAATTTTTTTTGTTAACTGTATTCCTGGTCTCTCATGTGATTCTGTTTTCACATTTTGGGAACTGAATTCAACACCTTCACATTCTTTTATTTTACGTAGAAAAGAATGCTTTGTATGTTAGTTGAATGTCTTTAAATATTCAGGTTTTTCAGTTATAAGTGAAAGCTGAATTTTGCAATCTATTTGCATATGTTGAATTTTATTTTCTTGTTGCTAGCTGAATATTTGCTGCTTAGTGATTAGTTGGTTATATGTTGATTTACAAGTAATTTTTAATGACACACAAATGTGGTAGCTTTTTATGTCTCTTGACTGGGTAGATATAAAATTTATAATTGGAATTCCCAGTTAAATTCTCACTTTTAGAAAGTCAAATTAGTTTTCTAGTATTCTAGCAAATATTCATAACTTTTTCCCTATTACAGAAATCAATAGCTAAATTAGCCCAAATGTTATCTGTTCACAAAAGACATGGTTGGAATTTTCTCCATTCCACATCTAAGTAGGGTGGACTCCTTCCCATGTTAATTTCCAGCTGAAGTAATTTGGATACAGTATAGACATATTCTTTCACTTTGAGGAATGATAGTTCTATATACTCTGTGATTTCTGTTCATGAACTAAGTAATAATAAAGTGAGTAGTAATTTGCTGCTTATCTTCCATTATCAGGAGTAAAAGACTGGATAGGTAGAGATTCTCAATCCTTTCTGCACCTTGTCCTTGGACTAAAGAATTGTGCGTCCTCTCTTACACAGGGTGAAAAAGTAAATACATTGTCTGACCCATCTAGGTAACAAAAAAGCCTCCAAATAGTACTACAGTTCCCTTGCTTTCATCTTATGTCCCTTTAACTATTTTAAATTCAGTACAACGGAAAAGGACTTAAAAGTACTTGGTGTGAATAACTTAATGCAGATCTGAAAAACAACTGCAGGGTAAAACTCAATTGACTCTGAATGTGGTCCATATACAAACTCCTGAACTCAAGCTGAATTCTCATGCTAGTATTAAATTGCAATGCAGCCTTGGATTGACCCTCTAGGAAGGAAACAATACATAGAATAGTGTGTTGATACCAAGAAGGCACTATATTTAAGCATGCAAGCATTTGAACTGGATGAAGAAAAAGAAAGCAGAAAAGATAAAAGCAGTTTAAAAGGTGAAAAGGGAATCTAGGAGAAGAGAAAACAAAATGCACCACATAACGACATCTGATTTTATCTAGGTATGTTATTCCTCACCTTGAAAGTTGTCAGCAAATTATAAAAAAATAGCTGATCCAGAACATTACTTTAATCTGAAGTATTTATTTGATAGAAGACCATCTTAACCCTCAGTTACCCTGATTAAAAATGTTAGAAAGCTTCAGTGTCTGACTCTTGCCTTTCACTATAATCAGCAATACGAATATAAAATAAGAAGACTGTTCTGTTCATTCCATCTTCAAATATGCAAATAAAACCATAATATTTATCCAAATTTATCCAAATATCCAAAACTCATCCTATTTATCCAAAATAAATCTAGATAAACCATTCTCCTTGAAGTGGCTAAGTAAATTTTCCTTCTCTCTCTCTTCTCAATCATTTGTTGAGTTTAGTTTCACTTAACTACACTTACTTTCTTGAGGGAGTACAATGGCTCTCAAAATGTTTTCCCAAGACTACAGTTTAATGATACAAAGCACTTGGCAGCAATACTCCAGCTATAATTGTTCTTGACTACTCAATCTCCAGTAGTGGTATATAATACCTCGCAGTTTGAGGATTTGATCTGGTTTTAAAAGCCTGCGAAAATGCAGGGGGTGGTGGAGAGGCAAAAAGAAATGGCCAGATGTGGGAGGGTGGGAAAAAGAGTACTTGGGAATTATTAAAACCAATTTCTTTACTTAGGAAAAAGTCTGTGCAACTTTGCATCTGTAACAATAGGAAAATAATTTCATACTTGGGGGGTTTAGGAACATCCTAAAGTTCTGTGTGGTTTTTGAATAATGAACATCAGGTCTAGTTCACACAGAAAAGACTATCAATTGTGAGAATGGGCATTCAAGTGTATCATTCAACATTTACTGTACAGGAGTGTTGGTCTCCTTTAGTGTGACACTTTATTTCTCTACTGGTAGAAGTTAGTATTATTTTAGGCTGTGATAGAATATTAACTATTGCTTTGGAGATGTCTAGTATCACCAATGTCTGTGATTTGACTGATGTACTAAAGCAGGGACAAAGCTTCTTGGGCATGTGGATCTCACTGTTAATGAGATTGGAAAGTACAGTTCAGCCTAGCAACATCTCATTGCAGTGTACAGTGTGGGATTCAGCTCATGCTGTTTCTGTGGAGTCCTAAAAAAACTAAATACAAAACAAAGCTCTTAACACACTTTATTCATGGCAAAGGTTTCCTTTGCTATTGTCCTTTGCAGTCCATTAGCACTTACATATTCTGTAGGGTCAATTTTTCATGTATTTTGAACAGGTATTGTAATTAATTGGACAACAGAGTTAGAAGGAACACTGACTGAGTGCTAAACTGTCCAAGACAGACAGGAAAAGGAAGATGTTTCCTTCATGAAGACTGAATTCAGCAGTTTGAATTTTTGGCTGGAGGATGATAGCACAATTCCCATTATTGTTTTGGCTAATCTGCATAACATAAACAGGTCTTTAAGAACATCAGCTGAGCTCAAATTTTTTCTTCTCATGGAAAACTTGCTCAATGCTATTCCAATGCTGAAACCACTTAAGTTCTGAAAGTTCACCAACAAAGCTGAAACTTTGAAAGGTGTAATACCTGAGACAGAATTGAAGGAGCAAGAAGGAAGAGGAAACATATTTTCATGGTGTAAGACATAGTAAGAAAGTCTAGGAAAAAATCCTGGTCCTGTCTCATCCACAGAAAACATGACCCTCTGTCATCTAAGGGTATTGTAGAGTCAAGAGCTGTGTATTCTGCCTGGAATACCTTCTTATCAAGAGAAAAGGCCAGCAGAAGAGCAAAAAATCGAAGTATAAAAGTGCACTTTGTGCTTTGTATTTATACATTAATGGCTGGATGGTGGAGGTTCATTGCATGGCTACTGCAAGGAATAGAATGAAGGAGTAAACACAGTGTGGTTTGAGCCACCTGCAGTGCAGGCAGAATTCTGGTTCTTTTTTAATCAGGTTCTTTCTCTTTTTCACCTGAGTGAGCTGTAGTGATCTGAATACTTTCAAGTGGATTTCATGCTGCCTAAGAGGAAGATCCCATTATGTTTAAGAAAAAGATTTGTTCTCATAAAACAAATATATGTGAGTTGAGCTTGACTGCAATCGGGCCTTAATTAGGCTTTTTATACTAATTTAGTACTAATGCATTCCACATAGAAGTTTGAGAAGAGGGGTTTAGTGGGTGGGTAGGCATACAGACACCATTTCTGGTTTTCTGTGACTTTCAAGTAATTTCAGGAACCAAAAAACTACTTCTGTTGGAAATCAGTATTTTACTTCTGCTGTAGCTCAGGTATGAAGTTGCATAGCAAGAGCAGTTTCTACTAAAAGATTCTAATGAGAAGGGCAAAACACACAAAAGACTGGACAATTCTAAATCTTCTAGAATAAATTTTAGAAGGAAAGATAAAAAATACATGTGTTCTGAAAGGACTAAGATCTATGATCTGCAGTCTTGCAGAAAAAAGTCCAATCTAAGCAAAAAGCTTGAAGGTTTTTCAGCCTTTAGTGTCTGAGAGCATAAAAGCATGAAGATTCAGGTGGAAAAGGAATTACACCTCAGAATTGCAAAGAAAAGCAGTAGATTACACCAGCAAAAGGAACTGTATCTTAAAAAGTGCAAGAGAAAGTTACAACTAAAACTTCCTCTAGTCCGAGTGAAATTTAGAATTCAATATAAAGTAACACTTCCTGTAAAAGTACTAATGGGAAACATAATATGCAGCTTTTCTTGGCTGACAGAGCAGAAAAGAAACTTAGAGGACTTATTCTTGGTTTTTTTCTTGAAGGCTAATCCGGGAGAAGAAAGGGGTAAATGTTGAATATATTGACTGAGATATCTTGTAACCTGTGAATACAGCTCAATGCACAGAACAATATGCCTTTTTTCACTTATCTTGCACAAAAAGTTTAATATTTGCTCTCTTATTTCCTTAATAAGGGTGAGTGTTACAGCCTTAAAAGTTTCCGAATGAAATCATGTATTGGGTCTCTATATCCTGTGGTCATCAGCTATGAGCCACTACTCATGTCGGGCTCTGACTACATTGCAGTGATACAATTGGATTATAGCACCAGGTGGGAGGATCAGTTTTCACTGGAGAAAGAATGAACTACTCTAATGCACCAGGACAACGGAGGGCTGAGCACAACAAATAAGTAAGCTGTCCTTTGAAGCTTTTTTTCTTCCAGTGATTAAAGTCCCTGCTTAAGTGCTTATGCTGTACTTATAATGGAAGCCACTAGCTTTAAACTATTTTCTAATTTACATTGTTTCTTCCTTCCCCACCCTGCCACAAAGACACTCAATTTTCAATACACTATTTTAGAAAGGAAAATTTTAACAATAAGGTATATTTTATTATGGAGCTATGTTATGCTGTTTAGAAAATCACCAAAACATATTCTGGATTAAAAAAAATACTGGTAAATATGCTGCTTAATTACTGATCTAACTTAGAGAAGTCCTGCTGTTTTTCTGTCTTCTTGAAGGATTCTCAATGATCCACAAGGGATTATGCCTCCCTCCCTCTGAAACAATTACCACCACAGTTGTAGTAACATCAATCTGATCAAGACATCATTAGTTGCAAGGAGTAAATTGAAGTCCAGATCTTCTGTAAGGGGAAAAGCCAATTTCAGTCCTCTGAGTACTTTATTAATTGTCTGATGAAAAAACATTGAAGTTTTTACTGGAGAGGTGCATGTCAATAATGCTACTATGCATGGACTGGAACAGCACTTAAAAGTCTTCTATACTTAGAGGCACAGACTCATCTATCATACTACAGTATTCCCAGGAACACCCAGAAAGAAAAATACACCTACAAAGCATATTGCTCCCCCTCCCCCTCTTTCTGCTAACAGAGCAGGAGAAGGTAATACTACTGTAGCAACATTTACTGAAGTTATACTATTGTAATTGTAACAGGGCTTACTTACAACAGACTCCCACTAACAACTGTCAAATAGAGGCATGCCTTTGATTCACGTCTGCCAAGTCATGAGGGAAAAAACTGAACATCAGCTGGTGCTGCTTTACCCTTTACACAGAAAGGGGAAGAATAATTTACAATATGTTTACTACTCCACACAGGCACCACTAACCCAACCACAGCAGTGCACAGGGGAGTACACAGCTTGAACCTTTAAGAATTGTAACAGTTAAAGCAGGAAAAAAAATTACTCTGTCAAATCCTACTCTGATAGCTCATCTGCATACTGTTGATTCGATATTCCTTATTTTCAGCTTTCAACTGATCCATGGTGTTTGAACATTTAGCCTGCTGCTTTGCTTCATTCAGTGATCACTGCAGTAAACCCTGAGCATAAGACACCAGAACTCTACAATGACAGGAGCCAATAATCTGGTTACCTGTTAGACTGAATAAAAAAACCTGTTGCATAGCTTTAACAAACAACAAACACTCACTGAAGAGATCTTAAATTTATTAGGTGCTTTTCTTGCAACTTTTATGGTAAGACAAACATACTCTGAAAAACTGGACCTAATGTATCACAGTTAATTTTTTAATATTTACACTTTTAATATATTCAGTATTTCTATAAATTCAGATATTTTTACTGTGGAGTTTTATATAAGTGTATCTGCTTGAAATCACTAAGCAATTTTTAAAAACATCATACCACCAACTGCTTTATAACGCTGTTTTTAACAGACTATGTCATAATAGGAAACTTCCTACATGGAAGTAATTTTGCACATAAGCAAAAACCTATAAAGCTTCAAGTAACTTCCCCCAGGCAGCTCTTTCTCTCACATACCTGTAACATTTCTGGCCTAGCTAAATTGTTGTGGCGACTGCAACACAACAGCCTCTTCAAATTATGTATAATTTGTGGATTTATTATGCAATTGTAAAGTGACAAGATTCATTATATTTAAGGTTGTATTTTAAAGTAATCTATTTCATCAGTCAATTTTTAGTCCATGTAACCACTTCTATTGAAGTCAGTTGCATTACTAATCAAGACTTTCAGTAGCAATGCATATACAGGTAACTCAGTCTTTAGATTTCCACTGAATGTGCAATACTGCATACACAAATCTGACACTTTAATGCTGCATTTTATAACACAGAATCAACAGTTTATTAAAGGCTGCACACACTATCCACAGTGTGTAAAGTCATCAGTCATAGCATTTTGAATTTTAGTGTAACAAAACATTCATTCCACAGTGGGTTTTTGAATATGAAAATCCTGTTTGCTCTTAAAATAGTTTCTGCCAAAAGCCACACAACCCAGGTCCTGAAAAATATTCATGCCTATAAATTATATTACTGGAAGAATTTTAATACCGTAGGACAGCAATTATTTTCAATGCCTCTTAAAACTTGTACCAAAAAATATACATTTTCCATAAAATCAAAAAATAAAATATCTGAAAATGTTCTGTGATAAGTCTAGAAAAAGGGGAGGAATCCAGTATTAAAAATTAAATTCTGCTTTCACATACACAATTTAAATTGAGACCAATGCATAGTATCTGTACAGCTGACAGAAGAGTTTGACTCTGTCTGCAAGATTAAAATGCAACAGCTATGAAAAGTATGCAAACTGTTTATTTCACAAGTTTCACTTTGTCCTTCAGAACTCTAAATTTGGGATTGTTATTCACTTTCTTATTGAATGTGACTAGGATCTCCTCTTCTGTTTTGTGACATTCACCAGCTACTGCATAATATTGAGCTATCACCTGCACAAAGACAGAAAAATGGTTTTTAGTTCGTGAAGATAATTCCACTGTAAGCAATAATACATTTATGTTACTGTATTAAAAGTGGCATGGAAGCTGTTGAGCTATTGTTCCTTTGCAGAACTAGCACTGAATTTCTCGTGTAACTCAGTAAGCAATAAAGAATCTGTCCTTCAGCTGACATTCTGTTAATTGATATTCCGTTAAAAAATGTCAAACTTTGTTTATGCAAGCCAGAATTTTCTGAACTGCAGCATTACACAAATTAATTCACAAGACCAAAGGAGATTAAAAAAGCCATGTTGTACAGTACCTTTTTTCTTAGTTTTTTAATTGAAATTTCATTGTCTGGAGCCTGTTTCAGAATAGCTTTGATGGTTCCCTTCCAGTTGAATTTACCTACAAAATAATTAGGTGTACAACATCATTAGTAAAAGTAGATATTCTGTGTCGAATTCTCTACTACTAACCAGCCTTCGAACTCCTAATTTTGGAATCAGTTTGGCTACCACAACACTTGTTACCTTACTGACCCTACAACAGGAAGGTGTCTTAAGCATAAAGTCATCAGCTGTTCCTGAATATATAATGGAATAGAGACGAAGAGTCAACACAGTACTTGAACAACAGGGGTCAGAATTGTTTTTACTTAACTTCTGCACTTCAGCTATCAAGCAGAAACTCCTAAATAATGCAGGAACAGTTACGACCCTGTCTCCTCACACTTAAGGCACAGGCAGTCAAATTTAGACCATACCACCTTCAGAGGTCATTAATTGGTGGTTTCCAAATAAACAATCTTTGTGTTCAAACACAGGCATTGTACAGTCAGTGTGTCAGGTGATAGGCAGAGTAGGTTTATCTAAGCAGAAACTAAGGTCCAACACATCTGAAGTCCGATTTATGATTCATGGAGCACAACTGGGGATATGAGAGATACCAAGAGGTCTATGAGTTGTTACCCTTTTGGCTGTGCTGGCTAATGTGCATGGCAGCAGGGAAGAGACCCACTGTGGCAAAATCTCAGTGTCCACTGGAACCAAGCATAGCCAAAGGCTGCCAGCACAGCAGAAACAACAAATGAGAGAAGTAATTCGTTATCAGGTGTTAAGTGTAGCACAGGATACTTACTCTGGAACAGATGTGTATACTGAATATACACACATTTATGCACACTGAGGCACAGTTTATTTCAAGGCTTGCTGCAGAAGCACTGTATTTATATCCTGCTTAGGTCTTTTGCAGAATAGTTTTGTAACTACCTAAATTGTCCCTTTAAAAATACCTCTACCTGTTCCCACATTTTCTTCATTGTCATTGATGTTTTCTGTTTCCATGTCTTCTGAAATGCTTTCAGTTTTCATTCTCTTTGTTTTGGTATGAGGTTCCTCTAGAGATGGAATTGGATAAACATACACAAAAAAGATTTAAAACTAGAAGTACTGACATGACTTAAAGTTTTTGTTCTTATAACATGAGCTTATATTTGCAAAGTGGTTCAGATTTTATAAAAGAAATGTCCAATCACTGTTAAAAATAATCTAATTTGTATATATAATGCACTACTTTAAAATTCTACTTAGGTAGTTTATTGAGCTTTGGAATTGAGAAAAAGCATCTTCAAAACAAACAAGAATATAAGTTGTATGGTGGATACCTTCTACATGTTTATGTTTGCGTTTCTTTACATTTGTTTCTTCTTCTGTTTCACTGTGATTGTCATTTCCATTTACTTCAAATTCATCCTCCACGCTCTCCTTTCCTTTTTTGGACTTTTTATTCTTTTTTACTTCTGCCTGGTTTTCTAATTTCAGATCTTTCTTCTCCTTCTTTTTGTTCTTTTGTCTCTCCTCTTTTCGTTCTCTCTTACTCTTTTTTCTCTCTGTTTTTTCATCTGTAATTCCATTTTCTTCTGCCATTGTTTTTTCCCCAGTTTCTGCAGACTGATGCTCTTCCTTCTGCTGTGGTTTGTCTTGTTCTTTTTCATTTGAAATCTTTTGTTGAAAGAAAGATTATTACAGTTTTTACATGTGGTTTTTTGACATTGCAACTTTCCTCTACTAGATCATTGGTAACTGTTCAGAACACTGATATCCTGAAATCAATTAAGTTGCTCACATGTGATGTCACCGGTTACCTGAGAAGTAGCACTCATAAAATAGTGTGCCTGACTCTTCTTTTAACTTAACAGACTAAATGTTAATTAACACCACAGAAGAAATGTTATCTTACAACATATATAATTTCTAGTTGAAGTGTCTATTGTGTTTTAAATTATTTGCTACATGTAGTTAAGAAAGTGACAACTCTTTATTTACACAAACAAAACTACAGCACATTATAAAGCAAGATGCAGAACTTATTCCCAAATACACAGCCCCTGAATAATAATCTCTTTTGCCCTCCACTTCCCTGTCTTGGATGTGTCTGGGACAACAAACCATTATTGCATGATGCTAAGAAAGGCACCCCTGGTTGTTTTAATTGTCCTTTTCTCAACATATTTGGTTTTCTTTTAAGGTACCTGGGCTTATAATGATTTTCTTGTCGAATAATTAATATATTAATGAAAAATTTAATGTTCAATTAAAACTTTAATTTTAATAATTACAAGTGGAATACAATTACTGAAATGTTAGTGAAGCTATTTAGAAAGAGAACAGATCTTTATACAAGCAATTTAGCACCAGCATGTTTTTAGAGTTACTTCAATTAAATTTGAATTCTACTTAAGAATTTCCATTGAGTGTATACACTTCAAGGTGCATTTAACAAATCGTATCTTAAGATCTGAGAATTCTTAAAGGTGAATTGAAATCACTGAAGAAAGAAAGCTGTGTTACATATTTTACTTTTATGCTCTGCTGTATGGACAGTGTAATTGTTTAAATTTGTGTTTAAATAAAAGGTTTTCAGATTGAAGACTTTCTTAAAAATTAGTTTAAGTCAAGAGAGAACTGCTTATGACTTCAGAGAAGTTGTATCAACTCAGTATTAATGCTCCAGCAAAAAAGAGTTTATGTTATGTTCCTAATCCTTAGTAAATGTGTTTCTTTCTTTCCTGGCTCTTAAATTTGGATTCCTCAGAAAAACTGCAAATAAGTTTAACTGGAATCATCAAATTAGAAACATGAAGCATAATCAACAGGAGATTAACGCCAGAGCTATGCCTCCACTCTTCCTCAGAAGAATGTGGGGGAAAGGGGGGAGAGCATCTTTACATCAACTGAGAAATAAGCTTCTCTAACAGCTTTCGAGTAGCAGCAATAGCTGCAAACAAACAAACAAAACAACACCCTACCAAAACACAATAAGCTAGTAATGACATAGCAAATAATTAGCCACGGACAGAAAGGTCAGAGTGAGTCCACAATTCGCACAAAGAAATGGAAGGAACTTGCACCACAAACTGGAGGATCCCTCTCCCCACTAATAAACTAGGTGAACTATGTGCTGTTAATTTCCCACTCCAATACACATAAATTTGAGGCGAATAATGCTCTGAAAGATATTTTATTCTTAGTGTGCACTATAAGACTGGAATTAAAGATAAAGGTAGTGTATTTTCCTTTCTTTATGCACTAGTAGCATAAATTAGCCTTCTGATTTTCATGGCATAATCATGTCACCATGTCCAAGTTTTCCATCACAACCTACCCAGTACGAACAACTACTTCAGCATGACTTTTGTGTTCCACAAATAAGCAATTTAGTCAAGAAATACCACATTGTAACATAATCCATTGGAACTATGGCAGACAATGTTTCTACTAACACCTACAAGAGGAGTCTGAAAGGTTTTCCTTCCAACATTTTGGAGTGTGTTCCCATTCTATGATGATGTACCTCCAGTTAAACTTACGTTTCTGGTTGCTTCTGAGAAAACATCCCACACCTGATCTTGCAAAGCGCTGTCATGAATTCTCAAACTGTTCTTGATCCAATTCTGCCCATGGAAAAAAAAACAGTAACTGAAAACACGTACCTCTGATTTTCTTTCTTCATTACCATATATTTGGTTCTTGGTTTTTGTTTTTCATTTAAGAATCTAATCATTGCTTTTGACTAAGATCTGGTTAGAGGTTACTCCTATGAATCTCTCAAGCCTCCTTGCTAAATTGTTGCACATTATGTCTAGATACTGTTAGGAGGCTACACCATATATCTCAATTGCCTCACCAACAGCCATCCCCAAGTGGTAAATGTATACAAAAGATAATCCTCAAGTGTTTAAATAAAACTGGTTATGTTAAACCTCCTACCAAACCTTCTGACTGTTCCCATGAGTTAAAACATTAATGATCTGATCTTATTTATTTGTGTACTGGACATATGGTCATGCTCCTAGATGGATACCTTAGTTTATTACAGGAAAGTAAAAATTAAGCAAATATCTCAATGCAAACATTTGAAAGTTGTTTGGGTTATTGCAGGTGTTCCTGGTGAAAATGAAAATAAAGCCATAGATTACACTGTTCACACTATCTGCAACAGATCAACTTTTAGAAATGTGGAATTCAATGTTAAATGTAATGTAAAGGTTTTTGCATTGCTATGAAAACCCCAGGAAAGGTGCATTAATAAATTGGAACAATTAACTGCAAAAACTTTTGATCTTCCACTGCAGTGTATCTTATCAAAAAGAGAAGCTTCTTGAAAATACCATTTTTCCTGCTCAGAACATTAATTCTGTAGGGATATATTCTAACCTTCAGCTTGCTAGCAGCAATTTCACAACAGCTCTACCAAGTTCTATTTGAGTGCTTTGGAAGCAAGCACGATCTTCTCTCAGCCTCACAATCTGAGGCACAGAACAGAGAGGGGGAAAAAAAGGCCAGTTTGTGAGTAATTCTTTACTTTTAATGAAATTCTTTACACACAGTAAATTCTCCACATTCATAATTTAGTTTAGTGAAGCATGCAGAGTGGGAGATTCTGTCAGAATACTGAGTAACAGGAAAACTTTCAAAACAGCATCTTGCCTTCCACAGGAAAAAACAAAGCCAAAGAAATAAGAAATCTTTAAAAGTATGTCTAAGAATTTGGACATTAAATAGGAATAGCAAACAGTCAAAAAAGAAAGGTATTAAAAACAGAACAAACCTACATATGGAGATTGAGCTTAAACGGTAAGTCTCTGGTTTAATACCTAATTCAAGTGGTACACCAAGAGTCCTTTTAAGCAAATAAATGTATTTTACAACCACTGCCTATTTGAAATTCAGTTATTACAGAATCTACACAAACACTCAAATAAGCAATTTGTCCCACCTTTGTTAAAATAGAGTGGCATTCCCTAGAAAAGTCTGGTTTTATGCTCACTGCAAATCTCTGTTAAAACATACCTGAAACTTTACTTTTTTTCTTGGAATGTTATCAAAGGCACGCATTTGCTCCAGGATGTTCCGCACTTTAGGGGTTATGTTGGGCTTCTTCATTACTTCATGAATTTTCTGAATGAAGAAAAACAGAATTAAATCAGCAAAGCAGCATAAGGATGAAATGGTACATGTAAGGTGTGCATGTCTGAAACACAATGGGCAGAAATCACCCAGCACCCACAGCTGGTATGTGTCCACGATGTGTTCCTACTCATAGGAAGCATTCAAAAAACATGAGAAAAACACTGATCTTTGGTTCTATCATAGCTCGTTAGATGTGTCAAAATCATCGATATAAGCAATTCTACCTATGTAGTAAGCAGAGGCAAGCAGGACTGCTCACCAGTGCTTTCTCATGAACAAGTTACAAACTAAAGTAACTGTGTCATAGAAGGGATTCTTGCAGCATGAAAAATACCTGCATTAAGAAAAGCAGCTGCTTGGTTTTGGCAAATTTCTGGAGTTAATTATTAGAAATCAGGCTTATTTTGATGCCACAGCTGACATGCATTTCTTCTGGCAGCAATGCCAGCTTCAACAAGCATTAATACCTGTAAGACAGCTCTGGATATTCCTGTGCAGTGGGTGTCAGCATGAGAGAAGAAAGATTACACCAGGGTCTCACGGCAGTCCCTCATGGCACTGCTGTTTGTGGGGGGAAAAAGTCTCTGAGCTTCTCAGTATTTGAAGAGGGTAGCCACTGGACACTGGAGACCCTTCTTTGTACTTCTGAAAATCTGATGACTGAAAGGCTTGGTGAATTTGTTAAGACTATCAGAAAAGGGTGTCTGGTAATAATCCCCACCTTTCTATGTAGGAATTACTTACTATTGAGGCAGGCTACCAATGTTCATAAGCAAAAGCACTCACATCATACTGCCTTTACCAATGTCCTCAAACAACGTTCAATCTCAACAACAGCACTCATCTCTGACGTTAATGGTATTAATCATATGCTTCAAGTATACATGTAGCTTAGCACCTTGTTAGGATGTGTTCTACACAAGATAGAAATCAACAAATCCATACATAATGGATCTAACTTATTACTAATGGGTTTTAGAGATGTGTTTGAGGTCCTTCCAAAAACCTTTGAAAGACAGCCATAAGAGGGTAGGTTCTTGTGTAAGACAGAAAGGGTAGGAGATATTTCTATCCATGCTGGAGCATTTCCTGTTCAACATATTTACAAAATATATGACAAGAGGACAGAAAATTTCCCTGATGTTACGAAGCTATTCAGGATGAGGACTATGAAGATTCCAGAAAGATCTTAAGAAAATGAGTGACTACGTAATAAAAAGGTGAAATACATTCAACACAAATTCATGTAAAGCAAGAAGAAAAGGAAAAGCAATCCTAATTTCACATCTAAAATGGCAGACTTTAGGTTGACCGTTGGAGTTTAGATACAAGATCTCAGGGTTAAAATAGCCAATTCCATGATAATGCCAGCACCATGATCAACAGCAGTGAAAAACAACCAAATAAACCACCCAAAAGTAGATTAACTGACAAAAAGGTTAGAAAGGAATAAAGGACACAGAAAACATAGTTATGACACATGGTAAATCTATGGTTCACTCATATCTTGAACAGCATTTCACAAGCATAACAGTAGAAGTGGGAAGACTTTAAAGGACCAAAGGTATAACTTACATATGAAGAACAGCTAAGCAGGGTAGGATTTTTGAGCCTTGCACAAAGACTATGAGATGGGGAGGGATACCTGACAGAGAGGTCTATAAAAGCATATATGGCATGAAAAGGATGGACAACTACCAATGTCTCTTTGTATGCAGCTGGGAACATTACACTAAATCAAACCAGTAAGAGACAGATTCAAAAAAAAAGACACATTTCTTACCAGGATAAACACAGACCTACCAAGGAAATGCCAGAAGACAGCTGGGGATATTGGTAAAAATAGACCTCTGGTTTGAGCCAGTATAGCCTCTTTTTTGTCTCTGATGATTACAGACAATAGTTACAAACTGTACCTGAATCCACTCCTGCTGTTTAGCATCTCCTTTGTTAGTTTTGGCTTCAAAGCCTTTTCCACCATATTTCTGGTCTTCACTTACACACTTCACATGTTCTTTATAGTCATCACCCCTGAATATAAGAGATTTTTAACCACAGGTCACTGAAATGCTTCAGTCTTCAAACCATGCAACACTTAACTAATCAACAAACTGAAGTAATAAATTATTAAAATGAATGGATCATTTAAAACTTATTCTTGCCAACGCTTAAATGAGTAAAATCTGATGTGCTTAAAGTACATGCTTGTAAGACCACACACATTTCTGTCATGCTACAGCCTTCAGTGAAAATTTCTGGCTTGCATCTCTTGTATTTGTGACAAACCCTGCAGAGTGAGCAAGGCTACTTCCCATCCTTTACCTACCAGAAATCCTTGCCACAATCCATGCAAGACAGGCACTGACAGTTTCTGCAGATGTTCACATGCTTTTCAACCTGTGCTTTCTTCACAGCTTCTCCACACGCATTGCATGTGAAAACTACCATGCTGGCGAGTGTTCAGGAGCCACTTCCTTCCCACAGAAGCGCAACTGTAGGAATACAAGAAGGAAATCTTAATTTACAGCTTGAAAGAAACACTTGGAGCGCCGAAGAGAAACGCACCTGCGCGCCCACTGACAGATACGGCGAGCAGCCCGATGCTGCACGTGCAAGAGCTCGTTTCGCCTGAGGCCCTCCCTGAGGGGAAATCAGTACCCCGGGAACCAGCAACGCCTGTACCCGCCAGCCCAACAGGGAACCAGTAACCCCCAACCCAGGAACCGGTAACCCCCGTACCCATCACCCGGACTGGGGAACCAGTAACCTCCGTATACCTGCTGCCCCAGCTGGGGGACCGGCAAGCCCGCACCCGCCACCCCAACCCCGGAACCAGTAGCCCCCATACCCATCACTCAAACTGGGGGAACCGGTAACCTCCGTACCTGCTGCCCAAACTGGGGAGCCAGTAAGCCCCGCACCCGCCACCCCAACCCCGGAATCAGTGACCCCCGTACCGCGCCCCACGCCGATACACCTCGCAAGCGGGCGTTTCCCGGTCCCCCTCCCTTCCCCCGCGGGACCTCGCCGCACCGTCCCGCTCCCCGCAGCTGCAGGACCCGTCTCGGCCGGGCCCCAGCCGAGCGGCAGCGCTGGGGGCTGGCCGGACACACCGGGCGGGAAGTCGCGGCGTGGCCGCCACCCGCGCTCCTGGGCGGCAGCTGGCTGCTGCCGTGCCGTGCCGTGCCGTGCCGTGCCGTGCCGTGCCGTGCCGTGGCGCCTGACCCTGACCCTGACTCCGATCCCGATCCGATCCCGATCCCGATCCCGATCCCGATTCCCGATCCCGGCCCCGGCCCCGGCCCCGGCCCCGGCCCCCGCTCCCACGCACCTCCACGGCCGCCGCCGCCTCCCGCAGCCGCCCGCGCGGGACGCGCCGCACCCGCCCCTCGGTCCCTCGCCGCCCCCGCGCCCTGCGCAGTCCCCGCGCCTGCGCTGTCCCCGCCCCGGCCGCCGCCGCGCAGCGGAAGGAGAAGGGGAAGGGGCGGGGGCGGCGGCGGAAGGGGCCGCTGGCGGGGATGGAGCTGGGAGGTTGGCCGGAGCCGGTAAGCGCTGGGCTGGGCAGGGCCGGTTCCTGCCCCTCGGCCGCTCTCCCGCCCGTGCCAGGCCGCGCCGCGTTCCCTCCGCCCAGGGGCTGTGTGTCCATGTGCTCCTCCCGCCGCAGCGGCTGCGCTCGGGCCCGCCCGCAGCCCCCGACCCGCCACCGGCCGCTCGCCCGCCCTGTCCCCGGGCAGCGCCGGCCCGCAGCGAGGCAAACCCTCTCTCCGTCCTTTTCTCCTTGTGGCACCTCTGAGGGGAGGTTAACCATAAATAGCGGCTGTGTTGGAGAGGTTCCCCCAGTTCGGGAGCTGCTCCCCGTGCCCGCCGGTCCCGTGGGGAGACACGCACCTGATGGATGAGAGGCAATTCACTGGTTGTCAAAGTAATTGCACGATGCCGTGGTGGGAAACGTTCATAGAGAAAGCAGTTACTTGTCAAATTAATGTGCTTGCTTTATTTTAAAGCCTGGTCAAAACATGATAAGCATTAATCGAGAAAAAGCACAATAATAATAGCCCGCCGTGTAATACAGCAGGAGGCAGTGAATCACAGAGTAAAGCAGGATATATTAAAATGTGGAACCTTTGTCTTTCATGACATCTGAGAATGGGGCGACCACTGTCTAATGCTTAACATAAGGTGGTTTTCCTACTTCATTCCTTGGAATAGGATGGTTTTCCTCCTTCATTCCTAGTTAGAAGAGCAGAAGTTCTGATTATTCTAATAGCTGGAATAGTCATGTTTAAGTGTGCAGGGGAAGCGTTACATTTTTGTAAAAATATTTTTAAGAAAGGAAGTATGGAATTGAATGTAAATGTGTTCTGAGGGAGTGTGACTTGTCTGTTCAACCTGTTCAGAGGGGATTTTTTCATGTAGATATTACATGGTATTAAAAACAATACCATACTAATGTGTCTAATCAGATCCACAATGGAAACGTGCATGGCTAGAACAGCAACAAATAGTACTAGTACTATGTTCTCCCTTCTGAGTTTAGGGGCTGAAGAAACTGAGGTTTTCCTCTACAAATGCTACTGATTTTGTACATGCAATTTGTTTTTGCATTAAGATCTAATTATAGTGGAAGCTAGCTATATTGGGATGCATTTTTTTGTGGTTATGGAGTTCAGCTTATTGGCAGCACCATTAGATTTTTGCAGAAGCTCTTTGTTGTAAGCAAAGCTCTGTTACAATCAGTATTTCTTATGTGTATTGCTGTGTATCTGTTGATGAGCAGTACTGTAATTCATCTTTAATCAGAAAAATGTTATTGGAGCTCATATTGCAGGTGTAAACTGAAGTCTGTTTCCTTAGAAAGCTAAAACAAATTGTAAAAATGTTCTTAATATTTTAAATTAATTTTGCAATTTAATTTTCACCTTAGCATTTTATTTCATTGTAGGTAATTTAAGTGGTTTTCTAGCATGGACACTGTTGCTAGCCATAGCTGTCATCTTCTCCAGCAGCTACATGAACAGCGCATTCAGGGGCTTCTCTGTGACTGCATGCTGGTGGTGAAAGGTGTCTGCTTCAAAGCACATAAAAATGTATTAGCTGCTTTCAGTCAATATTTCAGGTATGTGAAAAAAAATTCTTCTATTTAAAAAGTTAACTAAATGCTGTTGGCTGAGGGTTTTTCTGAGAAGTGTATTTTTTTCTGTTGGTTGCAGACTAAGTAACTCTTGTGAATATAAGAAGAAGAGGGAAATTGTCCAGACATAAAGCTGTGTCAAACATTCACAGTATGCTCTTTGATTTTGACATTTTTGTGATTTACTTGCTTACAGGGCTTCATATAATGTTTCTGGCAGGGACCTGCATTCAGTATTTCACTAGAAAAAGATAACTGCTTGCAAGGAACGTAGTAGAGTGTATTAACAGACCCAGATAAGGGATATAATTGATGAAACGTTATCCACTTCTGAATAATGTGACTTGTTTCAAAAATCATATTCTAAATAAAATTTGACTATATAGGTTATTGCTGAATCTCTACTTTCTCAGATTCTCAGAGACAACAACTGTGTTTTAGAGTATACAGGTGGCCCATTAGGCCACATCACTCTTTTCTTCCCCTTCTGTACTGCCCTCAGTTGTGCCTCCAAATTTTGGAGGGTGCTGGATCTCCCAACTTAGTGTTTTATATTAGTTATGAGTAAGCTGCTAGATCTGGCAGTTTTTGAAACATCTTGAAACATCTCTAAAGCTTGACTGCTAATTCATTTGTAAGAAACGTATTTTTATGTTATGACCAGGGAAAAAAGATAAGAGGTTCCTTTTTCTCCTCTAGTGGTGTACTATTGATGAGGTGCAATTATGCTCAAAGACCAAATTTTTGAAGTAGTTAAAAAGAGCTAAGTGCTCAACTCCTATTAAAATTCAATAGGATATAAGTGGCTAATTAATTTAAACTCTCAACCCAGATCTGTTCATTATAGTTCTGGTTTTAATTTAGATAAGATGGTTTAAATTGATGAAAGAATTTGGATGTGGGCACTGGCTTCAGAGTATCCCCTTCATTTCTAAAGTTTCAGCATAGACTCACATTTTCTTAGGATTTAGAGCTCCTCGATATTATGCCCACCTTTAAACAAAACCTAATTTGAGATTTAGCCTGCAAATGCCCGTTTGGGGCATCTTCTAGTGTAGGTAAATAACTACATATGAGTGACCTGACCCCATTTGTATGTCATTGTTTACTGTGGGAGTATCAGGATTTTAATGTGAGGGTATAAAATTTTTGACTGAGAGAGAGTATGAACCCACTTAATCTAGGACTGGTTGTGCACGTGAAGAACTACATCTCTGATGCTGAGAATACTTTACATCAAATAGTAAGAAGTTTTTTGAATTCATTTCACTTTAAAGATTCAGTGAAAATTCAGTGAGTATTGGTTGCACTGCCATTTTAGGATTATGTACCTGTACTCTTCCTTATTCTTTTAGTTGGTTCTCATCCAGTACCAGTAAAAAAAGTACTTTTTTTAAATATGAGAGAATAGATTGAAAATAAGGCCATTATCTTGTTTAATATTGCCATCCTCTTGTGTATTTGTGGAGAAAGAACTAATGCTAAGAACTTCGATAGGTTTACTGATAGAGTTTGGTGGACAAGCTCAGTTGCCAGAGGAGAATAGTTTAGCTGACTTTGAGGTCTGTCTTCTCCATTTTACTAGAAAATTTCTCATGTCCTGTTTGATTTGCCATGATGAAAGGAGAAAAACTGTTCTGAGTCAACCAGTTTTGCAATTTTTCCACAAATACACCATGGCACCTAATATGTGAAGAACAGTGCATAAGAAACCACAAGGATAGGGTGTTATTTGAAAGCATGAAAAAATACAGAATTAAAGTTAGATAAAGGATCATTTGCTTTGATTTATACTTCAAGTGCACTAATGTAGGACTAATATATAGGACAAGTAATTGAGCAGTTCTGAGAAATTCATCTTCAAAAATACAACAATCTAGGTAAGACCTTGGACTACAAACTGTTGTTTCATACCAGACAGCCTATTTGAGGTGTGTGTGTATTTTTCTTATTGCAGCGTTTGTGAATTATTTGTGTTTGTATTTGAATATTTGTCTTATTTTATCAGGACCCTTTTCCAGAATTCTTCAGGCCAGAAGAATGATGTGTTTCACTTGGACATTAAAAATGTAGGTGGTATAGGCCAGATCTTGGACTTCATGTACACCTCCCACCTGGATCTTAGCCAGGACAATGTACAAGCTATGCTGGACATTGCACAATGTCTCCAAGTGCAAAATGTGCTGAACATTTGTCACACCTTTTTAAAGTCTTCTACAGCTGTGGAGCAAGCAGCCAGCATGCCATGTAATAGTGTATTTTCACTGCAGAACACTTTGGGTACGGATACCAGCTGTGCCAGTGATGGCTATGGGACAAACCTATTGCCTGAGTGCTCAGCTGACACACAAACTAACAAAGTCTTGGCTGAGCACCACTCACATGCATCACAGTCTGTTAATCTTCACACCCCCTCGGGTGATGGACAGAAACAACCACAAGACTCTTTAGATGGCAGCTGCACAGATCTTCCATTTAAACAACCAAATTACTACTATAAACTACGCAACTTTTACAGCAAACAGTTCTATAAACAAAACACTTGCTCTGATCATGAGAGAGGAGCAGAACCATCCTTTTCTTACAACACATCCACGGAAATAAACACAGTGGAGAATAATTCTTGCACTGTCAATCACTCCGAGTGTATTCTGGAAACCTCTGATCATTTACCATCAAACTTTCTGGTTCAGTCTGCGAATGAAGCTGCTCCAGACCAAGATGCAGAGAGCACAGTTATGCAGCCCACCAGACAGATGCGGCTGAAAAAGGCAATACACCTCAAAAAGTTAAATTTTCTAAGATCTCAGAAACTGGCAGAGCAGCCCTCTGAGCCCCAAAGTGATGACAATAGAATAACAGAAGTAATTGAACCTGTAAATGAAAGTACCACGGGCACGACAGATGTTAGAGTTACTGATGAAAAAGAAGCTGAAGATTTAGTGAATTCTGAGAATTTTGAACAAACTGTTGAAGTGGAAAGATCTCAAGGTCCTTTGGAACAAGAAGGACAATCACAGACTCTTCAGTCACAGAAACAATATACTTGTGAGTTATGTGGGAAAGCTTTCAAGCATCCAAGCAATTTGGAGCTACACAAAAGGTCTCATACAGGTACAGTTATCAGTTATTTGGTCTGCAGACCAAATATTTAAATTACAGAGAATAACTTGCAGTGTCTTTTGACTGAGAGATGCTGGTTAGGGGTCTACTTTCAAAAGGTTGTGGTTTGGTTTTGTTGGTTTTTTTGGGTTTTTTTTTGATGGATATTCCTACAGGAATAAAGAACTGTAATACTGAGTTTTGCTGGGAGTTGTAGAAAAGATTTCTCCTATGTATTTGGGATTTTGGGTGCTTTTTCAAAGAACATTGTGGGAATTCAGTGAAAATGAAATTTCAGTGAAAATTTTGGTTTTGTCCTGCACTTAGGTGAGTCATTTCTAGTCAGTTTGTCTGGTGGCCCAGATGTTTGAGCCAGATAACAATAAAAAGTGTAAACAAATAAATGGTACTATAAGTATACTAGAATACCTCTGTTCTCTGGTCATATATTCATTGTAAGATACAGGTGATTGGGCCTTGGTGGTAATTTTTTTAACCTGTAGAAATATGCTTTATAACAACTTTAATTGTGTTTACCTAGAGAGTAAGGCTCTTGCAAGCTGCAGAGTAAATGGGAATTTTGAATTAATGTACTTTGTTTTAAAAACTCACAGGTAATATTTTTAAACCTAACATAGATTTATTTTTAAGTATCTTTTTATTCTAGTGAAAAACAAGACCTAATTTAACTTCAAATTAATTAATTTATCTGTTCAATTTAAACAGCATGTCCTATTATTAGGACATTATTATTAAGTTCTTTAGAAGAGTTTTTAAGAATTACCTTTGCTAGTCAGGTAACACCATTGATTAAAGTCCTTGAGATGGTGTTACTCCTGATTAAGCTGTCGAATTTTTTTTGGTTTTCTTTTCCCCTGTATTAAATACACAAATGCATCTCTCTCAATCGTGTCAAATAAACATCACTTTGGAAATGATCATCCACGTATTGGTACTTTGACACTAAATATGAAACGCTCTTGGCAGACATTAATTTATTTTCTTAACTGATCCTTAGAATTAAAAGTTTACTTTTCCATTTTATTCATAGAAAAATCTTCCCAGAACCTGAAAATATGAACATTTTGCATTAGCTTCCTGAATATTCAATTGTTAGCTTTAACTGCTTCTGTATGTTTATGTTTCTAATATTTTTTTTACATTTTTTCTCCTGTGAAGGAGTTCCATATGCCTCTTACCTAGATCCTCTCTTTGCCTTGTATTTTTTTGAATCTTATTATCTGGTTTGAGCTGGTATCATCAGGTATATTTTAATATCTTAGATTTTCAGGAAAATAGATGATCAGATAGAAGACAAGAGCATCTAGAAAAGTCCCTGCTAAGGGAGAGACTGCAGTAACATGTGAGTTTGTGCTAGAGAGACCTCAGGATTCTGGAATTCTGTGCTGCTTTTCACACACCATCTTCTTCCAGTAGTTTTCAAAAATTCCAGACTTGAGTGCTAGTTAATTTGGCATTAGCATTCTTCTATAGATGTGCTAAGATGACAAAAGTGTAAGAGCCTAAGTTTAACAAATAATAAGCACATCAAAGGATGGAAAAACTGAGGCAAGGCTATGACTAGAAATGCCTGTTTGCTTCTCTGTTATTTTTGGGAATTATTCCCTGTTGTTTTGCTGTTATTCATGTTAATTTTTTTTTAAATACCCAACTAGTGCAAAAAGAGTGTTTGGAAAATTGCAGTGGCTAGTGAGTAGGATGTTAATATTGGGAAGATCTTTAGTAGAAGGTACAGGGCACATTTGTATTGTTATGTTAGATACACGGGTAGTTAAATAATAGAAGTGTATGCTAAAAGCCATTTCTATTCATCTGCCACTTCAGAAAGCATAGCAGATTGCTAGCTAATCAATTTTATTTAAAAACATTCATTTTCTAGAGCTAAGCAAAAGGGTTAGCAGGCATTTAAGTATTACAGTTCACTGAAAGTCCTCCCAATGCAGCTTCGCAGAAGAGATAGAGGAAGCTGAAATGGACATGTCACACTGGCAAACCTGTTTTTAACCCACAAATGACAATTCTTTCAACACAAGTGCTGTGGTGGCCCAGTTGTCAAGAAAAAGCACTTGCGAAAGTCTCTGTCCCTGAACACTAGGAACTACTAAAGAATTTGCAGGTTAGCATGGGTGCATTGATGAGTTTTCTATGTGAAGGCAGCCAGACTGTGTTCAACAATCATTGTGCTGGCATGTCTGGCTCTTCTAATTGTATTGTAGTGGACATTTAAAGGAGTCTCTAAACAGAGCTTACTGCATTGACTTTGATTGATTTTGACTGGATGTTATAATTTGTTCTTTATTATATTGACCTGTCTGAAAAAAAGGAAGCAAGTATATCTCTCTTATATAGTCCATACCTGTCCAGGAACATCCAGTGGTTTTGTTGGGGTATTTTATGTATTTTCAGGGAACATCTCAAAAGAACAGCCCCAAATAAACCCAGGCCAATGGAAAGAACTCTTGGCAGGATGGAATGCAACAGGAACAGAGTAGCACTGCCATGTAATACATTGTTGATCCTCAACCTTTTCATTCCCAGCTTTGCTTGAGAAACTTCCAGCATTCCATGCCTTAGTGAGTACAGCTCCTTACCTTTGTGATTTCGTCTTATGCCTTCTTGCCTTTCTCCTCTGGACCTGACACAACACTGCTTTGGTCACTATTGTGTACTTTATCTTCACCTCTTCTTGCAGAGTGTTGAACAAGAACGATGCAACAGAAGATAGAAAACACAAGGCAGCCCAATTGGTTCAAAAGTAAAGTCCCCTGGATGTTTGTTTAAGCATTGTCTAAATTGTATTCAGTTACTACTATTCCCCAGTTTATTGCTGTTGATCCAGCCATGGATCCCACTATTGTGTACTTTATCTTCACCTCTTCTTGCAGAGTGTTGAACAAGAAGGGTACAATCCTGGTGTTCTCAGATCAGGTTTTTGGTTTGGAATTCATTGACAGTTGTAGAATCATAGAATAATTTAGATTGGAATGGATCTCCTGAGGTAATCTACTCCAGTCTCCTGCTCAAGGCACATCAAATTACATCAGGTTGTTTTGTTCATGACCTTGCGTAGTGAAAATTTTGGACATCTCCAGGGACAGAGTTTCCACAACCTCTCCAGTCAGTCACTCCCAGTGATCCCTCATGGGATAAAAGATTATTTTCATATGTCTAATTGGAATTTGTCGTGATCAAACTTGGGTCTGCCACCTCTTGTCCTAGGACTGTGTACCAGGAACAACCTGCTTGCCTCTGCCTTCCCAAGCCTGTAGACAGCAGTGAGATTTCCTGTTTGCCTTCTTGTCTTAAGGCTCCAGTTATGGTCTCACCAGTGATAGGCAGAGAAGAATAACCTTCAGCTTACTAGCTGTGCTCTTACTAATACACCCTCAGGTACAGTGAGGCTAATTGCTTCTGAGCAATGGGTTACTTGATAAGCCCAGTGGTTTGGAATTCTATGCAAGTGCAAAATTGTTCTCCAAAAACAAATTTGATATTTCTTTAAAAAAAACCCTTTTGTTTTCTCTTTATCTTGGGGGAAAAAACTTCCAATTCTTTGTACATCAGTACAGTTAGGATGAGGCTGCATGCAGCCTACAACAATAGTTTTGAGAAATTTGAGCCTCCACTTCCTTCCCTCTCCCTCTAGTCGTTTCAGAGTGGATTCCTATTCAGATACTGTTCTTTAGGTCTACAGTCACTTTTTTCTTGTATGGGTAATTTCTGCAAAAATTGCTACTAGTGTTTTTTAACCTCCATTGCATATTATCTTGATGCTTTTATGGTTTTTAAAATTCTTCCCAGTTGCTACAGATCTGGGTCCCTGTTGGTTTCATTTACATTTGTGTTGTCAGTATCAGAATTTTTAGTGTTTTGCAAGTTTAAAGCCATAATGAAATCAAGCCTCAGTGCTCTTTATAGTTGAGTTACTTTATAGTTGATTTACTGGTTTCATAATTTTTATGTTTAATTGAAGAAAATTTTAAAAATTTTAAAAAATTTTAATTTTTTAAAATTTAAAAATTTTAAAACTGCCAGATTTCCATTCTTTATTAAGTAGACAAAGCAGATAAAGCCTCAAGTTGTCAGACTAACTGCAGGGTTACAATCTGTGAAGTAACATAACTGTATGTTAACTCTGTGTTTTAAAATCTAAAGAGAACTGCATTTAGTCCTTGATCCTAAAATATATTGAAAGAACTTAGTCTGTATTTGGCAGGAGGAAAGAAAAATGGAATTTCCACACCTGGATATGATAGATGTTGCTTGTAACATTTCTGATGTAAAGAATACTTACTGGAAGAGTAGCCAAGAGGTTTTCTGTAAAGTCTGGAAAATTACAATTAAAGAAGTAAATAAAAATCTTAGACAGAATTTTTAATCACAGCCAAGATGAAACAGTGTAAGAGCTCTTTTTCCCTTTGGAAATGTTCTGTTTTTAAAATCACATGGATTTATACCAGTTTTGTTGCCCTGCACATGTGGGACAGTTATAAATGTCCTTTAAATGTATAGCTAGACTCATGAAAGATGATGAGAAGTGTGACTGTCATTGAATCAATGGCATTTGAGCATCATTTTTGTTTTCAAAATTCTAAAAAATGCCCATAGAATTTTATCAACAGTGCAAAAACTAGGAAACCAAGAACTAAGCAGGGGAAAAAAACCCCACCTTTATGAAATACTGTAGAGGAGGAAAAGTTATAACGAAAACATATTTGTCTTAAATTGACAGCAAGAGAATTGTTGTGCAGTCACATTCTAGATTGAGAGTCAAGTTATTTTGAAAAGCTGAAGTGGACTGCACCAGTTTTTGCTAAAGCTGCTAATCTGTTTTTCAAGGTTCAAGAATAACAGTTTTATATGTATGAATTCAGAATTTTGGAGTAAAATACTTGGGTTAATCTTCAGATAGTTTTATATAGGATGAGAATTTGAAGGCAAGTATGTATCTTCTGGAAGTGAATGGCTATGTGCTGAGCAGAGATGTATGGTAGACACTGAAATCAGAAAACACAATTCTTCCAAATTAGCTTCCCTTCATTCCTCCTTCTTTTTAAGAATGTGTCTCTGTCTGTGCAAGTGAAAAAACAGGTACACTTCCCATCACAGTTGTTGTTGGGCCTTATCATCTATTCTGTTCTTTCTGGTGATGTGATGCCCCTTTCATTTCAAATGAAAAGCATTTAAAAAAATTAAAACCTGCACCCATTCATATCAAAACTCTTCTACTTGTTTTGAAAGATAAATTCTGTTTCTGAGCAAGTCTGCCTTACAAACTTAGTGGTAAAAGCTGTGTTTCCCTCTTGAATTTCCCCTTAAATACATAGGTAAGTGTCCTTTTGGGAATATTTTTTACTCTTACATTACATGTTTTAAAGGAAGTGTACCAATTTTAACCATTTCTGTTCTACTGCAACTATTAGAAGTTCTATGTTCTGTTTCTTCTTTTAGGTGAGAAACCTTTTGAATGTAACATTTGTGGGAAACACTTCTCACAGGTGGGAATATTTTAAATTATATGGTACTTACACTTGAAATGCATCTCTGTGTTGATTCTAAAAATCTTGGGTTTAAGATTAGATTTTTTTTTTTTTGTTAAAAGACAGAATTCACATTAGGGATAAATTATTAAAATGCCTTATTTAAAAATAACATGTTGAATGTTTTGGATTTCTTTGATGCATTCTGTGTCTTTGATTCTGTCTGCTCTCAGTAGATGTGTTATGTATTTTACCTTCAAATGAATGTTTAACTATACAGAGCCACAACTATATTTGAAATACAGAGAACATTCATTTCCAAACTGTTCTTTTGCTTTATGCTTAGGGGTAAGTTGTGAATAGCATTTTTACAGTGTCTGGAAACAGTGCAGGTTCATGTTTTATGTAGTGTTGTATTCACAATAAAGTTTCATCTTCCTAAATGGCATAAATTGTTAAGTAGATTTGAGTCAGATAAAAAAAAATTTGTATCCGTATAATTGGTCTGAGTTTCTTTCAGTGAGAACATCACAGTCTGTCTGAAGTGACAAAACTCAGCTATGATTTAAGAAAAACTTCTTGTGAAATTCCGTACTTACATACAGGGCCTAAGCTTAAGCTGCTCAATTTGCCCTCCAGTGCTTGCTTCCTGTTCTGGGTACAACAGCTAATATGTATTTCTACAAATTTGGTGCCTAGTTGTCTCACTATGTATGCCCATTTCCTTTCTGATTTCGTGGTTGAGGTGTGCACATCTAAGTACAGCAGACAGTAAACAGGTGCATATTTTTATATTAAGATTACATAATTATTGTTGAATAGCTTTGGCATTTCTTATGGGTCCTGGTTTAAGAATTAGAGCTACATGCTCTTTGCCTGTCCACTGGTTGTGCTTGTCTCAGTTTCACAGCCCACCAGTGGGACTTTTTTGACCCATGAATCTGATGCCTTTGTGTCCTCCACCTTGTTGCTAAATATCAATATAAGACTGCATCCAGTGAACAATACTGTTTCATCATGCTTATTGGACAATTTTCAGCAAAACTGGGTCTTATTTTTAGGCAAAGAAGAGCATTTTCATTCATTTTGAGGGCTGAGCTTCTAGTTATTAAAAGAAAAACATGGATGTTTCCAAATTCCATTAAAAGTACCTTTGGCAAATGAAGTGGTATTCTGTACTACTACAGTGGGGGAAGAGGGGGGAAGTGTCACACACTCAGAGTGTATGACAGGCATGACAGACTCCTCATGCAACACACTTTGCTCCTCTTTAATTACAGATTCAAACAAAACCCCTGACAAGGCTGGAGATTTTTGCCTTTTAATTAAACACGCCCAAACAGCTTCCCTTTGCTCTGTGTTACCACACTTGCCTGAAGGTGTAGGTAGATACATATTGGTGGACAGCCCCTACATGTCCAGCATACAAGCCAGAGCATTCAGCCTCTGTGCTGCAGTTCTTTCTCTGGTCATAAAGTGGTCTTGCATATTGCTGAGGTATTTGCTTTTGAATCCTGCAAATAAGTGAGGTTTCACCTACAAGAAAGTAAGATGCAAGGATAATTACTATCTACTTCTTGCTTAAAATACCATCTCTAATCTTGGCCTTTATCTTCTCTGTCTGTAGGCACAGAAATAGAAACACTTTTCTCATTTAAGCCTTCATGATCTGTGCTTTTGAGACAGTGCAGCTGTTGGGCATGGTGGGATGTCTGCTCCTGCAGATAGTAGCTGATGTGCTGCATGTTGGAATGTGGAGCAGAAAGTGAAGGAAGTAGGGGAAATTTACATGGGAACTCATAGGGGGACAAACAGCCATAAATGTCTTTGATTTTTTGAGGAAAACAGTCATTTTTTTTACTTCCAAGCCTGCATCTTCCCTTACTACTTGTACACAGCTTGTTGTGATGTGAAGCCTCTCTGGCTGGTGATCCAGGATATTGTGTTTTACCTCCTTCTGCAGAGATTCTTTTGGGAGCCCATGTGCATTAGTTCCTTCATGTTCAAAGCTTGCCATTTACAGAAGGACTAAGTCTGGCATATCTCTCTGGTCTCCAAATTTGTGAGGAGTTCTATGTAACCATTAAGGGGATTCTTCTGAGCATTTTTTTTCTTGCACTGAAATGCAAGCAAAAGTCCCCTTAAGTTTTTTTCATTGGGATGGCATGTGATGCTTTAACCAAGGTTGTGTGCCAGCTCTAAAGCTTAAGAAAGGATACAAGCCAATGATGTTTTTACTGTTTTTTGTCTTAGCACAGTTAGTAACAAGCTTTGCCCTCATTAGGAGGAAAGGACATAGGCTTGTAATAAAGAAATTGATCTACCTGCTGCTTTATGTAAAATGTTTTTATTCTTACTTAAAATGCCTTTATGGGAACTATTTCAAAATAGTTGTTGCACTTCAAATTTACCTTCTGTCTTTATCTGGAATAACTTTCAAATGCCCATTATAGGATTTGTTTGTGACATGGATAGAAGTAAAGGTTCTGTCTTTTTTTCTGTATGTTTTTCTAAAATGCACTGCTGCATAAAATCCCTTGTCTTTGAAAAGCAAAAATTATTCCCTGGTTCATCTTCTTCTTCCCCAGAAATAAGTACCTAATGCCTCTCTTTGAGTGGGTTTCAGTATTAGAAAGTTTGGCCTTAGAAAACAGTGGTTCAGTCACACGGTTGTCTGAAAAAATTTGCAGGGGTTAAAGAAAGCTCTTTCAGGGTTCAAACACTGATCCATTTGATACTGTCCTCTGTTTGTGTGTGTCTGCAGTACTTGAGTTCTGGTATATTATCAGGTCTGATTACAATGATGGATCTTAACAGGTAATTTATTATCTAAATGAGTCAGAAGAAATTACTCTGGGTCTTACTTTTGTTGTCTTACTGTGACTGGTGGGACATGATAATCTTTGCATCTCAAATTTTCTTTCCTGGTGTAAAGGACTTAATGTTTCTTTATTGCACTCAAATAAAACCAGGCAGATATCAGTCAAAGGGAGTGGAAGGGCTAAAAACTGCCTATGGAAGTAGGCGCAATGTCTGGAACATCTGCAGCTCTTCTACGAGGTGTGTCTTGTGCTTGTGAGAGCTGGACTCAGGGGAGTAGCCATTTAGAAGGACCAGAGGCTTTAGAACATTTTAAAAAAAAGGTGGACTCAGTAAGAAGGTTTTATCTAGTCATAGTCTGGTTTGCCTGCTAGACTAGCATGATTTTTAGAGGATTGAGAGAGGAAAGATATGTAATAAAATAGTTACTAGTAGTCCAATTTGTTCTTTTCTGTATCACCTGTTCTGTTTTATTTTGGTATGAGTAAATAATTTCAGGTTTGAAGCATCTGAGTATTTTATGGATAGAGGAATGCTCACCCTATTCTTTTCTTTTTAACCATCTGGTAGGTGAATTCAGACATACTTGTGTAACAGTAGTTTATTTGTAGGACAGGGAAAGTAAGACTAACATGAGCCATATTGCTAGTAAGTTAGTAAGTTCTCTTTTTCACTGCATTCTAGATAGTATAATTTTAATTTATCATTTGATGTGCTTTCAATTATAGGTCTTTTTTTTCACTTAGCATTTGATTTTAGGCTTCTTGTTTTTATTTTTTCCCCATTTCTGTTCTTGTCAATGTATAATTACATACATAAACAACTTGGTCTTGAAGTCCATGGTAGTCTGTCTTTACTAGAGCAGAATGCTTGAGTTCATACATGCTTTGTAGTCTTCTTAGTCTGCCTTTGAAGTAGGAATAAAAAGCCAATCTCATAGTTCCCATCATTGGTTTTTTTTTAACTGTATACAACAACAGGCAAGCTGAATTTAAATGCTTAAATTACTCTTCTTCAGGCAGGTAATCTCCAGACACATTTACGTCGACATTCTGGTGAGAAGCCATACATTTGTGAAATCTGTGGGAAAAGGTGAGGAGAATTGTTCATCTTAGTTAACGTGAAAAAATTTGTTCATGTTTTCTGCTAATCTTTGTGATAAACTAAGGGCCAAGAGCTAAGGCAGCATGCTGCTCCATTTTATTTAGAAGACACTGGGTTTAAATGTGTGCTAATGGGATTAAAATACATAAATGTCTGCAACTGACTTGTACTGAGTAAAGTAATCGTGTCACCAGAGCTTGTGGTCTGAGTTTTTTGTACATTGGTATGTAGATAAGAATAGCTTTGAGTGTATTTTGTTGTGTTATATGTATTGTGTTGTATATTGTTGCATATATTTTGAACAGTGTGAGTCACAATAAATCATGCACATTTGTACCTTTCCCTCACATTTTTTTCGTTATTTGATGATACTTTTTTTAACATTTTATGGAATTCTGAAGTATGGGAAGTTTGAAAAATTTAAGCAAAGCATTAAATCTGCTAGCTAACAGGTGACAGAAAATACACTAATGCAGGAATAGCATAAAATGGAGAATGAATTGGTAATATTAATGGTAAAAATATTTTTTGGAGTTTTTTTCCTAGCATAAATTTAATTGGACATTGTCAGTTTAAAAATGTTTTTCTTAACTGCATCCATTTATCTGTGTATTAGGTCTTTGTTCAGAACATCAGGCATTCATTAAAGCCAATTTCCATATGAGACTCAGTTTAGGGAAATAAGGGCCTTATAAAGACACTGATTGGGTTTTGTGTTGTGTTACAGATTTGCTGCTTCTGGTGATGTTCAGCGCCATATAATTATTCATTCTGGAGAAAAGCCTCACCTGTGTGATATCTGTGGCAGAGGTGTGTAAGAACCAAAATTTCTGCCTCAGGTTTTTTGACTGAAATGTGAGGAGTCATTTTAATCTCAGTGTCTGTCATATTTTTCTAGGTTTCAGTAACTTCAGTAATTTAAAGGAGCACAAAAAGACCCATACAGCAGATAAAGTATTCACCTGTGATGAATGTGGGAAGTCATTTAATATGCAACGAAAATTGGTAAAGCACAGAATCAGGCACACTGGAGAGAGACCATACAGCTGTTCAGCTTGTGGTAAGGTTCACTGTGCATTGCTTGGTTGTGTCTTTGCTTTTCAAATAATAAGTAGAAGTTCCTTTGTCAGCAGAATAACAATTAACCAAAATTGTTTTAAACTGAAATGCCATATTGTGAAAGTTAGTCACAAAATCTTCTGTCTTGCATGCTTCATAGTCTTTAATTTGGTGTAATAAACTCCTTTATTTCTCATAGATTTAAAAGAGAATTTCAGTTGAAAATTAGAGAAACTAAGAGGAATCAACATTGTATTTGGACATGTTTGCTAAAGAGCTGCTCATAGTAGCTGCTTCAAAAATAGATCTATTTGCAGAATAGTCCTTTCTGATGGAAAGTTAGGTCTGACATTACTTGGCTATTGATGGGGTCTTTTTTTTTTCCAGTTGCATACCATTTGATTTTAACTCCATTCACCCACGGAGTTTGATAATAACAACCCTTTGTTACTTTGCTTCAACCTCTGGAATAAAATCAAAACTTGAGCAATGTTTCAGAACACCCGTTTTCAAAATCTGTTAGGCCATACTGCCAGGTGGTCTGAAAATGGCTTTTGATCAGGTCCATCCTGATCTCATAGATTACATAGATTATGCATCCTGCATACTGGGGGTTTTTTTTGCCATTATGTGCTATTTTGACAGAATTTCATTCATGTTCTGAGGAATCAGCTTTGGAGGAGGGTAGCTTCATACGTTCAAATCCAACTGCAGTATGTTTAGAAAAAGCCAATATTATCAGGAGGTCTTGCATTAGAATGAGGGGATAGACGTGCAGGATATGAAAGTACAATCAATCAGTTGTGTTGCTGTCATTAAACAGGCTTGTTTTCATTTTGTCTTGTAGTGGTCTTTTGAATATTTTTGATTTTAGCCAAGTCATCTTATTCTGAAAAGACAAAAATTGTGCAAAGAGGCTCTGATGAAGCATTAAGAAATCATTCACATTATGCAAAAGATCCACATGTATTATCATTACTGTTTAATGGCTGTTCTGAAGAGAAATCTGTGCAGCAAAGTAGAAAGTATGCTGCTGGAAATCGAGACTGCAGTTTTATTGGGCAGTCATTTAATACAGTTTGTTTTAGTTGGTATCTGTCCTCACAAAATAAATGAGATAAAAATCACAAGCTTACTTCTACTGTTTTAAAGAATGTGAGGTGTCTGAATCATGTGGCAATTCTGGAAATTAATTTTCTCTTTTTCTGCTTGTTCTTCTACACTTTGCCTTGGTTCAGCCTCAGACACTTTTCTTTGCAGTATGGTGATTGAGCTTATTTGAGTCTGTAGCTTTGGAGATAGGCAAACAGTGGAATATTTTTCTGTATTCTAATATTTACAGCAATAAAAAATTACAGTTCTCACACATTCTCTGGCTAGGACTGTGGCATTATTTTAGCCTATAGTTAACAAAAAAGCTAACTTTGTCAGCAGTTTGAGCGTTGTTGCTTGGTAATGAACAAACCATTTCTTTCTATGATGAAGCTTTCACTGGAAGAATATATTTAGAAGCTTATCAGCATATTGTTTTTCCAGACAGACAAATTAAAATGATAGTTTAAAATTATTTTTTTTCTCCATGAAGATTGAGACAAACTAAGAGCACTCACAGCTTTCGAATACTAATGGATATTCTTGTCTCTGGAGACAAAAACTGAACCCACTCATTGGGAAACACAAGTTAGAAAATCAGATCAAGAAGAAGAAACAAGTTAATGGAATTGTAAAAATAGATGGAACTTGTTTGAACCTGTTCTAGATAAGAGACTGGGACATATGATACCGTATCACTTGATAGTTTCTGTAAATAAAACATGTTTATTCACTTGTGTTAAGAACAATATCTGAATTTATCACTTGTGCCTCGTAGGGAAATGTTTTGCAGGCTCTGGGGACCTGCGCAGACACGTGAGGACTCACACGGGGGAGAAGCCCTACACCTGTGAGACGTGTAACAAGTGCTTCACTCGCTCGGCCGTGCTGCGGCGGCACAAGAAGATGCACTGCAAAGCCTCCGAGGAGGGGCCGAACGCACTTGAGGAATTCGCTCAAGGGATCGAAACGCCCGACCTTGACAAGTCCCAGAGTTCTGACTCTTTTGGCCAAGAAATGTCTGTCACGTTGTTACCAGTGTCTGTTAAATTCCCTGTTCGCCCAGCTGGAAACTCGGCTGAGTTTGACGGTTCTGCGGATTCATACTGTAAGTTGCGATCAATGATCCAACACCACAGTGCAGCAAACCCAGAGAAACTCGGTGTGGATTCTGCTAAACTCCTGAAAGCCCAGGCACAGCAAACTCCACCAGCAGCATATGCTTATGCAGACGCAGATGTGTCTTCAGCAGAGGGACCCTTGCAGTCTGATAGCATTCCCATGATCCGCTCCTCCGTGGCTGGCCTGGACAGCCACTGCAGTGACCCCCTGGGCAGCCGGGCCTTGTCTGCCACTTACAAGAGTAACGAGGGCCCCTTCTTCTCTAGCATGACCCTCTGGGGCTTAGCAATGAAGACCCTGCAGAACGAAAGCGAATTGGAGCAATGAGGGCTCAGCTGACTGTACCAAAACTTCTTAGAGGCGTTTCATGCTAACGTGATTGCAATTGCACTGCAGCATAGGGAGATCACAGAGAGTTTAAGCCAGGTGGCTTGGACACTGACAGGAATCAAAGTGCTCATTCCCAGAACCACGTGTAGGCTGCCTTTATTTACACTGCTTCTCAGCAAAGTTTAAATGCACTGTTGGGGACCTTTGTTGTTCTGTGACTGCACTGTGTAGCTCCTGTGTTATTGCCATGATATACTAAAATTTTCTGCTGACTGAATTTGCCATTTAACTTAGAATTTTTACCTGACAATGGAGGAAAGGATGGCCAGTGTCTAATTTCATGGTATGGATACAATTCCAAGTATGGGTCATCAAAGCCGTGTGAGGGTGTAGATATGGCAGGAGGAAAATGCTTAACCAGTCCCTAGTGAACCTGAGTTTCAGTAGTGGCTTTCTTACCAGTAGGGTCATTGGTTTACAGGACCTGAGCATGGTGACATTAAATTTAAATGTTAAATACTGGACAATATTTGTGATAGTGCAAAGTAACTGTATATCTAGAAACTTTATTTTTTTACAATAAAAGCGCTTTTTTTAGTATTTTATAAACTATTTTGCACAGCAAATTATTTGTACAATGAAGGCCAAGATCAAGTCGTGAATAAAGGGAAGTTGTTTTACATTGCTTGATATGTTTTGTCTTTCTGTGAAGGATTTTCAGTAACAGTTCCATCTATTCCAGATCTCTTTGCAATGCTAAAGGGGATGCCACCACGAGAAGAGATGCACTGTAAAATAAATGCAATCAATACACCAGTGGGTTGTCTTGTGCTTGAATGAGTATAAAACATTGGCTGATTAATGGAATAAATAGACTGTTACAGGATAGAAACGTTGCTTAGAGGCCTGTTTCTGCTTTGGTGCTTTGAATAGTTGCTGCATTTCAAACTGCTTGCTACAGATATATGACATTCTGTGGAAGTTTAAAGCTTGGAAAATACAGTATGTTTCTATCTTTTTAAAGTGCTCACCAATTTTTTCCCCCAAGAATTCAAAACTAGTTGTTCCATCTCTTGTTGTGTTAACCACCATACGTTACAATTTGGGGCTTCACTTCCTTACTTCCTTTACTTGGTCCTTGTACCTTCCTGTTTTTAACTGCTTTCACCCAGAGTTAAAATGAGAGAGTGTTTCTGGCCACAGCATAGGATGGCATCCTTCACACAAAAGGGACAGCCCATTACACTGTCTGTGTGAGTTTCAAAAGATACACATTTCTCTCAATAGTTATTTAATGTTATAAAAAGCTTTTTTACTACATTAACAGACCAGTTAAAAAAAATTCAGCTGCACTGGAGAGCAAATTGGAATTTTTTTTCCTCAGCTTTCTTTTCTTGTAATGCTCATATACTAAGAAACTTAAAAACTCTGTTTTTCCAGCCAGTGAAGTCAAAACACAGCAGCTTTTACACGGTGTGTGTTAAAAATAGCACATAGTCTAGCTGAATACAGTCCCATATGGATTAAGCAGGGAACACTTTATACATGTGAATCCTTAGCTCTCCCCTCATTTTTTGCCTTTTGCATTATTTGCTTTGGAGCACTGCAGTTCCCTGTGGGAACTGTCCACATGCCATTCTACAGTCCAGGTATTACAGTTCTGTCCCTGACCATGTGTGCTCATGCTCCCTCTCACTCTGCTTTCCTTGCAATGGTGCCTAAGGCAAAATGTGGGTATCTGCCAGTCACTAGCTCTGTAGGTTTCCTCTTGTCGGAAACTATTTTTGCATTTACTTATCCCAAGAGAAAATAGAAATTTGAGTCTGTTCCCACGAGGATTCTGTTGCTTGGAAAGGACAAACCTGCAATTTATGAGCCTCCTAACTTTTTAGTTGTCTCTGGTTTCGCAGTGATTTTATTTTCTCTGTTGTATTTTTGAGGAATTACTATAGGGTAAGTTTTAAACAAACCACGTTGCAACCTTTGTGCTCTTCTAACAGAGTGTTGGAGGTCCGGAGGAATGTGTAAGTCTGTCATAAAGTGGCAACTTGAGATACTTTTAAACACATAGGTTAGATCAGGTCCTAGGTTATTATCAGGTGCTTTGTGCCAAGAGGACAGTTCTGTTGCACTAAGGATAATTCCCCTTGCTTGGCAGCATTTCTTTCTGTGAGAGTTGTTTCATGAACAACGTGAAAGTTCTCAAAACTGCTACCAGACTGTGAATGCTGTTTGGAGGGTTTGTTAAAACACCCCATTGCAATGTGGCATCTTTGAGAAGGAAGTAGAGCAAACACTGGAAGGAGGAAGCTGTTCCGTCTGAGTTTGTGCAGCTGGAACCAGAAAAAGAAGCAGCTGCAGCACTGGGAAGGTTTTACAGTGGGGACACTGCAACACGTGTATCAGACAACGAGGCCCGTGGAAAAGAAATATCTATGGACCGATTCTTGATAGCTGTTTCAGAGATGTTTATTTCTCCAGCCGCATGGCCGGGATCTGCCAAGGAGCTGCTCAATCACGGGACCAAGGGTCCTTCTGCCCGCGCAGGGAACACAAACCAACCAACGGGAACGAGGCTGAGCAGGGACAGGGAAACCCCGTGTCTGTGCCCTCAGGGCCCCTCTCCCAGGGCTGCACGGCAGGGGAGGGACCCCGACGGGAAGGAGCACTAAGAACTGTTGTTTCTAGCTGGCTTGAAGGAAAAGCTGAGCAAGAGAGAAATTTCAAAAGATTAATAGATGGAGTCAGATGGAAGAGAATGAATTTTTTTGCATAGAATAAGACATTTTGAATTAAGAAACCCCATCCCTGCAGCCACTTTGCAGTGAGAATATCACTGCCTGACTGCAAGAAAATGTATTTTGCTTTTGGGTTTCCAAAATCAAATAGAGTCTGTCATGTCAATTTAGTGTTGCATGAGCTTTTCTCAGGGAGACCTCAGTGGAAAATTACCTTGAAAGAGGATCTTTCCTGTAACCTAATAACTTCCTATGCCAACCCATAGGTCTGTAATGAAGAGGATATTTGAATGGGAATAGAAAATACAGTTTGATAATCCTAATGCTGCCATAAACCTGGCCCAGCTGGAGAGGAGCAGCTACCCTGTGACTTTGAAGAACAGGTGGAAACTGTGACACAAATGCTGAGCCAATGGTATTTTACAAGCAGCAGACACCCATCCACAGCTATTGCTTGCAAACACCCGCAGCCAGGGTGCTGAGGGGGATGGATGAGCATCAGTCCTTTGGCCAGTACCAGACATTGGAGTGGTGCCATTATAGTTGATGTAAATTACATGCTATTGAAGAAAAAAAATTTTTGGGAAAAAGATGTTAACCAACCTGGCCTAGTAAAATTGGAAGACTGCTAATTGTTAATTCTTGGAATAATTATCCTGCAGCTCAGAGCTGCTCTTTGTCTTGCAAACTTGAATCACTTTTGTTTACAGAAGGTGCAGGTGACCACTCAGGGCTTTGTTTGAGTTTTTTCAGTGCAGACATATTTGTCATTTGACTCCTGAACAATATATAAAAAAAAAAATCAAATTAGTGTTTTGACTTTGGAAGGCATTACTGTGGTTATTTTGATTATGAGCATTAAACCTACACAAAATGCAACCTGCCACTTTTATGTGTGTGCATAGGAAAAGGAGACATCATATAATTACATTTAAGTTCAAATAACTCCCCTTCCAAAAAAAATAAAATCCTCTGCTTGAGACTTATTATCTAGTTCAGTTAGAACTGAAAAAGTTGTATAAGGAAGAAGGACTTCACTAGGAAGGACTTACTGCTTGTTTATTGCCTATTGCCATTGAGCACAGAGTGTTTTTGTGGTCTAATACTTCATCTGCATTCTCTCACACTCTTTTTAAACCTGGCCTACTGATGTTTCTTGAATTCAGAGGTTGTGCTTTGTTTCCATGGCTTCTTCAGCAAATTCAAATATGCTTAACCTCCTGTTGATAATTTTACAGGGAAGTAATTGCTACACATGAAGTATTCCCAAAACATCTAAGTGGCATATACAAGAGCAAGCCAAATTTAAGACAAAATCAGTGTGAAGCAAGTGGAACTGGCCCCATTGGCCATTTGCTTCTGGAATCCACTTTTTTCTTTCCGTGCATTGTCTTCCCCACTGTGGGTAGCTCCATTCATACGTGGACAGCTGCATTCAATTCTTGCTGCTCACTTCATGCCACTTACCCACCCCTCATAATCCAGACCAGAGGTTAACGTATTCTAGCTCAGTAAGGAAACGTGTAGAGGCATATAGGTAAACAGAGCTGTAATATTTTATAAATTCTCCAGGCTACATGTTTTGGAGTGTGTACTGGGATTTTGGATATTTAGCTTTCTTGCTAAAGAGCTTGTCTGCGAAGTAGTATGTTAGATAAACATGTCAAGACATACAGATGGTCCTGCTTGAGCAGAAGACTTAATAGAAAGCAAATAAACATGAGCTTTATAGACAGATTCAAAGGAAAAAAATGTGATAGCTTGGGAAATATATCCGAAGGACAACTGAAGTGCCTTAGATGCAGCTATTTGGTAATTCAGTATGCTAATGACTTCAAAGTGACCTGTGCTCCACTGTGCTGCAAATAGATTTCTTTGTATTGGTACACACAGACTTGTGCTTTCTGGTCCACAGCCTTATTCATTAATCCTTACTGACATCTATTATTGAATTTGCCTTCTCTAAACAGTTGGTTTCCACCTCTGCTATTAATTCTCCATCCTAGAAAATAGATAAAAACTATCTTTAAAACACAGCCTAGTGAAGACACAAGCTAGTGACTCAGCCATCCTTTTTTTCTGAAGACAGTACCCCTACTGTTTAAATATAATTTTTTTCTTCTTTGTAGTTGATATTCACATGTGTGTTCAGATCTGACAACAGTTTTGTTCACTTGGTGAGGGAATTTTTCCTGGAAGGTTACAAAAGCCCATTAACAGAAGCGCACAATGCAGTGCTGAGGAGCGTGCATGCATGAACTACAAGTCTGCCAGCTTTTTGTGAAGCTCTGCATGGGGCAGTATACTGAAATAAAGCCTTTCAGACCCTTTTAATGTAGTTCTGACCTTCCACTCTATATTAAACAGATGACTGGAACCAGAAAGATAGGTCATTGTGATTGCAGTTAATATTTGTAAGGACCAAAGCAGCTCTCAGCCTTTGAGGTAGAAGGGAATCATCTTAAGTGTGAAAATGTATCATCACAAGAAAGGAGAGGATCAAAGGAAGGCCAGCTGGTGCTCGGACATCTTTTCATAACCTTTATTACTATGCTAGAATACACTAACCTCAATGGGAAGTCCATTCAGTTCATGTATTTCAAACAGATAATCTGTATTCTGGTGAAACAAAGAACATGAAAAAAAGCCCTTTCTAAAAAGGAGGTGGTCAGCACAAATTGCCTATGATTTAATCATTTTGGTTTTCTAAAATCAGCTTAACTTTTTCAATGCAAATATATGAATGTTTAACATGCTTATTTTAGAAGTGATTAAAAATTTGTAAAATTCAGGTGCAGAGAGTTCTGGCTGCTTTTACTGTGTTTTACTTCCACTTCAGAACAAATACCCTCCACATATTCACTTGCCACGTACAAAAAGTAAGACATAGTATTTCAGGAAAAAAAACCCAACAGAACAACCATAAACATTAAATTATCCAGAAGGCATGTATATGTGGAGTCATGAAAAGGCCAAGATTAGGGCTGACTAGTTTTGACAAATATCCAAAATTTAGGTTTGGGCCTTCAGGGAACATCATACCACTGTAAACACATGTGAAATTAGCAATATCAAAGCAGAAAATCAATGAAGATTGCTCTCTGTTGGTCAGCTGCTACAGTAAAGTCCTGTGCCCACAGGCTGAGGGCTGTGCTACCAGATCCATGCTAAATGGATAGGGAAAAGCAGTGGGACTGTGGTGGAAAAGAGGTGGGAACTTCTGCCATGATATTTTTTAGATGGGGAATGCTGTAGATCACTAGAACATCAAAGTTCAAACTCAAGTGTTAAATCATTTAGTCATTGCTTTTGGATTTGGATTTCAATAAATCCCTTTCTGGATTTGTTCTGTGGATGCAGACTGGGGAAAGTATCCCTTCTACTCGTTGAGCAGGGACTTGCTTCCAGCCAATTCTATTAAACTTTTTGACTAAAGATTGACACCAATGTCAGAATTGCATTATTTATGAAGTTAGGACTTGACAGAAAATGCAGCAGTCAGTCTCTTATTATTGCAAAATGCCAAATGGACAAAAGGATATTACCTTTTCCTATCCAGAAAGTGATGGCAGACAGTTACGGCATCAGCTGGATAAAAACTGCAGCCTGTGGAGCAGATCTGAGGGGCACTGAAATTCCAACAGCTCCAGGAGAAGCAACTTCATTTCAATTCAAAAGTCATTAAAATAATTCCTAATTTCTAAAGCTCAGAAGAAATGGTATTTAATTTCTTTTTCTCCAAGTAATTTGCATGTCAAATCTCTCTCCCTCTCTCTCACACACCCTCTCCCCCTCTCTCTCCTGTCAGTGATGTCTCTCTCAGCAGCTGTCTAGTCATGAATCACTCCCGTCATCTGAAGCATATTTTTAACACTTCTGGACGTGCTCTAAAAGCAAATGCTGTTAAGCAAACAATTTGCACTGTTTTTCCATACACTCCCTTCACTTCCCAAAAGCTTTCATAATCATGACTTTAAAAGCTGGGTCACAGGGGAATCAGGTACTGGAAAATACAACCTTTTGTACTTGTGAGAGTATCATAATGTTACATCAAGTTCTCATGTAATGCAGATATTGCCTGACTTGCAGAAGGCTTGAAGTTGCCTGAAGCTTGAGAATTCAACTTCATTAAGATTCATATAAATGTTGCCTTTGGTTTCACCCATTGTATTCTGCACCCTCTCAGCTCAAACTTCACTTTGAGTTTAGGAATTGAGCAGACAAAAAGAAAATCACTGTCAAAGCTTAGTTCAGCTGCTGTTACGGTAAAGTAGATTAGATTACGCCATGTTTGCTTCAGAGACGTTTCTTTACAGCCTGAAATGGAGAACATAATCATGGAGTTGATAAATTATTTGCCTTGTAATCATGAGTTTCAGAGTTACCAGAAAAATTACATTGACCAAAAAGGTTTTTATTGTAAAATGTTCTCTGTTTTTCTCATCTATTCTTTGGCAGAAGGATGCCCGCTGAGACCTTAGGGCACCAGGGATATTTGCTAAGTGCCTGGAAGGCCTTTGGAACCATCCAGTAATAAGTCAAAGAGGAAGAAAAGTGTATTTTGTTCTTCTGCCACTGGCTAGTAAGTGACTCTTCTGATAATTTGAATATTTGTCAGGAATACAAGTTTTTGAGCTCCAGCTCCAGATCCAAATGATTACAATAGCACATGGGTGAAACAGGAATCCTGACTGTGACCAGCTGGAAAGAACTTTCTTTTTCCAGATAATATGTGGCTTTTAAATACCCAGGACCAAGTTATTTTTATTTTTGCGAAGACTAGAAACAATAAGCCTAAAGGATGCTTTTCACCATGTACTTCCACTTCATGTTTGCATCTGGAACTTTTCTTTCTTGCTCCTTTGATGTCACATCCCTTTGTATTTTTTAAGTGCTTAGAAGAACCCTTCTGTGACAAAACACTAAATAATACTCGAAGTCTGGAAGCCATCTCATGTACTTCCGATAAGGAGTGCTGTCATATGTGGACAGCGATACGAATGAGCACCTTGAGTGCTCTGACTGTCCTGGGTATATCATTTCATCTTTCTGAGTAGCCTGGCTGTAGAGGAATCATCATAGCTTTATCACATTGAAAAGCTTTGTTTTAAACAAGAACGCTTTGTCAGCCACCAGTAATCACATCACCACTATTCAGAAGTTTAATGATATGATTTGTGCTACCTGCTGTTCTCAAAAATCCTTCCCTCTGAAAAGAGGATTAAATAAAACCTACCATTGGAAGGGGTTAGCCCTTGTCATTGCAAGAAAAGCCTAACATACTGTAAGTGCCTAGAAATTAGAAGACAAAAAGCATTTCAAAATATCTGTGTCCATCTGTAGGTCACATTCACGATGCTTTAGGCTATATCCACATGACTTTTGAATGTGTGGTTCGTATCAAATAATAGATTCCTTTACCGGTCCCTTGTTCCTCCATGAATGCAAGCTGAGCGGTTTATTTCCCCCCGTGAATCCCCAGCGCCGATGCACCTGATGCACCACTCCCAGGCAGAGGGTTCAGAGCCCGTTTGCCCGCCGGGTGGCAGTGAAAGCCCGAGTTACAAAGGGGGCTGGGCTGGGCTGGGCTGGGCTAAGCCGCTCCGCTGCGGCCCTCCGGAGTCGTGCTTTCCTCCCGCACATCCGCGGCAACCAGGCTGCGGCTTTATCAGCAGTGATAAACCTCATTCCGTTATGTTAGGAAGCGATAATGTGCTAACTGGTTTGTTATCCGCATCTTTAATAAACTGCAAGGACATAATTTCTTGCCTTTGGGCATACCTGCCGAGCAGAGATGGAGATTGCACTGCCAGCGACAGCCAGAACGTGGATATTGTGATGTGTGACATAAACACCATTAGTTCTGTGATGTGTTTTATCTCGTGTTTTATCACGGTGCTTCGTGACCGTGTGCTCCCGCCTTATGCCTTAGCGCTTCCCAGCTATTTCTCTTGCTGCAGGTTGTCACACAAAGTAACCCAGTTCCTTGGCACTCCTGCAGAGGTCCCTTGGGAAACACTCTGGCCCCCTGGCAAAGCTCTGTGGGCTCTTGGGACCTCTTACATTTCCTGATACTATTTTTTAAACAAACCCTTAACCATTTCCTTCACATGAAGTGAAAATGCTCAGCACAACAAGGATTTTTAACACAGGTCTAATTTGATCTTACTGGCAGCCACCTTCTGCCATTCTTCGACTGTACGATGCCCACCTGCCAACTTAGGAAGTCATTCCCCACTAACTCTCCCTGCAGAACAAGTGTTTCGCCTTCTGCTTCTGGCAAGGATCTGAAAGTATTGCACAACTGCATGTGTTCAGGCTGAAAGAGCAGGAATCACGGAACCCAGACAAAGCATGAACAGCGAGAAGCTGTCTGTGATCAGAGTAATTACAGTATGAGTGGGAAATGCAAGATTGAATTTGTTCAGCAGTGCCTTCTCCAGAACAGGAGAATAGGTCAATAATAATAATTTTTTAAAAAATCTGAAAGTATTTCCTGTTAGAGTAAGCAGATAGTCTCTTTAAAAATTTACAAAAACTAAACCCCAAATAGTAAAGTGAAAAGTTTGGATTTTGGTCCCTACATATAATTTCCAGGGATGTCCCGATATGGAGTTTCAATATTTGGCTTTGTGATTGTGGCTGCACAGCTTGGTAATAGATACAGATCAAACACTACCATTAGTTTTAAACCTACTTACACACCTGGCAGCAACAAAGGTATAAGGTGTTATGAGTCAAACAGAATGACTTTGTCGATACTACAGCTTTACAACCCATCGACATTTCATTGCTGTACCACTTGTGGTGAGTGCTGTTATCACTGTAACTGGAATTGCCCCGTTGTTAATACCTGTGCCAGGCCAAACAGCAGACTGCTTAAAGTGATACGGGATGTGCCCCTCCCTCTTGCTCCAACAGGGATTTGACTGCTGTAACATTTTCAGCTCTGTTCAGTTGTATTTTTCCAAGGGAATCTTAAGTAAATGTCACTGTATTTATTCACATGTTATTACTCTTTGAAAGCACTGTGCTTTCACAGAGTAACAACTTCCAAAAGTTTTCAGAGTGCACAGCAAGTGCTGTGATAACCACAAGTTATGCTTGTTTATCATATTTTAAGCATTCAGCTCTACCAGAACTGTCAATTGCTTTATTAGAAGGCAGTTTTGTAATAAAGGTCTGTTCAAATACTATTCCACAAAACCATTCTAAAACAACTTGAGCCAATTATTTTCTAGAAAACAATTACTTTCCAAATATTTTTAATATTTTGGCAATAGTAGTTTCTTGTTAACTGGGTTTTCTTTAAGTAATCTAAATGAGTTATGTACACTGGATGTAAAGGATATTCAGGCTCTTTGTTAGACTTATGAAAGCACTGAGGTATCTCAAAAAGACACCTTCTGTACCTACCTATAACCATAGAAATATGTAAAAATGTCTCTAAAAGTTGACTTTGAGTTTCCAGCAAAGCTGGTCACTGGTTTTCTTTGGAGTTTACAATGCATGTTGGGTTAGTTACACTACTGAAGGAATGTATGGTCCATATTTGCTGTCTATATGTAGACACTGTTTCTTGTAGTTATTTATGCTTGACATAAACCTAATTTTTCCCAAAAGAGAGTAAATACAAGCTTGATGAGGATGAAATGTCTTTGCAGAAATGGAACTGCCACTGTATGATGTGTTCTGTAAGCATGATGACACTGTTTGGAGTTTTTTTTAAAAAACTAAACCATGTCCCAAACTCACATAGTTTTAGCCTAAGCAAAAATCATGTTTTGAACAGGCTTAAATTTATCTGAAATTCCATGAGTTTTCCTCCTCCAGAAAAATGTCTTGAGTAAGACAGTAATTGCACACATTAAGATCACAAGCTTTTGCTGAAAGAAAATGTTAGAGACTTAGGCTTACTGAAGTTCAGTATGATCTAGTTTAAGAAAAAATGTCTGTATGGATTAAAAGTTCTTCCCTTGCAGTGAGGAGAAGGCAACTAGTCCTTGCTACTGCTGCTACTTCTAGAATGTTCTCTAATACCCTGAGCTGCCCAGTAGGACTAGACTGGCAGAACAGACAGGATAGTTCTTGAATGGCTGATGTGCTCCTTTAGTAGAAGTGATAGATTCTTCCTTGTCACTGCCAAATATTTCCTTACACTTCTTTTTGATTTTCTAATAGTCAACATGTACATATGATAATTGGAGGCAGATGAAAACAAGAACAGACTACTGGGAAACAACAAAAATATCCACCGGCTCCTCTCTATGTCCGTTGAGCTGTCGCTTTATGACCCTATGACTGCCTGCAAATTCTTTTGATGGTATGAGCCAGTTGGATTGAGTTCAGCTGAGCAAAATGTAGTGAGGCAGCTGGGAATGTGTTAGAATATACCACTTTGGACTTTTCTGTAGGAAAACCTGGAGATTCTCACTAAACTACTACTATTAATTAGTTCAGCCATCCCAACACTCTTGAGGAATTGTCCTTTTCCGTCTCTCAAGCCTGGGGCGTGATTTGCTTTTCTTTTGGAATTCATCTTTGTCTGCAATGGGAAATGGAATAGGGAATTGTTAGTTCATCTTTGTCCAGTGCTTTGAAGACGTAAAATATTTTTGGAAGCTGCTAGGTACAACTGCCCTCAGGGAAACTAATACAACATTTGCTCCCCACAGCCCTTAGTGGAGTATTCAAGGAGATCCCTTCTTTCCTGCTGTCCCCAGAAGACAACTGGATGTCTTTACTGCCAGTTCTGATTGAAGACACTGATTCAAGAACTGAGTTTTTGGAGAGTCTTGAATGTGTTTGGTAGATTTCTTCAGTTGATGTATATTAACATTCAGTGGGAACCTTGTCTTTCTGGAATTATTCCTCATTTGTCATTCTTATTTTCTATTTTTCACTATGTTTTCATTTTGACTAATTCTTTTTCAAAAGTGCACCATGTTTAGAGATTTGATTGATTTAAAATTCATAAGTACTGGATTTAGATTTCTTAGCATGTAGGGTGCTTAATGCCCTTAGTTGCAGTTTCCTAAAGTAACATAAGTAATTCAAATACAGTGGGGACAGTGCTGCAGATTTTACAGAATACAAATAGGGGGGTTTAAGTTCTTAGATCTCTTGCTGTGAAGTACCAGTAATCCTGTGGTAGTCAACATCTGTGCTGTCTGGATGTAGTTGGTCTTGGGTTCAATTTTTTCAGCTAGCAGGGAAAGAATTATTCCTGTGGCAACCAGATCCTGCAGGGTTAATACTATTTCTTTGAAGTTACTACTGAAATTGCTTGCTACATCCTTTCGTCGTCGTTTTTCAAAGTGTCTCCTGTTGCATGGATTGTCAGTTTAAAGGAATGCAAAATGGGTTACCAGGATAGGAAAAACTCTGCTGTTTTAAAGCTCTAATCTTACAGATGAGTGTGATATGCAGTGCAAATAAGCTGCACTACCTATCACAGCTTTTTGCTTTTACAGTTCTTAATAACAGGCAAGTGTAAAACCCCTTCCATCCAGAATATAAAACTAATGATATTATATGTAAATATCAATACATTTTTAATCCAAGTGTACCCTTCTGACATTAGTTAATTAGCTACACAGTTCTACTTCATTCATTGAGTTACTTTATTTCACACGGGAATAGTCCAAAGTTGAACCAGGAGAGGTTCCAACTGGACATTAGGAGGCATTTCTCTGCCAAGAGGGTGGTCAAACACCAGAAGAAGCGTCCCAGAGGGGTGGTTCATGCCTCTGATGCTTTAACAGAGCCCAGTTTTTGGTGGGGGTGGGAGAAAAGTTGCTTGAAACTTCTATGTCTGGCACAGAGCCAATCGCTGAAGGCTCTGACGATGGGCAGGTAACTAGCCCAATTAGATAAGTTGGTACCGCCTCTGTGATGACATATTTAAGAAAGGAAAAAGGGTGGGAAGCTCTGTTTTCGTCTCCTGAGGGTTGGTGAGGCGGGGGCTGGGATCCATCCCACCAGGGGCTGCCGGGGCCCTCCCGAGGCCGGAACTGCACAGCCGGGGCCGCCCGTGAGGTGCCGGCAGAGACCGTGTGGCCAGCGACGAAACACGGCAAACAATTCCCCAGTATGGAGCCCAGACAACATCAACCTTTTCAGTGCAGTGAAGCTCTAGAAGAACTTTTCAATTGGTGGAACTTGAGAACCTACAGACACCAACTTTCTCCCAAGTCAGAGAAAAGGGAAAAGTGAGGACACATGAAGAGAACCAACATGGCAGCACCGAGGTCAGTGAAAAGAAGGAGAGGGAGGAGGTGCTCCAGGCACCGGAGCTGAGATTTTTTCTAGAAGCCGTGGTGAGGACTATGGTACAACAGGGCTGTTTCCCTGTAATTCATAAGTGCATGGGGGGGTACAGAGATCCACGTGCAGCCCATGAGAAAGAGTGTCCATGCTGGAGCGAGGGGATGCTGAAAAGCTGTAATCTGGTAAGGAACTCGAACAGAGAGAGAGGACCTTTGTTTCCAGAGACAGAGAAAGAAAACCCTTGCTTCCAAAGTAGAACAGCTCATCCTTAAAAGGCTAAACCCCATGAACTAAAATGACCCACACTGGGCAGTTGTGGGAAGACTGCTTGACCCGTGGGAGGGATTTCACATTGCAGCAGGTTTGGGCACACTGCTGTTTGTGAAAGTTAGAACCACACTAGAGAAATTCACAGAGAACTGTCTCCTGTGGGAAGGATCCCATGGCACAGCAGAAGAAAGAAACTCTTTTCCTTAAGTGTACTGAAGAAAGACTTTTACGAAGTGAAAGATTGACCAAAACCACCCCATGTTTTGTTTCCTTGTACAGTCGGTGGAAAGAGAGAGGGACTGGGAAGGAAAGGTGTTCTAAAAGTTTATTTTAGTTCTTATTACCCTTTTTACTTTTAGTTCTGTTTTTCTTTATACTGTTTAAGTTTTGAACCTGTTTTGCCTTAAAGTGTTTTTCCCCTAATCCTTAACTCATTAACTTTTTGTTTTAATTCCCCCTCCTCTGCTCAGCTATAGCAGAGAAAAATAAGTGAATAGTTTTTTTCCGTGGGTGCCTGGCGCTTGGGCAGCATCAAACCCCAACAATGCCCCGAGCCTGTCAGTGTTCAAGAGGCATTTGGACACTGCCCTTAATAACTTGCTTTAACTTCTGCTCAGCCCTGAATAGGTCAGGCAGTTGAACTAGAAGATCAGTGTAGGTCCATTCCAGTTGAAATAGTCTGTTTTATTCTAAACCATTATTCCATTCCCATAATTACCTTGCTCTGCCCACCCTGAAAAATAAGAATATTTCAGTAAGCACAGTACCTTGTTTTTTAGTAACATCTCTGTTTGCTGTTTTGTTTTTCAATGTACTATATTGAAAGCTTTAAAAAAAAAAAACTTCAGTGGACAGCTGCTGCAGTCTAGACACCTAAGTCTAATAATTCATTACTTTCTAAAAGGAATAATTCATCATTTCAGTAAAGGTGGCTGGCTCATTCATGAGTTGCTTTGCAGGCTCCCTCTTATTTTTCACTTGTTAAGTCATCTGGAGTGAGCAGATGTTTTGTACATCCCCCTCTTTTGTCTTTTGACATTAAGATATCTGTGTAAATAAGCATATTTAGGAGTCACCAAAAACCCGCCATAGTCAATAACAGAATTGTCTACTGATTTAGGCTCCTCTGTCATTTGGCTGTTTTCGAAAACTTCTCCCATAATGCTACACCACTTTCCATTCTTTTCAGCATTCCTTCTTATCATATCTTTAAGTATCAAACATCTTTTTAAGATGCTAGCCTTAATTATCAAGTGATCTTTAATTTCCTATGCCTCACAATATAAGTGCCCAATAAAAAGTGAATCTTGACAAGCTGGCTTCCTTCCCTTGAAGCCTGTGAGATTCTCTGCTAAAGACTGAGATACTCCAAAATCACTTGGTGCTTTGGGCAATTTCAGTCAGTGAATATTGAAGTGAAAGTGACATCTTCTTAGAACTCCATCACAAGTACAAATTGAATGAAAGAGCACAGACACAAAAGATACAGAGCTTTGAATTTACGTGTACATTAGAAAATGTCTGATTGCTTTTCTTTTTTCCTCTGGCCAAGTTCTATTTGCAAGCTGAAATAAAGCACAATCAATGCCATGTGCAAAAACTTAAATGGCAGCTTTTGAAAAATTGTCCCATTAACCTGATGAGTTTCTAATTACAGTAAGACATAAGAGCTTTTTTTCTCATGCTATGTAGGATTTTGTCCTAACAAGTTTTTTTTTTTTAAAAGCTACTCTGCTGTTAAAATAATTTAACTGCAGTGTTTGAGTATAATTTGTCCTATATTTCTTTTGCTTTCTCTGAGGAGTTACATAACTTTTTCATTTCTAATGAGGTTTCCTAAATATAAATTGTGATGTTATATTATGCACCTCCTGTGGCTGAAGACCAATTAATTTGAAGTGGTTCAAGGCCAAAGAGAAGTCTAGGATCACATTCTAGCATTCCTGGTGAAAGATTTGTTTATGCACTTCTTCAAAAAAAAAAAGTGGTTTAGTGGTTAAGTCCAGCTTCTGTTGAAATTGATCTTATCCTTTAAATTCATTTAATACTCTAAATTAATAGAAGATCTTTTTGGATAGCTACATGACCTTATGTTACTTGGATGCTGTTTGAAATCCATTTGTATAAGAGCCAAAACATTATTGTGTTTCTCTAAATCAGGTAACTTTAGCCATTTAAATGACTGTTTAAATCATAAGCAGGATTAACCTGGCAAGAGATCAGTAAAAGATCAACCTCAGTTTACCCCTAAAGCTGTGCTTCCTTGCCTTTAAGTATATCCCATCACTGCTGTCTCCCCAAATCCCTCTGCCAGACAGAGCTTTGCCTCCTCGTCACAGGACTGTCACTTTTCTGCCCCAGCTTAGCAAAGTGGTGGGTCTGATAGGCCTGGAGAACAATTCATCTGTTTGCACTGATTCTCCACTCCCTTTCTCCCCCAGACCCAGACCATTCATCTCCCTGCTGTATTTTGTCACCTTCTCTTCACCGAGAGGTGAACCTGCAGGCCTACAGATGGTGTGAGGAGGCACAGGACATAATCTGCCTTGCAGCACAATTTATCCTTTCTGCTGCACCTGCAAGCTCAGAGCACTGATTCTCAGAGCAATCCTTCTGGCTTTTACTGCCCTGTATTTTATGTGGGTGTATCACTGATGGTTTTGTCAGCACTTGAGAAATGCTGCTCTCGAGAATCTGAGTGGTTAGAACGTCTTCTGTCTTAGCATTATTCCAATGTGTGGACTACATACTTTCTGAAAAACCTTATTTAGATGTCTGTTAATGAATTCAGGATGATTAACCTAAGGATGCCAGACTTGAAAAATGGTTCGATGTTTTAAAGACTTTCACAGCTTTCCAGTGACCATTTCTCAATTTTCCCCAAAGAGGAATTCAACCTCATCCTTTTCAGTAATTTTGGAAATAACAGATGTGCCTTCTTCAGTATCAATACCTTTATTTTTATTTGACAGTTCTTCAAATGTGACAGTAAGTGAAAATCACTATTTTTTCATATCGCTATTTTCTGTCATCAAGGTATCACTATCACTTTTGTTCATGCACAGCTTCACAATTTATTTATCCATTACCCATTTCAGTATGAATGTCACAATTCTAGAGTTGTTCACACATAAGCCTCTCACATACAGAAATCCAGGAATAAAATCCTAAAGAAAAAGTTAAGTTTTAGCTTCACTGCTTTCCCAGTCTGGATTTGCTGGGCAGAGAGAAGGACTAAAGGGGCTGTATAAATTTAGCCTGGTGAGGTGAACTCCTGGTTGTGTCATGTGCCAGTAGCCATGCAGCTGGCTCTACCTGGCTGGCTTCACCAGGCCTTTCCTGCACCTCCTTTAGCACCTCACTTAATCCAAGTTTCCCTATTGCTGACTAAGAGTTTAATATAATTTCTGAAGATTATTGGCTTCCTAAAAAGGATTGGTGAGAATGCTCTTCTTCTTTGGTATTTGTAAGTAACCTCAGATACCAAAGGGACTGGATGCTTTAAGGTAAATAAACTGCTGGGACAGCTGACAAACAACAATAGGTAGCGCTGCTTTCCTTCAGCAGAGTTTGTTCCCTTTCACAAATGCTTATGTTGCACAAGCAATTGCAGCATTGCACTGCATCAGCACTGTTCCTAATCCTGATTTGGAAACATCAACTATTAACTTGACAAAGCGTGACACATGGCATGTTGAAGTGTTTTCAGCTGCACTAACACAACAAATTGTAATGGCTCCAGAAGAGCCATTTCAGTTGATTGTGTCAATAAACTACAACCCAGAAAGAAAAAGACATGTGGCCAACCTGAATAAAGCATCATCAAATCACAAATAATAGATTGTCACAATTTCAGCCTCATTTTAAGAAAAACTATTCTACAGGAAAAAAATCCTGTAATTTCTAGACGTTTTGCCTGTGATGAATCAGAAGCCCAGCCCTATGGAACTTACCAGTTTACAACATTTCCTTAATTTCCATATGTAGAGACTCTGTGACTTTATTCTTCATGTTTCTGCTTCAAAATGAGGGCTTGGCAAGTGTTCTTGGTTTAGGTGAAAATGTAGGCTGTCCCATGCAATTGGTCTTTCTCCAGCTTTTGTGAGACATGAGCCTGCTGTTATTTTAAAAGGACTTCTGTATCATTTCCTAGACCAAGTGCCAGCAAACACAAGCTTCACATTACTTCTTTTTTCTTTTTTTCTCCATCAGTTAGTTCATTAGGAAGTACTACACCTGCTTGATGGCAAAGTGCAAATTTTCTGCTTTCATAGTCAGGCTGATGGTACACACAGTGAATTCTAACCTCACTGAGACCATTAAGGTTTCAGAGTAAGTAAATCAGGGTACGATGTGACTTAATGAGAGTAGCCACTAGGTCATCAATTCTGTGCCTTGGCTGCTTTTCCTGTTGCCCACATACCCACAAGGAGCTATCTGTTTCCTCAGAGATAACTAACATGAGATAAAGATTGCTGGCCATGATACTTCAGTGGCAGCAAGGATGTGTCTTATTTGTTAATCACCTGGAACTTAAATTACTTTGTAGATGATAGAGGACGGTTTCTTCCCCGAATTTAAAACCCCCTGAATAACCATAGCAAAATGACCTACAGCAGGAGCCCTGGAGAAAAGAGGTGTGCTAGTTTTGAAGAATCAATTTATTTTCAAATAATGTCTATGTTAATATACACCTTTTTGCCTTGTTAAGGCAGGAACTTCTGACCAGGAAGCATACCAGTTTTGTTACTAATTTACTTGATTTCCTTCTTCTAAAACCATCAGAAGCAAACTGTAGTTGGCTATTTGATACCAGAAACTAAAGCCTCTTAAGTGCTTATTTTACATAGCTGGTAAATAAAGACACTTATTAGTCACAGATATTTGTGTGTGTCCATGTACATGCACACACAAACACAGAGCTTTTTTTTCTTTTACATCACAGTACATGGGGTGAAATGCACTTAAAATGAAAAAGATGTAGGCCACTGAGTGTAAGTACTGAGTGGCAACAACTGTAGTGTCCAGTCACTTAACAAAAAGATTTTTTCTGTGTGACTAGAGAACCAGGTAAGACTAGGTAGCATAAGTTCCTAAAAGGCAGATACCATTAGAGAAATCCACAGTGGCAAAGAAAATAACTCACTCTGTAAACACGCTGTTCAAATTTCTCCTTTTCTCTACAACAGACACTAAAATGGAGTAACCTGTGCACATGCTCACATAACTAAAATAAAACCTCACTAGCTAGCTGGGAAATTTACATCCATTCATCTTAATCCAATACTGATACTTCCTCAGGCGCACACTTAATATACAATTGCCCAAAGCTTTTGACCATCTTCAGCCAAAAGGGCTCAAATATAAAATCACAAAAGCTGGAGATAAAAGGACCTAGTCAGTCAATTTGTTAAACCATTTGCTGTGTTATTTTGGCTCCCTGTAGTATACTGTCAAATACACTTCTGATCATCACTTGGACTTTTGATGTCATTTGGATTCTGTATGACTTTAGCTTCACACACAAATGAATGGATTACACTCATCCATCTGTGGGTTATTCATCTGTTCTGTTCAAGATCACTTGTAAGACAAGGGCTTTGCCAAAATTAAATATTTCAAGTGTTTCTTGTTTTCTGAGAAACCCCTTCATTTCTAGTCACAGGTGCAATTTTCTGCATAAAATGAAACACTTCTTCTTCTATTTAACACACGCAAGCATGATTTATGAAATGTTACTCAGGTAAGACAAGCTTATTTTACACTTTATTTACTCAGGACAGAACACTGATGGGAGAAATAAATGAGATAGACAGGATGATCCATAACTGGAGACACGACTTGCTTTGTGCCACAGCCAAAAAGGGCCTCTAGCATTACAGACCATTGACCTCAGGAAAACAATGCACGTTGGATTGGGCAACTGGAACAAACCACGCAGAGAGGCTGCTCATGCTGGCATCTGTGAGAAGACGTTGGTTGATTTTGAAGCGTGGAACTGGCTCTAGGCTGAGCACCTGTCTGCCTCTTCTCTCTCAGAGCTGCCTACCATCCCAGTCACTTGTTGCATCGCCCATAGCGCTTTTCCCTCCACTGGCTGGGGAGCAATGCACCTGCAAGACTACAGATGAGCATGCTGGTTGCCTTGGGTTATAGGAGACAGCGCAGTGAATATGAATCACTCTGGGTTTTTTCCGCCCCGAGCCAGCCGAGCTGTAAGATGTCCTCTCTCTCTCGGCTGCAAGGCTCCGCAATACGCCTTTGCCCTGGAGTGACGCGAGAGCCGGCCCCAGTGTTCTCATCCCCCCCGCTTCGCAGAGCGGACACGGGGCCCGGCTCTCACCGTGCTGACCGCACACTCGTCCCTTCCCCGCAGGAACGACCGGAGGGAGCAGAGCCGGCGAGCTCGCCCCGACTCAGGCGGCCGCCGGCGGGGAAGGCGAGGCCGGGCCCCCCGCCGCCGCCTCGTTTAGCGCAGTTTCTCCGCTCGAGCCACCGCCGCTGCCCTCCCGGGCTGTCGGGGCTCGCCGTGCCGGGCACAAGCAGCGCCGAGCGGGCCAGGGCGGCTCCGGCCCCGTTAGCGCAGGGCACGGCCGCGGCCGCCGCCCCCGCACGGCGCGGCCCCGCCCGGGGAGGGGCGCGGGGGCGGCGCGTCCCGCCCGGGCTCCGCGGCCGCCGCCCCCTCCACCTGCTGCCGCTGCGCCATCGCCGGCTGGGGGGAGCCGCCGCCCGCTCGTCCCCGCGGGGCCCCTTTGTGCTGCTGCTCCAGAGCTGCCTCAGCCAGGCGGCGGCTGCGTCACGGCCCCGGCGCTGCGGCCGCCCAGAGCCACCCGCGGAGGGAGAGCCGCCGCCTCGCCCCCCGCTCCGCCATCGCTGCGCGGCCGCGGCGGAACGACGCGCCCGAGCCAGGGCCGGCAGCTGCGGCGGTGAGCGGCGGAGCGCGGCCCCTGCCCCGCGAGGGGAGCCCGGGAGGGGGGCAGGGGGGGGCGAGGGCAGCGGCGGCGCCGGGCACGGGGCTCCCGAGCCCTCCGCATCCCGCGGGCGATGCCGCACCGGGCCCCGCCGGCGGGCACACTGACGTGTCGGGGATTTGGGGTGCTGTTTTGGGTGCGTGGTGGTTTGGGGTTTTTTAAACTTTGATAGTAGAAGCTCTGGTCATCGTTCGTACTTCCTAGAACGCCAGTACCTAACCGAGTCATAGCGACCAACGCGTATTCTTTTTTATTAAATTTTTTACTCTTTTTTCCAGAAGGTATTTCGGGTCCCCCGAGGGCTGGGAAAAGGTCTGGTTTCTGATATTTTGCATTTCTGTGCGTGTGTGCCTGTGTGTGCCAGCAGAAAATCCCTCTATCCTGGAAGAATGGTGAAACTGGGGAATAATTTCAGCGAGAAGAGCACAAAGCAGCCCCTTTTGGAGGATGGATTTGACACCATCCCCCTGATCACACCCCTGGATGTCAATCAGCTCCAGTTCCCACCTCCTGATAAGGTACAGTAGGCTTTAGTTTCCACCCTGGAGAATCACACCCAAATCTCAGGCAAACAACAAAAGAATAGGTTATGGGTAACGAGCAGCTTAGAAACGGCAAGAAATACGGGGTGTTTCAAGGCATGCTAGATCCCTCTGGGGAAAAACCCGAACAGCTAAGCTCATGAAAATCCAGTAATGGTGATTTGCATTAAAAATCAGGGTGAAATGTTAGCAATAAGCATATAGACATTTCAGTGCTGCTGTATGAAATGTATACTATATAAGTGCAAGCTTCTCTATGCCGTATTGTAACATCCCTTCCTATTCAGTATCTTTCTTTCTTGTATCTGGAAGGTATTGTGTATTTTCTGTGAATAATACAAGTTTTGTCTGTCAAAAAAAATGCCCCCGTGATGGGGGAATAGACCCCTGCCTTATTTCTCTGCAAGATGGGCATGGGTATACTGGCAACAGAGAGCACTTCCATTTTCCTTCTGTGCTTCAGTAAGAAACTAATGCTAACCCCAGACAAGCTGAAATAATGAGATGAGAACAGGCCATTGAGTTTTCTCCTTGGCAATTTATTTTGTTCGAAAACCTCCAGATAGGTGATTCAGATATCCTCTGTAGCTGCAAGGGGACAGTCCAGTGAGCTGCTTACAGGTTGGAAGGGAAATGTGCTTCCTGCATTCCTCATTACATGCCTTGTTTATTAGGGATTTAATTTTAAAGATTTGGAAAGGTGATGTGATAGCCTTTAAATATGTTTATTGTCCTCACGTATAAAGGATTCAGTAAGTGCTACTACACATGAGGCCCACAAGAGTAGGATATTTTTCAGGGTTTTCAGTATCCTGTTTTAATAGGATTCTTACCTGCACCTTTCCCGCATGCATCTGGTAATAAAAAGCTTTGTGGTCTTCATACAGTTTTTATTTTTGGCCTTGTGTCTTCCACAAGCTGAATTCTTCTTCTGGTTAAAGTGATAGCTATACATTCCTCAAACCTCAAAAAAAAAAATCAAATAATCTTACCTTAAAGAATTTTAACTTGTAAAATTTTCCTCAGTAGAGTGTTGCTTGGAGGCAGTACAAATAAATGTGTTACCTCCATTTTAATTGCCATCAACACTGTTCTGTGTTGTTTGTGGTGACCAGTTGGCTGGCATACATGCAATAAGCCATAACAGCTGTTCAGGAGCCTGAGGGTCCATTTTATGCCCTCAGTTACATGGGTGTAAATCTTGTAACTGAGGACAAAATCACACCCTAAGGCTTTAGAACAAGTTAAGTCTTACCGTGTCTGATACATCTGCCAACTGGTGACTGGATATAACCGATTACCAAGGACCAATGACCAAAGGAATTCGTTCTGTTCCTGCACTGCTAAGCAGAAGTCTGAACGAGGGATCTGCATGGTAATAGGTTTAAGCTGAGCACAGCCTCTCTAGTGAGTCCAGGGGTTTCTGTGCCAGCCCCGTTGCTCCTACTAGAATGGGACAGAACTCCTCCCACCTGGATGGCATTTGCCTTGAATGAAAGCAAATGTCCAGCTAAGCTAGAAGCTTAAATAAATGAGTATTTGATTGGTTCCTCTAGTCTCCATTCTCCAATTGTATATTAGCTTTCTTTTCCTTTTGCAAACATAGAGGAGGAAAATTAAATACATGAATTCATTGGTCCTGTTGGTGTCCTGTAACTGGTTAGTCATGTCAGTGTCTCTTTACTGGTTGCTACAGACTCAAAGGCAGGAGCAAAGCAACTGATACGAAGAAAAGAAACAGTATTAAGAAAAGATTGACACACTGATAAAATTCTGAAGTATGCAGACACTCATGTATAATGAATAGAAGTACATACTTCATATATCTCTGGTTATTTTTCACTTGGAAGGCTCCAGCACGGCAGTGAAGCATAACTTCTTGAACAGTAGTGACTACAGTGCTAAGGATTTGATGATTTTGACAGTTTCTAAATTAGAGGGATGAAGTGATTTAAATTCATATTTAGATATGTTAAACAAAAGAAGACATTACATAACCAAGCAGTTAGAACTGTACATTCAGTGTCAGCTGAATGTGATTTGAGTTGCCTGAGATTATGCAACGTAAAGGGGGGAGGAAGGGAGCTAAAATGTTAAAAAGCATTCCAGAAATTGTCAGGCAGTTAACTTCCATGATGCTGTTGGGCAGCTATAAAGTTAAATAGGTAATAACTACTGTCTCACTAATTATAGCTGAAAATAGGTAAGTAGTTTTTAAACTTCTGTCCTGAAGAAATATACTGTCAAAGTGTTTAATAAACTTTATGGTACTGAGTCTAGGTACAGTTACACATTCAAGGTACCTTTCAGGGAAGTGAGAAGAAGAGAACCCAAAGCTTGTAATTTCAGAGTCTGGCTACCTGAAGTGTCACAGTCTTAATTGCAGAAAGATGGAGAGAGACTATTTACAAGGGCATGTAGTGACAGGACAAGGGGGAATGGCTTTAAACTGAGAGTAGCTTTAGTGTGAGGGTGGGGAGGCCCTGGCACAGGTTGCCCAGAGAAGCTGAGGATGCCCCATCCCTGGAAGTGTTCAAGGCCAGGCTGGACAGAGCTCTGATCAGCCTGGTCTAGTGGAAGGGGTCCCTACCCATGTCATGGGGTTGGAACAAGATAATCTCTAAGGTCCCTTCCAACCCAGGTCTTTCTGTGATCATGTATTTGCTATTAATACCGCAGGCTGTGCTAAAGATAGAATTTGATTCTCAAAATTCTAAAAGAGTAGATACTTATTCCTTGGAAAAACAGAGGAAATTGAGTAAACTGTAATAGTACCATCAGTACAATAAACTGCACCCTATCTTGAAAACAATGCTTGGAAAAAGATTCTGAAAAATGCAGAAGACAAAAATGAGGCAAATAGGTTAGGGATGTGAAAATTTTGTATAATTAGAATGCCTAGGAGAACACTAGAGATAAAACTGACGTAATGAATATTTTGGGAATGCAGGTAAGGTGCTAAATAGTGCAGCTTGGGGCAGTAGTTCATAGCAAGGAAAAAACTGAAGAGCCTTGGGTGTTTGAAGAAATTTCATTAACACAAGGGTTCGTGTGCATCTTGCTGCTTGCAGCTGATAATTCAGAAATTAGATGTTAAAAATAAGAGTGCCAAGGGCCATAGTCTATCACATGGTGAATAGCAACTAGAGTACGTGGGTTATTTCAGTTTGTTTTTTTTAAACTCCAAATCCTGCCATCAAAGAACACGGCATCTTCATCTGCAAGAATTTTCTGGGTACTCTTCAATAGTCTTCTGTTGGTCTCCAGTTTGAAATCCCTTTAATGGAATTTCCTGAAGCAAATGGAGGTGGCTATTTTCAAACTACAAAGTGGAAAGGTCCATGATTTGGATTTGATCTACCCTTGCCTAGTATAACAGCACAGTATCACCACAGATGAAAAAATTGAACCTTTGTGAGACTGGTGAATAACGAGTCTTCCTGTAGGTCCATCAAAACCACTTTGAGAGGTAAGTTAGTTGATGTTTGATATGCTGGAAAAAATAAGTAATAATTTAGAGCTTTCAAAGAAGAATTACACAAAATGGGGACAGGAAAATAGATGTGCTAGATGTGCTCGTAAGCAGATAAAAGAAGAGTTAAAGAATAATTAAGAGTTTTGTGGCCAGCTTTAGTTGATAGTTTTGTGATTGATTCTTTTTCTTAAAGGTTGTGGTCAAAACAAAAACAGAATATGAACCTGATCGCAAGAAGGGAAAGTTCCGTACTCCAAAAATAGCTGAATTCACAATCAGCATCACTGAAGGGGTTTCAGAAAGATTTAAGGTAAGCAGTGCTATCTGAAGATGTTAATGACTCAGTTGTGTTTGCAGAAGTGCTTAAAATCAATTGCTGATTGTAGTCAGAACTGGCTATAACAGGGTGCCTGTTGCGGGTATAGCCGGGCATGAGAAAAATAAATTCAATGTTATAATAGTCCTGTATTTAACAATTAGAAGCAAAATCAAATCTTGTAGCATTATTGGTTGTAATCCCTCACTGGCAGATGAATTCTGAAGGCGTTTCTGTCAGCGTGTGGGTTTCAGAATGTGGCTTGCCAGGGTGTGTGTGGGCTGCACACAGGGAGGGCTCATGGCGTGGATAAAGCTCCTGTTTGTGTTGAAGGACAAGAACCACCAGAACATATATTTTCTTTTTGGCTTCTTATTTATCTCTGTGGCCAAACCATTCTCTTAAAAGCACTGTCATAGTCCATTATGTATTTTTTATAGTTAAATATATGACTTGGCAGCCCAGGGATAAATACCAGAGCTCTTTCCTATCAGTTTTCCTGGTCCAATTTAATCTTATGGTTTGGTGACAACTGTTACTGTCACATGGCAGTTCAGCAAGAAGCTGACTCAGATTTATTCTTTAGTATCCACACCCTTATTAATCCCTTCATTAGTCCCATAGGAAACCTGAGAGCTTAACTGGTGCAAGGCTTGAATTACCTTTCCCCCTTCCCACTGGAGAATAGTTTTTCTTGTTCTGTGTAATTAAAGCAAACCAGGAAAGTTGGTACTTCAGCTCATGCTCCTCTGCTCTTTTAACAAAGGAAGGCTGCAGCTTTTAGGTGCTTTTAATTTGGCATCTTACCCAAGGATGCCAAAGCATTTTTAAGGAGTAGGCAACCACACTCTTTAATGTACAAGTGCAAATACCTTTGCAAAGCCTAACATTTAGTGTAAGGGAAAAATGCAGAGCTTCAGTTAAGGTGTTGATTTTGTTGCACAGTTCTAAACTCTGTCTGCATGATAGGAGTTTTAGGGCACACCCAGAGATTTTGGTACTGTTGTGCCTGAGCAGTGCTCTAAAAGCTCCCCAGGCCCAAGCTGACCTTCAGAAGTGTATATGCAGCTCACAGTGGAATCAGAGCATGCTAAAGAAACAAAGTGAAGGCTCAAGGAGGGATTAGATTATGTTTGGAAAGGAACTTTGCAGAGTGTTGCTGTTCCAAACGTTTTAAGTGCCATTCACCTGGTGGAGCCTTCAGGCATCTAGTGAAGCACATAGGTTCCCAGTCAGCTGTGTGGGGAACCACCCCAGACAGCCAAGAAGAGATGTTATGGGGTGTGGTAGAGTTTTACTAAGGAGGTAGGAAACCTAGTTCCAGGTTTTCCTATTCTTGATTTGGCGCAAGGATGTCCCATCCCTGAGGGAAGATGGTACATTCTGACTAACATTCTCTATCCTCTTGGCTCCATAGTACCAGTGCTTGAGAGTAATCCCCTTCCTCTCAGGTGAGGGTTTGGTAAATGCAAATGGACAGCTTAGAACAAGGAGAGCTTATGTCTGGCTGTCTTTGTGCAGTCCTGGTCACACGAAGGTGATTGGAAAATGCTTACTGTGTTGTAGAAGAGAAAGGAGAGGCAGTTTTTAGTTTGACTGCCCTGCTAGGACTTCGGTTCCAAGCAGCTGAGCAGAGCCTATACCTGAAGAATTTTGCACTTATGGTTTAGCAGTAGGGCCTAATGGATTTCATTGCTGGAACATTAAATTGTAGCTAAGGAAAGGTTTTGAATATCTTGGTCACATCTAAAAGGTTTGTGCATCCTTTTGTAAATCTGGGGGTTTTTTTCTGTCTTTGTTGGGAGAGCTGAGCAAATGAGACCCTGCTGAAAACAAATAAATAGCTTGTCATGCTGGTGGGTAGTCTTTTCTAATTTGTATAGCTGAACAGTTAAAAGCCTGAGGATTTTTGCATTGCATTTTTATATACCTTTGGATGGCATACTTAAGTAAAATATCTTTTAGATATTACTTTATGATGATCGCTCTGGGATTAATCTCATACTACAGGGTTGCTAGGTTTTGCTGCTAGGTAACTACTGCATCAGAGAGAGGTTTCTGTAAGATTTAGTATCTCTTGGGAATTGCAGGGTGATTCACATTGTGGCTGTAAGTCTAGGTTTCTAAAGAAGAGTGTGGGGATTGATCAATTAGGAAAATTGTGGTTCACTTAATTGAAAACAATGTGCATGCAGAACATTCAGGTCCTAAAATGTCCCTTAATCTCTGTATAACAATTTTAGAATTGAATTACGCTGCTTGCAGCACTTTAAAGAAAACTGACTAGTTCTCCAGAAGGGATGATTGTCGTATTCACCACTCCCAGTAGTAAATATGACATGAATAATTGATAACATTTCATGAATTTGTAGATGAAAAGTACTGATTGTGTGAGGTTTTCTCCTGGGTCCTTATTAATTGTGAACCATCATGTTAACTTCTGCTGTTGATTCTGAGAGAGCAAAAAGATATTTGTTTGAAAATTAAATATTTGCTATAATTATGAAACGCATTATTTAACTGGTGAGATATTGACTTTGGCTTGTGTTCATGAAAAAACTTTCAGATGCTGTTTTAATGACTTCAGTGTTGTACATCACTGATGCACAAGCTTGCCACAAGACACAGCCCAAATGTTGTGCTAAAAATAACGCAAGTCAGTCAGTCATATTTACAAATAATTCACATGTGTATTCTAGGATGTACTTCTTAAATAATGACGAAGCAGATTGCATTTTTCGGATTCAGCAGTGCAGATCATCTAAAGCTGTTCTTCTTGAGAAGTTACACATTATAACAAATGAAGTCGCTCCAGCATGGGCCTATGTCATGTAGATCATTTGGTGTTTTAGCACCTGGTGAATAACAAATTATAAAATGTATTTTTCTGCATTCAATTCACATTACCACAGTTATTATAACAGAGCTGAGAATGTTTACAAAGAAAACTGCAAGTATAATTTTCCTCTATGAAACCACATTCTGAGTTCAAATCAGAATCTCTCAGAAGAATGTGAAGATTTCCTAATTCTGAGAACCCTGTTGTCTTAATTTATTTTTATGGCACTAACCACACCAAGGAAGATGTGATTTTTCACTGGAGATTATTTCCCATATAGAAACAGAAGTCTTGCTTTTGTTCTTTTAACAGTGTAGGCTGATATGGGGAGTTGGTTCTTCACATCTGGAAAGCAACTTTGAACAAGGCAGATTTTTCTCTCTTGTAAATTGTCCACTGTACAGAGTAACACAAGGCTGGAAATGTAACTTCAAAGGAGCCTTGTGATTCAGGACATAGAAGGAAGTTAGGGCAGAAGAAAATTGATGGTATGAATTACCCAAGGCCACACCTTTGCCTCCCCCATTGACAGAGCAGTGTTTTTATGACATCCAGTTGGATTTTGTAGTGGGATGTCTACTCCGGCACCCATTGATTGGCCTACAGCTGGCAGTTGTGTACAACCACACCCATTTAAAAAAATCTGTTGTATCAAAGCATTTTTTTCTGTCCTTGAGAAAACCTCAATAAAGAACATTTAGAGGTGTTTTGAAAGCAAACACTGATTTTTCATAATAAATTTCAAGCCCTTAAATCAACCCAAGCTGTGATATGCCTTCAGCCTTTTCTTTCTGTTCAAAAGCAGTTCTTCTGATTTTATCCTTGACACCTCTACATCCATCTAACTGCAGAGCCAAAGCCTCAAGCTTCTCTCTGTGCTAAGACCGTGCAAACCATGTACTGTCAAGTAGCAAGCAGCTGTTGAAATGTCTGCACGAGGTTATGGGAGAGGAATTGGAACTTCAGGATCAGTTCTCGCAGTTTTTCCTGGTCACTTTAAGACTGCAAAAATGTATGCAACATACATCTAACTGTTCAGGGCTTTTTTCCTTCTTAAAAGGGGCATCCTTCAAACATGATTCTGCCTCAACACTTTTGTACCTCTTCTTAGTAAATGCCAGTGATTATTATTGCTGCAAAAATAATCAGAAACAAGGAAATCAGTTCTCTCTTTGTTGCTGTGTGATTACTTTGTGTGTTGAGTAGCTCTTTGCTCCCACTTTAAAAGTCTCTTAAGAGCCTGAGATGTCAACTGATTCCTGTACAGGTACCACTTCCTTAAGTATATTCTGTGTCTGTCACTTAGTGCTGAAGAGTGACAGGTACTTACTGTCATTAGTAGTTCTGTTCCTCCAGTGGAACCACTCACAAGATTAAAGTTGCTCACAAGTATAAGTCTTTGGCAGGCTTTGAATTTTTTCATTACTACTTCAAATAAGAAAAAGGAGGTGGTTCTTTCAATGTAACTATTACTTTAAAATAATTGATGTAAGTAAAGGCACTGCATGGCAACTGTCATTTTTCCTTTTTTTTATGTTTGACATTCTCTGATGTGACATTGACAATCCTCCTGCTAAATTTTTGATTGAAAGGAATTTTATAGTCAGAGCTGGAAGATTAAAGTAAAGTGGATGCTTAACACAGTTCCCCTGCTATAAGTCAGGTGTCCTCTGCCACTGTCTCCATTAGAAATCCTTTTACTGGAACAGAACCAGTCACACTGGTGACAGAGAAGATGTTTTGGATCTCTCCACATGTATCACTTAAATAACCTTTCCTCTTCTGTAATAACTTACGCAGCCTTTTTCCTGGCCTCAGTAATATCCTCTGGGTTTGTATGGGAAGGTAGTAAGGTTCTTATCTTGGTGCCACAGGGTTTCTTGAACTGCTTCCTCAGATCCCTGTTGTTAAGAAACACAATATATGGTGTCTTGTGATGGAAGATGACAGGAACATTGTCAGGAACAACCGAGTTAAGCTGCAGTTCTAGGATCTCAAGGCCAGTGCCTTGTTAACCTGTTTTGTCTAACACTGTGTCCCTCAGGTTTCATTAATCAATTCCCTTGCAGACTGGTCCTGTTGTCTTGCACTGTCACTGTTAATAAGCTCTGGTTCTATAGCTTCTTTTCTGTTACTGTCCTCATGAATCTGCCTGCCTTTTTTGCTGCTACTCCCAGTCATCTCCAGGTAAGCATCCAAAGCAGTTCTCTCCTCCTCTTTGTCATTTCTATTTGAGAAGGACAGTGTTTGGATTTCTCCTGCTTTTTCTGTATAAGCTGCCCCAAAACTATCATCCTCTTTGAGCACAAAGTTTTGATGGGATTGTTGTGGTGAAGAAATAAAATTTAATAGATAGATACCAGTCATACAGCTAAACATGACATGTAATGTTAGAAATACTCTTCTGAAACAAGGCATCTGCTTGTCTTTTGGAGTCACTGGTCATCCTGTATATTCCCACAGCAAGTATAGGACATTGTACCAGGGTGTTCTGTGTGATTTGCATTGCTCTGTAAATGAATACAAGTCAAATATTGCATGTATAGATGTAAATGTTCCTTTTTTCTTTCACATTGCCATTTCCCACAAGGTGAACTTTTCTTAATCCTTTAGTGTGTTGTTTTAGACATGTTTTTCATTTAAACTTCCAGGGACAGGCGGAGGTAATAGCAAACAAGGACATAATTTTGCAAAAGCAGTGATAAGTGCAAAGCTGATTTTTGTGCTCTCTAATGTGCTGGTAGAGGGCATTGTGTAGCTGGAGATGCAAAATTTTAGTGGAGAGAGGTGAAATGGAGGTCACGGCCATTAGCAGGAAAGTCAATGCAATGTTCTACGAATTTTTGTCTGTGGGATGTAGCCAGACACAATCTATTGTAATTACAGGCCGTCTGCCTAAAATTCTCTTGTAGTTTAAATTGGATAGCAATAATCTTAGTTTCCTGTCCTGAGTGGTTGCACAGAGTTGCTGTATTTCACCCCAGAGGTCTCTGCATTTTACTGGTGAGCAAAGCACTAATTGGCTATAAATCACTTCATATGAAAGGTGCTCTAGAAGTGTGTTTCCACTCTTCTTGTTCAGTGCTGGCAGCAAGTCTGTGCCTTGCACTTTACAGAGAGATCAGAAATGAAAGTTGTGTCCCAAGAAGCTGCAGGTGAAGTAGATAATGCATAGATGTAGAGCAGAGATGAGATGTGACCAAGTGCCAGTGATTGAGCAGTGAAAATCATCACATATCTTGTTAGTTCCACTTTAGTTCCACTTCTAATAAGAGGAATGCTTTTATAGGGGTTTGTGTGCTGATGGAAGGAAAAGCATGAAGGAAGGCGTGGTGCAGAGCAGCACAGTATGAGTGGCTTAATGAAAGAACTTCAGGCAAGAGGAGGCATTAGACAAGTAGAGGTGAAGGAGGAGAAATGGATGATACCTAGGCTTTAGTGGGACAGTAGGATAAAATAGCAAAGTGGATGGAGCTGAGAGGAGCAAAAAGGATAGACTTGTGCATGCCTTGAAACATGGCCAGGAAAGGGTGTGAAGGAAGCAGGCACTGTTGGTGCAATTGATGAATTTTGCTGTAGTATTACCCAGCTGGATGAAAAAGGTAGTCCAAATAAAGCCAGGCAGAGAAAATACAGCTTGCAGTGTTTCGCAGCTGAGGCAAAGTAGCATGGACTGATGGGGAGGATCTGCTAGATCTTATGGTAAAGGCCTTATCACAAGCTGTTTACATGCTAGTGTAGTTGTCAGATACGGTGAGTTTCATTTGTTCAGCTAACTGCTTACAGAGTCTGAACACAGGTTTTTTGCTGTGGGTATGCTTAGTTCATTCATTAGTCATTTCTCATTTTGATTACTCTAATGGCTTCTGGCTAGATGTTGTCCTTCTTCTGCTCTTCACTTACAATCTATTCAAAAATCTGCCACATACATAATATCTTGTCATCTTCTCTGTTCACTTCGTTTTGCTGCCAGATCCCCTTAAAACTAACTTTAAATGTCACACTCAAGATGAAAGCAAAATCACACTTTGAATTCCTAGGTAAAAGAAATGGTTGTTTGTCCTATCATATAGTTATTTCAAGAAAAGTATTTTAAAAGCCCATTGCTCTTGAGGTGTGACAGTTACCTTGGAGTTCTGCAGGACGTACATGGCAGTGAATGACCACAGTAATTCACAAGACTTCTGCTTGTACTGTGTGGGGTCCTGCATTGCCAGCTGGCTACCACAAAAAGGAGATTCAAGATTTCCTTCCAGAAGAAGGGAAGTGGTGCTCATGCACGCACTGCATCCACTCCTGCCTGAGGAATAGGGCAAATTCTGAGTAGTGTGTTGGTAGGAGGAAGAGAATAACTTTAGTTTATAGCAAGTGTGCAAAGTTGCTGTGGAAGAAAGCAATAAAATGGCAGCTTTAGGGTTGCTTGTGGTCTGAAGAGCAGCTTGTTGCCTCCTATCCTTTTATTTCTGAAAAGCATCTGGGAGGACAGGGCTCAGAAGGTGAAGCACAGAGGCTGCACTGTGTTAGTGGCTGGGGAGAGAAGCTGACTGCCTCAGGTTCAGAAGTGAACGTGGGGATATGGTCATTGTGGACCATCAGTGGTGGGTTATTATGAGAGTGAAGAAAAATGGCTATTAGTAAAAAGGGAAGGATTTTCAACTTAAAAGGGCGACGTGGGCTGGATTAACTGGTGATGGCAATCACCTTGGAAAGAAATCCATCACTAGATTCCATCTGTGCCGTTTGCATCTGCAACTGTCTTTAAATAGAAGTTACTTCTGTCCTGAAGGATGGTAAAGAAGGGAGCTTCTCTCTTAATAGGAAGGAGACAAGATCTTACTTGATTAGGGATTTGCAACTGGAGCGTGATTGCAAATCACTGGAGATAATGAGAGTAAAAATTTACATGGTAATACCAAAATTAGTAACATTAGGAAATACAGTAAGTGAGAGAGAAAAATTCTGTGAGATTTTTGAAGCAGGACCCCTGAGAATGCTTCCCATGGCTTCCTGTGTGGCAATGGAGGAACTTGTACAAGCAGTGAGAACTCACAGCTCCACACTGTCACTGAAAACAGGTCTCAGCAAGTCACCCCTGAGGCTGTGGCTCTGCAACCTGCCAGGCTCCAGCAACCAACACAACACTGGGCTTTTTATCTTCTTTTAAAAAACAGTTACTTCTCAGAACAGTTTTGAAGCTTTGAAAAGTGATCCTGCAGTGATTGTGGAAATACAGTTTTTCCTTAATGTCTTAGTATTTAGTCTCAATTACAAAATAGCTTGTTAGTATGTTGTCTCAGTATATTTGAGACCTCATCTATATGTCAGAATGGTTACAGCTGGGAAATAATGTTACAATTCTACTACTGGCTGGTAGTAGAAGGACCAGGAAATATGGTTAAAATACTATGAGACCTGAGAATACTTTTCAAAACATTTTAAACTCTTAGCTCCTATCTGTGGTGGAGACAAATATGAGCTGGGTTGATCTGTGCCATAGCAATTTTCTGCCTGATGTCTGTGCTCCATGTCACAGGCCTGTGCACCTAAAGAGAGCAGCCTTTGCTGAAGGCTGTGTGGAGCCAGAAGCCTGATTAAAAACTTATCAGAAGGGCTGAGCTAGGGCATAGCTGCACCAGGAATGGGGATATGTGTGTGTGTTACGTTGGTTGTTATTAAACTGGGCCACAGGGAATGACCAGAAAGGAAGGTGAAAATGTACTTTGTCTCTTGGATTCATGCAGGACATAGTGGGCATGGGAGATGTAAGCATACAAGGTTGGCAAGACAGAGTGAGCTATCCATGTTAACTTTTGTGTATGCAAACAAGTAACAAACTTGGAGAAAGGCTAATTAGATATGAAAATTCTTGTCAATTTGAAGTTTTCAGAGGGTAATTAAGAATATGATTCCTTTTTCTTTTGTAATCCAGAGACTGTTGAGAAACTGAACGTGTTGCTATTAACCAGAAAGGTCCTTTGCTCCAAGTCTCATTTCAACTGGCATTGTTACATTAATATCTCCATTTCTCCTGCTAAATTACTTTTTGATCTGCAGTTCTCCTTGCCTCTACTTCAGCCTTCCTTTTTTTTGCTTATTTTCTTTCTGTCAAAAGTCCTTAGCAAATCCTTGGTTTCAGCAACACACAATACTCCTAAACCTTGTTTCAGCCAGGAAATACAGCACTTGCTGTTGTCTGCCCATGATGAAATTTGCTTTCACAGGATGAGAAGTCCCTTAAGTTTATTGTAGTCCTGAAATGTCCTAATACCACTGCCACACACAGTTTGCAGTGTTGCAAACTCTGTTAGTTCAGAGGTTTATCATAAAGGGGATATGTGGTATTTGTTTTTACCAATAGGCAAAGTTACAATTTTCTGTTGTTTTTGCTTTTTCAAATACCAGATTATTCTTGTTTCAATTAATTGACCCCGTTATGCCTTAGTTCTCTTTTCAGGAGATGTATGTAGCTGGTTTACTCATCTTACTTTAAAATTTAGATCATATTATGCTTTGTTTTAAAAAATGAATCATATAATCTTGTTTCTGTTTATTACTGTTTCTTATGCTATAGGACATGCCTGCTTCTTTCTAACTTACCAAAAAGAAAATTCATCTCTATCACTCTTACTGTGTTATCTCCATGACCTACTTATTTGTCTATCAGTAGAAGTTTTAGAATAATACAAACACATCTGGGATACTCTCCCAGATAATGAATGCGATTTGCTCAGCTCATACCTTCCACAAAAATGGGTCTGAATTAGAGAGGTTTGCACTGTAACTGCTGGACAGAATTTTGTGCTTCCTCTCATCAGTGGGTGACATAATTCTAAAGGTAATTCTGTCTTGTGTCACACCAGAAGGCTGCTGGTCTCCAGCTGCTCAGAGTTTGTACCTGGGGGAAAGGTTAGCTTGATACTGACACTGATTTCAGATTTGTCTTAAGGTGTGTCTTGGACTTCTCCACAGCCTAAGTTCAGGGGCAGAGAGGTACTGAAGGACATGGTGAACAGCCAGGCAAGGCTGTCTGCAATGGCTTCTCTGTGAGCACTGTGGAAAGAGGTGCCACACAGCTCCTGAGGGCCGGCCCAGTGTTGAACATGGTGTATCCCTTACGGATCTGGCAGTGAACTACTCCTGTGCAGTCTCTGTGTGATGAAGCAGTACTGTGTCAACCTATAAATTAAGGAGCACTGAGCAACCAAGAATGCAGAATGCTGGTGTAACTATCCCTAAGTTCAGAGCAGGTGCAACAAACTCAGATCCTAACAAGAGAGGGCAGACGTTACTTTCTCCATGCTGTGCAAGAGTCACCTCTGGATGACACCTGTGCTAACTTACTATCACCTGACTGCATTCTTGGACAGGCACAGGGAAAACAAACATGCTTATCAGCTGACATTAACTAGACTTAGACTTACATCATCCACATGCTGAAAAAACAGCAGACACAAGCTACCTTGGTGTGTCCTGGCCTTGTGGGCCTTAAACAGAAATGCAGTCAAAAAAAGCCTTGCAAGTACAGAGGCAACGGGCCACTGACCAGATGATCCTCTTTCTTCTCTGAGAAGGGCAGGGTAGAAGCGCTTATGTGCTGCTTCCCTGTTCTCCCTCAATAATTAAGCAGCTGGTTTTATCCTTTGCTTGATTTTACTGTAAAAGTGCATTCCCAGCTGACTTCTGCTGCCTGCAGTAACAAGCAGCAATAGAATAAGCACTGCGTTACTAACATAAGCATGTTTTATTTTTCTTTACAGGTAACTGTGCTGGTCCTTTTTGCCCTTGCATTCTTAACATGTGTTGTATTTCTGGTAGTCTACAAGGTTTACAAGTATGATCATACCTGTCCAGAAGGATTTGTTTTCAAGGTAAATTGCATACCCATTCTAGAAAAACAGTAGAGTATGTAATATTCTGTGTTGTTTTAGGCATAACCTTGATTAAGTCATGCTGTGTTGCACAGATTGGGTGTTTCTTTTCATAGGTTAGTGTGCTTCCTGCTATACTCTTTCTTGGTAATTTATAATTGAGGTTGTACCATTGCACAATATTAATAGTGCTATTTGCTAATGCTTTAAACATGGAAAATACAGCAAAAGTCCAAACACTGGTGTCTTTCAGACTTACTTCACCTGCAGTTGTCTGGACAAAGCCCTCATTTATGGGTCATATGGTTTAATGTTGCACATTCCTCCAAATTACTGTGTCTTAGAAAATAAGAAACTGATAAAAGGTGGAGAAAAAAAAATCTGGAATATGTGTCAAAGAAACAGTAGAGTGACGTTCTCATTAAGAGTAGTAGAGTTACTTCAGGGTTATTTTTGTAGGAAGAACTTCTTGTTCTAGAACAGTGATCTCCAAGCTCTACTGCCAAAAGTGATGCCAAAAAAGGGAAAACACATTTATTGGAAAAAATACTGGTTTTAACCAAAAGGGAGGCTGGGCTCACTTTGTTTGTGTGAGATGGTAGTGCTGGCTCCTTCGCTATGGCCTGGGCTGAAAGTCAGAAAAGTAACATTGATTTCCCAGTTGTAAATTTAGCAGAGTTGAACTTGGCTGTAATTAGGTAAGAAAAGTAGCAGTGATAATGGCATTCTTCTCTTTAATTTTTTAATAATATTTAGTCACGTAATGAATCAAATGGGTACCCAGTATGAACTTCAAAAGGACTTAAGAAGGGATGGCTGCCTCAGGACTCCTCAACAATGCTGTTCAGGATTTTATCTGTCACTTCAGGCACATAAATATCTTACAAGAATCTAGTCCAAAATTATAATCAGTGAAGCCCTTCTGGATTAATTTAGGTTCAAGCATTCAGTTGGTTACTCCTTTCCGTTTGTTCAAGGGCAAAAGATGCTGTGGTTAGAATACTTGGCTGTAACTTAGAAGATCCAGTTTTGGTTCTGCTGTTGGCTTTTTGTGTTGTCTCAGGCACTGAAACCCCTCTGTGTTCATGTCTCAGGGGACAACAGGCATTTTTTTTCCCCCTAAGCTTTCTCTTGGCATTGAGCAGTTTGGAATATGGACTGTATGTTCCTTTCAAGCCTGTCTTGATGTGATCCTGACTTGACAGGAATGGCCAGTTACGTGTTCCTGTGCAAGTCTAGCAAGTCTCCTGCTTCTGCCTCCTTTCACACCATGATGTTCTCTCCTCTGAGTTGAAGCTTTCTGGCTTCTTTTGGCTTTTCTTGCCAGTGTCACAAGTATTTAAGGAAAGAACACTATAATTCAGTTGCCCTGTGAACAGGGTCTGGTTGTTTCTCTCTTTCAGGTTGTGTGTTCGGGACAGAAGTTAGGCAGAATGTCGCATAGCTCATGCTCTGTTTTTAAGGTGCAGCACGTACACAGGGCTGCATCATGGTTACTCTCCTGGTGGTTTTCTTGGAGATGATGTTTTGTTTCCAGCTGCTTCATGGCATAATGCCAGGAAACACAGCATCTTTGATCATGTAACTCTTTTTTAAAAGAGTTCTACAGGATAAGGATGTTGGCAAATGACACAAGGCCTGAAAACTACCACTGTTAAGATGACTTTGCATCTCTTTTGGGGAGAGTCCATGATAGGTGATGGCACAGCTTTCCACAGATGTCCTAGGAAACTTGAAGTCTGTCACCTTGTGACCAGTATCTCTGTGGACTGGCTTCATGCTTCAGGTGGACTGAACAACATTCCCTGGCCTGGATGTTCCCAGGTTTCAGATGCTGAGGTGATTTCCTGCTTAAGGCCAAAGGTGTCCCTGCCTCAGGAAGCCTGGTACTGCAGGAATCTCTGCATAAAGGCTGAGCTAACCACAGCTCTGAGTCAGACTCGCTCTTCTCTGCTTTGATGCTCTCATACATGGAGCAGTTCCAAAGGTTTCTGCTGTACTACGCCTCCAGGGCATGAAGGTGTGCTTAAAAAGGTGCTCATTTTCCTTTGTACAGCAGTCTTATTTCTGTGCAGATTGGCTCTCTGGAGCACTCATCAGAACCTATTGGTGAGACTCACTGCAAAAACCTGAGTGCACTTACATCCTGAGCAATTTCCCCAGGGCTTCAGTATGTTCTGTACCCTATCTGTTACCCTTTAGCTTTTGTTGCCAAAGCAGCTGTGTTCTGTCAGACTTGTGGACAGTACAGCAAAGTCATTTCAGAGCACTGAAGACTGCACCATCAATTAAATGTTAAATTGGGAATTACTGACCCAGCAAAGTCAACGTGACAGAAGATACTATTTATAAGTGAATACCACTGGGGTCTTCATGTCAAAGAACAAAAGGAATCATCTTAATTCAGCCATATATACGGCAACCACGGTTTTCTCTGGTATCCAAGGCCATAACCTGTAACTAATTTCCAAAATAGAAGGATTGTGAAAAAAAGAAAATACTGGCAGGTCACTCCAGAGCATCCCAGTTTCTCCTCATGGCCTTCCTTACTTCTCTCACATGGGAGCCACGGAAACAAATAAAAAGGATGGAAATAAATGTTCTATATAGCTGAAAGTCTCAGGCAAGTGGCAGGGTAAGACTCAGCAGCAGTTCCCATCACTCAGTCACTGAGTGCTGCATGGCTTGCCTTGACTGGGAACTAAGCCAAGGGGCTGTCCTTGGGCAGCACACAAGGGGCAAGGAGTAAAAGGAGAGGTTTTCCCATCTCTTCTAGAAGCATGAAATCCTGGGAGCAAAAACACAGTCAAGAGGGAAACTGATGTGTTTCTTTAGGCTCTTCTGTCAGATATTTTGCATGTTTGTGACTACAAGCACCCTCGACCCCCCAAAACCCCCCTCCCCCAATGTTACTGAGTCATTTTTGCCTGCTACAAAGCAAATTGCTTCTGAAGGCAACACAAGATTCTATGGCTTTTTTTCAGACTGTCAGTAATCTTGGCTTGTCTTCAGCTCTAATAATTATATTTGCTTGAATTTCCTTGGCAGATTTCATTAGTTCAATGGATTGTGTTCCTTTCCCCATCTTAAATATTTAGAATTGTGATTACATCCTGTGACTGGGTGAAATAATCACTACAAATATGTCTGTCTATGTACTTCTTAGTCATTTTATCACATCAGCAGTAGTGTCAGTTATCCCAGATAAAACATGGATAATACTTCCAGAAAAAGTATACGAATATGCATATGAAATAGCTCCATTCCATGTTCCTGGATTATGTTTTTATAAATCTAGGTCCCAGTCTTGCAGCTGGCAAATAAATTGATTATGAGCATGGGAAAGCCTCTGTTGTTACAGTGCTGAACGGACACCGGTGCTGTTTAGCCAGGGTTAAATCCTGTCTGCTTTGTGCTGCTACTTCAACAAAACTGTGAGGGAGACTTGCCCCAGCTGCTGCCTTGACAAAAGATCACCAATAAAGGGAACCAGGGTGGCTTTGGTAACTCTGGGCACTTGTGTAAGTCTGACACACTTTGAGGTTTCTGTCACACCTGTGGGTTTGAGCCAGCGAGGTGCTGACTCTGTGGGAGGGCTGTTGGTTTTGTGACAGCGAGGCATCTTTGTGCTATCACATGTGCCACATGATTGACTTCATCGGGGCAGGCAGGTTCTAAGACTAGCTGTGGGCCTCTTGTTTTTGCAAGTATTCCTTTCTTCATTCATATCTTTTCATGATTTTTTTCATGCTAGCCTTTTTAGGAAGCAGAATTTGTATTAAGCCAAGACTGTCTGCTGGGTCTTCACCCATCTTTTGCTTTATGACTTAAACCCATTTGAAACTGTTGTTACTGGTGCTTATTTATGCCTTTTTTTTTTTCACACAGACAAAAGTCAACTCAGAATTAAATGTGGGCACTTTTAAGGCAGCATCTGGTCCTAAAACCCACAGAATTTCTGCATGTGTTTTTCTGCTGAGAAATTCCCAATATAAAATTTTGTTTGCTGAGTAGGAGAACACCAGCAGTTCAAAGCTGCTGTGCTGTAGTATTATAAATTTTAGTCCTCTGGTGCTGGAAGCAGGAAGACTGAATATCCTATTTCTTTTTAAAATAGCCAGAGTAGAAATGACTGAACATATTTTTCCTCAAGCTCCAGCTACTTCTAGCTCACAAAGAGTCAATTCAATTGCTCAGGTGACTGCCCTAACACATTGAAGTATAAGGCAAGACTGCCTGGACTGGCCAGTGTGGCAGGAGGACCTGCATAGAGACCCCAAAACCTTCTGGGGCAAAACCGGGGGGCGGGTCACAGTACATGTCCTTATCATTTTTTCCTTTGGTGCAATGAGCTGCTCCATAGGCTCTTCCTGCACCATCACTGGAAGAGTTGCTGGATGATACTTGAGACAAACACACTGCACACACACATTTAGTTTGGCTTTTAAGATGACAGCAAAATTTGGATCCTACTTTGTATTTTACTCTCTAAATTATCTATTTCACTTTCCAAAGCTCTAAGCATCTAGCAGGTTCTATTTAGTGTTCTTAAACTCCTGGGAAATGACATAATGTAGTCTCACAGCTCTAGAGAGCTTTTTAAAAGCCTGCTGTTGGCTATATCTTTCTGACAATCAGGAGTGAAGTATTTTTCATGTGTGTACACACTTGCACATACACTTGGCTACCCACAGTGTTTTGCCTCTGTGTGTTAGCTACTGGGCTGTAAAACTGTTCATACCTTGGCACAAATATATCTGTATTAATTTCTGCCCCTCAGACTGCAAACACCAGGGTAAATTGCCTGAAGTTAATCTAACAGTAGGATACAGACAGCTGTTGTTGTAAACCAAACAGTTGGAATTTGGCGGGCAGGAATAAACAGCAAAATGTGGCTGGAACTGAAGACTGAATACTTTTAAAAAAAATTTTAGGCAAGCACATATCTTGTATGTTAATAATTCTGGCATATAAACTCAGATTGTTCTTCCTGGCAAATGCATGAGTAGTTTGAGGATTGCAGGGAAGAACATTTTGAACACAGCAGGACAACACACGGTAGTTAATTGCTGTATGTTGCATCTTGACTCATACAAAGTGACTGTTGGCTTAGGCTAAAAGGAAAAGGAGAAAAAAACCCTAACCTGCTTCATGTGTTTGGGGGGGCTGTATCTGAAATCTAAGCAATGGATTTTCTTTTCAGAATAATCAGTGCATTCCAGCTGGGTTGGAAAACTACTACTCTGAACAAGACTCCAGCGCTCGAGGGAAATTTTACACAGTCATAAATCACTACAACCTGGCCAAACAAACCATCACACGCTCCGTGTCCCCGTGGATGACAGTACTGTCAGAAGAGAAATTGTCTGAACAGGAGACTGAAGCTGCTGAGAAATCAGCTTAGTATGATAAGCTAATTATTAAAACTATGTCATTTGAAGGTAACTAAGGGACTTCAAGGAACTTTTCATTAATATAATTATGGATAATTTAGAGGTTACTCATGTTTATGGTGCAATTGCTTCTGTTTGCTGATACTGCTTTGCAAAAAAAAAAAAAAAAAACGAAAACAAATCTTGCTGCAGAACATTCATGGGCATAACCCCAGGTGCATATCAGCATTGCTGTAGAGCTTTGACACCATTTTCAATGTTAAAAAAAACCCCCCAATGTTAGATATGTTCTTGCAGTTTATTGGATACTGATGGATTTTGTCACTGGATTTTCAGGGCTTGGACCTTAGATAAATCATGTGTTCTGTTGTCTGAACAGATACTTAATTTATTAAGTTTTTGAATTCTTTGTCATTTTGCAAACCGAAACACCCCAGCCATAACTAGAGTGATCTCTTGTTTAGCTGAAAGCTGTAAGTAATCTTTAGTTTGGGCTCAAGCAAGAATGACAGTCAGCACTGACATCAGGGCATAATGTAATACTTGTATGGAGAAAGAAACTGTCAGGTTGCATTTTTCCTTACATTTCCTTTACTGTTTTTTGTAAGTGATAATGAAGTTCTCTGCAACAAGGCATGCTCAGTGTTTTCTTATTGCTGTCAGCAGATTTAACTGCATTTCCACTGTGGCTTTAGCATCTTGGTAAGGATGTGCACTGAAACACAAACTAGATAGACATTATGGAAAAACACAGGCAGTTTTAGTGGTGGGTGTTAAGGATAGTGTAAAAAATATACAGTTCAGGATGTTCTATTGAGAAATGACATCTTTTGCTCATTCTTAAGAGGCAGAAAGCCTATTCACATGTAGTCCACTGTGTCATTTGTTGGATACAGCTGAAGGAGTAAAATGTCTAAATTTTCTCTTGTATTACATTCACATTTTCCCTTTTTATTACTTAGAAAGAGCTTTCTGTTTATGTATGGTTTGCAGTTCGATACTTTTTAAAACACAGAGCATCACAAGTGAAACAGTAGCATATTAGATACCACAGCTGGCTGTTGAAGCTCCATGTGAAACAGAGTGAAGAGTAGAACTGTTTGTGTATGGCTTGGGAGGGGAAAAGACGTAGAAGAACATAGTATTGTGGATGCACGTTAAAGTTCCATTGTAATTACAAACTTACCTATTCTTTGTGTGAAATCATGTTTTCATTTTTATTACAAATCTTAAATATACATTATAAAAAGACATTTTATTAATTTAACATACAAAATAAGAGGATGAAGCATCTGGGCAAGCCAGTTGCCTTTTTATTCATGTAACTTGAATGGGACAAGGGAGAGAGTGGACATGTCAAAAGTTCCTTTTTTTTTTTTGGTAGAGTCTGTACAAAAATTAAGGGAGAACAGCAGTATAGGCTGTTTCTCAAGTTCTGTAGTAGAACAAACATGGTCAGCTCTACTGCTGTTTTTCTCCAACAGAAGCCTGTTATCCCAATACAGTAAAAATAACCATTATGACTCAATGTTCTAGATTTGCTAGGAAATGTACATTACACAGTGCAGCTGTAAAAGGCTTTTTATTAAGTCATCATGGTATGTGGAATGCCTGAGAAGCAATAAACTATGTGCCAAGTTTTTCTTTGCATTTAAAAATATCAAGCTTATGTTAAGGTCTTTAAAACATAGCATGTTTTCATTTTCTAACAGGCAACTGCTTTATTGAATATAATTAATTCACATGTAACTTTTGACATTTTCACTCTGTGCAGAGTAAGGAATAAGAATGATGCTGCTTGTTGCATAAAATGTATAGAAATATACATTTCAGAAGAGAGATAGGAAAACACACATTTCATATCAACGTATTTGTAGAGGACATTCAGATTTTGCAGGATGGAAAGATCTGTTTCCCAAGACTGTCCTAAATAGAAATGATTCACATCTCCTCCCCTTAAATTTAGGACAATAAAAACTTTAATACACAAGCAAGTACTGATGAGAAACAAGTTATTCTTCTCCTCGTAACAATAAACAATAAAAATTAGTAAGCCTTACGATCTAGCAGAAACAGATTGTCTGTGCTTCTTGAAGTCAAAACCATTTTTCCTCTGATTTAATAGGAGGGAGTTTTATTGAGTCTTATCTACACTTGGTTTTGAAAATTTTTTTAGTTAAATTGCTCCCAGTTTTAGTACTTTGAAGAGTTTGACTTTAATATTGTCTATCCTTTGGCTTTGTTCCAGCATCCCAGAACATCTGTTTCATTGCACAATCTCTTTATGTTGTATTCTCTCTTTTCACTTACAAGTAAAGCTCTTTAGTTGACTCCTTATCATTATTACTACCATTAGATCAAGCTGATTTCTGAGTCAAGTACTTTCAAAGGATTAGAAGTAGAGGTCATTTATGTGCAAAGTGATCACTGTGTACTGAAGTGGTGTGATGAAATAAACGCCTGAGACAGTGTAGATGCTTTTGCACAGTAACAGTTTTCTCTTGATCTGGGATGGGAGCTGGACTTTCCACATCGCAGGTGGGTGGCTGTGACAAACCAGTAGTGTTGTTTTTTCTTCTGGTAGCTCTGCTCCAGCTTGTAGCTTTCTTCACAGCTCTTTCAAAGAGTTTCATGTTCTCCAGAGGATTAAGTGTGGTTTTATGTTTGATAAAGGGATTTTAAATGAATGTACTAATGGATATGTGCACACATGTATTTATTGCAAAATATTTCCATCACAGAGGTATGAAAAAATGCATAAAATACATAGGTATGCTATATACCCCCCTCCATTGAAAAAAGGATCACATTTACAATCAGTGCATGGAGACAATAGTATGTTTAGTTAATTATCATACCAGTCCAGGAAAAGCAAGGAGAATGAACACATCACAAGGAAGAACAGGATCCATACTCTAAATCCAGCATTGTTTTTGATGGCCTGTGAGGAAAAGGTTATCCCTGTTACCATCACCAGTAAACACACAGTTTCAACAAGGGCAACCCAGAATGCCTGTTAGTGGCATCACCCTTCCCTCCCACAAGAGAAACAACAAAATTTCCCCTTAATTTCAGGTGACTACAGGTCAGGTTGGCTGTACCGCTTTAGATTTATCACACTGAAGTCACACTCAAAATCTTAAAATTGGACATTTGGAAAAAAATAAAAACCATTAAATTCCCAAGATCCCATGCAATCAAACATTAGGAATTATATCAGAAAGTACATGCTTCAAAGTTAGTTTTAAATTCCAAAAGTGAAATTCCATGATTAAAAGTAATCAGGCCTTCATCTTTCTAATAAAGATCTGACTTAAACAAATGAAAAAACAACAAAAGCAAACAAACAAATTCCTGACAACTCTGGAGATGACTCAGTCACTTCTTTCAGTCTGACAGCAAGTATTTTTCTTGGATTTTCCTTTCCAAACCTGAGACCAGCAAGGGACCTGTTTTTTGATCTCATTTTTCAGACTTACATACGGAAGTTTTTTTTCTTATGTGATACAAGTATTAATGTGAGTAACAAAGCTTTTTATTTTAGCACCATTTGCTACTGTTTCTCAGGATGGTTTAGGAAAGTTCATTCTACCTACAAATGTGAGAAGTGATGCAAAATACAGCTTCAGTTCTTGTCATGTTTGGTGCACTTTTCAGGAGAGCAAAGCAGTGGATAACTCATCCTTGAGATACCTTTTCTGTGTGCTTTCACAAGGGAGAAAGAAGTGAGCCATTTACTCAGTAGCCTAATTTAGAACTTAGTTTTTATTGAAATCTCAGTTCTCAAAAGAAAACATCCTTTCCTTCTAATTAGTAAAAAAGGGGAAGAGATTTGTTTACTAAGAGCATGCAAGAAGTGTTCAGAGTGGTAAAGAGTCTCTTCTGCTAACACTTGGCATCTAACTCCAGTTTCAACCATTTCAGCACTCTCTTTTATTGGTAGTCTGCAATTTCTGCCACCCCCCACCCTTCTTTTTTTTTAAAAAACTTCACAGGTGCTTAAATGCCAGCCAGGTGACCTTCACGTTTAAAAGACTGCTGAGGCCAGGTAGATTTGTGCAGCCCTGTGTAGCTCTTCAGATCATGGTTAGCAAGTGTGAACTATTGAGAAGCTCAGCTACCTTGTACAGTTTTCCCAAAGCCCTGTCCTGACACCCCAGTGCCCACTGTACTGGCCCCATGGGTGAGCTCACACATGCTGTTTAAAGCCACACCTGGAAAAAACTGAAAGTTAAGAGAAACAAGTGAGTTTAAAACACAACTTCAAGATATTACCTCTCTTATGTCTTCATTGCCTTCTTTTATATTCTCTGTTGCACCCACAACTAATTGATGGATATTGTCAATATCAGTTTCCTGTTTAAATAAGAAATAAAATTGAGAAATAGTAATGAATGTTAGGAAATAAACTCTTCCATAGACTTGGGGAACAAGCAGACTCAACAGTAAAATAAAATCTGGTATTACATCTTTGTATCATTGATACAAAGGCATAGAGTAATACAAAGGCATAGAGTAATACAATTAAGTTGTAATTTCTTTATCTGTGGTTTTACAAATCTGAATGGAGACCACCAAGATCAGTAGGAAGCCTCCCATTTATCTAGAGTTAAATCTAACCTGTCTGATTTTTCCCAGCTCTTTTGGAAGAGGTGCCACCATTTTCAGAAAGGATCCTGTTAACACATTTAACAGCACACCAGTTCTGAGGCAGAGGGAGGATTCTAACACATATGGCTCATTTTCTATTCCTGCTACATGCTAGTAAGTAACAACGTGAATACCTTGATTTTGAATTTGAAAAACAAAAATATTCTCCGTCACATTTGCATCAGATTCATTAATCTTATGTTCAAAAGTTGGCGACCAAGACCAAACTACCCCCATGAAAATCCTCAAGCTGTATTTGCTGCTGTAGTATTAAGTTATACTAACCTGTTGCAAGACTTTCTCAGTGAATATCTCTTGTAATCTGGAGATTTCCACCACTTTTCCTTCAATTTGTCTTGGCAAAGAACAGAAATACTCCATTAAAAACTACTGCAAACATGTCTTGCTGCTGCACATTCAGACTCTCAGCCAGTAAGTGGCTGCTCAGGAGGCCACTGTTTGTCAGTTGTCTGTGAGGCAGCAGTAGCCTGGGACTAGGGCTCAGACAGTTCCTGGTTGGAAGACAACCAGCCCACAGTGAAGCCCTGGGAAAGGCACCCCCAGAAGTGCTCAGTGAGCAGCTCTCACTGCCAGGGTTTCACCTGTCTCCCTTCTTTCATTTCATATAACAAAATCCACGGTGGGCCCTAAGCAGTTGATTTTGACACACCCTTTTTATATGCTACTCTGGCTTATGCAGTTCACCTTGCCTAGGATTGAAATACAGAAGTCAGTTTCTAGCTTGAGTAGTGTTCTTCGGGTGTTTACACAGCTGGGGAGAGTGAGTTGCACCATTGCCTGTCTCTGCATGGGGTCAGCAATGGCACCTCCCCTACTGCCATCTGGATATCCAGTGGACAACAGGATAAAATGGAAAATTTAGTATTTTAAAACTTGGAAGAGGGAGGATGTAAACCTTCCAGACTTAACCAGTGCTATTCCAGATAGTTTGTGTCCCTCAGAACCATTCTTTACAAGGTGGGACAGCACGCAGCTCCTTTCCTGGGCGCTGGTGTTTTGTCCCAGCTCCTCCCACACCACTGCAGTGGGTGTGGGCAGGTGTCCTGCAGCCAGTGCCCTGCACACAGGTGCTGACTGGGGCATGGGACCGGCATGGGCCACTGTCTGTCAAGTAACAGAAAATTGTACCTGACTTCATCGAAGAGATTGTTCATTTCACCAATAAGTCTCTGGTTCTCCTGTTCAAACTGGAAAAAGGGAAGAAGGAAATGACACATGAAATATTTAGGTTCAATTTCATAGAAGTAAATCGGAAATGACAGGTATGTGTTTGAAGAAGGGTAACAGTGAATCTCACAGAAAAAGGTTTAGTCTTCTGGTATGGGCAATTTCTGTCATAAAGAATGAAGAAAAATGTTTTATTTCTTTTAATATCCAGATTTCTTTTTGTACTAGAGGCTCACTGTCTACTGGTAAGAACAGCCTCCTCTCCTGGGTTAAAGGATTTCACTGAGTCTAAGAGGGGGGTTACGGGGCACTGTCACCTTCACTGTGGGGCAGAGGTCTCAGGAAAGGTGCCCAGCCCCGTGAATTGAAGGGGAACAGAGAGCAACACACTGCACAGTTTCCATGAGGTCCCATTGATTTCCACTCCAAAGATCCAATGGTTTTGTCAAATAAAGTAATACCAGTGTTGTAATACATTCAAGTGTCATTGTCACTGCTGTCTGTAGCAACACCACCCACAGAACAGAGCATTTTTGAAAATATAATTGCCTAAAATACCATGATATTTACTTCACAGCAGCAGATGGCTAAAGGTGCTTCATCACTGCACTGCTTTACATTCATGACCATTTTATGTCTGGTTCTGGTGGAGCCACCTCACAACAAAGCCAAGGAACAGAGCAATGAAATAGAGCCATGAGATCTAGCACTGGGATCACTGGTTGGTCCTTGAGTGACTATGTGGGGCCACCAAGCAGCAATTGTTTTTTCTGACTTCTGTAAGGATGTCTGTACAAATATTCAACATTAGAAATTCCCAAATTTGCTGCCTTAGTAAGACTGAGATGATAACTAATTGAGAAGACAAATTTTCAGTAAAGAAACAGTGAATGACTTTAATCCTTTACAAATAGCACAAATCCACTTGAGAAAGTATTCTTTAAAAAGTCCCTTTGATATTTAAAAGCTTCCACTGGCACAGATTGCCTTTTAAACTGCTAAATGATCTTTGCAACTTGAAATCATGGCTGATGGAGCACTTGCACAGACAGCAGCTAAGATATGCTAAAACAGTCAATTGAACAAAGGGTTTGGGCACTGAAGACATCATATACCAGTGTGCCACAAAGGGATTTCCATGATGGGAACATAAAACCAAGCTCTAGTGATCAGTACAGCTCAGCGATTTCTGGCTTATTGAAGTAGCCTCTTTTATGACAGTGAAATATTCTGTTATCAAAGCATGGCATAAAGTGACAAACTGCTTAATATATAAAATCCAATGCATAAAAGAAATAATCACCACTCCTTTTTGTTATCCCATGAGAGAAGTCATTAGATGTGCTGTTCCTGAATTTAAGACAAGACCAGCCAACCAAAAAAAGATAAAGTCAGAGAAAAGTAGGTATTTTCATGACTCCAAACGGCAGAGTCAGATTTTTCCCACTCAATGCAACCACAAGACATCTGCTCATCATCAGTAACTGTAAAAACTGTTAATATACCTGTATTCAGAGTTATAAACTGAAATCTATTGTGCATATCATGCAATAGCCTGCAAACATTTGAACAACATCAAGCTCTCTCCTGAAGGTAAAATACTGATAGGAATTGCTGCTGTAGCAATGATAGGGCTTTAATTCATTATTTTATCTACATGAAGGATCATAAAACCATGATTGAGATTTGTTAAGTATGATTTGACACAAACCATCCCAATTTAAAACCAACACAACAGTTTACAGACTGCAGTCTACCCTTTTCATAGAATTGCATAGGATGGAAAAGATATTACACATCAAGATAACCATTAACCCAAGGCCAGCACTAAACCATGTCCCTAAGTGCCATGTCTACATGTCTTTTAAATACCACCAGGGATGGTGACTCCACCACTGCCATGAGCAGTATGTTCCAAAGCTTGACAACCCTTTTGGAGAGGAGATTTTTCCTATGATCCTAGGCCTACAAAACACAACCTGCATTTAGCTTTCAGTCAGAAGGCCCTGTCAGAGCCATCATCTCCAACTCTTGTTTCCCCATTTCTCTGGAAGCTGACAGCAAGGGGCCTAACAGTATTGTGCCTAAAGGGAGGAGAATGAAAATATGTAAAGAATTCACTTTTAAAAGCAAACAGAAAGCAGGAGTAAGCCTCTAGATTTTAGACTGGCATTGAAGAACAATATGAGAGCATACAGAGCAGCCTCTGAAGAACATTTTCTCTTTAGCAAACCATACCATAATTATGTGCAACTTACTCATCTGTGACTGGAAGAATGATGTGTGCTGTGTCTGGGAACACCTCGAATCACTGCCAAGGAAGCTTCACAAACTCATACTGCTGCAGCCCTTTGCCTCAGTAAAGCTCACTGTTCTGAAATCTGCACAGCTACTGATTGAAATCAGTTTTTCTTTCTCTATATAAACCCAAGGCAGTGTGTGCTAATGTAGAAAGATTTTCTAAGACTTTTGAGCTGTGGTCAAAATGATGAATTTTAGGAATTTCAAAAAATCTGACAAGCTGTCAGCAATCATACCTATATCAAAAATGTTCTATTTTATCTGTTCAACTGTAAGCAGAATTGGATCAAACAATCTCTAAACATGCTGATAGCAGGTAAATGCAAAAGTGTTAAAATTCATTAAATTCTGTTGTGATAGCTTGTAGCTATTCCTTCTAGGAAACCAATCTGATCTTGATAATAAAAAAAATATGAAGTATAACTTCACAGTAATAGTTAAATAATACTACTATTTGTGTTCTAGAAACTGCCCAAGAAAAAAGGGCAAACAATTTATTTTCAGAAGTTTCATAATGACTCTTTGGATGTTGCCTTGACTTCTATTGTTTCCTGACTAAACAAAGCAATCAGTAATTGTAGTGTTAAAAAACAATTTTAATTTCAATTGTTGAAAAATAGTTTTTATTAATTTCATGTCTCCATGTAAACATTTTGTAACATGTTTAAATATTAGCTGCTATGAGAAGAACCAGGAAGTCACAAGCAAAAGGGGTATCTTCTTATGGCATTATTCTGCATAAAATGTTTAAAATTAATTTAGGTGAATCTCTATTTTTTTTTACCACACATGACTACAGCAGAAAATACAATAAAATGGCCAATTAGGCACAAGGTAAACATACCATTTGTATTTCTTCAGGCGACAGCTCGTCTTCACCTTTGCCGTCCCCCCACAATCCAAGGTTACCTTGGGCATCAGGCAGATTCCTGTCTGTAAAAGAGCCACCAAACACTTGAGACACGGAATAGTACAGAGCACTGAATAGTAAAGTCAAAATAATTTTTCATCCATGTTAGACTGCTGGTGAAATTGTTCTATCTCCTTTGTCAATTACTGAGATTCACCCTGTACTTACAGCACAAAATTACACCAGTAACTTTTAAGTCCAAACTGGGCCAAAAGTCTACGTGTAGGTTTAATTTTGTGAACTAAAGGGAGTTGCATTAACATACTGACAGACAAGGATGTAAAACAACTCATAATGCACTAACAAATTGTTTGGGCACAAAATGCTGTAGCAGTTGTCTTTTAACAGATGAAAACACACAATTTTCAAAATGACAGTCTATATGCAAAGTATTATCTTCCACTGAGACTTGACAGAACACCAGCTCCTCCTTTCAAAAACTAAAATCTCAAAGATGTTTTGAGCAAAGCTCACAGACAAATTTGCTTTTGTCATGCTGTTCAAACTTCCTATTACAGTGCAAATCCCACACCACACTGTGGAAGGGGTCTTCCTGCATATAACAGGAATCAGCTCCAACCCCACAAATTAATCATAACACATCAAAGCTGCTTCATTCATTTCAGTAGTATTTTCCCTTTGATTAAAGCTACTCATCTGCATAAATCTTTGTATGAGTTGGGCATAAAAGATCTTGAAGGGCTATTTCTGGGATATTCCTTTCTGGAAGATTTAATTTTAGGCTTAATTATATACTTCTGATTATAGAGGAAGAAGTTAGAATGGGGAAGAAAATAATCTGTTCTACAGGAATCTACTGTTTCTGAAGCTGTTCTAGCATGAGTGTTTAAAAACCTTCTAAGACTGCAGCCTTGAGAGAGCCTCTTCTCCCCACTGGCTGTAACATTCTTACAAAACCCAAGAGAGATTTGTACCACCCCACAATGGATCAACACTCAACCTCTTTGATGTATCAGATGCAGGCTGCAAATTAAAACACAGAAAGATTTAGTTTTTACTTTTTCATACATTTCAGGCTTCCTATTTATCCCAGTCAAATTTTTTAGCCATTTATGTGTATTTTAATTTCTTTTGTTATAACTTCCTAGACATATTTTTTTTTCAACTGCTTAAGCAGCAGTGATGCATCATCATTCAGAGACTGACTTATCTTGGGAAGCCTCTGAAAGGAGTAGTCCTATTTATAAACACATTTATGAAAAGAGATATAAGGAGAAGTTTTCCCTTTTATCCTTCATGATAGTATTTGTGCAAACTCTTGAAAACATTAATATTGTGAAAGGTCTCCTTTATAAATGTTTTTTTTTGGCTTCCCAACAACCAAACCAGAATGCGTAAACAGTGACAATGTTACAAATGAGGGATGTGGATAAGGAATATAATAAGTTTTAAAAAAACCCCCAAACCTCAAGATAGATCAGTTCTTTCTTATGAGTAATAAAATATAAACCCAAGAATATCTTTAAAGATTGTTTAGAAGGCATACAACTATTTTTTTCATCGGGTATTATCAATATTTCAAGTCTATTCTACAGAAACACAAAATTTACTTTTTAAACAATGTATTTACATTATATCAAAATTATAATAAATAGTTTATTGTATTCAAACAAAATAAGATAATTCATTTATGGAGAAAAAAAAAAAAGAAAAAATATCCTATTTTATCCCAGAGGAACCAATTAGTTTCAGGCCCTGCCAGCACTGTTAAAAAAACAGCATCTGCATCCAGTGTGATTGCTAATAAGCAAATATACTTAGGACAAGAGGTAAGCAAGAAATACGTATCTCCCCAGGGTTCCTCCTGTCACTGTGGTACGTTCTGGGCTTTCTGCAGCTTTCACGGAGCTGACATTAATGCTTTTCTGCAATTCAGCCAGCAAAAGCCAAACTACATTTCTATCTCAGAAAGAGAAGTAGTTAACTCGTGACAGAGATACAAAATAATGATCAAATCCTCTGAACCTTTTTCCATGCTGAAAGGAGACAGCTGCTAAGCTTGTGGACCAGTTCAAAAGCTACTCATTATTTACATTTATTTCCATAAACTAAATGTCAAATTTGTAATATGCAAATAAATACTGCCAGTATATAAAAGCACTCTCCAGAGAGGCTATTTTCCTACCATGAGATATGTCCACTATAATTCTAAGGTAAACAGGTGCTTTGCCTCAAAACAAAAGTAATATCCTTTTGCTTTGGTTTCTGCCAAAAAACCAGACAAAACCCAAGTTGTGCTTCAGCACATTTAGTAGCACATTCAGCTGTTCATCATAATGTTCAAATTAAGGACAACACCACAAGCTGCTCTCAAAACTATCTTTACAGATGAGATTTAACCCAAGGGACTCAGGCATGCTGCTGATGGCTAATTCATAAAAACAAATTATCACCATTCTCTAAACCACCAACATCCTGAGGATAAAACAGCTTATTTCAAAAACATTTCTCCAGTTTCTTAAAAATTTGAAAAGTTACTTGGAAAAAAAATATAAATCAAAGGCTGTAAGACTTAAAACTGAGCTTCTTGTTTCCTAGTCATCTTGTTCATGCTATTTTCACACTTCAACAACCACCTACCAGCGAAGTCACAAGGCTGATTCCTATAAGCAGCAGCAACCAGCACTTATCCTTATGTGAGGAATTGCAGGCTGTGTGCATTTGCGTACTGTTCCAGACAGATGTATTGATGATATACAAGTTCCATAGTTTTCTCAAAGTCTAGTCAGCTAACCCCTCTGTAAGTACTGCAGTAGCACCACTTGTGTGGCAGGACCCCTACTTTCTCATAAAAATTAAAGCAAAAACTCATAAAAGTGAAAACTGGAGTAATCAAAATTAACATGCAACAAATTAGCTGTATTTCTATTTACTGCAGTGGTTTGCTGTGTCCAAGGCAACCAAAGAACAGTATTTTCCATGGTGTGGCACAGATTTTTGGAGCTAAAAATTGTAATGACACTATGTGGTGGTAGTGCATGCTTCCAGAGATTGCAGGGACATTTGGTAACAAGGAAAGAGCACAGGGCAATGAAGATGCTACTATGCTGCTGCTTCTCCAGTGACACCAGCTCACAGCTGCAAGACAGTGATAACAGGTTAAGGTGAAACTCATTCTATGTGCCTGTCTGCTGCATCACTTATGACACACTATAAAAAGGTAGTAAGCACTAGAAACGGCACATAATCAAAACCTGTACTTCTTACAATAAATTCAGTGTTGGGGGAAAAAAAAGGCACACTGATAGGGCTGCAGAAGTACAAACTGGTTAGGTAGATAAGCAAAGCCATTATCAGAAAATGAAGCTGTTCACACACTGTGAGGTAATTCAGTATTTGAGGCTCCATCCAGAAGTGGAGCACCCACTTCATATGAATCCACCCTCCGTATGGCCCTGGCATCACCAAACACAGGAACTTCACTCTTTTAATAAAAATCACTAAAGAAACAACAACTGTTTATCAGAATAATATAGCCAACCATTGCATTTGTTCTATCCTGATGAAGTATTATACCAATATAATGTAATTAGAAGGAAAAAAATTCCTGCTGTAAATCACAGGGTACCTTGGTCTCCTCTAGACAGCACAAGTGGGAGAACTCAAACCAGAGAAAGCAACTCCAGAATCACAGAAACAAGATTTCTCTTTAGGTATGAAACCTGAAATTCTCTGCATTGTGGTGGTACTCCAAAAGGCACTCTGCTCCAAAGCTCTGCCAGCGTACACATCCTAGGACAGGCTGAAATTGCGAAGAGAATTGAAATGGTTTCTATCCCTCAGCCTGAGAAGCAGGCAACCAAGCAATGACAACCAATGTTCACAAATCCTGTCAAGATCTGCACCATCTGAAATGACCCCAGGGTCAGAGATTCTGCTTTGGACTTCTGGCTATCTCCTGCCCACTGAAAGATGAGATCCAATCCTCCCAGCAGGGAAACTCAATGCCCTCAGGAAGAAAGCCCCAAAACTACTGGATCTGGCAAGCCAATAACCTCCTCTCTGTGAGGCTATTCTACCTTTGAGTTCCTACTGTAGAAGTGTCCAACTCAAGGTCTCTGTGCTTAAAAACTACAGAATGTTCCCAAGAGTCATTGACCTACTTTCTCATTCTTTTCATTCAGTTAAAGCAATATGGGAAAATCAGACAAATTTCAGAAAATATGACATTGAAAAAAATAAATAAAAAGGAAAGAGTTCATGTAGAGTTTATCAAGAAGATGAGGAATTCAACAAAGCATAATACTTGTTTATCTGACATTTAAGACATTGCTTCCTCAGTCTCACAATATGCTTCACAGAAGCCTGATCAGCTCAAGGAAGATGAAAATGGAAAACGTGCCAGTCACAGCAACTGGCCCTTCTAAAGTGAAGGAAGTACTATTGACTGGACAGGTCTTGCCACTTAAATTAACTACATTTTATTCTTACCTTTGCTTTCCTCAACAGAAAGTTTTTCTTCAGAATCATCTAAAGGACTCTGTGAAGATTTTTCAGGGGAAAGAGGTGATTTGGACACATTGCTCTGCTCAGGTTCAAGTTTGGACCTAGAAGTACAAGAGCCTATGATTTAACTGATACTACACAGATGTATTTTACTAAAATGAGAACAATCACAGATTACGAAATTCAGTACTTTAACTCTTGCAAACTTCTCATTAAAGATTTTCCAGTAAAGATACAAAATGTACTTAGCAACTGTCACTCAAATATTGTTACAGAGGCAAAGAAGCAGGAATCGTATTCCTGGACAAAATGCACCATATGCTCAGAGTTGAGGAGAATATTGAAGGCTATAGCATATTTTCATGCTACAGCATAAAAATACTTTATTAAACTTCCTTTCAAAAATCCAGTGTATTAAATTTTATTTTTAAAAAAAGCCAACATTTTGGTCATACTGAAAAATTTTTAGTACCAATGGCCAAGCACTATTTCTTTATTTTTTTCAAATAATTATGATAATTTTACTTTATATTTTCAATTATCATAAAGGAAATACAATAGAATTAGCTTTTTTATACTACTTCTAAGTCCCTATTACATACTTTTAATACAATGGCAATGCAAAACATGAGAAGCTTATTTAGTGATTATATATTAAGTACTTGTCAAGTATGTTTCAGTGTGGCATTAAAAATGTTGAAAATTAGTGGCAATGTATTTTTTTCCTGTAAATTTCTGTGGTTTATTTTTGTCTACAATGAATTCTGTAACTGCTACATAGCAAGCAGTTAAATTTTAGTAATGCTGTTGGAGAAACTAAAGAACCAAAAAATCAAAAAGCAATAGGTGGAATCACCTGCTGTGCCACCTTTATCACTTCCTACCCTCTCAAATATAATCAAGAGTTAATCTCATTATGATTTGCACCTCTCCCCTGTGCCTAACAGAAGGTGTTGCTTTTTGTGTTCCTTCTTTGCATTGTGTCTAAATTCTAAACCATAATTAGGAAATTCTGTGAAAAATAGAATGTAATGCAAGTGTCATCTCTGAGTGATTGCTATTTAACAAGAAAAAACAGTAGCAGGGAACTTTTTTTAGTTATAAAACCTCTACAAGTACTGGGCTTTTGGAAATTTTACAGAGAAGAACTTCTTCTCTCCTCTCCTTTCTCTCAAATTTGCCTAATAATAAGAAAAAAATACTTATCTACATACCTGTGCAGTTCAAATAATGGTTTTAATACTAATAAAACACCAATTCCCCAGGTAACAAAAATATCAGCTTGATTTGAATGATTGCATATATAATTCACAAAAACTTCTAATGGAAAAAGAAGTTTAAAACTGAAATTAAATATAATCTTGAATACCAATAAACATTAAAATTGAAAATCACAACCAAGTACCTTTACAGAAAAAAATGCTTGTGTTTCTATTTCTCAGCTTTTCTTTCTGCGAAACTAGTCCACCCAGAACTTTTTAATCAAAAAATGTGAGTGAATACATAAAGGCAACTTCTGTAAGAAAATTGTAACACTCAGGCAATTTGTTGAAGAGTTTAGGGTAGTTATTGATATAAAAGGAAACATTTCTACGGCAAACTTTTCAGTATTGTCTGACATGCATATATTTTAAATTGACTAAACTGCAGGAAAGAAGAGCTGCACTACGATTAATTTATTTCTAAAGAAACATATTCCTTTATTGTTTGTTGTCCTTACTTTGCACAGTATGGGAATACAGGAAACTTTCAATTTAAAATGAACAAAGTGTCTGGGATGCATTGTTTAAAGAATGCCTAGTTCTTTTAAGAGAAGGAACACGTTCTTATCACATAAAGCACCTGCTGAAATCCTCGGGGAAATTACAAATCAACTATACTATTTTTCTTTAAGTCATAATAAAGATTGGGTTATGTCCTGTGATTTACTTAAATTGAATTTGAATTTAAATGACTATTTAGCCATTACATCACATCTGCAATGCAAACAGACTCCACCTGGTTAACATCTGTTTTCTAGTTCTTACATCCATAGAGGCTTAGAGGGACCCTCCAATATTGCATAAAAAGAATGTATCTTCCAGGTTAATTCTTAATGCCTTACTGCTCTTTAGTTAAGTGGTACTCTAACTTCTGAAATAATGCATCAAATTGAGATTTTTTCTGAATGTGGGATTTCACATGGAAACAGTAACATAAGAGTACAACAGAAGAGCTAGTATTCATTAGCCACTGCTATGACTGCAGGAACAATGCTATCTTTCTTTGAAGCTCTTTCACATTAAGAATACCAATAAGATTCTGTATTTCTATACATGAAAAATATCACACCGTTTGTTTCTGTATGGTTTTTTTCTGAAAAGTTATAGGAGCTACAAAAACACCAACGCCTTACTTTTCACTCATTGCTTCTCACCAAATTTCAGAAGTGGTTTGGGGTATTTTGTTTTCTTGGTTTCGGCTTGTACTACTATTTATGTCTCATGAGGATATATGTGAGTGAATCTAATTGTGCTTAATCATGCTGAATGATTCTGAATAACATATACTTATGTATTTTTGAAAATATCTCTCCAGGTTCAATGTAACTGTAGCTGGTCAAGCCAAACAACAAACTGATAAACCAGCATCAAGTCTTGGAAAAGTGCTCAAGAATTTATTTATGTGCATATTCAAGAACTATATATTTTTATATTAAAATATAGATAATGGACCTTGAGGTTACTATTCAAATAATGCAGAGTGAGAAGACATGGAAAGCCAAGTATTAAATAAATTGCAAACCTGCTCATTTTCCCTATCAATCTCCTAATTGGGAGTATGCAGGAAAAGAAAATGAAGAAATACAGGGTTTGAAACTTGACTGAAAAAGAAATCCCACCAGACCAAAAAGGCATCAAGCACATCACCTTTAATGTCTCTGAGACATTTTCAGCTCTACATTAGCAGCCTTAACAAATGCCACTATAAGAAGTGGAAGCTCTTGTTTCAGTTCAGAAGTTACATTCTAGTTTTTTATTTTCATCATGTTTCTGCTTGCCATGAACACCTGCCATCTCAAGTAGTATTTATTAACAACACAGTCACTTGTTTTAGCAGAAAGATAGGACCTTTAAAAAAAAGGCAAAAAAAATTTTTTTGGTGAATTTGTAGAAGTCGAATAGGTTTAATTAACCCACATTTTACTGATTTGGTGCTTTTATACCTAAATGAGAAGTACAACACTGTAATGGCAGCCATTTTCAGATTTAACTTTACATGCCCAAAGTGTAAGGAACCCTGTAATGCACCTGCTGACAGCAGAAGTTGCTCATCCAATCACAAATTTCTATTAAAACAATCTCCTTAGAATCTAAACATGGACAATAGTTTTGCTGAATGTCCTACAAGTAAAAGCCACATTTTAACTATTTTTTGACACTACTCACAATCTCTTCTTATCTATCACTCGCTTAACTCGGATGGCTCTTTGTTCAGAATACAGCTTGCACACTCCTGTTCAAGACAGCAGTAAACAAAATTTCAGGTTAGAAGAGAAAGATTCCTTTCTTGGAAAATGCAATAATCTGATTTTAACTATTCAATAAATACTAAGTACTTTTTAAGTATTCTTCAATGAAGTCCAAGACAGCTGTTCTGTGCTCCTTTACCTGAGCAGACTGGACACCCTTGTGTGCTGAAATACAAGAGAAAGATACAAGACAATCTTTTAACTTTTCACTGAATTCCACAGCTGTTTGCACTTTCAGTTGATATGCAAGTTATATCCAAAAGCCTACTCACATTTTATACACGTTACATATTAGTATTTCTTTCAAACATAGCTATATTTAAATTAGATTCTCTAAAACAGCAAGTCATTACAAGAAACCAAAAACTGAAAATAACTAGTATCCTATAGTATTTTTATATATGCCAGAGAGTTCTACTATGTCAATTAAATTCTAAACAGGAATAGGTGTCACCTAGCTAAGCACAGCAAAACAGATCTAGAGATTTAACTAGCTTAAATTATTGAACTTTTTCAAATTCTCTGGTGTATAGACTATGTGGATATATTTGGGATTTATTGTGTCAAACATCCTTTTAATTAAATATATTGTTATTTCTCATTTTTATACGATGTAGTTCTCATGCATGACTGATTCTGTTCAGTGATTCTGAATAATGCTACAACTATGTTTAGATGGCATTTCAAAGCTGATGAAAATCTTTCATGTATTGATTAAATACAGAGATGCAGCAAGTCAACTTGAAAATGGCAACACAGAAATTCTCTCTCTATGACTTTCACAAGATAGTGTAGCAAAGGTATGAACCTATATTCAAGCTGCCAAAAATGCTTTTAATTTACCAGGACACTGTTAAAGTTATTTAATTATCTCAAACTTGAAAGTATTACACCTGTAATACCTTACAGGTAGACAAGCTAGAAAAAGACAATCACCAAATTTAGAAAGCTTTGGTTTAGGCCTCTGTGCCACAGTGCTGAATTACTACTCAAGCAGTAAATATTTAAGACTTTTTTTTCACTTGTTAACTGGTGTATTTGAACAAATAAATAAAATTCGATGCTCTGGCTTCTCTTTCCACTATCATTAAAGAAAATGAATTACAGTACTAATCAGCCAACGGGATTACACATGCAAACAAAAAGGCAGTAAGACTTCACCAATATCTTTCCTAAAGCATTTCAGATTCACCATGTAATACTCAGCATTACCTTAGCCTTTATCAAGAACTAAGAAAAAACATGTAAGAGCTGCTTAGTTTACCTTCTGTTCTGAGCTGATGAATGGCATCAGCACACGTTCTCATAAACACCTGGGCATCTTGATCTATCTGGTCACGCTCTGTATCCGTCATCCTCACATACTCAGACATAATATGGCTGAGAAACAAGACAAACTTGTCACTTAAAAAATCCCCAGTATAAAATCCACAAGTACACACCTCAGACCTTCTTCTGACTCACCATCTTTGCAAAAACTTTTCTGCAACACTCATTTTCACAGAAAAAGTAATAAAAAGTACAGTAACTACCACTGATAAAAATGCCACTCCTATAAAGCTGGGAGGCTTTTTTTTAGAACACTTTTAGTAGTAAAGTATGTAAAAAAAAAAAAAAGCAGTATCTCCTATCATCTTGAACATAATCTAATATGGAACAGATAAGCAGAAATCAGAAAATATATCATTGCCCTCGGTACTTATTGCAATGAAGTGTCCTAAAAACGCAAAACCAATTAAGATAAAGGAATAGCTCAAATACAGAAAGAAGTACAAAAAAAAGGGAACTTATTTTACTTAAATATGTTTTCATTATCCTGAAGACAGTGTTTCATTTTTAAAGTAGCTGTACTATGAAATCTGTGAATTTAAACTAGAGGAAGAATAATGGAAAATAACGCACAATTTTAATATCAAATTGACTGCAATATTTATTAAAACCTGTTCCCATTGTTTATTTTAAATTATACATTATGCATTTAGTATTTTCTAATGTTATTAATGTATCTTTTTGTTGCTAAATCAATAAAAATGAAGGCCTGTCCTTAAAATATTAACTCACTGTAGGTAACCACCAGAAGCATACTGTATAAATGTATTTAACAGTGTTTCCACAGTCAGAGGTGACAGGATGATAAAACTCTGCTACAGGGGGAAAAAAAAAAAAAAGGCAAAAAAACCCTCATCATCTTGGGTTTCCTGATGATGCAGTGATCACAGCCTATTATATCTGCTTTTTAAAAAAGGAAAGAAAACCTTACTTCATACCTACATTTGAAATTATTATTTTTATATGTGAAAATTCCCTCATGTGTAATGCAACTACAAAACACAGTAATACAAGTAAAAAGAGAGTATCTTCAATATTTAGCCTGATATCCTTAGAGATCTCTTACACACTTCACTGCAATAATGCCAAAGCTCCCCTGTGTCTGCAGCAAACCCAGCCACAGGAATGCCCACCAGTTCACACAACCCCATCTCATCAACTCATCCTATACAAACCCTGCATCATCACTGTACTGCAAGCATGGGTCCAGATCTCCTCCACAAAGCTTTAAGATATAATACTCTAAAGTCTTTGAGTATTATATCAAAATCTCTTCATTCCCATCCCATATTACTGGTTTTACATAAAAAATCAGCACATGGTTCATCTGGCTTGAAAATTAGTCTCTGCTTATTGGTCAGCTAGTACACAAGCACAGATTAGTAAGTAATTAGAAGAATTATTAGAAGTAATACTCTGTATTTTACATGTTTGTTTCCAAAACTGCCATGTATTTGACACCTAAATATCAAGGCTTTTTTCTCCCTCTGGTTAAAACTATTCTAAATGTCATAAAATTATTTTTTATTCCTTACAGAAAACCAGCCATATATAGTGTTTCCATTTATCTTTGAGTACCTGAATTGTTCTCCTTTGTTCAGGACAGACAGGTTTCATAAATTTGTGGCAAAATCCCTATCCCAGCTGTAATCAGTGTTTTTCTAAGCTGTAACTCTAAATCACACTTTCTGAGAAAGTAGCTTCTGAATGATGAAAGATTTGAAATTGCCTGATTTTAGAAATATCTGATAAGAGGGGATTTCCCCAGCTTGGCTGAGATGACATATTGTCAGTTACAAATGCAACACAAGATAATTCATATTGTTAAATACATTGGGGCAGACCTCTCCACTACTCCCTCTACACAGCTTGTATAAGTATTTTTGTTGCTAGTCTGTCGGATAAGCAAGTTCAAGCCAGGAAATGCATTCCTACATCCATCTCCACACAGGCCAAGACAGAAGAGGACCATTAAGATCGTCTGGTATGGCGTAATTCATAATATCCTTCAGTGAGCTCAGCCTAGAGAGTTACTTGAGCATGTTGGGACACACAGATTCAGGTGGGAAATAAGAGTGGAGTCACAGCTGCATGATGGCTCCTTGATGAAGAAAAAACTCCACTCTTCTACTTCAGATTACGATAATAAATTCTGGCTGGTCTGCTACTGACCAGGATATAAAGTTCTTGTCTTTATATGTCTAGGTTCTTGTAATCTTCCCGGCTTTGTGGTATTTGCAGAGTTCTACACTTTCCATGCACTTTTCAACACAAGAGGGTAAAATAAAGATTACAAAATGCAAACCAGAATTTTCTTTTCAATCAGACTTAGAAATAAATATGAAAAACTTGCCTCAGGCACACTTCACTTTTTACTAACAGTTTAACTAGTGGCAGTGTAGTGATACAGTGAGGATAATTGCAACAGCTTCTTAACACTGGGAAGCAAGTTGTTCAGTTACTTTTCCTAGTTGCTTATAGAAAAACAGGGTAGATCAAATTCTTAAATAGGAGTTTCACAGCTTCAAAGCTAGTAAAATGCAGCTTAATCCAGTAAACAAGAAATAGAATACTTTTCCTTTTGTAACTGCTTACAGCTTAAATAGAGTCTGGTATCAGTGCTTTTGAACATGAGCTGGTCGAGCCACTCAGAGGGAAGGATACCTGAAACCCAAACTCCTTGGGAAGGCAAGAATGGAGTCATACAATCACATCCCATTATGTCAAAACACATATGGCATCCACTAGTACTAACAGGGTACTGAAGTCCCCACTGCACTCCCCAGTAAATCTGCACATGGAGATTATACTGAAAATCCATTTAATCACCATCCTCTACCGGAATAGGAACCGTTCATTAAAATAAAACAGGCCAAAGAAAACCAAAACCACATAAAAACATCAAACAAAAACCAACAGAACAAAAAAAATTCAGCTGTGTCTTGTATGTCAGAGATACAGATGCATGCTCAGAAGTGCAATGGCAGTATCACAGCAGTGGACTGATCCACCACTAGATCAAGAAAGGCCAAGCAAATCAGGTTTTTCAGAAGCAATCAGAAAAAGTAGCCAAGACATGCACAGATGAAGGAAGAAAGAAGGAAAAGAAATTCCTCTGGATTTTCATCCTTGTCAATATGAGAAAACTTCATAAGAAACTTGGGCTGGAAGGCAACTTGGTTTATCTGTGATTTTTAACAGTGGGTGAAGAGTACAATGAAGACAGTGACCATCAAGTAGGCAGACTTTATTAGTCTAGAAAAATAAGTAGGTTAAATTGCAGAGAAAATGCAGACCTAAAAAGAAACAGAAAAGAATTTGGATGAACTAGTAGTTTTCACATAGAAATTACATTATGTTAATTTGCAACTCTGCCCTTGATGAAAAGGAAGAGTAGGCAATACAGTGAGAGATCAACTGATCATTGTAGAGCTCAAACAGAAAGATCAGAATAGAAAGTGCAAATTAGTTCTGGTTTCTACTGACAAGTCTAAAGGAATACAGCATGCAGGGACACACTCAGAAAAGGGTCAACTGCAGGGTGAGACAACTGGGAAGGGATGCCAGTGACAACAAGAGATTGCTCTGCAAACATTACTATAAGAAACAACAAAGAATGTGGTCTTGGCTTGTTACTCAGCAAAGAAGTAAAATTATATGCAGAGTATGAATTAATTCTAGATGTTTATTGCTTTGTTTTCTTTTTGCATTAACTTTCATCATTAACATCACTTAAAAGCTGCAGTTACTATTCCTTTTAGCTTACTGCTTCTAAATCATCTGGGTCACATTTAATACCTCTGACATTTTAAAAAGATCATAATTCTTTGTTGATATTATCATCAACAATAGCAACTGTCAGCTAATGTATTAGTTAACAGGCCGCTGAGTGAATAGGGTATGAGGGAGAGAGCTATGTGACCCAGGTCATAGCACAAGTGTACCTGAAGGTGCAGTGGCTCCTGGGACAAAGCTGAAGGTAAATCTGACGAAGTATATACCCCTCCTATCTGTGTAACAAAGCTGTGCTCTTGAACAGAACTAACCAACTTCCAAAAAAGCCCAGGGCGCATGCACATTCATACAGTGTGCAGAGACAGGAGACCAAGCCCTGAAATAAGATGGGAAATGCATCAAATGACAGGATGTATCCTCACTGCCAAGAACTAGGAGAGAATAAGCAAATGACAGATTGATAAAAAGACTATCTTTGAAAATAGGGTTAAAGGGACAAAAAAAAAAGCAGAGGACTTGTAGACCACTCAGCCTAGAAAAATACAGAAATAAATAAGTAATATTTAAGCACTTAGGAAAGACCAAAAAGATTACCAGTAGCCAAGATGTACCAGTAGTATGTCATAGGCAGTGTAATTTACTGCTGGGATGCAGTAACAGGTCTTATGGATGGATGACAAACAATCACAGCTACGTTTTAGTGTGACTTTTCTTACCATCTCATGCAACATTCTCACAAGCTATCAGTGAATAGATGAGTTAGAAGAAATATGAATGTGAAAAAGCAAAGTTGAACTTGGGGGTAGCTATACACCAAAACAGAAGGAAACACTGAGTTGTGCTCCACAGGATTTTGTCCCGAATCTGATGCCATTTAATACTTTCATTAACAACTCAGCAGAATGGAGTATATACTTACTAAACTTTCAGAGGCATAAAGTTAAGCAAATTAAAACTGTATCAGGAGAACAAGACTTCAATTCAAAACAACACTGCCTGGAGAAATGACATGAAGAATTTTAATAAGGAATGGTCAGAAGCTCTTTGCTGCAGCAAGAACAATTATCTGAACCCACAGAGAATGGGGAACAAGTGATTAGGCAACAGTTCTTCAGAAAGTCATTTGGGATCATACTGGATCATAAACCAAACACAACAACAACATGTTGTTGCATAAAAAGTCATCATTACAATGAGATTCATTATTCTAGTAACATGGATATGGAAACAGGAAAAAGCAGAGTGAGAATACGAAATCTCCACTGAAAGAAATATTTAAAAGCAAGCAAAACACTAATCATTCTCTTTTCGGGTGTTTCAGCCATGCTCCTTCCAGCCTAACCTTTCTATGGTCCTATTTTGCTGGCAAAGTGCAAGGAAACAAAGCTGATGTTAAATCAGCTCTTAGAATTAGTAATTCTGCTGGTGCATAAAATATCTTCTGCGTACTAATCCAATGAAGATTACAAATCACAAAGAAAAATTTCATTTTCCTCCAGCAGTGTATTACAAAAGAGAGAGAAGCAATAAGCAGAAATAAATGAGTTGTAAAATAATAGAGATTTGCCCAACTTACCACCTGCACATACTGCCTTGCAAACCCACACAGAAACACTCCCCATGTGTTAAGTTAACATATGTGTATGTATAAACTTGGTGGCAAATACAGGAGTCACATTCTTCCCTTTGGGCATCTAGTGTATTGTAAATTGATTGATTTCTTACTTAACAAAGTTTTGTGCATTTTCACTAACTGCCTTCTTCCATCCAAATGCTGTCTGACATAAATTCAAGCTAAAAGATTGTCACTCAAATGACAAAACATTCCACAACTTTTACACAGTTGTTTTAATTCTGTGTGGAAGCTTCAGGTACTAGAATAGGCAATACAAGCATACCTAAATTGGTATTCTCAGGTTTTTTTAATATTGCTCAGAAATTTCAGAGTGCTACTATGAAAAATTACTATTTCTGAAATGTGATATATGAATTCAGTGCAAAAGAAGAAGATAAATAATTTGACAATAATTCCCTGAAGAACACAAAAATACACTGCTCCAGGAAGAAAGTCTTTACAGATCATCTACATGTTTTACAACCTCAATATAAAAAAGCAAGCCTTGCTTCCTGTAAAAATGTGAGTCAAGACAAGAATGCAGCCTGGCATTGTATAGGAGTCAGTAAAACACTATTTTTAGAGTTCTTTAACGGCTACTTCTTTTATTGTTAAATACAAGGAAACACTCTCCACAAAACGCTGTGTAAGCATTCAATGATTTTCTGTTAAGTGGCAAATGATGTAACTGATTTATTGCCTTGAGATAGAGAAATGCTTAAGATAGATAAATGCTAGGGCAGGAGGCATAATTACCGGGCTCCAACATTATTTTTTAAGACAGAAAGATAATTTGTAAATAATTTTTTCAAGGTATATTAATTTGCAATTAACAACAAATGTTCAAACACTTAATTGCACAGAAGGACCACAGAAGCATGTAACGAAGATACATCAAAAGCCACCCATGCAGCTTTCTGGTGGAACAAGTGACATTTCTATTCAGAAGTCACCTAAACTACACTGATCAACTGCACAAGTACCTCTGCAGTTGCAAAACACACTTAACTAGATGTCTAATATTCCCAGATGGAAAGCTCTCCTCTCAAATATTTTTCTTTAAGTATGAGGTGTTCTGTGATCAGAATCTAGAACTCTCTCAATTCATTTCCAATGTCTCATTAAAACAGTAGGAATAATGACTGGTCTTTAAACTGCTTAAACCTTGAAAGAGCCTTCAGAGAAACTGATGGCAGTGAAAGAATCCCAAGAGGATCATTTCAAATTCCCAAGTGTTAGGGTACTACAGCTAGTTCCTTGAACTATACTTCACACAAACATATGAACTGTCTTGATGGCTCAGTGATCAAAAGCATGAAGGAGCTGATGATGAAAAGCAAAGGTGCAAGTTGTTCACAGATGAGACATCAGACAAGTTACCAAAGACTGAAGACAGGATCTCTCCTAGCAGTGTAAAAAGCAGCACAGCAACACATTACAGCAAATGGACTGAGAGGAATAATACAGAATGTATAGCAGCCACTTCACTAAAAATGGGACCTCATCTGAAATCCTCATCCGAAAGCAGTTATTGTTTAATAAGAAAAAATCTAAAAGTACCCACATCTTGTTAACAATTTCAGGACTCAAGTCCCTGCCCTCTCCTTTCCAGAAACAGTGATAAACTTGTGTGCACTGGTTTCACTTGGGATAGGGTTAATTTTCTTCCCAGCATCAAGTACAGGGTTGTGTTTTTGTTTTTGTGTTGGAAACAATGCTGGTAACTCAGGGATGTTTTTGTTATTGCTGGGCAGTGCTTACACACAGCCAATGCCTTTCCTGCTCTGCATCCCACCCCACCAGTGAGGAGGCTGGGGGTGCACAAGGCACTGGGAGGGGACACATCCAGGACAGCTCACCACAGAGATATCCCAGATCATATGGCATCATGCTCAGCATATACAGCTGGGGAAAGAAAAGAGGAAGGGTGGAAATATTTGGCATTTGTCTTTCCAATTCACTGTTACATGTGATGGAGCCCTGCTTTCCTGGGGATGGCTGAACACCTGCCCACCCATGGTGAATGAATTCCTTGCTTTGCTTGTGCACATGGCTTTTTCTTTCCCTATTAAACTGCCTTTATCTCAAACCATGAGTTTTCCCACTTTTACTCTTCTGATTCTCTCCCCCATCCCACAGTGAGTGAGCAGCTCTGTAGGCCTGAGCTGCCAGCTGGGGTTAAACCATGACCAAAAATTCCTTATCACAATAGGCAAAAACCCTACATGTAAGAGAAAGGAAATAAATCCTAAGAAAGAGGAGAAGATAAAGGTGCAGTGGCCTGTAAGCCAGCAAGCTTAGATCACTACACCAAGAATGTCATGTGTTTTGCCACTTTCATATTTTGTAGGTAATAGTCATAATCAAGAAGAAAGAAGGTGAATAAGCAATTACTAATTCAATTTAGGTATTTCAGTTAAATAGCTAAAGTTTGATAAAATAGGTCAGGGCCTTGGTTTCAAATAACCCTTATTTCAACTGACTTTCTCATTGCTAAAAATTTTCCTCTAAAAATGAATTAAAGACATACCCTCTGTAGCAGGATATTTCATGTATGCCAAAAATAAAAACTCCATTATTAAATAATTCATAGTCTTCAAAGGTAAGGTCAAAGAAGCAATCAAGAACCTGGATGCAGTGCATGATGAAGAAATTTTAAAAGGCATACAATAATACAACTGGTTAACTCAAAAGCTCAATTTCACCAACACATTGTGCTATACTTGGGAAAACCAACAGCAGGACTGACAAAATACACAGTAGTAATTTTGTTCACGAAATTTGACATCTCCTACATAAATTTCAGAACAGCCTTTTAGTATTAAATTGTTCAAAAACTGTCCCCATTACTTGAGTATTAAAGAGTTATTAAAACTGCTGTCTTGAGTGAGTGAGGCATTTGCTAAGACTGTAAGACTGACAGCATGGATGCTATGATGCTCTTTGCATCCATGAAGTAGAACAGCACAGGTAATCTATATGGAATTTGACATTTTTATGTCAAACATAAACAATTTAATTTTGACTATTAAAGACAGAATCAACTGCAATCTCAGATGAGATCTGCTGGATTATTTTATGGTTTAATAAAGGAAATGACACTTCTTTCCTCTCCTTAATGAAGACCTGGGTGGCGGGAGTGGAAGGTGGAAAGCACTGAGAATTACCATAATAATGTTGCAACAGCGTTTACAAAAAGAACATTAAAAACTTCTAGAAATCAAAATAACCAGGACACATTTTTACTCTAACCACTTCCATTTTATGTACACTACTGTTAATAAAATACAAACACTACCCAAAATTTAACCACCACTGACTGCTCTTACTGGAATTATTTGCAGTTTCTCCACCTCTGCATGTATACGAAGTTTTCACACAGTACACTCAGTTATGCCAGTATTAAACTGCTGGCTCCACCTAGTGTTGTTCATGCCCAGTGCCAACAGGCATTGAAAGCAGAGAGCCAGGCATCACACGGAGCTGTGCACTACTTCTGCTTGCTCCTTGGAAAAGCATCTCCCATCCACCTCACACAGAACTGTGCACACCCCAAGCAGCATTTTCACCAGCACTGACCATGAATACAGCCTCTCACTTATAAAATAAGCCATCTTCCTTTGTTCATTTCGATGCCTTGAGAGGCCACCTAAAACCAGACGCTAGACAAGAAAAAGGGAATAAAGGTAGGTATTTATTTGAAGGGCATTCAAAGGTACCCCCTGGGGAGCCAGAGGCTACTTCCAAGATGGACAACAGGTCACAAGTTCTTCACACTTTTATAAGTTTGGTTTATTTGTATATCAGGGTTAATTCTCCAATTAAAGCTTCAGTTAATGATGTAGTTTCCCCAAGCTTGCCCCCCTCCCTTTAGAGGCTTTGGTTTACATTTTGGGCCTAGGATGGTCTGAGTGTCCTTGAAGAGCAGGCCTGGAGAGGCTTTGTTATGTCTACCTAGCACGAGAGAGCAGAAGTTAACAGGCTCCAAGAAACTTCAGAGTTACCCACTGAGCAGTACAGGATTTGAAAAATACTCAAGTTAAAACCAAAGGCATCAGTTTCATTTTCAAAACAACAAAATACACCTTTTAAACTCTTGTGGAGACAGAAAAGAGTGCCAGAAGTCTTCTGGTAACTTACACAGAATGCACCTCGATTCCTCTGATGAGGCAGTATTGCTGTTACTGTGACAGACCCTTTCAGGCCTAGAAGTTGTTTTTCAGGAAAATAGTTCCTCCAATACGGACTGACCCTAAGGAATAGCAGATGGCTCATCTATTCTTTTGGTCTTTTCCATAAGGAAAAAGGGAAAGGAAATCTGTCTGGATAGAACTGTAAAGTGATATCTATGAAGCTTTCAACCCAAAATGATTTTAGGCTGCATTTTATCTACCTTGATTGAAGCAACAGCTCAGCTTTAGGGCTGGTGGCAGAACTGGAATGAAGACAGGGCTGACTCACTCAGTTTGCATGTAACAGAACTTCTATAAAAAGCAAGTTTTACATTTCTCAGATTCTACAATTATTTGTACACAGTTCACCAAAATACAAGCTGCAGTAACATTTAGATCTAAGGATAACTTGATTTAGTACCTGCAGACCAGAAGATACTATTTTTTTCCTACAAACACCACCTTGTAAATTTGTATATTAATCTTCTAAAAATCCTACTACTAAAGTTACCAACAAGTAGGCAGATACAGTACTTTTGAATGCTTCCTAGTAGCTGAAGAGAATCAAAACTTTCTTCACACAGTAGCTACCTGAGCTGAAGCCTACGGTTTTTGTTACAGAAAAACTAATCTTGTGCTGCTGCCCCCTGACACCACCTCCTCACTGGTGTCCTTCATCTGGAATTCACATTCCAGAGTCTGAAGAGTTTGCATCATTGCCCTCCAGGACCTGCTGATGCTACTGACTGTATACTTTGGGATGACGGGTAGGTTTAGTATGACAGAGTAAAAGGAAAACCTGGATCATCCTGCTGTCTCAGGAACCCCTTCATAAACTTACTCTGCAGGTCCTTAAAAGGTGTGGGACTTTGACTGCCAGGTTATTTTCTGTCAGAACTCACCCCTAAGAGCCAGAGATCATTTTCAAATTCTGAGTCTCATTTTATTCAGGTGCACCATTTTCTTGTGACAGCACTATTCTTCATCTTATAGTGGTTTACAGTAAGCCAATTAATAACAATCTCTGTTTTGATTTTAGTTATTATGCCTATAGGTTTTTAAGCTGTTCACTTTATAAGCATTAAGATAAATAAATAAATAGATAAATCCATTTAAACAGTACACACTTACCTGTAAGCATTAATGTAATCCTTTCTGTGTTGTAGAAGAAAATCTTTCAGCTTTCCAATATGAGAAATCTAAATGAATTGAATCATAATTAGTTTTCAGATAACTGATTTTGTTTAAAGTTCAGTATTCCACATTTCAAATGTGAATTCATAAAATTTTTTTTCTATAATTAAATAGAATAATAAAATTTACTCTTTTATACTAGAATTTTCACATTTTCCAAGCAGTCAATACATAAAAATTATCTAAAAAAGATCTGTTGTATGAAGGTCCAGCTTTTCTTCCCAAAAAGCATAAACTAAAAAGTAAATATAACTATAATATTAAACATTAAAAATATTAAACAAGGTAACACAAAACATTATCTAAATTGTCAATCCAGAATTTAGTGACTCCAGAATTTAATGTACACTTTGGAAATAAATTCATTTTGGAAGACCACACAAGAAATTTTTAAACTCTTTACTGATAAGACACACATATTCCAGTTCAGCTATCAAAACTTGTATGGCAAAGTACTGACCCTCTCCCTTCTACTTTTGCCATAACACAGTGACCAGTTTGTGCCCAAACTAAAGTAGTATCTCTTCCATCTGATAATCATTAGTAAGTTTTGCCAGATCATACATCCCAATCAAATTTCCATTTCTGAATTTCCACCTTACTCTGGATAACTTTTACTATAAATCACTTTATTTTCTTTTTTAAGAAATCTTTACAAAGATCTTTTGGGAAGCCAAAAAAAGAAAAAAAAATCTCAAACAACTTTTGCAAACTTCAGTCTGATTTAAAAGATTTGGTGTAGCATAAGATGCTGCTTATTTTAGAGAATGGAGGAACTACAAGAAGTGTAGCTTAATTTGCCAGAGATATGAGAAGACATGATGGGAAGGGGGAAGAGAATTCTATACATTAGCAGTATATATTTTCCAAGGTATGCAGAGGAAACTTTTTAAACTATATTCTCAAATATTAATTAATAATTCACTGTAAAAAAAGCATGCAAGGAATTTTACAAAACAATAGTTGTTTTAGTTTACAATAAATACGGTTTACTCCATGTATCTGGGAAAAAGCATCAGAAACTGTTCAAGTCTTAAAATCCTATTTTCATGCAAATGATCTTTGTAATTATACAAACAAAAAAAAAAAACCACAGAGAAAGAACACAGAATAGTTTGGATAAATAGAAGATTAATTCCCCCAATTATTTTTTTTCAAAAGCAGGTCTTTTAAAAAAAGTGCAAGGAAAAAAATGTACTTAGTAAAACCACAGTAATTTTTACAACTCAAGGTGTTTCCTTGTGCAAATAAATAAGCCTCCATTTCCCTATTATTATTTGCTCTGTTTCAGTTTTACTACAATTCATCATATTGGATAAGGATTTTCCCTGTTTTCATGTTTCAAGTTTTTTGTGTGATTAACACAGGAAATTTCATCCAATTCATAGCAAACTGAGTTCTGTCAGTACCTTCAGGAGTTTCCTAGTGTGTTAGCACCATTATACAGAGTAAGAAGGGAAATACGGCAATTCCTACAAGACCAATGAGGCCCAAAGAGTAAGCTAAACCATTCTACAGTTGTTCCTTCTCATTGCCATGTTAACTTATTATTTGCACAGTAACCTCTTTCTCAGCTCAGACTTGGTATGTCATCAAATTTGCTGAATAGGTAAATCAAGCTTGTCTATGAAAGCAAAACATTTAAAACAGCTATACAGTGTTCCAATGGAACAATAATACTTAATAGGCAGAAAGTACTACAGAGGACAAAACAAATGTAAAATAAGAAACATTTCAAAACATTTACATTAAAGCATGAGAACACACTGAACTAGAAAACAGATAAGCAAAATTTTATAAGCAATAAATTTTAATATTGCTGCAATAGCTACAATTTAGGAGTGATTAACAAGCAGAAAGAATCAGAATGACAAGCAAGAACACTGTCTTACAGTAATTAATTCATCTAGTCACAAAGAGCATTCTATTTAGGCTAAAATTGTCATCATGTGTTTGAATTGCACTGACCCCACTTTGCCTCTCCTTCATTTGTAAAGCTATTTTCATGAATTTAGAATGACACCATTATGCCCATACTCACATCAAGCTCTTAGTTCCCAAGATTTGCATCAGAAGTGAGACTTCTTGTTCTAGTTTCCCTCAAATTCTAACAGTATCTTCTGCAATTCTGCACTGCTGATATTTCTTTTGCCTTTTGTTACCATGTACTACTGGCATAGCTTTGAATTTGTCACAACCGTATGAACAAAATGAACACTTTTTATTAAAAAGAAGGTCTCACTAGTATTAAAGGGAGAGAATATTAACTTTATTTCTAAAAATTCATTGGTATTTTTGTATGATGCTTGATTTTCTGTGGACACAAAATATCCCTGATCATACAAACATAAATCTTGAAGATATCTCCAGGGTCAACAACTTGCAGTTATTCTGAGGTTATCAGAGGCCCATCATACACATTTTGGAAAGTCATCAAGCTTCAGCCTAAAGGTAATAAAGCTTCTCCCTATTACAACTGAGAGGTTTTATTATAATCCTATTGTTCTTATTAAAAATAAGAACTTGTCTAATTTCCAGGTTTACTGATTACCAACTTCTATCCATCTGTTCTTGCTTCAAAATGGACCTTTCCCTTAAAGGTCTACTTCCCTGCCTGTGTTTTTGACTTTACCGTCAGTAATTGTATCTATGTATCTATCTATCTTTTGTAGCCCAGACAAATGACCCCAAGCTTTTAGTTCCTTCTCACGAAACAGTTCTGAAGTTGCTGAACCCAGAGCTTTCCTCTGCATTTGTTCCAGTTTGTATCCATCCATTTCCAATGCAGATCACTAGAAAGGCATTCACTGGTGTTGGTTACTTTGTAACTATTTCTGCTGGAAACACCTTTTTTCCCTACTATTTTTCTAGTTCCAAGTATGCATCTTGCTTTTACCCCACTGGTCCATGGCTTTTTCCTTATTAATTTAGTCTAGAGTCCATGACTAAACTATTCCCCATCTATACTCCAGTTGCATGACAAATCCACATTTTTTGCTAATTTTATTAAAATAGCTAAGGAATATTTTAACTTTAGGAGGGTTTTAGTATCATTAGCAACTCATCATGAATTTGGCCAAATCTAACTTTATTTCTGTAAAATATCTTCCCTTCTGCAACAGTTTTCTTGGCCAGTTTGTCTTCCTCACCCTGGTTTCCACTGCTTCTGGGATAAATTTTTGTATCTTCTCCAATTAATCTTTCAAGTAGATCTAGTAGAATTTTAAATCCCACTTGCATTTCAGCACATCCATTTTTCCACTCCATTTACCCATCCATCATAACCGCAACTTCCAATTTGCTCTACATGCCTGTTTTCAAAACATTTATACCACCAGTTGCCACAGGTGTCAAAAGGATAGATGAAAGCAATTTGAAGAAGCACAAACACATCTGACTATTGGCCTCTCGCCATGGTTCTCATTCTTTGCATCTGGAAACTGGCTTGCTTTCTCTCTGAAAGTCTGGAGCAGAGAAATAAGCCTTTCCATCAACCCTGAAATAAAGAAATTATTTCCTTCCCCTCTCCTCGCCCCCACAGGATAGGAGGGCTCAGCGAAAGGCCCTTTGTAGCTGCAGCATTCTTGCACTACATAAAGACTACAGTTATCTCATAGGGAAGAACACTGCTGAATTTCCAGGTAACTGACATTTCTAGGAGAATCAGTGGAATAAAATACCTTCCCTCACAATATTGTGAGCACCAGTTGTATCATTATAGCAACAGCATCTTCTTGAGCTTCTGTTCACTACCAGAATACAGTGGGTTATCTTCCTTCTAACAGTGAAGACCACTTAGGACCAGGCTCTCCCTCCTCTCTTCTCATTCCCACTGACACTCCCTTGAGGGTCAATACCACACCCCAAAACACTGAAATTACTTTTTTTTTTTTTTTTAATTACTCTTCTGGAAAGAATTGGTTTCTTTCATTTCAGCTCCACAAATACCTGTAACAGCACAAGGGAGGGCAGGAACTGAATAGCACCAGTAGGGAACTTCCTACAGGATGCATCTGCCATGAATCAATAAGGTATATTTAATTACAACCTAAGAAATTCAACATGATAACCTCCTAAGCTCAGGTACTGAATCTGGAGACTCCAGGTATAACTTAAGAACTCCCAAGTGTAGTTCTGATCATGAAAACCCAACTGGTTTACAGTGAAGCAGCAGCAGGTTGCCACTGTGTGACAAACAAAAGCATGACCATCGTGCAAGTGAAAAACACTATAAATTCACATTAAAGCTTGTAACGTAACATTTTAGAAGTGACTTTAGGTTCCAGTTTGCACTTGATCCTCACTGTAAACTATCTATAATACATATATCTGTGGTTTGTTGCCACTCTAGATTTTTTAAACAACTCTTACTAAAACATAAAAGCAATTATTGCATCTAATGCAGGTCCGACACAAAAGGAAGCTGTGAATGGCTGCCATCTGCTACCACAGGTGGCATGCACAGCTCTATTTATACTTGGGGCCTGCACTAGAAATGGTAGATGTTCCCCTGTTTAGAGATTTTTCTAATGATTTCAGCCCAGCCTAAGTTATTTATAAAGATGAGAAACAGGAAAGCATTGCCTCCAAAGCAGCATCTTGATGAGACGCACAGACTTTAGAACGAAGACGCTGACTACGCTTCCTTCAGTCTCTTAGCAATACATACAGCATTTCTTTCCACTCCCAACAAAGAATTGATCACTCATGAAACAGTAGGTTCCAATTTGCATGCATTTAACCCACTGCAAGAAGCAGCAGCATTGTTTACGATTAAAATGATTGGACTAGGTTCCCGTGACATATTGTGGAGAGAATTCAACCGTGCTGAATAGTCATTTTCATTGAACAAATACAGCGTTTTATCAAATTTACTCTTCCATCAGAACAATGCACAACTATTTCCTACCATATAAAATTGACTGTTACACTTCGCGCTGTATTGCCACTCTGAATTTTTGAAAGGTGTACTTTGTTAAAAGAAACTTTAAAAATTACTTAAAACCAACACATAATAGAAAGGCTTTTGTAAAAGTTGTGAGAGACATGGTATTTACTGTTGATTCAGCAGCACTAACAAGCACTACTGACTATAGTGCCTTATTAACCCTAAAAACAGGGGGAAAAAAACCAAACTAAACAAAATGTTACATTTAATTTTTCAATATGTTTGAAAAACATTATCTCTAATGTCTTATCTAAATAGATTTCATCTACAGATTCATGAAAAGGTGACTATATTCTACAAGCCCCTTTGCAAAAAGCAGAGAATTTAAGATTGTTATGGTATTAGTATCTAGACACCTATCAAGTTTTCAATTTCAAACATACAGTCAAGCCAAACATAGCCATTATCTATTTCAAGAGAAATTCTGAATTTCAGTAAGACATCAGCTGAAGAACAGAAACTGGATGTTTCTGTTCAGTCTCAGTACTAGGAGGAGATACAGTAATTAGTGTAAGAAGATAAACTTGTTTTTCCAATGTCTAAATCATATTTAGAAAAAATAATTAAAAAAAAAATTTAAAAAGAAAAAAAAAGGAAATTTTCCACGGTTAGTGCATGTAACAAAGGTAAGTGTTTTCAGTAATCTGGAATAAAACCCAAACAGAATAGATACTATAAATGGAAGCACAATTTATATTAAATACATTTTTTAATCTTACCTAAACTATTACAGTTGAAAACTAGGTAGAAAGGTTTTGATGCAGAAATGAACTCCTATAGAGAACTTTTCCAGTACAAACTACCTTTGCTTAGATATATGAACTTTTAAAAAATACAACACGGGAAAGGCCAGGTCCCAGATTGGTTATATTTTGTCTAGGTAATATTTTAAGCACTGTCAGCCCATTGAATCAATGCAGGCTCTTGCTGGATCTTGCTAAGAACTGACAAGAGTTTTGATTTTAAAGTACTGCTACTTGGATTCTACATTTCAGACACTGGAACCTTCAAAAGATGAAATTATGTAATTCGCTGGTACAGTGACATGCAACAGAGATTAAACCAACTAAATTAAACCAAAGTTTGAATCAGGAGCCGAAACTCTTGAATTGAAACGTGTGAAGACTGTTCTTTAAAGGATTTGCTGGTGAGTTCCCAGCACGCCATGAGGTGGAGCTGTGCCCCCAGGATTGATGGCAGGGACACACTGGCTGCCTCCACACGTCAACCGGCCAGTTTGCAACTGATTTGTCTCTTGAGGGGATACATTTGGTTTAGGTTTCCCCAGCAAATGTGGAAGTTTCTAAAATAGGTCACGCAGATCAATTGCTCTCGTAATCTGAGACCCGAAAGAGCAAATAATATCTAAACTGTGGCGTGGGGGTGGCCCGGAGCTGGAAGTGGGGAGCAGGAGGCGAGGAGACAGCCAGCCTGGCTACCTCTAATCTCAGGAAAATTGTGACTTTGTTCAGTTTCTGCTTTACATCAGCATATATGTTACAGCAGCAGCAACGGGCAGGGAAACACTTCTTACTGCATTTTATTAGAAGCCTTGCATTTGGAGCAAAGGAATTAACCAAGAATGGGGGGGTCATGTTACTAAAATGTGTGGTACATGGAATAAGAACATTCAAAACTGAATTAATTGAATTAAAAGCCATGAAAAGGAAGAGTGAGGCTACTTGAAACTTCAAGGTAAAGATGGTACAAGGTTTTAATTTTTTTTTTTTTTTAAGTTTAATATTATCAGTATTTTTCTAATTTAAAATAACACAATTTTTAAAAAAAATAAAATGGAGGCAAAATTTTAAGGAATCATCTCAGAAAATTTCATTAGCGATTGCGGAATATTGTGTTTGCAGAATACCACAGGCATTATTTGGTGCACATTAACAAACCAATTAAGAAATCTAAAGGTTTCTTAAACTGCACTAAGAAGCAAAGCAAATTTCCTGACACCTGGTCTGGAGTAGAAAACACTTCATTTTGCTTACTATCAAACCGTCAAAAAGGAAGAAGTAAAAAAGCACTATCTTGTACATTAAAACTAAAAAAAAACCACTTAGCTCTAAACCTTTCTTGGTTTTATGTTGGGTTTTTTTTTTTGTTCTTGCTTTACTTAACATATTTTTATATATACTGCTTGTGGTTCAAAAATTGACTCATTGATTTATGCTACTGTCAGCTTACACTGAAATACTTTGCCTCTAAAGTGCATTTTAGATCTGCATTTGGTTATTTTTATTTTTTATTCATTGTTAATTATACAAAATGGAAAATTTGGTAGTAAATAACTCACTATCAGCCTAAAAGCCTCATATTTCATCTTACTATGCTTTCCATAAAAATAATCCAAACTTAGTGTAAGATTCAGTCAAATATATAAAGAAAAAATTATTCTTGCAATTTTGTGACACAACTGCAAACATTTTCTGTTCAAGACTCTTCTAGTAAGAGTGTAGCAAAAAAACCTAAGATCCAAGAGCTCAAAAACTCAAGTTCCCCACTGACCACAATAAAGACTGAAAGCACCCTGTATTATCACTGGATGAAGGTTTTACTGGAATGTTATTTGGGGATAAGGTTGATGTGTATGGTACTGACAGCAAAGTCCAACTGTATAGAAAAATTACTTTGAAGTCACTGATTTCTTTTTAAGAAATTATCCTAAAATATATCGTATATCTTAAAACTGTTTTAAATGCTTTGTACTTCAGATATTTGTAAACAGAGGGGGGAAAAAAGTCTTACTTTTTAGGATAATTACTTACAAATACTGAATTTCAACTCTGAACCAGAAAAATGCAATATACACAGACTTTAAGATAGAGGTCTGGGTTAATTTTGTCACTGTTTCCTTAGGTCTTGTGGGAACACACTGGTTTGATACCATCACATACAGAAGCACATCTAGATATTCTGAAAATGGTCTGTAGAGAGTCAATAGGAACATGAGATGACCTGAAAAAATTAACAGTAGGCTTCCCACAATGTAACATCATGCTAAAGGGTTTTAGTAACTAGTTTTCATTTATTCTCAGTGGCAACAACTTTCAATTAAAAAAAAGAAAGAGCACAACATCTGATTTTAATAAAACTTACTATTTTCCTTTTTCTTGTTTATTGTCAAACTCTAATCATAACTTTCTTTAACATTTGTATTTTTACACAATCATCCAAAACCTCATTGACTAAAATATATACCCCCACAACAATTGTGGGGAATGTTTTGGTTGAGAGATACAAGGAAATTGGTCAAAATGCATACTTGCAATAATTGGCCTTTACCATTGCTGTTGAAAATGCTCCATTTAGAGCCTTTCAGTAATTGCGTTCAATGTTGCTTGTGTCTTTCTGTAAGAGATATTTTCCTTGTCCCTTGCTCTCAGTCTGAGCTCATTTTAGTACTACATTTTCTTGACTCAAAAATGTTTTATGATATAAAGAGAGATTTCCAGTCTCATTTAACATATACTCAGCAACAAATGGTTAGGTTACTCTTTCTGACCATTATTATGAAATCTTTTGATTTTCTGAGAAGTTTTTGCAGTGCAATTCAGAGAGTTCCATGTGCACGTGCTTCACTTTGGGACCAAGCTGAATCTGCTTCAGCGTAAGCCATTGCATGGCACCGTAGGAGCTGTGCCCGGGGCAGGGGCTGAGCCCGGGGCAGGGGATGAACCCGGGGCAGGGGCTGAGCCCGGGGCAGGGGCTGCGCCGCCGTCGTGCTCCCTGAAGCCGCGGCCAGAGCTGAGCCTCGCTCACGCTCCGCAGTCCCTCTGCCAGGCCCTTCCCGCTCAGAGTTCTACATCTTCGGTGTATTTATATTCATACACCCATACACTCATGTAGAGCATGAACTGACACAACACCTACTGTGTCTCAAAATCCTACAACTCTTGTCAAATACTATTCAAAGGGGCAAGTATCTTTCTGGATTTTCATCACTGGTACAATAATGTTTTTACTGCAAAAATACTTCTACTATGTTTCAACACCTTAATTTGTATTATACAGACTGAACATTACTTTAGTGGTTGCCCTAGCATTTATTCCAAGCAAGCTTCTCCTCCATTAAAACAACAAGAAAACCACCCAGTCAGAAATGAGATGTTTATGAATCCTTTTCTAAAGAACATGTCTAGATCAGGCACAATAAATACAGACACTGGAAATAAGATAAATCTTTACACATTAAGATTTTAATCCAAGTGCTTTATGGTATCAGCATAAATATTAAGACAAAGGGCCCTTTCTGCTCCCTCTTCCCATGTAACAGGAAACCCCAAGAGCTGGATCCTCTACTCTAAACTGCAGGAACTTCCTGGGCCCTGGCAACCGTTAAGTCCTTGCATGGCTGATGCAGAGTGACGCACTTAGAGAGGCTATTCACATCCTCAGGAAACCCAGACAGAGCTTCTCCATCAGGCACACACATCTCCTCCTCTGCCCCATCTCAAATGCTCTGCTTCACTGCCTTTTTGAGCAAGCCACTTCTCCTTTGTTAGAGCACCTAGGAAATAGTCCATACCAAAAAAAACCTCCTCCATCCTTGGGCAAAATAACTCTTCTCCACTAGTCCTTGTAACAGCAAACTGAGGTGAGGAAAAATATAGTAGCAAAAAAAAGGATAATCTTTTCAATAACTCTTGGACCAGACAGGAATACTGTCAGTCTGAAATCCAAATATTATCCAATTTCTTTCATCCTGTCCCTTTCTGAGAAATATGAGTATCTTATAAAATGGTTATCAAGGCAAACCATGACAGGTTCTCAACTACAGCAAGGGCTACAAGTTTATCAGAGCACAACTGGGACTAAAAGCATCACAGAACAAAGACAGCTAATTTTGTCCCCACTCGAGAATCTTCTGACATGACCAAAGTCCAAGAGAATAATCTCTTCCTTTAGAGCACACTGCCCTTACATATTTCCATTAAGTTAACTACCAAATGACCATCACATTCCCAAGGTAATGTATGAAGTGTCCAAAAAAGTATCTCTGGACGCCAGGATTTGCTCGTCACAAAATGCTATTCATGCTCATTTTCATCTACCTAGGGGTATTTGACAGCTGTTTTGCCTATGAAATAGATGCCCCCACCATGAGGAGAATAATTTCTACCTGAAAAAAATAGTCACATAAAAATTTCTCTCTAGAAAGTGCTTGCAGAATTTGTGAGGAGGAAGTTTTAGCTGTAATTAAAAGGGAAATCAATGCTATTCTCTCACATCTGAGTAGTACTGACAATTCAAATGTATATTTTTAATCACTGAAAGCAGAAATCCCTGACAAGATTTCAAGTTGTGAAGTAAGGCACTTTTCCTTTCTCACTTTTTCCCAGCCATGAATCTCAGTAAGATTTTTTAAATGTCCACTTCCTGTAATTTTGGTAATTTTAGAGTATAATTATTTTTACATTTTTATGATGCCTTTGGGGTATCATTACAAATATTTTTTAAGCATTTAAACTTAGAAAAATAAAATTAAGTAATAGCTTCTCTTGAGGAGAGACTGTCAGTCCTGTTTTGAATAAACAATCCCTTTTAAAGGCAATGTAGAGATTTATATCCGCTGTAACCATAGAAATTAATCTAGAGTTTAAACAAAATAGAGTAAAACATCATTTATTTAATGAAAATCAGAACGGTGCTATTGGAAATGAAAGTTGGGTTTCTGTTTTTTTAATCCAACAGACAGTTTTGTATGCAATTGTAAGATTTTACTTGATGGGCTACTTCTTACAACTTAATCATACTCATTTAACCAATTTGAACAAAGCATTCAGATTTCTGAGTTTTAATTTTACTTGATATAAATGCCAATCACTAAAAAAAAAAGAAGCTAAGGATTTTCAGGTTTAAAAAGCTAAAATTAAATGTACGAAACATTTTCAATGATAAAAGCAATCATGAGAAACTGCTTTGACATTGCGAGGCCAACAGGAACACAACACAAAAATTTTTATGAGTTTCTCATATACAAAGTTTGGGAATAGCAGAGAAAAATAAAAGTGCACAAACTGGAAGGCATTTTATATGTCACCACAGCTAAAAAAAATGTTCAGAAATAGTGGTTCCTATAGACTAAGTATTTACAAGTTTGCCTGCAACATTTCAGCATTCTGACCCTCAACAACAATCATACAACATAAAGATCTTCAAGGTTAAACTAATTAAGTATTTATAGGTCAGTTAACTAAGAGTTAAAAGAGCAACAGCATTTGTTGCTTTTTCAAAAAGCAAGGAAAAGAACTTGAAGTTCACATGAGGAAACACTGATATGCTTCACAATGTAACATCAAAACAAAACACATTGCCCAAAACCTAGAAAAAATATCACATCACAATAAACTGGAAAAGTTTCCTGTGGGAACATCTGCAATAGCCACATAAATTTTACAGAAGTTGTGAAAAATACTGAAGTATACAGTAGAAGGAAACTTAATCAAAAAATACAGTTTAACAGATGATATCTCTAATTCACGTATACATTATAATACACTATTCTGTGGCACTTTTTGTGGTTACATTACCTGTATATAAGCCACCATGTAAGCCTTCCTTGACCATAACAATAGGAAATAATCAAACCATATCAGAAAAGTAATAAAAATACATAATAAAGTTCAGCCTTATTTACAACTGCACTGTGAACTCAATTATTCTATTATACAATTACAAATACATTACCAAACAAGAGAAAGAAAGAAAATTAATCTGCTTAAAAGCTGAAAGTTTCTAGTAAGACATTAACTGTTCATAAGCCAGAGTACAAACTCTGAAAGCCTCAAGAGATAAGAGCTTCTGGTCTCCTCCGCTAAACTCAGTCTGTAGGAAAGAATGATCTAGGAGACTCAGCCGAACCAAGACTCACATGGAGATAACAAAGCTTGGCTTGTAATCCAAATGCCAAAGAAGAGACTCACTGAAGTGAACTTTGCAAGACCATGCAAGACACCTCAAAATACAAGTCTGTTGCTGTCTCCTAGTTAACTGACCTGTATCCTGTAATTGGCTCCCATTCCCTGCAACATATTACTAATTTCTGAAAGCATTTTATCTGTCTCTAGAAAGTCAAATTCACAGGAACCCACAACTTCACACAGTAGGTGGCTTTTTGAAGGTGCACATTCACAGAAAAGAAAACACAGTGCATAAATAGGGAGAGAAATAGAAACAAACAAAAAAAAACTAAGGCAAAAACAAGACACACAAGAAAAGGAAACAAAAGAGTTAGCTGAAATAAAATGAAACAGCATCCGCACTAAGACATACCACCACTGTATACTACTGTATTAAGTCTGAGGTTCCAGTCAGCAGTCAACTCCAAAGGGCTTCCAAGAAGAGAGGGCTGTAAACTACAGCACTATCCCCATGGCTGCTCAGGAAAGGATCACAGCCTCCATTCTGGAATTACTAAGTGCCCAGCCAGCTGTGAGACAATCTTAGGAAACAAGATGGTGGGACAGACACTGACATATTATATTTATTGATAGATTCCTGTTCACAAGCACTTTGCAGTGGGAGCCACATCAGCTATCCAGCACCTAAGTACACTGAGATAAGATCACAGAAACCACCAGTGCAATGAAAAAGATTGTGCTTACTCTATAAACTCTCATGAATCAGAAGACCTTTAGAAGACAAAAATCTATCAAAACACTTATTTTGCAAAATGAACTTGAGTTCTTATTTTACTCGAAACACTCTGTTAACAGAGAGAATAAAGCAGGGACTACTTTCCTTCATACACCTTTTTATCTTATAGGCAACATCACAGTTTCTCAACAGTTTGTGTCATATGCATTTCAGATATGCCACCGTTTTCATAGAGATCTTCCTTTCACAACTTTCTGCTGATATACATGTGGCCATTGCTTTGGCATGTAGGGCAAGAAGGAACCACCAAGTAACTAAAACACCACCATGTCAACAAGTAAACACAAACTGTCTAGGAGCTTACAGATTAAGCTGTAGGAGTTACTAAGATGCTTTGTGTTAATACTCAGTGTCTATCAAGCAGTTTCACTGTATCTCACCAACCCATACACAGTGAAAAAAAAAATCAATGTTACCTCTGTCTTCTGCCATAACAACTAGATTGCCCAGGCTGGGTTGCAGTAGCTAAATACTACTGCATTGTGCAGAAATAACAAAACAATTGGATGAAAAGTACTTGTGTTTCAGCAGACAAGCATACAGAGAAATTGCAGTATCTCTTGTAAGATGGATACTGGTCTGTGCACAATTTTCACTTAAGGTTAGAGGGAAATGCTACTGCAATTTGCCACAATGTTTCACAGCTCTCACAAGAATTAAAGAACAGTCTCCATGTCAAGGACAGAAGCGATACTACATTTTCCAGTTTCTATTTGGGTTACAAACACCTGATTTAACAAATGTCACACGACTGCTCCACAGCTCTGCTCTGCATTACAGACGAGTCAGTATTACTGAAACACATTTCATCAGTTTTTCAGTATTCTGCTCATGCACTGGCATGAGCTTAGGAAGAGAGAAAGGTAAACATGAAGTACGTCCCTGCTGAGGAGCTATCTCACTAGCAACTTTAAATGGAAATGTTGAGGCTGTGCATCACAACTAGAACATGAAAACTTAACACTAGCAAGAGAATTTACCATACAGAGACTGGTCAAGATGAAGTGGTAAATGTCAAGCAGATATCTGACTGTATGAATAAATGGAACAGGAGCTGGTAAAGCTCACTGCAGTACAAGGGTGAAAAAATAAGAGAAACATTGAAAAGTGAAGGAAGGGAAGAATTGAAGATGGAAGGGGGAATAGAAACAGAAGCAGAAAGGCATGGTCTGAGGTAAAGAGTGAAAAAACATGAGAAGTAAGGTACACCCAACCTAAAGCAGTAATTTTAGTTTCAGTGCAAATAAGAGACGGATATAAAGAGACACAAGAGCCTAGCATGTATTAGAAGAATGTTTTAATAAACCAAAACAAACCCAAAAAAAACCCCAAACCCCACATTTAATGAGGAATGAAACAAACCCCCAAACCAATTATTAAATCTCTTTGGACGTAAAATATTCTCCTTGAACATGCTCAAAATAGCCTAAACAAAACACTGTAAGCTATATATACGCTAGCAAGGAGAGGGTTAACCTGACCTTATGTTTTAATAGCATGTTCCACTCTTTGGCATATCAGCGTTAGAAGCAGAGCATTCCAAAATTATAATTTTTCCCCACAGAAACACATAATTTCAAAAGCCTGTACCTCTAATGTCATACCAATGGAAAAGCATGTTGTTGAATATAGCAGTGGTGCATCCTTAAAGTCAGAATATCTAAACCAGTTTGAAGATATTTTATCTTTTTTGTCCTGAATGTTCTTCAGTCTCCTACAGCGCAATTCAAATGCTATTCCTGCATAAGCAACTCAAGTGTCTGTCTGACTACAGCATCAATAAGCACGGAAGAGACAAAAATGAGTAAAGATAGAAAAATAAGGAGAAGGAAAATAAACCCCATTGTCTAAATAGAAGGTTTTGCTCACATAACTTTGTTTAGCTCTATCTCGTTGCACTGTATCAAATTAGCTGTACTCTGACTTCTTATGTAGCTTAAGTAACTCAACATGATTTTTCTATTACTTAAAATGATTTGAGGAATTTGCACTTCAGAAAATTTTTAAAAAGCATAGCTTTAATGACTGCAACCATTTTTTTATTGTTTAGTTAGTAGCCATTATTAATACTAATTAATGTCACAAATGGAGTCAAGAAAAGGAAGAAGTCCAAAAAGCAAGAGCTGGACAAGACAGGAAAGAAAAGGGTTCACACAGACTGCACTTTGAATTCCTTTGTCTTATACAACAAATCAGATAGCAACAAGAGGAACAAGCCTCCCTTCTGCTGCAGAAAGTAAAACAGCTGACTAGGTATTTGCGGGCAACCAAATTATCCTTCTCATAGTTAACAGTTTCTTGCCACTTAAGTAAGTGAGAGCCTACTAATTTTGTAATGTATAGAAAGTCAGCCAAAAATCAGGAAATAAATATCGCAACAAAGGAAACAAATGGAGAGCAAATGAGGAAGAAAAACACCAACAACAAGAAATCAGTGACCCTAAAATTGTGACAGCTTTCAACAAAAACCTATGACAAAATACGATACACAGAACCAGAAAGAAAAGCCCATGTCAGAAACGTAAGAGACGGAAAGAAAAATGAAGGCAAAAGAAAGTTACTTCTTTTAAATACGTGGAACAGGAGAAAATGGGGTGACTCCTGAAGGACATCAATTTTTTTCTGAAATCAGTACTAGGGATTATAATATACTTAATATTCCCTTTAGATTTAAAAATGATCTTACAAGGGAAATTAAATGCATTTCCTTGAACAGAGGCAGCTAAAAGATGCATTCTCTCCGCCGGGTTTGGAGCCCTGCTCCGAGGCAGTGGACATGTACAATTATAGGAGCTGACTCAAGTGATCTGGTTCGAAAACAGCCAACACACAAATATCCATTGAAGCACGAAGGACAAACACTTTCACTTTTAAAATTTCTCTTTCCATTAAACTGAAAACACAGTTGTTTTTTTAATACTGACTGTTTTTATCTTACACTACAATTATAGTGTATGCAGTGCACACAGGAGAAAATCTGTTAGGCAGTGTCAGAATGCAACTGAAAATTAGCAGTAGTTTCTTGCAACAGCCACAAAACAAAGTCGTTTTTCTAATGAGCTAAGAGATGGAACTGAACCAAGCAACCTTCACCTGAGAAAAACACTTGATGTGGTCATGAAAAATCTTGCAAGAGACTATGAAAGTCTTTTTTCCTGTAACACAGCTTCTGTCTATTGCAGCCAGCATTATTCTTAAGTTACTGTTCATAGCCTTAGAATTTGGAGTCAGCAGTCTCACTACCCCTTAGAATTAAAATTACCCAGATCAGAATAAACACAGAGCTACAACTAGACTTCTCATTTAAGGTAACCTGCAGACTACAGGTACTGCCTTAGTTTACTCTCGGAACATACTAATTTCAGCTGTTTGTCTTAAATGCTTTCATTTCTGAAGTTCTGTGCAATACTGAAGCCCTGTAAAATGAAATGGAGCACAAGAAATAGATTCCACATCCTGGTTGTAGCAGCTTTTTCCTATGAAGCTGTAACATAGAATTATTAAAAATCCAGGAGTTTACATCAACCACCCCTACTTTCCATTGCAAAGTCTGGTGGTACGTTCTATGGCAGCATAAACTTTAATAGAATTTCTAGGTGAATTTTATTTCATATGGTCATTATGGTAAGGAGGAAGAAAAAAAAGTGCTAGGGGGCTTACTGGAAGCAGAGTACAGTCATAACCTCTATGATAATTCTACTAATACAAATACAATTGTACAACAGATGATGACATTTGCTATTAGCAACAGCTGAAAGGTCTTCTTGGCTCCTGATGTGGAGTTAAGGCAGGGAGAAAAAAAGAACTTCCCAATGCTTTTGCAAATAGGAATTTGATGAAGGACTGAAATTGAAAATTGGATTTCCCGAATTCTGAGTCTATGACAGTCCTTCCTTTTTGAGAGGAAAAAAACCAAACCAACAAACCAGACTGATGTTATATACTACTACATTTCCTGATAATATACTATTACAAATTTTGCTTTAAAATTATGATTATGAAAACAATTTTATACTTTTCCACATTACCTCTTCGGCACAGTATCACTCATTCAGAAAATTACTATACACTGAAAAACCAAACCAAACCAACCAACCAACCAACCACCCCCCACCCAAAAAAAACCCCACCAAAAGACAAATACTGAAAGAGTTTTTCCCATGCTTACAAAATATGGAGACAAAGTACAATCCATGCAATCTCTTGGGCTTCAGCTTTACAGTCAACACAACATTCATTAGATCATTTTTTTCCTCAAGTGTTACAAGGAAAGCCAATTAAACATCAAAAGACTCCTACTTGTCATGTCAAATTTACTACTTATTGGAACACTGTGCCTTATTCATCAAATACGTGTTGACTTGGAAATCATCATGAACCACATTCTTAACTAATTACAGCAACTGCTACAAAATACCGATTACTATTAAGAACAAGTAAGTTAAACTAAGTGCACTAATTATCATAGCCTCCACTTGCCAAGAAACGCCATTCTATCAAAAGCACAGTACACAATTAAAAGTTAAAAATAAAGTGTTTATTCTGTCCTGAACCATTACTCCTTCACTGCTACCCAAGAGATAGGAAACGTAGTGCTGTAACAACCCCAGTCCTGCGCACTGCGCTGGCTTCTGCAAACTACACAGCTTTGTTGCAAAGAACGCCTGTCAAGAGAAGGCTGCTCACTGCTGTCCTATAAGGAGGAACTCCACCGTGTTGGAAACATTATGTCTGACAGTGAACGCAGCACAAGATTCCTCTTAGCAAGATGTATATTATGTGGGCTGTTCTGCTTGCAGGGTAATACCAAAGGATGCCTGGGCTTCAACTTAGTGGTCAAAGTGATAACTTACTTTAAGTGCTACAACTTGCAGCTGTATATGTATTCTCTAACACTGTCTGTGTGGCTGAATGGATAGTTCGCTTGCCTTAACTGAAATAAATTAATAAAATAGTTGAGAATCTATTTTCAGCATAGTTTCTAATCTGTGTCAACTACTGAGTCAAGGAATAATGCAGTCAAGTAATCTGGGGTTCATTTTTCTAAAGGAGCAAAAAACATCAAAGGTGGGTGTTTTAATCTGAATATTAAACATACGCGTATGAGCACAGACATTAAATTACATAATTTTGTTCAGATTCTTTAATTATTTCATTGTGGCAATATTAAAGATTCAAAAGAGCTGTTTAATCCACTTTTTAAAAATTTAAAATTATTTATACAGTAAACTCTTAGAACTTGGTGCCATTTTATTAACTTCACTGGAATAAAAAATGTCACCATAAACACTAAGTCAGCAAATAAAAACCTTCATGATCTAGCAACTGGGTAGCAAAATAAATCCTTTAAAAACTATCAAACGACGCTAAAAATAAAATTAGATATAAATTCATGTCTTAGACTGTGGTCAATTGAGGTCTAGACAAAACCCTATGTTTGTTCACTGCCTAGTCTCCAGTCTGCTCCAAGTTTGAAAAGGTAATTGAACTCAGTCTATAATTACTGGATTAGATACAGATGGGCTCTGTACATTTCAGGGGAGGAAAGAACTGTTTTGATTCATTTTATGATTGCCTGTAAGGTCAGACTTTTCAAAATGTACTTTCATCTGTTAAATAGTTTCTCAAAGTCCCAGGGGGACATCTCCAATAACTGATGTTTTAAGCAATTTGAGTCTATCAGATCCAGTCTTTGAATGTAATATGCTGTCCATTTTCTAGAATTATAAATGTGCATGTAGGTTAATTGCTACAACTCAGAGAGAGTTTCAAAACTACATTTTTTCAGAAAATTGCTAGTTTTACCCAACAACTGTCATGCATAAATATTTTAAATTATTTTGGTTTAGGATATAGCATATCTTTGGAAATACAAATAAGTAACACAAATTAGAAATGTCCTTACTCATAATGCCTTCCCATTTGGGGAATGCTCTCTTAGGACCCAAGTGAATAATATTTGAATAGTCTCAACTAAATCAGTTAATTTCTTGCAAAGTAGAAAAAAAAATATATCTTAATAAAGAATCCTAAAGAACACTTCAGAAGACTTATTTTTTCATAATCTCTTATTTGAGCCCTCATCCTCACTCTCACTCAAGATAAAATGTGGAACAAACAATGAGCAAGCATTAAACTTTCACTCTGTTAAGAATTTTTTGCAGAGTATTTTCTTCAATTAAATCAACCATAACTCCACTGCCTGTTTCAGTACAGCCAGGATTTCATCTTGCATTTTTCAATGTCTTGCTTAGTTAACAGTTCAAATGCTCTGCAAAGGGAATCTAGCTCTGCTCTCAGTTAGGGATTCTGAGAGCTACCGTAATAGTAATTTAAAGCAGAAAACACATCATGCAATCAGAAGGCAATATAATAGTTCAGTTCATAGTCTTAGAAGATAGAAAACTTAATTCCAAACAACTTAATATTCAACTTACTATTTCAGTTTCTTTGTATTACAACAATCCTCTTGCTTATAAAATTCCAATAGGAAAGTATTTTTTTGTTAAAACATACATTTGTGTTTAATCAACAACAACATCTCATTGGCAAAAGTCTCAGTCAAACAAGTTATCTTTGTAGGATCTATATCTAGATATCTATAGAGTTGTTCTGCCAGAGCCTTAGTATTCAAGCACCGGTAGTAAGGATAATTGGAACTATGTTAATATAATCTCCCTCTGTCTCCAAGTGGGCTAATGAAAAAGCATGTTATCTCATGTAATTTCCATGATTAATATTTTATTCATATTATTTCAAAGTCCTCCACAAAAGGGACAAAACCTGAAGGCAGAACCAACCACCACAAAGCCCCAGCAGAAAGACACATTCATTATTTGTATGCCTGCTCAGACAGAAGATCCTGCCCATCATCATCAGGCTGCGCGGAATTCCCACCACAACTTACAAGTCTCACCAAAGGAGGAACTTCTGCTGCTGCATTTTAGGAACTGATTGATACAAATCAGTTTGTTCAAAACAGTTCAGTCCGTAAAATGCCTGCAAGCAGAGTATGGGTTTCTGAAACAGTAGCTCTTTTTTAAATGTAAGAGCATCAGTAGCAACCATGTATAAGCAAATAAAAGTGGTCTTTGAAACAAGCACGCAATTTTACTCAAAAGATAAAAATCCATTAATATTTGCATTATCTTCCTCCCCCAGATCTCTAATGGATGCTTTTAAACGTATTTCTTTAAAATTGAAATAATACTCATATATAGAATTTGCATGAGGTTCATAAGCTTAGTTCAGTAAAGTCTCAATCTTTACTTAAGAGCTATATAGAAAAGGTTTCTCCTTCATTGTAAGCAACAAAAAAAGTTTCCTTCAAAAAATACACATGCCTTATTCTCCCTACAAAATAAAACTATAGGAAGTACTTCAAGTGTATTGTGGGAACCCACAAACAATTCCTCAAACTACTGTAATTTTTTAGACAATAAATTGTGAAGAAATGGTCAAGTAGCGAAACAGCCAGACCATAGCACCACACATTCTGTATGCTGTAACATGGCAGAAAATAAATGCAATATAAGAAGTTACACTAGGTCACATCTTAGTGCAAATGTGAAGGAGAAGGAAAAAATATCAAAGAGCTAATCAGTTGGTCTATCTGTAATAAGTATTTTCCTGTATTTGCTGTACAGTCCTTTACATGATATTCAAACCCGTAAGAAACGGTCTCTGAGCTCTCATAAATATTTCCCATCTATACTTTAATGGATTCCACAATAAGCTAAAAATTTTGAGAACCGAAAACAACATCATCAAGAAAAATAAAGTGTATTCTTACAAGCTAGTCTCACTCACATTATGTTGTATCATTGTGTCTTTACACAATCTTTAAAGAAAAAATAAAGATATCCAATTCATGTCTATTAAACTGAGTCAATATGCAGACTACAGCAATGTGGCACTATTTAATCAACAAGCACCTCACACTGGTTAGTTATTCCTTCAGTCCTAAAAAAAAAAAAAAAAAAAAAGAAAATATATAATTTAACGATATTTGTACATCATTCAAGCCCTCAAATCTGTGAGGAAGAAATCTGACAATTAAAAAAAAAAAAAACAAACATTAAAAGTGGTTGCTTACTTCACAGCAACAAACTTCTGGGGTAGATTAAACACCCTGTGAAGTCTAACACAGGTATTTTATTTTAGAAATACTCTAGCATGATTTGTTTCCTGTAAGTTAATTTATTATTAAAAATGAAGAGAGAACATTCATACATTTTCATAGTCTGAGGTCAGACTGATCACAGTCACAGGTCACTGAAGCAGTAGTCTGGGATCTGGAAAACCAGTACCCAATTCCTTGCTTTGGTACGAAGCAGTGTCCCGTACGTAAAAAGGAATTCCAGAGCCATCTCTATGCATTTACCGCTGCATCACCTGTTGAGTACCGTACGTATTTTGAAATACATGCACTTGACTTAAGAGATTTCAAGTGATGCAGAATCTACCCAATCAAGGATCAGCTGAATCATACCTCAAATAATGTGTACTACTTGCAGCACTGTATCTTATTTTGCTTCTTCATAGGATCCATGAAGAAATCAAAAACTTTTTTTCTTGTGATCGTGTGTCGTAACTAACAAGGTTAAAGGATTTCTCACTACAAGGTATATTTTTCAGACTTTAGATCATTTTTGTAGCTCTATTAAAACAAAACAAAACAAAACCAAACCAAACCCAACAAAGCAACATCCCACCACTACCACACTTCTGAAAAAGGTTGACATCAGCACTGGACACAACATTTTCTCATTTTAAATGTGCTATACACTTTCCCTTTAATTGATAATTTCCTCTATGTTTCATTAAACTTACATCTTATAAAAAGTTAAGTTCCATTAATTTTGGTATTGGCTTCTATGCGCAATATTTACTAGGAGCCAAAAAGGCCAAATTATGCCCTACCACACCCACAACCAGAACCAATAAATGCCATGCTTACACACGCAAAGCTAATACCATGCCCAAGAATCTTTGCATATATGAAATATTTTTTCTATATAGTTGAATGAGGAATGCCTCAATTTAAGCCTACACAAAGGAACACTTTCCCTTGAATCTCACAGCAGAAACTACAGCTGGCATCACACTGTCCAGCTGAACAGACCCAAAGAAAATAAGATATAACAAAGACAACTGAAGAAAGCAGAATTTTAAATTAATCAAAAATTTGTAGCTGTCACTTGAAAACTACTATGCAACAAGGTTCTGAAAGAAGAACATCCCAAGAACACACACATCTGTTTAATATTACAAGCCAACTGTCAACATCCTAAGTGAAGTTTTAATTTAATACTTTTTCTTTCTTGATGTTTTACCTTTAGTCAATGCCTTGTGAGAGTATCAGCTTTCTATAAGAAACTGTTAAATATAAAGAAATGTTATTGTAGCATGTTTATAAAATCATAGTTCGAGAACTTTTTATTTTTGTAAGGCCTGACCACAACTTAATTATCTGCAGGACATTCCAAGCTCACAACTGCAAGCTCCAGTTCCCAAGCAATTTTAAACAATATCTACTGTACAGGACATACAGCACTGCAAATACCACATCATGGCAGTGTTTAGAGAAGTCACCATTAGAGCCTTTAGACATGGTTTTTATTTCCAAAAAATATGTTTCTCTACTAATCATTAAATGGTTTTCATCACCACTACATGTTTGTCTCTCATGCCTGTTTGCTATCAGTGTTTATTTTAATGTAAGTGAACTAGTCATAAAAAAGGCAGATACAATGTCTGATGTGCCGTATGTTACACATAAAGTGTCCTAAGAGTAAGCAGTATGTTCTTCTACAGCTCACGCAATGTTTTCCTTCTTTTCCAGGAAAGAACTAGAGTAAAAGCAGGGAAAAAAAACCCAAACTTGTTAAATTGGAGATAGGGGAAAAGTGAGACCATTAGCTCAGCCAAAAAGTCTCAAAGGAAGACTGGAAATTTTTAAGAGAGAGCAATCTCAAAAGTCCTGGGAATTCAAATTTGTTTTTAAAAACATCCAAATGACCTGAAAATAGTCAAGGAAAAAAAATCCATCATGCAATTACATCTGGATTTTACACATCAGTCTGAAAACCAGCAGATGACACAACACTTTTATAACAACTCAGAATTCCAAGAATCTGTTTTCCTCCCCAAAATGCCACACACCTTGGTTTCAACCCATTACTGATAAACTCCTCTGTTTTCCTACCCTTTTCTGGAGGCTGATGACTCAGGCTGCTCTGCACTCACAGGCATGCTGCTGCCATAGAGCCAGTGAGGAGTCCCAGCACACTCATGGTGGGTTCCCGTACATCCCGATGCTCCCTTCTCACCTCTTCTTTCGCCTGACACATCTCAGGTGTGCATTTCATTCCAGGAATTCCCACAAGCCCAGCAGCAAGATTATTACTGGTCTTCTGCATATAGTGAGATTTTGTTTTCATCTCAACTAAACTGGAGGCCTTAGGTTTTTTTACCATAAGAAAAATAAAAAATTCACTGAAAGACCATATCAAAATTCTAGTTAGAATATCAGATTAATACTCCAAATTAGAGGTCAAATAAATTTAGGAGTAAAACCAAGACCCCTTCTCTTATTTTCAACCATTAACCAACATAACATTTGAGAGCTTATGGATATCCCCACAGAATGTCCACCAACATTCACCTGAAGCCCACTTCACACTTCCTATCCAGCTGAAAAACTGGAGAGGTGGGAAACACCAGTCAGTTGTGAAATATTCAATTTAGAATCAGTAAGTTTACATCCATATTCAAAACTGTTTAAAAGTCCACAAAAAACAAAAGGAAATACCCAGTGGGAAATGACAAGCAATCCATTAATAGTGGAAATCAAAGACTGAAAGGAAGCTGGATTACATTTAATTGTATCTGTTTTTTGTTTTGTTTTTCAAATGCTGGACAATACCTACAAAAATGGAATAGATGCAAATTCGAGTCAATGCAGCATATGCATTTTTCTACAGGTCTCACCAGCCTCCATCAAAAGGGAAGGCAGAGTCAGAATGAAAGGGTAAAAAGGGACAACAAACACCTGATTGCTATAAAATGTAATTTTTTGCCAGACAGAAAGTTTTGACACACCACCCTGAAGTCAGGAAACTCACATTTTCAAGAAAGTATCCATCATTTAACATTCTATGCAATTATACCACAGTGTAATATTTTCAACACTAAAGAACATTTTCCTCAAATTGCTGGAAATGATTCATACCTCCAATTTTCACCCTTTAATTGTTCTCACTGCTGAAGCTATCATGCCAGGTTTTAATATCTGCCAGTCTGAAAAATATTTTCAAGTATAGTGGACTGAAGTTTCAAAGACAGAGCATATAATTACATAATCTTTCACTGAAAAATTGTATCCTTTCGTCTATGGTGAAACACACAAAAACTTAATCGACTCATTACCAAAAAATCACAAGCTATTAACTCAGCATTACAGCAGTAACTAAACCTGATGACCAAAATGAGTTTCAATTAGCAAAAACACAAGTGTACTACTCATTGAAAGCAATGATATGTAACCAATTTTTGTGAGAAGTTGCAAAACCCTTATGTTTTGAAATACCTGTTCCCTGAGATTAGAATTAAACTTTTTTTTGGTGAAGCACAATTTGCATCCTAAATAACTCTCCCCATTTTATTAATATTTCAATACACTTCAGAGTTCAAACCAATTAACATATGTGATGACTGAGAAATTCTGTTTGATAATTGTCACAGAGGAGAAAACTCCTCAGCCCAGTCTTGATTTAGTGGAAGATAACAAAAGAAGTTACTTTTCCAACATCCAAGAACATCCCTCTCTACCTAACTGAAGAAGCAGGATACACCATGCACACAGAAAGAGAACTGCAGGATGCTAGGAAGACTCACACCTAAGACCTTCTCTAGGTTGCTATCCACCAAACTTGTTCTATTTTCAAAAAAGTAGAGGAGGAGAATAATCAGACACCTTAAAGTTACCAACTTCCAGGAAAATTAGCTTTATTTTGGCCTCACTATTAATATCTGGAAAAATAAACCCCAACAGTTACATCTCTTAACAAACCACACTGATACTCTTTTGAGTCTGCTTATTTTTATGTTCATTTCTGTCCCAAACAAGAGATTATATTTCAAAATACATAAATATAGAGCCCAAAGCTTGTAGCAATGGCAGTGTATCAAAGTACTCAAAATAGTAAGCTGTTGTTGCTCCAAAATCTTTGATAAAGAACTCAGAGAAACAGCAAAAAGCATAAATGCATAAATTAACTCACTAACCTGAAAATATCAACTTCCAGCTTTGTTCTCCCTTCTTCTATTTCCCTTCCTTTCTTTCCTATTTAGATGAACTATATCATAGCCTCATACCATTTCCTGATATTCATTCTTTTTCTTTTTTTTACTCTTATTTCTATCTCTAATGCTAGACTGTCTCTTCTCCAACCCATATCATTCAATTTTCTTCCAGCTATGCCTGCTCACTTTCTATTGTCTATCTTTTCCACTGTATCCCTCCAGCTTTTCAGACACCTCAAGGCCCACCACCTTGCCCCAGCTCATCTCCCTCACTCAGAGGTCATGCTAATGTAAACTATGTTTAAGAATGATACCTATGATAAACCTCTGTTTTCTTCCACATGCACTACAAACTTCCACAAATGTTATCCTTATTTGTGGCAGGATCACAAAGCAAGAACTTGCAAAAGGTGTCAGCTTAATGGAACACCACAGTCAGGAAAGAGTTCATAGTTACCAGCTGCAGGATATAACAATTCCTCCAGCTCCAAGCCAGGAAAGAGCCTCCCACAACCAGCCTGGAAGGAGGTGAGGTGAGGACGAAGACAACATCCTCAAAATGGGAACTGCAGTGTTAGATACTTTTGGACTCCTTAGCACCACATGAGGTCCAGTTAGTCAAAACAAAATTAACAGGCAACTAAGGAAAGTTGTCTCCCAAGCCAACTTTCAATCCTGCTGTTCTGTTAAACTCAGAAAATAATTCCCATGGAGTTGAGAATGCAGTTTAAAACAAACAAACAAAGCAGGGGGAAACAATGACAGACATTTGCACAGACATTTCCCAAAATGCAGGAGTTTGTAACTTTTCCCCAAGGCCAACCAATACCCTCCCCACCGCTTCTGAAGTGATTTTTGCTAAAACCAGAAGTATCACATGGGGAACATTAGTGATTTGGCATTTAGTCCTAATGTACTGAACAAGGTCATCATTTCATTATTCTCCAAAAGTTTCTGTTGGTTTTTTTTTTTCCTAAATCTATACTCTGCTATTTCCTTAACCAGCTTTTTACATGTTTCTCATCTACTAATTAAAATTATCTTCTTTCCCTTCCATCTCTCAGACTAAACTTTTCTAACAAGGATGAAGAAAATGAGAAGTAAAACCAATAAATGCTCATAATAAAAAACTAATATTGACTGTAATTTGCATAGGGGAAGAGATAAATCTGAGATATTAGACAGCAGTACACTGTAACTCTCTATTTGATAAAGTACAATTTAAGTACAATTATATTTTCTGCCTACAACATGGGGGAGGGAAACCCATGTGCATGTAAATGACAAAATGCAGCATCATAAGTGAACTTTGGGGGAAAGAGTGACTGTTCGTAACTGTTCATGGGAGAAGTCAGAATTAATCCTAATGACCTCAGCAATGGGCTCAATTGAATAGAACTTACCTCTCATTAAAAGTTAAGAAGTGAACTGAAATACTACTCACTGTCCAAAATTTGGCACACTCATTCACATCTAATAAAGACTCTAACTGGCTACACCACAAGCAGGATATATTTCCCCTGCATTCAAATATTCTCTCATGAGAGTTATTCTTATGCAATCGGTAGAGCCAAAAAATTGTATTAAATAACTTTATTAAATCAGGTTATAATTTTTTAGTTGGAGTATAAAACCAAACCATTAAAGCACACAATTTTAGCCATTTTCCTCATAGCACTGGTAAGTATCAACTATTCAATTACAACAGAAGCAGTTCACTACATGACCATGCAGTCTTTGATGCTCTGCCTGTGTTCTGCCACAGACTTTAATGGTACCACCCTTGGATATGGAACTTTTAAGGACTAAGGCCCTTTCAGTTCTGTCTTAGACCTGGCAAATACATGTCCCATTCCATAAAAGTTAATACAGCAAACTGACAATTTCATTATTTTGGATATTATTCAGTCTTTCAAAAAGCTCGTATATAATCCGACTCGTTCTGGAGTCACCAAACTGAACTTCACCCAGAACCAGCATCATAATAATTATTGTACATGCCAATAAAACATTTAATATTGGGCATTTTTATTTTTCTGTACCTTTTACTTTTAGAACAGGGATAGTCTTACTCCCAGCACCAGCACATTGGTACCTGCCAATCACTGAAGTTGTGATACATCTGAAACCAGTAGGCAGTGGAAAAGCCTGTGGACCCCCCAGTCTGCAAGTCAACTCTTTTCTTACCATATTAGAATTGTATTAAGCATGAGGAATCCTCTGTTTGAAATCCTCTGATTTCATCAACTAGTATTTTTCAAACTTTTTATTTGTAAACACCTAAAAACTTTCCAGTGAGGGTCTTTTCTTTCTTCTCTTTCTCTATTAGCACTGTGTACAGTACACAATTTCAGTGGCTGAGTTCTTTTTCTTAGTACCTTTTCAAACAATCCTGAATACTCTGAAAGGGATCAGAAAATATGTATGTTTAAAAACACCCTGTTTTAGTTGTGCTATGTCAACAATTACATCATGGTATTCAAGGTGATCCTCTATAGTCAGTTTGGGCATTCCCCATGCCTTTTTCAGGCCTTACTTAATGCAGTGACAGTGGCAATGAATAAGCTATAACACCACATATAAACACTCCAATCCTTTTTCTCTCCTAAGGGAATGCTCTAAATACCACACTGTACAAAGATGTGCAGGAATATCTCAAATCTGGCACCAAAGACAAAACACCAGCTCTCCATCTCTTCTAATAGCACTGCTATTTTAAATTATCCTATAGGCTGCATTCCAAACAATGAAATAAGCTGGACTTTCACAGGTACACATGAAAAGCTGTTTTACATAGAGTACGTAAAATTAAAAAAGAAAATAAAATTATAAGGTCACCACTACCCTATGTGTAGCCAAAGCAATGTACTACAAAAGTCAGGTGGCCTTGTAATTAAAAGGTTTGCTTAAAATTTATATGCAATGTCATTTGTTCTGGCTTTCACAAGAACTAGTTTTGGAGACAAGTTTTATGTGGGGATTTTTCCTCCTCATTACACATTTGTACAGAGCAGCTGAACATATTTTTTGTGTGAATATTGGCCTATTGTACCAATTTTTTTTTGAAGAATCAGTTAATCATCCTACAGAATCCATATGCAGAATTTATATGAATAACAGATGTTGCAGCCTCATGAATCTGGCAACCTTACATGTTCAACAGCTTCAAACATGGACATTTGATCATTCTGAAATTTTGCATTTAAAGACTCAGAAACATTTAACCTTCAAATTTTCCTTTCTTAAGGATATGTCTTCAGATATGCCTGATATTGTTTTTGAATAATTCATGCTCCAAGTCTTCATTTTTTAGCTTTTCACAAAACCTTAAAGAAGAGTATCTCCCAAAGCAAAAGAGCATTTTATTCATGACTGCAATTAAATCCACCATGAAATTCTGCTTGACCAATAATTTATATTTATTTCTGTTAATAGGCTATATCAGCCTTGATTCCATTTCTCCAACACATATTGAACAGCCAGCAATCATAAAAAGTTCTTGTTCCTTCAATATTTTCAAATATCTAAGAAGTATATTTGACAGACGATATTCCCAATTGCTCACACTTGCCATAAAAAAGTAAAAGGGAAGGCTTAAAGAGTCAGATTTCCTAATACTGTCCTAAAACAGAAGCTCAAATGCCAAAACTTACAATCTTCTAAAACATCCAAAACAACAGATTTAAGGCACTGTAAAGCTCTGAACCAGCGTCACATAAACTAGAGCTCTGAATTGCTTGTGTTTGTCACTGAGCACTAATTACAAGTCCATTTTTTCACTTGAATACTTTTGCTCTAATCCTTAAAATTCTTCAGTCATTTAGCTTAATCCCAAACCTGACACCATACCAAGGAACAAATGTATTGGATTTGTGTGGCAAGGTTTTTTTTTGTCCAACAGAGCCAATGCCAGCTGGCTCCAGGACAGACCTGCCACTGGCCAAGGGCGAGCTCAGCAGGAACAGTGGTTGTGCCTCTGGGATAACAGAGTTAAGAAGGGGGTGAAAAAGTGTTACTGCACAGCAGTAATTGCAGCAGGAGAGAGGAGTGAGAATATGTGAGAGGATCAGCCCTGCAGACACCAAGGTCAGTGCAGGAGGAGGGGCAGAAGGTGCTCCCACAGGCAGCTGGGACTCCAAGGGAAGTTTGCACAGTCTCCTGGCAGGACCTGTGGAGACAGAAGCCCACACTGGAGCAGTTTGGCTGGCAGGATCCCACGACAAACTAACACTGGAGCAGTTCATGGAGGAGTGTCTCCTATGGAAGGGACCCCACTCTGGATCAGGGGAACAGTGTGAGGAGTCCTCCCCTGCGGAGGAAGGAGCAGCGGAGACAACACGTGAGGACCACAGCCTCCACTACCTGTTCCCCTGTGCCGCTGGTGGGGAGGAGGTAGAGAACTGGGAGTGAAGTTCAGCCTGGGAAGATGGGACGAGTGGGGGAAAAATGTTCCTAAGATTTTGGTTTATCTCTCATTATCCTACTCTGATTTGATCGGCAATAAATTAATTTTCCCCAATTCAAGTAGGTTTTGCCCATGACCCCATTGCTGAGAGATCTCTCCCTGTCCTTATCTTGACCCATCAGCCTTTCCCTCTATTTTCTCTCCCCTACTCAGACAAGGAGGACAGTAATAGAGCAGTTTTGGTGGGCATGTGGCATCCAGTCAGGATCAAACTGCTACAGCTACATAAGCCTATGTAAACGTATGAAGAAATGCAAACTTTAAAATCCCTGTATACTGCACTTTAAATAGCCACGTCACTGTAAAGTCTAAGAGGGAAGAAAATGTTTTGTTTTCATTCACTAAAAAGCACTGACATACACATAATGGATTCTACATCTTTTATAAGTTGCAATTAATGGAAAGTCTGTCACTGTTACTGTAACTTTCCTGTAGGAAATCCCTCAACAATCATTTCTCACCTGGTCCTAGTCAATATGCAACTGGTGAAGAGATGGAGAGATGCCAAAATATTCACCATAAAAAAGCATAAGTCACATTACATATCAGACAACCCAATGGTTGTACAATGCAGCTGACAGACCAAAAAAAGTCCCAAACCAAATAAACAGTGATGGGTCAATGCCAGGGCAAAGAAAATCCTTTCAACAGTTCAGAGCCATAACATTCATCTTCAATTTATATGAATGGAACAGTTTTATCCCAGTTTAATAACATCACCAACAACACCAGTCTCTGCAACTAGCATTACCATGGTTATAGATGACCTCATAACACTAAGTTGTGTTAACAACTTAGTCTCAAACACAAAAACCTTCATCAACTCCCCTGAGACTGCAGCAACACAGTATACCTGAGCATAAAACAGCCAGCTTCAAAAAAACCACAAATTAATACAGATTGTTGAAATATTTTCTTGTGATTAACACAAAACACCAAGCACATCTCTAAACCAGCTATCCCACACAATATCGATTCAAGTCAAAACTCTTATATTCTATTCTCTGTGCCTCGTTCAATCCACCTAAAAAAGTCATGTTAAGTTTGAGAATGTAAAACAGGAATTTATAACTTTATCTCCCCTGTGCAATGAACCTTTACCATAAATACAGAATCTGCGTAGGATTGCTTGTTACAAGTTTGTCAGCTTCTTCTCCAAACACTAAGCACCTTCAATCTTCCCTCTTAAACATCACTTAGAGACTGTATACAAAGAAGTCAAACCCCAAAAAGGTTTCCACGGTCCTTGGATCCTACAGCAAAACTCATAGTCCTTCAGGGGCAGAAAGCAGAAAGAGAACATACAATGTATGATAGTTACATCGCTTAATACTGTTCAGCAAAGTGCTCAAACACATTAATTATGTGATACAAAACCTCTGTGGGATGGGCTAGAGATATCTCTGATCCTACAGCGGAGCACCTGCCCAGTCCCACACTCCAGCTGTGTGGCAGCTGTGAGCAACTGTGAAGCAGCTGCTTCTGGAGCTTGGAGCACAAGCAGCACCACCAGCACAGCCCTACCTGCAAGATGCTATGCAAACCCACCCAGAATATAATGTTGAAAGGAGTAGTTCTCTGTGTAGACTATTATTTCAGTATTTCCATATTTGCATGTCAGATGGAGAACTTGTACTAAGGACTATGGGCTTCTTTAGATTGGAGAAAAGGGGGCTGAGGGGGCAACCTCACTGCTCTAAACTTTCCTGAGGAGAGGACATGAAGAAGGAAGTGTCAATGTTTTCCCTCTGATATCCAGGGGCAGGATGACTGGGAATGGTTCAAAGCCGTGCCAGGGGAGGCTTACACTGGACATTAGGAAGCATTTTATAATGAGCAGATGGTCAAACACCAGAAGAGGCTTCCCAGAGAGGTGGTTGATGCCCCAAGCCTGTCAGTGTTCAAGAGGCATTTGGACGATGCTCTTAATAACTTGCTTTTAACTCTCCTCAGCCCTGAAGGGGTCAGGCAGCTGGAAGAGATGATGGCTGTAGGTCCCTTCCAACTGAACTATTCTGCAACCAAATAAAGCATAAAGAAGGTGGTGGCTAAGTGTAGCTTATTCAGGGTCTTCACTGTTATCCTACACAGATTCTGACCAGTGTCTTTCATTACAAGTTTTATGGCAAACACCAGTTAACCATTTGATACCTTCCTCAGATTAAAAAATAAACAAAAAACCTGTACATTAACAAGAATTCACTAGCTTTTGGAGAGCTTTTAGAAAAGCAATACATTAAAGAATTAATGCATATGTCAAAGATTACATTTCCCTGCCAAGGTGCATAGTCTTGGCTGAAGCAGTTAAACTTTTAATCGAAAGCCTACAATAAAGTATTTGAAAGAGGGTCTGACACATACATAATCAGACTGAACTGCATTTGGCTGAAACAAACAGTTAAAATCATCGTTTTATTTTACTATAAAGCTTATTCTTCTAGCTGCAGTTTCAATGTTTTATTCACACATTAAAATGACATTCTGTGGTCTGGTGGGTTGTTGGCTCACTGTTGCAAAGGTACAGGAGCTATGGAGCAAGGCCAGTGCATCTCGTTCCTTCTCACTGATCCACTGTCAACAGCTACCATGTGTTCACACAAGCTTCAACAACACATTTCAGCTTTTGCTTCTTCTACAAAGTAGTTGTTTATATAAGTACCATTATTTAAAACCACTGTCCCCCTCAGATGGTTCAGCTCATCCACACTGGCATTAGCTGTTTACTTCACCTGACATTCTTACAAATTAAACAAGACACTTTCCTCCACACCTTTGTCCTTCTTTCTGTTGTCTGGACAGTGAGGAAACTCAGAAAGGGTGAAGAGTTCAGACAGAAAACTAGGATCTTCAGAAAATATCAGGTGTGAACAGGGAGAAGCCAAAGAACTAGGGCAGGAAGAGAAGTACATGGCTATAGCACACCATCACTGCACAGGATTACAGCGGGGCAAGGAGAAGATGGAAGTGAGGGTAGGCTTGAGTATGCACAGAACTTTAAAAAAGAAAATCAAACTTGGGAGGAAGCAAAAGAGCCCTGGCAGTAGGAAGGTAAGGGGGAGCAGAGACTAGGAGGGAGGAAGAAGTTGGCATGAACCTAGTCTCAGACTGTAAATTATTTGAAATACAGACATGGAAACTGAGAAGGAGGAATCAAAGTGCAGACAGAGATAATACCGGAGGCAATGGGTCAAAAAGCTTGATCAGAGGGAAGAAACAAATCTGTGGCTATAAGAGTACCTAGAATGGAACCTAAGACCCTCAGATTTCCTTGTGCTTTCTCTGCTGCTACAAACGACTTGTGCATTCCTCATTTAGTCCCAAACTTGCATATCCATTCTCTAAGTCTGTCTCCTCAGAGTACCTCTTAGTTTTTCAAAATACAGTCCAGTGCCTTATTAAAGATATCTTATTCAAACCCTGCCTTTGACTAAGGATGGAGGAAAACAATCTGCAAAAAAATTGTTTTTAAAGAACGACTATGGACTGAGGACTGTTGTTAATGCCCATCAGCTTTCACCTCTGTAATTCCTTAACTTTTCAGTGCTTGTCTTTTCAAGTCCTAAAACGTTCCGATTACCTTTGTACATGTAATCTGCCTAGGGCTGGCGCTTTACTGCCACAACGTGTGACAGGGGAAGCAACCAAGCCAAAGGCAGCATACAGGGAGCAGCGTTACGAACGCTGACGAACGCATGTGCTACGGCAGCGTTCTGTTACGTGGCAGCCGGCAGGAGGAAACACCCGTGCGCAGGCAGGCACGGGCCGCAGGGGCGGCGGATCCGCACAGACACAACCGCAGCCCTGGCAGGAGGGGCCGCGGCCCGCAGAGCCTCCCGGGAGAACCCGCGCCGCCGGGAACGCGGGCGACAGGCGGGCTCGGAGCCGGCCCCAGCCGCCACGGCAGCGCCGGGCCCCGGCTCTCACGCCGCGCTCCCAGCCCACACCCGTGTGGGAAAGCGCTGCCCCGGGGCTCTCTGCGGGCGACTCCGGGGCCCGCTCGCTCTCCCCGGGGAGCGCTGGACGCTCCGAGGCGGCGGTGAGGGGCGGGCTGCCCGCCCGGGCGGAGCCGCTGCCGGCGGCCCCGGCTGCCCCCCGCCCTCCCCGCCGGGGCCGCACTCACCACCTCCCGCGCCCGGCTGGTGAAGTCGCTCTTGGAGCGGGCGGCGCCCCGCTTGAGCAGCTCGTCCCTGGGGCTGTCCCCCGCCGCCGCCACCCCCAGCGCCTTGTTGCGGGTCTTCACGGTCTTCACGCTGGCCTTGAAGAGCAGGGTGATGTCCACCGCCATGGCGGCCGCCGGTGCCGCCGCGCGCCCTTCCCCGCGCAACGCGGCCCCGCGCGGCGCGTTCCGCCTGCGCGGCGGGGCGGGAGGGGGCGGGGAGGCCGCGGGGCGGCGCGGAGCGGAGCGTGCCCGCGCCAGGGATAACGGCGCCCTGCGGAGGGAACCGCTGGGATGGGGTGGGAGCCGTGTCCCGGCAGAGCCTGCACGTGTAGCCAGCGCTACGGAAACGCTGTACGGAAAATGGAACATACGTGGTGTAACGACCCCCCGGTAGGGCGTCCTGCCGGGTGCTGTTGCAAGGCAGGTTAATTAGAGTTTATTAATAGATATGAACCAGGTCTGCACTGCGATCTGGGGTAGGCGCTGGTGTGAGGCTCCCCTAGGAAATGTCCACACGTGTGATCAGGCGCTGATCTCTTCTCCGTGGTGACAGGGACAGGACCCCAGGGCATGGCCTGGAGTTGTGTCAGGGGAGGTTTAGGTTGAATATTACAAAAAGGTTCTTCACCCACAGGGTGGTTGGGCACTGGAACAGGCTCCCCAGGGAAGTGGTCACAGCACCAAGCCTGACAGAGTTCAAGAAGGTTTGGACACTGCTCTCAGCACGTGGTGTGACTCTTGTGAGTGTCCTGTGCAGGACCAGGAATTGGACCCGATGATCCTCGTGGGTCCCTTCCAACACAGAATATTCTGTGTTTCTGTGATTCTGTGTATGTACCATGATCACATATGCCTGACCTGTGTAGGTGGAGCAACCTTGTTACACCTGGAGCATGCAGTGATGGTTTTTTCTCCAGAAGAGAAAGCTGACCTCCTAGGTCCCCCGATCTGCTGCAATCCTGCACTGGGACAGTGTCACATCAGTACCTGCAAGATGTATCACAAGGTTTGTAATCTGGTTCCAAAATAAGCTTTGTGAAATAACCTTTGTTATCAAGGCAACTTTATTATCATGTTTCATGCAATAGCCTAGCTATGTGAGATTGTGTGGCAGAGAGGGGAAAGCTTTCGACCAAATAACTAGTGGTGGTGTTTATATAAATATGCTTATGCATACATATGTGCCATCCAATGCACTGGGATCCAGCAGACACGATGTAGTTTTTATCTGTCCTTTCACTGACTAGAAGCACATTCCCTGACACAATCTCCAAAGAACACAATTTCAAAATCCTACCTCACCGAAGCGTCCTGAAACTTAATCAACCAGAAATATTTTTCCTATCTACTCCAGGGTATCAGGCTTTCTTCTCATGTTGATTACTACTCTGCTTTCAGTTCAATTCCCATCAATTCAGCCATAGCTCTATATTAGTGGATCCCTCACAGTTATATTGTAATTAGCATTCATTCATACTTTGTTATTATTGTTCTATTTTAAATGATGTTTTTATTGTGATACAGATACGTATTTCTAATTAAAGGAATAAGCTGTTTTAAGTCTCTGTCCTCGGTGCTGGATTTACCGTGAGAATATGTTTAAGGTATTAAATAAGTGGACAATGAAGGAGATTGAAGTTGTCACTTCAGGAATGCCAGCAGTACTTGATTGAACCCTGAGCCAAATGCTTTGCTCTTTCAAGATTAAGAAATTCAGTATAATAATACTTCAGCAAAGGACATGTTTAATAAAGCTATGTGAAACACACACATAGTAAATCAGATCCTTTCAGGTATGTTTCCTGATATTGATGGATTTTCTTTTCCTTGCATTACCAAAACCAGAGCAGTCACATTTAATAAACTTCCAGGAATGACTTGATCACACTGACATCCTCAGTCTTAAACTCCTTGAAGACACTTTTGAGACATGTTCATGAATGCTACCTGTTCAGGTAATCTTTGTGTGCTGTGGTTCTGCCATCCTTAACTAATAACTCATTCCACATACACGTTCTTTCACAGGTACTTGCACAGGCATCTTTTTGCTAGTAGAAATCAGAAGTCCACATCTTGGCCTGTGGTAGTATGCTCCTAAAAGTGCAGGTGATAGCATTAACCTGTGGTTTTGTGCACATTCAACTATATGGTTTGTTCCAATATTTAATAAAGCTAACATTTTTTAACATATTTTAACACTCTGTTAAAATATTCTCATTTAAGTGGCCATTGGGAAAGAATCTACAGAGTTTTTTCTATTAGAGTGCTGGTTTTTTTACATTTAAACTGTAGAAATACTAAAGCTATTTTGAAATTTTGAACTTCCCCTTCCCTTTGTGCTTTTAGAAAAAAACGATGTGTTGGTGCCTATGTCAAGTAATAGATTATTCTCTAATGAGATTCAGGTTCTTTAAAGTAACTGGAATACTCTATACTTACTTTGACCAAAAAAAAGGAATCCACAGTTCATTAAAGCAGAGTAAATTTTAACAGACATACTATAGTTTACCTCTTAATTTTGCAAAGATTTATACATATATTAAACTACTTTGAATAGTCCCAGCGAGGTCAATGGAACCTCACAAGGCACACACAGTTAAGCACGTAACTCTTTTACTAGATCAGGACCTTAGCTGGAAATTCTTTGGGAACAAGATCATGTCTTTATTTCTACTTTTACTTACTTACTTTTGGTTTATGCATGTGACCAATAGTACTGAAAAACACCCCAAAACAATTATAGTAATATTACACAACTAATTTTGAACCTCAACAGTATTAAAACGTCCATTCCGGCCCAAGAAAATAAACAGAGACACATTTTAGAAGAAACAGAGTATTAAAATTCCATATAGCTGATCTCATCTGTCAGAAATAGACTGAACAGTTAATCTGGCAAAAGAAAAAGTTAAAGTACCTTTTTAATATGAAAGAAGGTGGCTCAAATGGTCTAACTCATTAGGTATATAATACCCAGGGCCTCTGCTGTAGAGATAAATAGATAGCTTTGAAGATTACAACTGCTTTAAAATCAGTTGCTAAGAACTGGTGCCCAGAGCTTTCATTTGAACTTGATCCGAGCTTCCTGTACACAGTAACTGCATCTCCTCAGTAGCCATTTGCACTTCCACAGCCACCTTCTTTTAAAAGCTTAGAATTTACTTTGGAGCAGATAGGTTTCAATAGTACATGCTGGAGCTTCCTGTAATTGCTAAAAACACTAACCTTGAAATTTAAGATTTTAAGGTTGGAGTAAAATTCCAAAATCACACACAAAGGACTACAGTCCCACCACAAGCTATGCAGGTAAGTTGGTAAGACCACATGCACTGTGCACTCTGTTGTGCCCCAGCAGAAGCACGTCTGAAGAGAAGAAATCAGGGCATTGCAAACTACAACAGTTTTGTGTGCAATGTGAGGATGTCAAGCTGATCATCAAGTCTCGGTGTACCTACCTGCTTAACAGGCATTTCCAGTAAAATGTCCTGGGAAAACCTGCCAGTGAAAAGGAGTTCATGTTGCCCTGTGATTATCAATGTTCCCATTAAAGAGAGACTGGTGGGGTTGTCTCAGAGAGAGGTAACTCCTCAAATTGTAATTTCCTTTGGTGTGAGAGATAAACAAAAGGAATAAAGCTCCTGAACTTCCTCCCAATGTTACAAAGGTCCTAATGTGGCACAGGCAATAGAAAACTACATGTGGTCCATTTTATACATTTTATATTTTTTCTGCCATAAACCCAGCAACTTTCTTTATGTGATGGCAGTGTTGCAAACTGAACAGAATATCAAGAGGAAGGCAATTTGCTCACAGTGCACATTTGTAACCAAGACAAATCAAAAAGGGAGAAACTCTGATGACAGTTTGAACTTTTAAGCCAATACTGTGCATGCTTATTGGCTTACACTCAAAGTAAATAAAACTTTGTGGATGTGTAAGGCAATCTTCTTTGGTGTTTAAAAGTAGGGCTGGAAGACAGTACAACCTGTGCAAAGGAAGTATGGTCACTTCATTGAAACAAAGTTTTGTGGAAAGAATGGATATGAGCTGCAACTTGTATTGTCTGTGGCCACAAATACTGACTGCTAGAAACCAGTTCTATTGGCAGTAACATCAAGATTCTGTTATTCCTCTTGGAAGTAGACCATCACAACAACATTTATATCAATAATAGTTAAAAAACAGAAGCTCTTTGTGTAAAATATATTTTTGCCTTAAAACATGTCTGTATATATGATGTCTAAAAATAGATATTTTTGGAGAAAATTATAACTGGAAAATTATTCTGCAGATTCATGGGTTTCAGAGTGAAAATGAACTAACTACTCGCTATAATTCTAAGCCTTTAATAAAAGTTGATTAAAAAATCTGTTATGAAATATTAATATGAACTTCAGTCAGGAACACAGCACAGAGCATACTAATGTCTTGTATTAAGAAGGAACTGTATTGAGAAGTGACCTTGCATTGATTCCATGTTAACAACATGCAAACGTGATGGTAGGGTGACCTTTACAAGAGGACGAATAGAATAAAAATGCAAAAAGGGTAGAAAAATTAAAATGTAGAAAGAACCTATTAAAGAATTACTGTAAAGGAGAAGAGGGGAGAAAATGGAAAGAGCTTCTCTGGAGTTACTTACAGACAATGATAGAAGAAAGGGAGTTGTGAAATCCGGACTATTTTTTTTTTCAGTTTTCACATAAGAAACACAAATCCTGCTGTGTACATAACAAACCATCCAACATAATGGTTGGGCGGGCATTGAATTGATGTTATTATAAGTGCTTTGAAAGTAAAAGAGGAAAAATCAAAGTGGAATTTTAATTCTGTTTCAATTGATGTAAACAGCAGTGACCAACTGATATGTCAGGGAAACAATGTCTTTCTGAATGCCTGAGTGCTTCCCACATTTACAGGGTCAGAAATAACAATAAGCCAAATCAAAGAAATTTCCACTGCTGGGATTTTAGTCAGGCCCAGCACACGTCACTAGAAATCCTACAAAGTCTTTGCCAAACCCACAAAGGACTGGAGTAACTCCATAGCTACATTCGGACATTTCTGAGGTCAGGCAATGGCTCACTATCTGCTGGATATCATGCAGATTAGCAGGAGAGTGGCTTGTCACAGTCACTTTTACAGTAACTAAAGTACCAGTAAAGACACAAAATTAATTGACATTGCAGTACTCAAAATTAAGTTATCTTTATTTCTATTACTTCTGACTTTAAGCTTCTGTATGTTCTCCCAATATTTGCCTAGTTTTGTTACAACTAAGCTCCCCAACGCTTTCCATGGCTCAGTTGCCCAAAGCACTACTGTGGGTACAAGGGAAGGGATGGGAGCAAATAGCTTGTGGAAGAAAGCATAGAAATATACTGCAAGAGCCCCAGCTCAGATTGTTTTATTCTGTCAGTGAACAAATACTAAAACACAAACCAGCAGAAATAAACCAGGCAGGGTAGCCTTACAGAGAATAATTTTATTCTCATTTGTTTAGTAATTCCACAAAGCCAGTGGAAGAGACATAGAAATACAGTGTTTGACTCTATTTTTGTTTATCTTGGTAGACGCAGGAGTTGAGCTAGATGTAAATAGGTGTTAGAGCACTTTTGGCAGGTTTGTAGCCTGCATAGCAGCTCTGTATAGAGATCCCTGAGTTGGCTCCAAGCAGACTGGCATGTCCACAGCATACTGGATTCAGTGCCCTGGATGGTTTCTGCCAAAGTGTAACCATATCCCTTTTCAGCTTAGACTTGTACAAAGGCATTATTATTGCAATATGGAATGTACCTTACCTGAGAGGGTCTTAGAGCCAACTTGTTTTTTTCATGTTGATGACTGAGAGTCAGTGACCTGGCTTTCCTGGTCATTTTGTCTTTTCCAACTGATGAACCTCCAGTTTAGAGTAGAAATCCTTCTTGTTAATCCCTGGGGGGAAATAGGGAAATATTTGATACTCCTTAACTCTAAATAATCTCAAAATTGGTACATAGTCTCAGCTCATTTTCTAGTCACCTCTGCAGCCAGCAGCCCTTTTGGCACATGTGCCATTCATTCTAAGGGACATCTGTGGTGGGTGAGGGGCATCTTCTTGCAGCACCTGTTTTCGCAATCAGGTTTAGTTCAGACCTTTATCTCAGACTGGGCATCCTTGGAGATTAGATTAATATAATCTTTCTTATCCTGGTGCTTCCTGTGATAAAAATGGGATGTACCAAAATGAAATGATTCAATACTTCCTTGAGAACACTGGAGGGAGCTCACAGAAAGAGACAGGAAAAAAAGAGAAAAGGTGGCAAGATAGAGAAGTTGTTTCAGTTCTGTGAAAAGTTCTGTGAATATTTACACTTACAGATTGCATTTCATTTCGATAGGTGTACAATGTAGGAAAGAAGGTTTTTTGCTTATATTAAATTCTGGTGATTTTTCTCTGTATTTGTATCCTGGCATCATTGTAACTTTCTATTTTGAACACATTTACTTAGAAAACATGCTTAACAGGCCTTTTCTTTTTCATTTAAATTATGTTTATTTGAGTTCTCTTGTTTCTGTTCACTTGGCTTCATGCTCTGCAGTCTGATATTTAATCTAAAATGAGGGAGAGGGACTTTGGCAAACTGTAGTTATACATCCCCTAGGAAAATACCATCATCTTCAGTGAACACAATATAATGAGGAGGTGTCCTATTACATAATTGAGGAGGCATTGTCTTTTATATGCATTCCGGTTCATTTTTCACACTAAATTAATCTTAATAAACATCTGCTTTGAGTAAAAAGAGTTTTGTGATATTTCAACCATGACCTCTCTGGAAGTCCAAATGATTTTACTTTATGTTTCAGACTGGAGTATTCTTTTGAAACATTTCCCTTTACTATATGATAATCAGTGTGTTAACATGAGCTGATTAATCCCATCAGTCAACACTGATACCATGGGTCTTGTGCCCTTTCCCTAATAAACTCATGGCTGCAAAATCACTGGCTGCTTAAATGAATTCAAGGCAATCCTGCAGATTATGGAGGTCAAATGATGATCACAGTGGTTCACTCTGGCATATAATCTATGAATCTATAACTCAAACTGGAAGAAATACAAATAACTGTACAATAGCAATAAATGAAGAAATAAAACTAGCTGCTTTTAAGAGACATCTTGATATGTTTATGAAAACGGTTATATGAACTGGTTGTCTGCAATAGCTGGAGCAAGGATTTCGTGGCTCTGCAGTACTTCCAAATCTATTTTACTCTGTTGCAACTGCTCATCAGATTGCTCTCATTTTTAATATTTGTTTTATAACAGTTTTGATACAGTTACTAGGATAACAAATTAAAGATGGATTTTAGCTTTTTAAAGAAAGGCTCTCTTTCATTTCAGATGACAGACTGAATTGAGGCCTATGAATAATGCTTGTGTTGACCTGCCAGAATATGTCTTCACAGCAATGAATTCTCAAATACCCAGGCTGAGCTTATTCATTTTGAAGTCAATGGGAGGGAAGGCAATACAGCCCAGTGCCGAATCAGGCTGCATTTTAGCATAACAGTGATCATATACCGGTTTGATTTTTTTTTTAAATAAGAAAATACTTTGTAAAAGCTGCATTTGATTTTCTGTGTGTGACTTTTGCTATAGAGTTTATCTGCTCAAAATCCTGCTGTCATACAGCAGGATTTGTTTTAAAAAAGTCCAAAATGTGTTGCAGAGTTCCAGAGTTACAGTTCTTTCCTGTCCTAGTAGTTTGTAAGATTGGACAGAGCTGCAGCTCAGGGAAGAGCTGAACGGAATGAATATGGGGTATGGAGACATTTCCAAGAAAATAGGAAGTGGGTTTGGTAATTTATTCGGTAACACACTAAGGATCTGGTCCAATTAAAATAATGGGTAAAGTTTACACTGGCTCAGAGGGAATAAATACAAAGCTAACCATTTTAAAAGCAAATTTCTTACTCCAGAGATACATCTCAGATGAGCTAAAAGGAGTCGCCCTTTCCTTTTTGTCATTACTAGTTCCATGGCGCTTTTTAACAGGATTGAGACTGGGAAAAGGATTGTAGACCATCATGTCTTGGCTAAATTTCATCTCCAGTAGCTATTTAACTACCTTCATTTCTTCCTGTGGTTTCCATTATTTATAGTGGTGCTAGATTTTACTACCCCTGCTGCATTTTCCTCAAGATGTACTTGCCTTCCTCTGGCTGCTGCTATGTTTTGCTGCCTCATGGAAAGATTTATGGAATTCTGTCGGTATTTGTGAAACATTTAGAGCTACTTGTTGGAAAAAGATCTTGGAGATACTAGTTTAAATTCATAGTCACTGGAAATCTCAATATGCAAACCAAAAGATTAAAGCAAGAGCATACTTAGTTTCTTTTTCCACTTTTCCTGTCACACTAACAAGAAGTTAAAGTCTCTGTTTTGTTAAAGGTTAATATTTATTGTGCTGTTTCTATTTCTTTGCCTGCTTATTGGCAAAGCCCCAGCAGATTGCTTACACAGTACAAGAAGCAGATGCATGCAGCCTCGGGATGCAGTTACCTCGTCTCTCAAGGTAATGCAGGTTCGGGCTGGTGCTGACAGACCCGTCCTGCCTGTGGCCAGCCCTGGCAGCCTGTGCCCATGTGCTGTCATTACCACTTGTGTGGCTGCCCAGTCAAGCAGATCGCCTTGCATTTTCTGTAGGCTTATGTTTCCATCAGATTGGCTTGCTCTCGAGCACGAGTGCCAGCATATTGAATGCAATGAGAGTGCATAGCCAGAGGCGACTGAGAGGTTAGGACTCCCTTTTCCAGCAACGATCCCATGCAAGAGTGACATCAACTGAGAGAGAAACCATACCTGTGGATTTTAAATGTGGCTAGTGATTATGGCTGCCCTTGTTTCTGGGTATCTAATTTAAGATCTTTTTAGAACATGTGAAGATTAAAATCCTCTGATAACCAGATACCTTTAAGGTTCTCAAATTTAGCTCACATACCCACCAAAAAAAAAAAAAAATCTGAAAATCTTAACTATAATTCTTTTGCTTAGGGCTTTATGTCTAGGGAAATCTTTCAGACGTGGATTATTTGGTTGTTACTTGTACTTAGCTGAGCATCAAAATCCTCTTCTGTATGACTACGAGATGTTATAATACAAATAGGAGAAAACAAAATAACACTACATTCATATTCTAAGGTTAGGATCAACTGAGTGGTTTTCAAAGATACATTAAAAGTCCCATTTGTTTTGTTTACAAAAAAAAAGTTAGAAAATTCCTTGCAGTGTATCATGCCATGTGAATTTTAACGTCTCTGCCTATAATCCAAACTTTGAATTGAGATTACTTGAGCAGATATCAACAACCATGCATCACCAAACCCATTTATTCAATTCATTGTCCCCTTTCCTTTCCAAATCACAGTTGCTTGCAACATACATGCTTAAACTTGCAATTGTAATTCATATGTCAACACATTTCCATTAACTAATCACAAATTATCAGCTTCAGTTCTATAGGTCTGACTACAGGTAAGTTTTCCCTTTGTCCAACATGCTTTAGAGCTCAAATTGAGATTTTGAATATGATTACAAGTGATAAGATATGTAATGATAGCAATATTTTGTGCTCGACAGGGTATTTTTAGGCTTCCATGCTTGTGAATACATTTGTGTAGAGCTAAATTACTATGAAACTACGGTGTATGTGGACTTATACAATGGCTTTAAAAACCATGTTCAGCAACTTTATTGCTTAACAATTAACTTGAATCATATGAATTATAAATGTGTAAGTTAAGAGAATTTTAAAGGAATATTTTCGGTAGCAGAAATATAAGTGTGGATTAGAATCTGCCTTAGAGAAGGCTATTACTTTACTATGGGCAGGGTGGTCTTTCCCAGCTGATTCACCAGGTAAGAAGGAACATGAGGTTCCCCCATAGCTCAAAACCGCTTCCCAAAAGTTCTGGCAGCATTGTTAGAGAAGTCTGGTTCTCTGGGGTGCTTTGTGCACAGAGATGAAGGGGCTGTCGGTCTATAGGGAACAACCCCACAGCTTCAATGCATGGAAAACCCTTGTGTTTTTCACAGCTGCCACTGAGGGAGCTCAGCAGAGCTGAGTTTGTTTGACTGCCACAGAGTGAGAGCAGGGTGCTGGCAGTCAGTCAGATGTTTTTCCAGCCTTGTGAATTCAGGAACCTTAGATAACCTGTGTGATCACGGGCAACTTATGAGCACTGGTGGACACGTGCCTCTAAAGCCCACTTACTAATTCAGTGAAGTATTTTCTTTCTCATATTCTCTAGAAATTAACTCCTTCTTGTGAATTCAGTTTCAAATAGTGTTAGGTTGGGCTAATTGCTGATATTAGTTACAGCAGAGAGCATGAACGCATAGGTTTTCATGTCAGCATGCAGCAAGTATTACCAGACATCACTTACTGGAGAATGCTGTCTCGAAACAAAACTTCAAACCAGAAAACTCTAAAACCTCCCCACAAGCACATCTGTTATATTCATACACAAACTGTATAAAATGAAAGGCTATTTTTTCTGTACTTTCAGATCCAAAAGACTGCATTTTTCTCACTGACTTGAAGAAAGGAAGCCAGGCAGATGTAAAGCTAGTAAAAATATGAAAATATGATTGGTTTTATCTGAAAGAGGCCTCATTCTGTAGTTTTTGAAAAGGCAGCAATAATCTTGCTTTTAATTTCAAAGGGTAGGTTTACTTTTATGAAAATTTCTGTTTCTCATTTGGTTTATTGCATTACTTACTGATTTGCATGACAGGTTTTACAAGTGAAGTAGTTGACTACAAAATACTAAAACTTGACAGCTTCTAATTAAAACAGTGTAAATCCTGAACCCATTTGTTCAGCTTTTTCACCACCTTTCACCAAGAACGTGAATACAGATTTTCCCCCAAAATAGTTTTATTTTGTTACATCCAAATTGTTAAACATGCTAACCCATTCATATATATGTTTTGACATATATTTCATTTATACTTTGAAGTCAAATTGGTGTAATCCTACAGCTTCCCAGTCTTTGTGAGTTGATTTTGAAGCAATATCCATGGTCAGCTCGTGTCAAAATTCAGCTAAATTAGTAAAGGATGGTTAAATCAAAGCAATCCTTTTACATTGAGACAGCCATATTAGCACAAACATAATCATAAACTATTTGTTCACACTTGACTGAATTCATGACAGCTTAACTATTTTAAAAAGGAAATGTCTTTATGATGATATAACTGCATCCACATTAAGGGATAATAGCAATTTAATTTGTCATTTTGTTTGTTTGTTTGTTTGTTGCTGGCTTTTTACAAATTATTGATTTGGTCAAGTAGTTGGGTGCAAAAACTGAGTGTAGATCAGGCCTCAGATCATGCTCTTATTAGCAAACCAAACACTGGTTTTGTTTTTGTTGCTGACGTTGTTTGTTTTCATTGCTGTCTGAATGAGCCTTTTATGGTCTCTGGCTCTGCCTGGCTGACTGCACCCGATTGTATTTAATTACATTTACTCAGTAGTTTTAGCCGGGATCCCCGGCCATTACCTATCAAGTCCAATCGCTATTATTTAAATCCAATGACTCAGAATGAGAGAATTTATCTTTTACACAGTTATTGCCTAAACATCCAGCATAAACATGCAGAGATCTGGAGGACTTGTTCTGACTGTGCTGATTAAAGGCAAAGAGCAAGATGGATGGAGTCAGTTGTGATCAGCAGGCTACAGCGTCCTGCTGTGCTCCAGTCTCTGCCATTGTGCGGGGCTCTGGGTACCAGACTTGCCATGGTCCTCTCGGGTCTAAAAGGAAAGCTGGCTTTGTTTGCCTGTAAGCATCTGCAAACTGTTCTGACACATGATCTACCCTCTCAGCAAGGCCACTCATTAGGCTGATTATCACTTCAAAGTTTGTATTATCATCCATCTCTAAAGGCAATTAGGAATGGGTGGCTTTGAGTATCAGACACTGGGTGACACTAAGTGACTCATCTTTATTGATTCTTTTGTGAGCAGAGACAGTGATTGAGATGATAGGATTGCAGCCTACCTGCCCCTTTGACTGGTAAATACTGAAGAAAAACGGTGTGTAATTAACTGACAGTTAATATAGGTTCTGTTTAGTGTTCAGAAGGCACAATAGTGGAAGCTGCCCAAAAGGAACAAAGTAATGAAACTCCTTTGACAAGTTAAACTCTAAAGCCAACTGTGTAATTATCTGACAGTTAAAGGGGGGAGGGGAGGGCCGGGCTCAGTATTTACGAGACCAAAGGAATTCCTGCGCCTGAACAATGGGGACAGATACTGACAATAATCATAACAGCTACACAAAATATTTGTTTGTGCAAGCCTGCCTTTCAAGTGAATAACGATCGGTTTAGGGGTCAGGGGAAAATTGGCCGTTTTGTAGCCCCGGTTCTCGAGATTCCGGGGCCGGGACAAGTCCGCGGGGCTGGAGCTGGGGCTGGGTGTGGAGCTGGGGCTGGAGCTGGGGCTGGGTCTGGAGCTGGGGCTGGGGCTGGAGCTGGGGCTGGATGTGGAGCTGGGGCTGGGGCTGGAGCTGGGGCTGGGGCTGGGGCTGGAGCTGGGGCTGGATGTGGAGCTGGGGCTGGGGCTGGAGCTGGGGCTGGGGCTGGAGCTGGGGCTGGATGTGGAGCTGGGGCTGGGGCTGGGGCTGGGTCTGGATGTGGAGCTGGGGCTGGGGCTGGAGCTGGGGCTGGGGCTGGAGCTGGGGCTGGGGCTGGGGCTGGGGCTGGATGTGGAGCTGGAGCTGGAGCTGGGGCTGGAGCTGGGGCTGGGGCTGGAGCTGGGTCTGGATGTGGAGCTGGGGCTGGGGCTGGAGCTGGGGTCTGGATGTGGAGCTGGGGCTGGAGCTGGGGCTGGGTCTGGATGTGGAGCTGGAGCTGGGGCTGGGGCTGGAGCTGGGGCTGGATGTGGAGCTGGGGCTGGGGCTGGAGCTGGGTTTGGAGCTGGGGCTGGGGCTGGAGCTGGATTTGTAGCTGGGGCTGGGACTGGGGCTGGAGCTGGGTTTGGAGCTGGGTTTGGAGCTGGGGCTGGGGCTGGAACTGGGGCTGGGGCTGGAACTGGGGCTGGGGCTGGAACTGGGGCTGGGTTCGGAGCTGGAGCTGGGGCTGGAACTGGGGCTGGGTTTGGAACTGGGGCTGGGTTTGGAGCTGGGGCTGGAGCTGGGGCTGGAGCTGGGTTTCGAGCTGGGGCTGGGGCTGGAGCTGGGGCTGGGGCTGGAGCTGGAGCTGGGGCTGGAGCTGGAGCTGGGGCTGGGGCTGGAGCTGGGCTCAGTGCTGCCAGGGTTGTGGGACATAAATCAGATTTACGAAACCACCGCTGGAAAAGTCAGACTGGCACGAAAGGGCCACAGCCTCGCCTGCGTGAAGAAATGGATTGGCAAAGCTTGATCCACCCTGGCTGGCATTCACATGTAATGTTGTCCCACTAACAAACTTTTCACTTTTCCAGCACAGTTATAAACATTCCTGTTTACACTGTGACACAACCTTCTGTCAGAACAAGCCTTCTGTTGATTAACACCAAGGAAATCTAGGGTCTCACTCACTGGTCCTCTGCAGCAACGTGATAGGCTATTCTCCATGAATACTCTCCCATGATGCAATATTCCATGTAGGAGTCACCCACCTGGAAAAATTTTGAAATCTTCTGCTTGAGGGTCATGTTAAACAAGGAAGAAAATGTCCAATTAATGTTCGAGTTTGACCCATACTATTTTGGAAAAGGATATGCTCTGTCATTTTTCTCCTGGAGGTGTTAAGTAGAGAGCTACTGACTCTTAAAGTTCACAAGAGGGAGTTCAATTACTGAAACGAGCCCTGTGGTAGATATTGAAGTCCTAATGAGATGATCAGGATGTTGGAAATGCCAGAGTAGGTCCTTTCAGAGTCTTCAGTGTGGCAATTTTTGGATTGAAGGCTATTTATTATTGCTCTTGTTTCATCACCCTGTGAGTATGGGGACTTCTGTTTTAATCTTGTATAAATTGTCAATGCATAAGTAGTGCTTTATGGGTTTTTTCTGAACTGAGAACCACAAAGTACATGTCAGACTAAATAAGCCTGAGAATGTCTCCATGAGATAGGCAAAACAGGGAAACATAACAGCCCTGCAAATTTTTAAAAGTATATGGATTTACAGCATATAAATGCAGACGAAGTAGCTTGTCGAAAGAACACTGCTACACATTTTTCTTTCATCTTCTGTTGACTTCCCATTGACCTTTTCCTTTCTAATAGAGTAAGACTTTGGGGACACATGGCAATGATGCCTAGGGCTTCTCATTTGGAGCTGTCTCTGATGTAAATGATTTCCCTACAGATAGCACTGATCACATCTTGTTGGACATGCTCACAGCAGGGAAGAAAAATTATCTGTGGTGTTTGTGGGGTTCAGTGAAGGCTCAGGCAAGGAAAGAATTAGGATGACATAGGGAGCTGTGAGGTTAGGCATGGGAGGGAAGGTAACTTGACGGAGGATTCATTTAAATAGGGTGGTCAAATCTTCAAGCAGTATCAGTAACTTGTGGCAGTGGGAGACCGGCAAATCTGTATGGACAGAGGGGTACACAGGTTATCTACTTTTTGTCATCATAGTGAAAAATGAACTGAATATAGTATGGCTGGAAAATCTCTAGGTGTGTCAGCACAGGACTAGACAAACACAAGGAAGATATTGCAACTGTACATGATCTTTCTGAAACTGCTGCAGAAGAATATTGTACCAAGCTTGGATACTCCTTTTGCCAAAGGAAAATACTGGCAAGGTAGAAGTACAGAAAATAGCTCTAAAGATGTGTGAATGAATAAAAATCTTCTTTGTCTAAAAGAAGCGTAAGACCATTCAAAATCATCCATTTAGTTGAGGTATTTTAATCTCTCAGACAAATACTTAACAAGAATCAACATCTGGAAACTGAAAGTGGCAAATCCAGAAAAAAAAAATCATACATTTTAGAAAACGTACCACTGAAAGATGTTACACAAGAGTGCAAGGTTTCATATGGGTGTTGTGGCTTGGGTTTGGGTTTTAAATCAACAAGTCTGTCATAACTAAGAAACAGGCCAGAGGGAATGGAAGAAGAATGCCACTACAGAATCATCCAGCTTGTAGGATAAAGGGTCATTGACTAGATAATTGTATTTTTCCCTCTGCGTTTATATCTATGAGAGAGTGCAGTAAGGAGGAGGTGAGGAGAGAGTGGGAAGTGGAAAGATGTGTATATAGCAGCTTGCAGATTCTGCTGAAGCACAACAGATCTCTGGAATCCTGGCCCTGATGCTGTTGGCCTGCTGTGCCTTTGGCAAGTCATGATGTCTTGCAAGGATTTTAATTCCCCAGGCATCCTTTGATTATCTTATCTACTTCAAATGAAGTCATAAGTGTGCTGCTTCTGAAAAAAACAATCGAACTCTCACAAACAGGTTTTATTGCAATACAAAAAGAGAACAAAACCACAGAACTTTAACATGGTTAGTGTCTCACTTCCAAATCACATCCCAGTCAGGTTTCTGAGTCTTCTTGCAAAAAATTTGGATCAATTTTAAAGACTTGCACTGCTACAGCAATTAAAATTAATCAGCTGAGAAATGCAGAGCATAACAAAGTAATAGCAGGCACTGGAAGAATTGTCAGCAGGCAACAGTGGGAGAAAGGAACTGACTATGTTAGCTTTAATTGTGTTAGATTATTTTATTCTTCCCAAGATACTTTCTTATGTTACAATAAAGAGACATTTCAAATTCACATGATCTAAAGAATTTCCTTTGGACATGCTGTTATAGCTACCCTTTTCCACAAAGTGCACAGAAAAGTCAGACAAGAGGAAGAGAAAGCTTCATGCACGATGTTTGGTAACTCATTTTGACCTTCACTACTCATTTGTAAGTGCATTCTACTTTCTCTCTCACTTTTACCTTCTTTCCAATTTAATCTGATCCAAACAAATCATACACGAACAGTCATTTTCATTTGGCTCTTGTTCACCGAGATACTTAGCAAACAATCAATTGGCAAACAAGATAAGGACAGCAAAAGAAAGCTAAGCTTTTGTTTAGATAGTGGGATCACAGATAAAGACCTAAGCAGGCCTGCATAAACTCAAGAAGCAGTGATATTATCTTCGAAGCTGTGGCACTGTGCTTGTATTTACCTGCTATAGGTACTCATGTAGGCTAATTAAAAAATAATTTTAAATGTATACAATCCAAACTTTTTTTTCCCTTTTGGTTGAGAGAGAGTGTCTGAAAGGTTTATTATTTGCTTTCGAGTCTTTGTGGCTTTAGCCTGAAAAAAGCAAAACAAAAAACCCCCATAGAAAGCATCACCTGAACTGACAGGACAAGAGGAAACAGAAAAGAAAAAAAAAAGTTACAGTATGGGGGCCATTCTTCTCATTAGGACTCAGTTTTATTAGTGGTGTTAGAGAGCTGGTACCATGACTATAAAGGTAGTACCAGTTCTATGGCGAAAAACACCACCGTAAGAAAAAAGCTTTGCTTTTTGAGCCAAATATTTCAAAGCACTTAGCAAACATTAGCAAAATAAGCTTTATAACTTTCCTGTGGAGTAGGTAGGAAAGATTAAGCCCCCCTCATGGATGGGCAAACTGAGTTACAGAGTGCTCAGGTGAGTGGCCTGAGGTGAAGCAGCAGGTCCGGCAGGGTGGAGAACACAAGCCTGACCTGCTGACACAGCCTCTATTCCCTAACCACAGGACCTGTACCTTCTACAACTGTTGATGTAAAGTAATAGTCTCTAGATGAAACCCATACAAAACTGCAGTCTCTGAAGACGTTTGGCAGTTTTCACTAGCACTACAGTCACACATGATTGTTTTGGGAAGGCATGGTCTCATTTAAAATACATTGAAAACTGTAACAATTCATTTATTCTGTGAGAAAATACATGCATACAGTTAGAGTACAGCTAAATATTTAATTTGATGAATGAAACAAATATTTCATTTGATGAATATGAGCTTCATTAGCAAGTTTTGCTAAGAAGACATATTTGAGGGTTTTTCTAACATATATACATACAATATGTATTTGCAAAAATGTTACTGGAATATATGTATTGTTATAAATATGTCCTCAAATGATATTTGAATATGGAACTAAGGATTTTTTTTTTAAATATGAGCAACTTAAAACTTAAGCCTGCAGATTCTCCATGTCAGAGAAACAGGCTTTTTGTAAAATTGTGTTGGGATGGCTTTGTGTATCTGAGGAATTGTTTCTTTCCTTTAGTTTGCATCAGAAGCTTTAAACCACCACTTACACAATCATCAATGTGCAATAGAAAGATGAATTTTCCTACAGACAACCTAAAGAGTAGACATACATGCCAAGAACAATACTGATTGAAGCCTTATGCTGATTGCAAAGGAACAGTCCCAGTCAAGGCACTGTCCCTGGACACAGGTGTTCACACGCTTTTCAAAGATCTATGAAAAGTGATGTTGTGCTTGTCTGCTCTTTTACCGCTTCAGAAGATCAAAGCAGAAGCAAACATAAAACTTCCTCAATGAGTGCCACAAAACTCAAGGATGGAAATGTGAAATTTGGCTGCTGGGGAGCAGATGGGTGTAATTGATCAGTATAACACAAACACAGAGAGGCAAGGAAAAGGAAAAGTTCAAGGCATTCTGAGGGAATAAGGTGTGAATTTGGTGCAGTGGAATGAGAGAAACTACCAAGAGGAGTCCATGGAAGGTAAAGACTATAACAGCCATGCTTTAAACAGGCAGGTGGTATCAGATGGGGACAGGAAAGGAGGAGGAGAATCAACTGAATGTTAGAAAAGTCAAACATCAAGTGAGGAGGTGAAGGGAAATTTGAGCCAACAGAAAAAGTCATGCTGTCGAAATATTAGAGGGAGAGCAGTAATATATTTTATCTGTGGTTTGGAATGAAGGATGGGGATGAGCTGAGGAAGAAATGAAATTTCAAAGGAAAGAAAAAATTCCTAAATCTGATCTACATCTGGCTCCAGGTTTCACACATCCTCTACTCTGGAGTTTTGCTGAGCTTACAAAGGGAGGAGCCATTTAAGACCGTGTTCAGATTCAGTCACACTAAAGATACAAGGTTTTGGTTTGACATCATCTTAAAAGAAAACCCCATATAAAACAGCTTGGAGTTAGGTCTGTATAGAGGCCAAAATATAGAGTATTATGGTGATTGATATTTGTTTGGGAGTCAAATTTGTTCTGCATGAAAAAGCCAGGGAAAGGGTTCCTCTTCTCTGATTCACTGAACAGAAGGTAATTGAAAGATCTCTTTATGGCAGGATTTACAACCCCTGAGCCTCAGTCGTTCTGAGCTAAATAATAATGCATTTGCATCGTAAGTGTATCTAATTTGAATTTCGCTTCCTGCCTAAACACTTTGAAAAGATGCATGCTTTGAGGTGTCTGCCTGAATAAAATTCCTGTGGAACTGAGGCTAACAAATAAAGTATGTCTGGTGTGTTAGAATCTGCTCTGCCCTGGAGAATAGCTCCCCTGATAAACTGTCTGATTTATAATGACAACTGCTCCCACTGTTGTATACAAGTATACCTTACAGTAATGGGGAATTAAAGAGGCTTTCATGTGAAGCAAATATTTAGCTTTGAAGTCAGTGGGAGCTGAGAGAGCCCAGCACCTCACAGGATTAGTCCCTTGGGAATTAACCTTTTCACCTTACTATAGAAGAAGGATGAAATTTTAAGATGGGATTTTAATGGTGTGAGCATACGAAGTAATAGGAAGGATGAGAATTCATAACAGTGAATTACCTGCAACTAACACTGGGATAGTTCTATAAGACTACATGACTTTCTCAGCACCTTATCCCTGCTAAGACTCACACAGAATTAGTTTTCATGGAAAATGTAGCCTATGGTCCTTTGTCATAAACTTGATCACATAATAGAAGAGCTTCAGGAGGGGACTTTATGTTGTTTAAATTGCTGTATCAACTAATGCATCAGCACCACATCAATTGTGTAAAAGCAAGAACAGATTTTATGTTTTCCTGTGAGAAACATTCCATCTGCTTTTTACCTTCTGTTCACTGTTTGAATTAGCAAAAGTGACCACGGAAATCCAACTCATTCTACAGTTTTTTGGTCAAAAGTGAACATATTTTTTTCCAGGTATCCTTTTGTTGATGATGATATTAAAAGTGACTTTTAAATTGGCTGTTGTGAAACAAACAGAATCTGCCACTGAGGGAAAAGACAAACTGCTTATAATTAGTTCTGGCAGCTGGAGGATGGCACTCCTGCTGTTTCTGCTGCTGGCACTGTCAAGTACATCATGTCACAATGCATGAATTATATGAGGTCAGCTCTTCAACACACCCAAATTGCTACCAATTATTAATTAATTAGTATCATTATGGGACTACCTTAAGGACCTTATCAGTTCCCTTGAAACAAATAAAATGACTAAGAAAAGGCAGTAGAAGTGATTAGTGGTGAGTAAAAAAGGTAATTCTAAGGACAACGTCATATGAGTCTAATCTTGCAAGATACTGATCCCCAACTGATCTCCAATGCTCTCCTCATTGCATCCAAATGCATTTAATTGCATGGGAATATGAATCACCTGTTACGTGTTAATGTATTTTTCATTACTAAAATTTTGCTATTTAAATGTTACTGTTCAACCTTGTTCTTTTCTCTTGCTTTACCTGCTGTTCCTATGAAAGCTTCACCTACCATACTCTAGGAGCTGTGTCTCATAAGATGTGTAGTTATAATGCTAAATAGTGCTGTAGCTCACATTTTGTCATCTGTCTTCTGAAATAACCTGGAGAACTGAATACTGCAAAGCTTCCAGTGCAATGCAAAAGTTAAATAACTTAGAATGGGGTTTAAAAGAAAAAAATGCAATGAGGGGGGAAGAAAGAGGCAGTTTATTATCTGGTGATCACAAGTTAAGAATGAGTGAGACAGAAAGTTGCTAATTCTACCTGAGTGCCACTTTAGGAGTCAATTTCCCTATTTATGGAAAAAACCTCACCATCAGCATATACTGCAGTCATTGTAACTGTGCACAAATAAATACATATCTAAAGCACATGCCTCCTGCCATGACATAGGGTTGGGCAGAGTAAAGGATGTGCAAACTTTGTCAGGTTGTGACAGCTTAGTATCATCCGAGTCTTCCAGAAGTCTCCAGTCATTGTAAAGTGCTAATTATAAAATTTCTAAAAATATGAGATGATGATGACTAAAAATATAGTGAGTCAGGCAATATGGGATCAGAGTAATGCAGAGATTCTGGGGCTATATGATGATTGTATGCTTCTTCTCTACAGAAAAGTCTGTCTGATAAAATGTCCATCGACTGACCTAAAATGAAGATGAAAACATATTTGAGTGATGGACATTAATAAGGAGTTGGCAGATAGTGCTTTAGCTTAAGTAAGAGTCAAATGTGTTTTTAGGAGATAAACACCAGGATTTTTTCCTGAAAGTATTTTGTAGTCTAAACCACAGGAAACAGATATTTGTAAGTTTTTCATTTTTCTAGAGTTCATCACTAGAATATCAGACAACCAGTGTTTCAGATAAACTCAGAACCCACCCAGACAGGAAAGTTTACCCACCAGGTAAGTGAGACTTACATTTCAAATGTTCTTGGCACACAGCAGATCCCAGAGTAGAGCTTATAGGGGGGATTTTCTTCTGTCAAGTGGTGCTGAAGTCTTGAAGATCAACCACTTATCTTGGTACAGAAAGAGTTCATGTCTTCCTAAAACACTGCCTAAGAGCCTCAATACTGCATGTAGGAATAAGCAATTAAGAAATTAGAGCAATGCAGTAGGTGACTGTCATCTCTGTTTTTAAGTTTTCTTTTTGCATGTTTTGCCACAGAACTTCAATGACAAGTCTGTGCTATTCTGTCTTAAATACTTTCCATAACGTATCTAGGAAATGAGGCAAAAGAGCTAATCTCAGACATAAGTGATTTAAACCAAAGGTGTTCATTATTTTTTCAAAGCAGCTGTCTCACTGAGGCTTTTAAAAATATATTGCCACTATTATATGTAATTGCTGTAATTGTATTTTGGGTCCATAATGAATGAGGAGGTTTATCAACACATACTCTTTCTTCAAATGCATCACAATCATGATGAATACAGTAGTAAGGAAAGAATGCCAAAGAAGAAAGGACAAGAGAGTTCTGGACAGAATAAGAAAAAAAAAAAGGCATTTTTCCAACTGAGAAAAGACCATTTCCTGTGTGGATTCCAGTTTTCTGAAAATTTGGTTTGCTTTATCATGTCCCTAAAAAATGTGGCTGTTCTAATGCATACAATAGTGAAAATGTCAATCTTACTATTTATTGCCTCCATCCTCAAATCTACCTTCTTTGTTGGTTTATCATTAATTATTACTTTTTAACTTGAATGGTGTTTTTGCTTAGCTAGGATAGTAAGGATTGAGTCAGCATATGGCCTTCTAAATTCAGTAAATAAAAGGGCCTAATATATAATTTTGCCATTCTTCTATCCAGTTTTGCTTTTCCAGTTTTCAATTTAATTGCTGTTCAGTCATGGTTGTGCTTAGGATACCTTTCCAGGGAGCAGTTAGAACTAAAAATGTGTGATTTGACCTGAATGTTAAGAATTATATCACCTGAGACATTTCATTACAAGGAAATATCCCAGTGGTTGTAGCTACTGTCTTATAAAACAACATCTTCTATAACTAATTAATAACTCTAAATTAATAACTAATTAATTACTCTAAAGAACGAGTTTCTGTGCTACATTTGAATTTCTTCTGAAACACATGTGTGAGCAGTTCAGAAGGTATCTTCCACCAGCAAAATTGCACTGTCATTGGTTCATATGCACATATTAGACAAATAAGAGTAGAGTTTCTGAGAATTGGTGACTTCAGGCTTGAAACTACAATGTCAACACAGTCTTCCCAAATAACCTGCACAAACAGACAAGATTTTCCCTCCATGAGCTGTATCTGATCTCCAGTATGATGATGTGTATCTAAAGATACTTTTTCCAATACTTTCAGTGGAAGAATATATTGTGAGGTTACCCACAACACAAAGGGTTTTTTCTTTCATCTGTTGCCCAAAACAGTCTTAAAGAGATTTTCATTATGTTGTGCCAAACACCAGAAGAGAATGAAGACTTTTTTTGGTGATTTTTGTAGAATCTGAACATTCATAATAAACTGTTCTGAACAGACTATCATCTTTGCCTTATGTTATTATACTACTGAGAGTGCAAACAACCCTCTTAGTCTATCCTGTGAATTAGGATTCCTTTTCCTCAGTTTCCCATTGTTTAGCTCTCTGAAGAAACCATTTAATCTTTATGCCCACTTTTGGGAGATGTTTGCAGAACAAACTTTGGACACCAGTGTGATGCAGTATCTGCCAAACTGCACCTCACAGTGATCCCGTTTGGCTGAGCACACTCAGGGCACTGGGATTCGTGGCCAATTCCTTCAGACAAAGGTAGACTAAGGAAAAAAGCCTTATGACATTCCTGTGGTTTTGAGGTGACACATCAGGCATGCTTTGTCTTCTACAGCACTGTGTACATTGTACCACAAGTAATAGATCCAGACATGAGAGGTAACCTGCTACTGATAAGACCAATATTAAATTACTTTCAGAAAAGACAGAGGAAGAGTCACAAGAAACATATTTCAAGTCCTGATTTATTTTTTTTTCCTGCATCAGATGTAGTGAAGCCAACTTATCAGAACCAATATAAGGTCTGCCTTTTTCCTCAAGGAAATCCACAACTGAGTGGAAATTAAAAATATGTGATAACTTTCAGAAATAATAACTAATTGACAAAATAGCATTTTGTTTCAGATTTTTTTTTACCATTAGCAGGACTATGTCACATGGTTTAAGGCCTCAAATTACATTTCATGAAGTTGGTTTTCGAAAGACAGTAGGAATGGAAATATTGGCATGATCTCTGCTCATTATAAAGGGAAATGTTTTGCATTTGAACATTCTCTTTGTGAGAATGTGTTGTGAGCCCAGCTAACCCTCTATGAGAGCCTGAGAACCAGACTGTGAACCAGCCAGAAAACAGCTATAAAAACAAGTAACACGGATCTCTCTGTTTTCCATTTGCCTTTAACTCAAGTGGAAGGTAATAATAAGAAAATTGGATTAAAAAATGTTTTGGACTCAATTCTGTCTGGCATCTGGGGCTCCTTGTACAGGCATATACTAAATTGTACCTTCCCCAAAATCTTCAGACTGCAGTCACCCTACAGAAGCTCATGAAACAATTCTCAGGCAGCAGACTAGGGCCAGAAAGATGCACTTTAGGGTGTGTATGGTCTTGTTTGTCTCGGCTCTATGTAGTTTTTTTTATATTAGAGTCTTTTATACTAGAATCTTTTCCTATTATTGCGCATGGCCGCACTGGGTAGATGGTTGTCCCTACAGCTGCTTCTGTACCAAATGAGCTCAATGTTCTCACAGAGGTGGCCTAAAATGGCACCACCACATTGGCACCTGGAGCTTTAATTCTTTGAGGCCTTTCAAACTCTTTTTTTGGGTGTCTACAGACAAAGAGATTAATAAAAAGGATCTGCAGCTGTGACCCAACTGCTGCACAGAGACAAAACACATCTGTGTTCTTTTCTCCCCTTCAAATTAATAAGGTTAATTTGAAAGGAAAAAGATGGAGTCCAGAAATATCTGTCAAGTAGTTATGAAGATACAAGGATTTATTAATAGAACTGGCTCATTTTCTTACTACAAAATTTATTCTTATCAGAAAGTGTCATTTTGTTGATCAGTCTGGTATTCTTTAATGAGAAAATGGTTGATTTAAAGGTTTTTCTAGATTAATTAGAAATGTTTTCCATCTTCTTTAGAAAGAAAAAAATTAGACTCCAATGTTATTTCCTGAAAAAAAAATGTTGCTAGTTGCTAGTAGCGTATAGATTTTTTTCCCCTGTAAATACATGAATACTATGTTGAAAACCTCCTTATAAACATTTATCCTTTTCTTATTTACACTGTCACACAAAAATATTGGGACTGACAGCTCTTAAATCTGAAAAGGGTTCAACAATGCAGACTCAGACACATTTCTGAAATGCCAAGAAGATGAAATGTAACCACATCCTGTTGAGTATCTCTGGGTAGTAAGGACACTGTGCAAAACTTTGAGACGATGTGTCCCAATTAATTTACCTCTTTGACCAGCTTCTCTTTGGTGCAAGTTGCCATATGGAACCTCTAAACTCTTCCCTGACCATGGGTGCAGAATTTGCTAGATATGCTGCCATTATTTAATTCAAAGGTAAATCTGAGTATTTTTTTAAAAGGTTCTTTCAGGTTTTACTCATTAACAGAATGCATCTCTCAGCCATCAAGTTCAAAATAATTATTTATTGACAATAAAATGTAATGCATTTTACTGATGTGGGTGAACCAGAATAGTCCAAATAAGAATGTCTGGGTTTGGTTTTGGTTTTCTTTTTCCACAAAGCCAAACTGAATCAACTATTTTCTAAAGAAAATAAATACATGATAATGGTGTGCCACCAGAGGTTTTCTTAGAGGATTTTAAAAATCCTTTGAATTTTCACTTGTCCCATTTGTCTCTGACTGGAGATTAATCTTTTGACTAGTGTTCTGTCAACCTTGTCCCCATCTCAGCCACAATGCCAAACAATCTGTAAGTCACGCGAGAACAAACCTGTTTGAGCCCTAGGGCCTGATGGCCTCCCAGCTGAAGTCAGTGAAAGTCTGTTAATTGATTTCAAAGGGAGCTGGATGAAGTCCCAGTGTCAGAGAGAACTGTTTGGAGAGTTTTGGGGGGATTCGGTCTGCGTAAGCAGCTAAACATTTGATTCATTATCTGAACCCAATTGAATTGCCAATGCAGAAGGTTCATCCATCATTTCTTTCTGCTTTCCAAGTTCAGAGCTCAGGGATTTATCTGCTCCTCTTTCATCACTGAATCACATAACTAACATGATTATTTCAAGCAATGCAGAAGCAGAACTCTCCCCAGTGCTTTAGTGAAGTCACTTGGAATACAGAGATAGAGGATACTGTTAAAGGGGTACTGAGCACATCTGACATGAAAGGAGCCACTGACTTTTCCTCTGGTTTAGCTGAACAGTCTGTGCTGCCTAATATCATCACAGCAGTCTTGGCTGAGTATTTAGGCAAGGAGCTTCAGACATCCCCTAGCCTGAATCCCTTGGAGTCTGGAAGAGTTCAGACTAGTAAGTTTTTACTCCAGGTTTCAGGATTTATACACAAGAGTTTTTCTAGCAGAGGAAATTCTGAACCCTATTGCCCCTTTTTTAGCAGCCAGATGAAGGAAGGACTATGTTTAAATTACACACTTGGTACTTTCTGATGAATTTTATGTGTTTCAATCAGTTTAGGTCACCTTTAACCACAACTATAACACACAAGGATGCTGTTTCAACTTCAGAGCTCAAGAGTCTTTGGGGACTGGAGGCCCTGGGTTTTTTGGGTTGGACAAACCAACAATCAAGTGAGGCCACAGTCCCCATCCCCTGCCTCCCTACCTTCAAAGCATCTGTGGTTCTCTCACACTGCAATTTCCTCCTCCATAATCTGACTATGACAGTGTAGCCATGGGACTTTTTATTTCTTTTCTTTCCCTGTTCTTGATGCTTCTTTCAGCTTTAAGGCTGCTACACAGTTGTCAGAAGTCTGGCTTCAATGGTCTGAAGGGAGACAGATACTGATAAATTTTCTTTTGATCTCTGCTCTGCAAAACCACTCAGTCAGGAAAAAATAGAAGGGTCTGTGTGCGTAGGGGTTGGAGGATGTGAAAGGCAAAAAGCACCCTCTCATGCCAGAGTGAGTATAACTCCCACTTCACATTGGATCTGAAAGATGAATATAAAGAGTTTTGTACACATTTTGCAAATCAGGACAATGCACTGTAAGAAAATGAAGCCAATGAGTAAAATGGGGATAATGATACTGATCTCCTTTCTAAAGTGCTCTGAGATCAGTTGATGAAAAGGACAGTACAAGAGCTAGGTATTATTATAGTTAGATCTTTGCAATTGCTTTTCTCAAAACCCTTATCTTTTTGTTGCATATTCATCAAGATCAGTGTTGAAAGGTTACAGTTTACAACAACTACTTTGTTATTCTATAAATGAGGCTGAAAAAGAACTTTTTTCAAGGGGCTGCAGAAATATGCACACATCACTCGAGGATGCATATATAGAGCTGTAGCAGGTGTCACTCAACTTTCTGTATTTGCCCCTGTGTAAGGCTGGTTGAAGACAATGCCCCAGTGATGCTGTCAAGTGAAGAACACAATATATAAACCACAAAATGTTAACCATGATTCTGCCTAGACAAACTGTCATGAGCTTGCTGGGCACAATCCAGGAGCCACACCACTGCATTAGGGAGCCCCGTTCCCAAAACACTCTACACCTCTCAGCAAATGTGACTGCTGAGATACCACGTTGCACTGTCACAAACCAGCTCTCTGACTAGAGCAGGCCTGGAGGAGCCCGTCCCAGAAGCAGGGCAGGGCTCACTCCTGTCTCTTGGGTCTGTGAAGGCATATTCATACGTTCGTTTGCCCAGTGGAACTCAGCACTGGTAGAACTGACCCTTATTTGTCAGAACTAGCAGAGGTGTAAAACTTACAGATGAATGAAAAAGCCAAAATGATAATGTTCCAGTAGGATTACTAATGCAGCAAAGGGTGTCTCAACATGAACTAAGATCCAAGGAAATGACAACAAAGTATTGATACAAATCCCAAATTAGCTTTTTTACCCCACAGCTACTGAGAGACAGTAATTGCACACAGGGTATGTACAGAAGTATTTACAAACAAATTTAGAATTGAAAATGCAAAGGAAAAACTAAGGCAATTGAAAAGGATTTTTCCTGACAGAAATACATTATGCATTCTTTAACATATCACAATATATTAGACTTTACAAGATAGCTTTTAGTTAAAATGTGCTAATAAAAAGTGACAGCAAAACACTAGCTATGGAATGTGTGAGTGTGAGTAGAACTAACAGAGCTCTTACATACGGTTTAGCAAGGGCTGCACTACATTACTTACAGTTTATTATAAAGTCTGTGGTGTGCCTTTTATTCATGACGCCATAAAATCACATGACATAACCATACAGCCACAACTGAGTCTTCCAAATGCACATAAACAGCAAAGCCTAAAGCTACATGCAAAGGTTCTGGCTGGGTTTCTGACAGGTTCTGAAATGGAGCACAGTGCATTTACAGAGTAAAGGACTTCTTCAACTTTTGTCCACCTTACTGCATTAAAAATATTTTTCTTACGGCTTTAAAATGGAGATATCTCAATGTCTCAATGTAAATGTTGCATTTCCAGTCATCTGTGAAAAATCCTTTATCTTTTTGAGTGAAACAGTTTTTCCAGAGATTTACAAAGTCAAAATACAGAACCAGTTTTATTATCTGTTAGGATTTTACAGGCTATGAAGCAAAATCCATAGTAAATGCATCTGCATACAATAATTGAAAGAAACCTCCATTTAATTGATCCATTATTTGGATAGAGATGAACTTGCTGCTTATTTACAATATTTGTAAGAGGTCATTCAAGCCCTCCATGTAGGCAAGCAGGAGTTTCCAGATTCAAAACAGAAATCCAAATAAAAATAGTGAAGCAGTTTTGCTTAGCTTGCACATACATGGAGATATATGTATGCAGAAGACACTTCAAATTCAGAAGGGGAGCAAAGCTCAGTAATAACTGAAGACATAAAAAGAACTAATGCTCACACATCCCTTGGGAAAAGCCCTCAGAGTGTATTATTGCTTGGGTACTGACTTAAGGATGCATTATTTCTGGCTGCTTGAATCCTGATATTTTCATGAAAAAAGTTATTTTTTTCTTGGAAATAAACCTTTTCAGAAATAAAGATATATAAACATCAAAGAATATTTACCCCATCAATTTCTCCATCCAGTGGGAATAACCTATGAGATCTCAAAATATGGTTAGCTGCTCAGATCAAAAAGAGTAACCATATGTTTCTCACTATTGCTAATTACAAAGAAGACTAAATTACTGAAAAAGGCCTTAAATTTAAACAATTCCAATAAAAGTAAGAGCTGGTTTATTAACAATTATGTGCATTTAGGTACAGCTGAAATTCAGTTAAGTCTTTAAGGTACGGCTGTTATTAACAAAATCAAGTGGTGTGCCTTAGTCATGGACTGAGACTCCACTGTGAGAAGAGTTCTGTGAAGTTTGGATAAACCCCACAGTCCTGCCTCAAAAATCATCTAAAGATAAGACAAAGGAACAGATGCAGACAAATGAGTACAAGGAAACTAGGCAATATCAAATTAATTTATCAAAAGTAGTGACAAAGGTCTTTGCAGGCCAGTAATCTAGCATTTGTTTTATCATCCACAGATGTCAGAGAAAGAGGATTCTGACTGTAAGGAAACCATGTCCCATCAATATTTGTCAATAGTTCCTCCCAAGCATAATGAACATGGCTGGAGGAGGAATGAAAATCCTTGTTTTAGAATTCGTGAGCATAAGCTGCTGAGAGCACCTTTACATTTCTGTTAGTATCTGTGAGCCAATAATGGAAACTGAGGGAGAGATACCAAACAGGATAAGGAAACATCATCTAAAGGTTAAAAAAGACCTTGGCAATCATTGTTTTGGCAGAATTTGGTCTTGGATGGAACCAGAGGAGAGCACTTTAATTTGTCATTCCATGAATCTGTAAAGTAAGAAGTAAATAGGGCACTTGCTGGAGAGACAAGGGCAGGGAGGTAACTGTGGGATAAACTGAAGCAGGATTGTACTGAAAGGGGAAAGTGACAAAAGCTATAGGAAGAGTAAAGGATAAAATGGAAGAGGGAGATGAAGGGATGAGACTGCTGAAGAAAGCAGAGCTCTGAGAAGAGAGCCACTACAGCATCTCTGCCTCAAAGGTAAAGGAAAGTTGGGGAGAAGAGAGAGCAAGACAAAGCAGAAGCGAAGCCTTTGCTGATTTCCTCTCCAAAGATTTTAATGAGCTGCCATCTGAGTAGAGAGATAAGTGGATACAGGAAGATGGGGAGCTTAAGGAGTAAGTCAGAGATGTGGAAAAAGTTACTGGAATTAAGTAGATTTGCTCTGAATGGTGTTACTTAGGGAAATGGCAAAACTGGAAGAGAAAACACATCTATGATACAGGAAGGCTTCCAAACCCCCAAGTCACACTGTACTGTGCAAAATCAGGAAGAAAGGAAAGGAGCAGTGGGAGTCAGTTAGAGTTCTGCTGTCAGGGAAGGGATAAAAACAAAATGAAGAGTGGAAGACAGGGAATAAAAGAGGCAGGAGTTATCAGATCAGAGAGAGAAGGGAACAGACGGTGAGGCAGAGAGCTATGAGTTTGCTAGTCAGGCTTACAGATTGTTCTGGCCTCAGCTCAAGAAGCAGTTCATTTCTGTGAAGCTAATGACAAAGTCCTATCAGTGCAATCCATCAGACCGTTAATTATCTTTCCCTGAACACCAGCTCTCAGGCATGATTTCTGTGCCACCTTTAGGAGGTCAAAGTTAAAGAACAAAAGTTTGGTAAAAGGCCATTTGACACTGTTTGCCTGGTCCAAAAACGTATCAAGTAAAAGAGTCGAGCTTAAATTTGGAAGAAAAATTCTTTCTTACATCAAAACTATATAGAAACACAGCAAAGAAAACATGCTTTAATAATAAACAGATAATTAAAACCACTTGAAACACATGTATGTGTTTTATTAGTGACTAAAATCAATGGTATGTTGCAATTTAGTTATGCAGGCTGATTTGGTATCATGTTATGTACCAGTTACATAGACATGTGCTATGGGCTTAGTCATAAAAGTGTGGAATGCACCACTAACAAATTCAATTTTTTGCCCTTAACTATTCACAAAACTCCTCTTCTTCTAAAGGGAAACCACACAACATCTCTTATAAAGGGCTCAGTCAAAAGGAAAGCCAAAATAAAGACAGTCCTTAACGGCCCACTGGACCCTCACTAAAACTATGTATTTTGGGGAAAAACAAAGAAAAGGAAAAGTAGTTAGGAAAGTTCACCCCCATCTTTAGAAGAAACTGCTGTTCTTAACAGAGTTCAAATACTGCAATGGGATATCCATGTCATTTGGAAAAGCTGAATGTGTGAGTGTCTAAGAAAATGCTGACAGTTACTTTTGCTGTCATTCTGGTTAAAGAAGAAAAGCACATGGCTGGCTCAACAGTACATTCAGGATTTCTCTCTTTAGCTTTGTATTGGAAAATGTATTTTCAAGTAACTCATTGATTAGGGCAGACATCTGAAGAAGTAGGTCTTCCTTTGGAATGCAATGTTACTAATGCCAAGAAAATTAAAGCATAGGCATTTTTACAAACACAAGCCCAAATGCCCAGCCTTGGCCTGCTGCCCTAGGAATCCTTCAGCTGCCACGCTGCCTCATGAGAATTGTAGCTTGAGTGACTCAAGCCTGGTACTCCTTCACTGGCTGAACATCCTTTATAAATGTCCTTGAATGCCCTGTGTCAGACAGTCCCTCTTGCGCAGCAAGCCAGAAAGGAGATGTGACTTTGCTACATCAGGGACCCAACTTCAGAGGAGAATAAGACCTCTGAATTTTAACACTAGTGAAGCATTTTGGCAAATGCATGCTAACATCAAATTGCAGCTCCAACAGCATTTTGTATAAAAGCGCTGAAAAACTTACCACACTTCAGATATGATCAAATACTTAGATTAAAACAGACTCTTAATTCTATAGTGATTGCACACCGGTCACAGGCCTTATCTTTCCCTGCAGGCCACTTTTCTCCCTGGGGGAAATCAAGGTGTAAGTTTATGAGCAGTGTGTGAAAGAAGAATGACTTTTATTTTGCTTTAGAATGTAATTGTAAGTTAGAAATCCAATGGCTCTGAGAAATAAATTGCACAGGAAGGGAACACCATGGAAACCAGTCATCCAACTGCTGTTGGCTTTTGGTGGAAGGTAAGTAATCCAGAGCTACCCATGCATTTTGAAAATCTGTGGTGTCATCAGTTATTAAAAGTTTGCTCTGGGACTGGCCTACATACTTCGTCTAATTCTGACCCTCACTGTGTCAAAGTCTGTATTGACCTGAGAAATGTCAGACCTACTCTCCTAAATTGTTTATGATAAATAAGCTTATTTTAGTAAAAGTTTGCACCAATGCGACTACATAAATTTGTAAAGATTGTAATTAATTTAAATATATTTAGTAGATTTCTGATATAGGTAAGGCATTATCCTTACTCAAATCCACTTAAGTTGAGATTTCCTCAGATGCATATAGGTGGTATATCTGGAGAAGCTTATAAGTCAGGCTTGCTCTGATGTAGAAAACATGTACACCTTTCCTGTAAGTATAACCTCTGTGGAGGCACAGTGTATGAATTAGAGCATAAGGAGAGTCAAAACAGAACATTTAGATTTAATGTATACTAATATGTGAGATGTGCTAACAAGGCAGAGTGTAAATAAAGCATATTTAACTTTTCCCTATGCCAAATATCTGAACTTAATGTCACAGGAAGGTTGTGAGGAAGCTCAGGGCCTGTAGCATTCCTGGGGAAAAGGAGTAACACGAGTTGTTAGATAGAACTGTGTTATAAACATTGTTTTGCAGCTTTATTGCTCATTTAGGTGAAGGAAGGAGTGGCCCTAAGCACTAAAAAGATTTGGCAATCTCCTGTGAAGAAGTTGGAGTGTAACCTGTGTAGCATTGGCTCCTTTCAAAATGAGTGTTATTGCTCTCTTTTTAAAGCAATTAGGCTTTATTTTGTCCTTGAAATAATCGTGTTTCAGGGAATGCCAGCAGTAATATAACAACAACAACAATGACAAAGCCTGATCAGTCCTTTTTTAAAGGTGTAAAGAAATGTGTTACAGTGAAAGTTAGTTTCATGAGCTTCAGAACTTTACTGAGCTTAGAGGATTGATTGGATTAGGCTTGTCATTTAGTTTGGTGTTTGGTGCTGAAATCACGGAATCCCCTTTTAAGTTTTACTTAGGCAGCTTTTAGTCTTTAGTTAACAAGAATTTTTCAATGCAGCAGCCATGGGAAGGGTTGAATCCTAGAATATCTCACCTTGCTGTGCTTCAAGGCTTTCACTGTCAGTTTCTGGGATGTAATGGTTCCCAGTAAGAGTGATAAGGAAAGACATTTCCTATCTCACAGTGGAAAAGAATGAGACAACCTGTAGTTAGGATCTAAACTTGTATTATGAGGAAACCTACATCATGCCCTGCTTGAGAAGCAAAGGACTGGAATCTAAAGCAGTGGAGATGGTGTCCTCCAGCTCAAGCAACACCTACTGTGCATTATCTTGTCTCTCTTTGCCAGCAGCAAGACTGAGGAAGAGTAACAAAAGCAGTCATAGCCCATATCAAGCAATATCAAAACACCTACACTCACAGTTTAATTTAACTTAACTCCTGAGGCAGCATGAATATGACTCTTTCCTCCAGCAGAGCTCTGGAGCAGTGGTCTGCAGCCAAAAAGGAATAGTAATGTTTTTAGCATGTTCTACTGTAACTGTGCCTGCCTCAGGCTTCTAAATCCCCCATGAATGGCTCCATCTGCTTCTTTTGGGGTGAATCTTCCCAGTCTTTTTTATAGGAGCTGATTAAAATTTTAAAAATTACTAGCTATAAATTCTGAACTTTTTTCTCTCATGTCCCTGATACTGACTAATCTAATGTGGGTTACTCTCCTCCTTAATGTGGACAAGAATTGCACCTTCATTAGAACTGGTGCAAATATCCCACTGAGAAGTTTTGTTTTTGATTGACATTGATTGAAAATGACATGACACGAAATCCCTGATGAACTCTAGTTGTCACATTTACTTCACAGGCACTGAGGATTCATAATGACTCAAAAGCAAACTAGCTCATAGGCTGCCTTCAGGATGTTGCCAGATGATCATTTTTCAAATTACTTTTGCAACAAAAAAGGAGCTGGACTTCACACATTCTCAGTGTACCTTCTACTAAATGAACCCAATGGTAAACAAGTTTCTATGAATTAATAAGATATAGAACTGCCAAGCTATCTCAAACGGTGCACTACAGATCCTATAAATTCCATAGAATAATTAGGGCTTACTTTTATAAAAACAGCCGTATGAACCTAAGGTGATGAGCAACAATATGAACTAGGGTGTGAGTTTGGGAATCAGAACACTGAAGATGGAACAGTTTTACACTAGCAGTGTAGGAGAACAATCAAGCACTACCAAGCTTGGAGGGTTAACTTGTGTTGAAACTTGGATAGATTTGAAAAGGACTTTAAAATTATGAACCCTAGGAGGTTTTGAAAAACCAGTAATGCCCCAATACTTGTGGCATAGAAATGAAAATACAGAAAATCCTTAAATGGAAAAAATAATAAACGGTATCAAATTAAAATGAAATCGATTCTATAACTCATGATTACTATTCTGGAAAAATACTTTCAAAGATTCTACTAGTTAGACTAACATCCACTGGTATTTGAATCAAAGTACTTTTTAGTAATGTACATGTGTATTACCATCATAGGAAAATAAGTTTTTATTTGAAAACACTGATTAACAGCTTGACATCTGAAGTGCCACAGTGGTTGATACGGTTTTGTTTATATTTCACGCCAAAGAAAATTTGTTAGACTAAGTTGCCATGGTTTTTGCATCTGGATTTTATGATGTTTGTCTTTGTAATGGCTGTATATAGAACTGATTCCAGTACTTGAGATTCTGGCTAAATGTAATTAGCTTAAGTGCTTAGAAGATGAAAGTTTATTTGCTTTATACGGGATTAAAGCGTAAGTAGCAAAGGTAGCATGAACAGACTGTGTAAGTTACCTCCAGCTATTCAAGTTTCAGAGATCTACATGCCAGCAAAGGACAGTGGTGGCCAGGAAGTCTAGGGATGTTTGAATTTATTAAATTTGCTCTAAGAAAACATCAAATCTGTTCATGGAGTAAAAAGGTTAAATGAAACCACAACTTGCATAACGATTTGTCTGATCACATTTCTTCTCAGAAAAGTTATCACATATGCATATCATACATTGATGCTTCCAGCTTGAGCAGCATTATAGGTGCATAAACTTACTGCCATATTTCTCTCACCTTCTGCAATGCAGAATTCAGCATAATTTCCACCATCTTAAGAGTTGAAGGGTAAGAAAATGGAAACACACAGGTAATCACTGGTATTACATTCCAGTGATTTATGAACCATTAGAACAGGAAAGAAGACATAACAAAAATTACGGTTAAGACCCAGACATTGGAAACCTAATTTTGCCTTTTATGAATCATATGTTAAAGTGCTAAATGAAAATAAGATTAAAACTATCCAAATGCCAAAGCAGTTCCACATGGGAAAGACCGCTGTTGATCATTAGATATGGAAAATATACAATAAGATAAACCCCAACCTTGTAGGCACAGACCACTGGCAGATGGAACACTAATCTTTTCAAAAGAGATAAATGTGCATGCTTGGATGTTATTCTTTATTTACAAAAGCAAATTACATTAGTTTTAACATGCTTGAATTCATGTAAAACACACGGTGTCTGGTAATTGCTTTGATTTCTCTGTAGTGCTATTAAATCTTGGCTTATTTATAACTTTTGATTTGTTTTCTCCCCACTTTGGGATTGGAATAACCTGCAACTTTTACATCATACCAAATGACAAGTGATGTGACTGCCAGCATCCTCTGGTTTGTTCTCTTTCTGAACGTCTACAGAGACTCCTTTTTCCCATTGAGGTAGGATGCTGCCAATGCTCAAGAGCAAAAATTTGCTTCCTTTGACTCAGTTCTGTTGTGTTTTTCTTTTTAACCTGGAACTGAATGCAATTAAAAATGCATGGACACAAATAAAGAACCTGTTTTAAAGTTCACCGTTTCTGATTACAACAATTTTTAAAAATCCTATGTTTCAATTTTTGATGAGTGTGATGAACAAACTAGACAAGATTCTATTTATGATGCAAGTCAGAAGATAGATTTTCTTTAGCTCTTAAAACAACATCCAGTATATATTTTTATTAAAAAAATGATATTTTGATAAGATTTTAACAACAAAAATAATAAAAAATGTAAACATAACATTAAAATACATTAAAGTGTATTTTTATACAACTTAATTTTTATGGAATTGTGTGTAATTGAAGCTGTCATGTGTAAGAATGTGTTAGTATCAGTCTTCTTGGTTTCTTAAGCTGCATCAGGAAATACAGTTCCTCTTCTTTGACACACTTAGAGTATATCTATAGCAAGAAATAAAACAGGCCCCATGGTTTAGTGCTGTGACACAGCTCACATCTTTATGGTTGAATTCTCTTGGTATCAGGAAGCCAAATCCAGGCTCTGTGTTGATAATGGTCATTGCCCCAGGTGCAGTTTGGGAGACTAGAGGGGTTTTTGGAACAGACTAAAATTGTCCTAGGGATTATGCAAAAAATTTAACATCATGGCTGATCATATATATCTGCAGCCTGGGCTTGTGTTTAGTTCACAAACACAGATATAATTCTGTAGTTTTCATTGTAAAAAGAATGGATACTCAAATATTTGTCAATACTCTGTATTCTGAGGAGTCAGCAGAATCAACTGAGAATAGTAATTTAACTATTTAAAAATTAAGAAATATAATGTTAAGCCTCTGGGTGTTACATTGCACTGCAGAGGAAGAGGTATGAATACCCAAGTTGCTCCTACTTTTTCTCCACTTTTCATATTTTTGAGCCTTTTTAGGGTGTGTTCTCAGAAGATGAAAGAGGCTGGGTAGTGTCTCGCATCTTTTCTGTGGTTACTATGGACAGTCATCTTCTGTGCTTCTCTGTTAAATTAATGGCAGCAGGGCAACCTCATTAACCACTTTCAAGCTCCATGTTTTCCCAAGAACTGTTTCACAATGAAAGCTCATGAAGATGAAAGGCCCCACTACATTATTGTTTCATATGTAAAAAATGGGAAGGAGCTCAGATACTTAGAGCTAAAAGTAGCTCATTGCATTAAGTAGCTTTCTGTGGCTTGTGCAGTAGAAAATCTGCAGGTAACCTCCAAGTGCCATATTTTACCCTGCTCTCCAGTTGCTGTAGAAAATAGACAGAATAACTTGGGATCAAGCATTTTTTAAAATGTGACCACATTTCTCACATGATGCTGACCCCTGGCCTGGAGTCAGCTGAAACCTGTGAGAGTGAATGCTGCACATCCCCAGCTGGGCAGAAAAAAGAAAATCAGAGTTTCCTGTCTCATGGGGAGGATGAAGGAGTTAATAGTAAGCATAATTAGTACAAATGCTACTGATAAAATCCATGCCTTGTAAGGAATCAATGGGAAAGGCATGCTTTAAGAGTCAGGATTTCATCTTAGACTTTTTTTCCACTAAGACATTTCTATGTCTTATTTTTTAGTTCACAACAGTTACTGTTTTCCTACTCTATTTTCTGAACAATTATATAATGAAACAACTACTGTACTTGTTATCGTCACCCTTGGAAAGCATTTTTATATTTTTTAAGAAAGCAGGGTTTTTTTCAGTACTGGCACATGCCTATTTTTCACAACATGTCACCGGAAGCAAAAAGAAAGAAGCATTAAGAGAATTGTATGCAAGTTCTCTTAAAATGCCTGAGGATGATCTTTGTATTTACTAGATGGACTTAATTTGCAGGTTTTGGAAAGCAGACATTTGGCTGAAAATTAGAGACCTGTTTTATCTGCAAACAACAACCTGAAGTGAAGGAGGTGCAGCAGAGTGGAAGGTGAAATCTGTCTGTCTCCTGAAGAGGTTGAAGTTGCAAGATATACCATAGATGACTAGCAGGAAGGTCCTAAGAAGGTGCAAAATAAGAGAAATAAAGCTATTACACTAAGGGGCTCCCGTACCTATGCCTCATGTTTAATGGAAAGAAGGAAGAAATACATGGTATAAAAATTGATTATACAAAATATATACAAAAATATATAATGGAGCTGTTGGCCTCTAATCCACATTTTGAGTACAGCTGAGTCCCTTAAGTATTTATGTTGTATTGTGGATTTATGCACAGCATTTTCTTTTAGCAGAACAGAGTCTGTCTAGGCTAGTAAAACATGGCCTTTTTTTAACCCAACATATATAATATTTCCTTTAAGAAGTTAATTAAAGACACATTTTATTTGAATCAACAGATCAAAACCAGAAATCATATTCAGAATGGTGTGTAATATTTATAGATATTCAGAATAATGATTATAGCAGAATAGAAAAGAAAGCAGTTGCTGAAAACTATCTTATCGGAACAGAATCCTAGAATCATAAAACAGTTTGGATTGGAAGAGACTGTAAGATCATGGGCAGGGAGACTTCCCACTAGAGCAGGTTGCCCAGAGCCCCATCCAACCTGGTCTTGAACACTTCCAGGGGTGGGGTATCCACACCAGTTGTTGCAGTTATTTCTGCAGAGAACATGAACCTTAAAAGCATAAAACAGGCAACATGCACAACAAAGTGCAACAAAATTACAACAGATGGCATTTCATCCTTTGTGTTTTAGATCTACACCTGATATCCATTGTGGCCTGAGTGTAGTCTCACATCTCATGTTTGCTTTGAGACAATTTAGGAATGAACTACCAAAGGGACCTTCTTCTGCTCATAACTTGACATTTCCTCCTGTGCCAGCTCTAGCAATTAGATAACTACCCAATGATCTAGACCAGGGCACTGACATACCTGAATTTCAATTTACCAATAAGAATTCAAAAAATTTAAGCTTTTTTTTTTTTTTTAAAAATCCAATGGTTGGTTTTGCTGATGCTGCAAAGCACTTTTGTTGTACATGAGGTGCCTGGCCCAGGTACACTTATGCAATGTCAGCATGAGGGATGATGTAAGAACATATTACCAGCAACACAGACATTGCTATAGGGCTTTTTGGCAGCATCTCCTTTCAGATGAAATTAAAGCATTTGTATGACTGGTATCTGAGGTTTGTTGTACTCCAAGCTCTGCAGACATCCTGTGGAATGACTGGTCACATTCCCTTCCCTGAACATTTGCTTTTTTTGCCTTCTTTGTGACAGCTCTAGCAGAGTTGGTTCAGTGAACTGTCACAAGAGAAAATTATTTTTTTTCCTTTTGGTGGATTACTTTTCCACTGGAACAGCAAATTAACTAATACTCTACTAACTCACACTTAGGTCACTTGGTTGTTAGGTCCAAGCAAGTGTCATGGCAGGGAGCATATGAAAGAACTACTGCAAGAGTAGAACAACCCCATTTGAAGGTTGCAAGTGCAATTTCATTACATTAGCTGTAACTTCAAAATACACTAGAATAATCAAACTCTCTTTCAACTCACAGTGAATAAGTGCATGTAATTTAATTTCAGCCCCATGTAGTTGCTTCCTGCCAATTTAGACAAACATCTTACTTAAATTATTTCTTCTAGATAATTTTGAAATAGTAGAACACATTCAAATGAATTCCTGATGATTCTACCAGCCATCCTTAAGTTTATATTGCAGTAATTGCTGTTAAATATGAGAGCTGTTAACACTGAGAATTCCTGATTTTTTTCTTTACAACAGCAACTGGAAACTCCAATCAAGGAAACAGGCTAGATGCTGCATAAGTAGGCAGTTTATGGAGTTTACCATGAAGATAAGATTGAATAAAACAGCTGATTATATGGTCCCTTAAGACTACAGTCTTTCAAGTCTTTTCTTCTTCTCAAAACATGTTTAAAAAAGCTGTGAATCTTCATCACAGAAGGTGCAGAGACTACAAAACCATTTACTGATCTATGAGGAGCAGAAGATGAAAATAGCATGCTTTGGCAAAGAAAAGTCTTCTGTGGAAGAATTCTTCTGCAGAAGAACTTCAGTCTATCAGGGAGAATGTCTTTATAAAGAGAAAGATTTTAACTAGTATTGAAAAATCAACTGTAATCTCCAAACTGAATTATGCTAACCTGTCACATTGATTTTCCCATTTGGTGTTTACCAAATAAGTCTTCATATACATATGCATCCATTGCCCAGTTTGAGCTGAGAAGTGGTAAATCACTACTGAAAGCAGAAAGGAACAGCTTCTTAAAGTACTTGCTTAACCTGATATTACCTTAAGTTCTAAAAGTAATTTAATCTGTCAGGTTTGACTTGGCTTTGAAAATGCAAGCTTCATATGAGAAATGGTTTAAAAGACACTGATTTTCAGATAGTAGGTGCTCAGCTGAGAAATTTAGCATGCTCTGTGGTGTCTACAAGGCTGCTTAAGGCAAAATCAAACAAGAGGCTAGTTGAAATCTCTGCTAAGGAGGACATGTTGAACTTACCCATTTGTTACTTGAAATAGAATATAATTATCCATACAGCCATAGCCACAGTGGAGAGATGGAGTAGAAAACCGTTGTGTATGGCCTCTCAGCAGTCAGGTCTTACGCCCCTGATCCCACACAAAATCTCGGCTCCCAAATGCCTAGGTCATGACTCTGCTCCACTGCCACTGCAATCACTACAGCCTCATGAGATCAGCATTCTGACTGCAGCCCTTCCTTGCCCCCATCAGCAACCTGTGTGTGTCTCTAGCTTAATCATCTCGTAGACTGTATCTGGTAACAAAGAACATCAACAGGGTTTCTTTGAAGTCGGAGCATTTGTTGAAAATAAAAGCTAGGTAGGAAAGGCCATGCACAGCTAACCTCACAGACGCAGTGGTGCAGGAGCATCTCGGAGTGAAGTGTTCTGCAGGCTGAAAGAAGCTGGAAGAAACAGCACACACTCCGTATTTTAGGAGAGCATAGCTATAGATTCATAGCTGTGTAGCTGCAACAGTAATAAAGCATCCAAGGTAGATGGAATTTATTGCATAAAACGACTGTAGTTTTTCACTGGCCATACGGGAAGTCTGGCTAAGTGGTGCAGACTAGACTCCTAACCTTAAGGCAGCTATATTTAGGTAAGATAAATCCCATCTGCAGTTTCTGACTTCCTCCAGGGAGCTGAGTGAGGTTGCTAAGCAGGGGGTAAACTCATAGCCCTTCTGAAGTGAGAAGAAAACCTTCTGAGTACATGAGCTTCAACTAAATAAAACAAACACAATTATTCAATGACTACTGCAGTCTTTAGTGCATAGTAACTAAATGATAGTTATATGTGTAAAATGGCTAATAACTATGTAGCTACTAAGTAAAACGAGCTCAGTTACCACTTCAGAAAAATTATCATATTGCTGTCTGCTTCATATTCTTGCCTTCTAGGGATATATATTTTAAGCTTTACTATTACCCTGAGAGCTTTCCCAGTGACTAGAAATAATAGCGAGCTTCATAGAAAACATGTATTTATAAACAAAGTATTAATTTTAATACTCTTTTATGAATGCCTGAATAATTGTCCTGAATGGACTAGAAATTGCCAGAAGGCAGGGGCAATCTTGGTCTCAGACAGGGCTTTGTTACAGCATGGAGTATTGAATAGGCTCAGGTTTTGGGTATAGTCACTTGTTCAACTATATTGTGTGCCTCTGCAAGCATTCAATACAAAATATCCCAAAAACTGATGCCCAGTGTCCTGTCAGAGGAAGCAATAAACACAACATGGAAGACTTGCAGAAACTTTAGTTTAAATGTAGATATCCTGTAGATATCCTTAGAGCATACTAATCAAATAATCAAAAAAGATTTTACATAATCAAAAAAGAAGGGTTTCAAATATTTTTTAGATAAGTCATAAAGTGCTGAAGGGAACAGAAAATGAGTGTCATGAACAGAGCAAATTGTTACTCATATAGTCATTGCTCTTCATATTATGCAATTGCTTGTAAAATGCTTCTGCCAAAATTAGGTATTTCCCATATAGTGCAGTGAATTTTATTTCCTTATTTAGAGTTTGACAGATTTTTCCCATCCCCCCTATAATGTTGAGATACCTCTTTGCTTTCTTTTTTGTTTAGTCCTCAGCCAGCAAAGCATTAAAGCAGGCATCACAATCAACTTCGTATCACAATGTAGATGGTGCCATTTGTCCAAATTTCAGTGGATTGAGGTTGAATTTCTCCTTTCCAGTAATGGGAGAACAGAGAGTAAGGTACCATTATCACTTAGTGGCACAGACTGGACCATACTGAATTGCCAACTGCATTGAAAAAGATTATGGCAAAAAGGAAATCTATATAAATGTTCTTGCTAATGGCTGTCATTGTCATCCTCATTTTCTTCAATGGCAGGCAATGTTCTGTTGTATCAACTACTACCACAGCTCACCCCACATGTCTGACTGCAGGACTGCAATCAGCCCTCTTGGCTGCAGCAAGATGTGGGAGCACTGGGTGAGTTAAACCTTACGTTTTTATGCTTTCCTGCAGTTGACTGTGACTGCACAAACACAGGTATTGCTACAGCACACCATATCTATGTGGCAGTGCAAGCGGCTGCACCCACCCTGGCGCTTGAGGACAACACTGATAACGAGCTGTGGTGGTCAGGCCCTGAGGTTTAATGCCTCACTCTAGTCAGGGTGAGAGCCCATAACCTCCCAGTTCAGTTATCTGCATACTTTTGCATGGTTGGTGAATGTTTTCCCCTGCCTATTTTATGTATAATTCTATGTATATTCATTTCCATTAATTTAATACATGTAAGTTCTAGAAAGTTCTGTTGCACTCAACACCCCATTGTCTCCTTCCCCAAGTCCCTCCTCGGTGTTATTTCCATTGGTTCCCTCAGCCTCAACCTCATCTCCTGTTAAGTATTCCATTGGCTATATCCCTTATCCCCGCATTTCCTATCCCCACTATAAAGTCCCTGGACACGTGCAGATCCTTGGCTCTCTGTCTCCTTCCCCCCATTGTTTCACAGGAATAAACCTTCTGTGTGGAACCTATACGGAGAGTCCCCTCTCTCTGCTTCTCTGCCTCTGCCTGTGTGCTCTCACAGTCCGCTCAAGGGACGGCTCCCTGGGGTGAGGAGCACCTCCCCTCTGATCCTTTTGTGTGTGCCGCCCTAAATCAGAGGCTGCGTGGCTAGACCTCCGGGCTTCTCTTCGAGCCAGCATGTGTGGATATTACATGTCTAGATTGCCAGCTTTTGGTACAAAAAGAAAAGTTTATCTATGACAGTTTTATGCATAAATCTTTCACTGATTTGTCCTAAAAATTCCACCTTTTATTTCTGCCTTTTCAAAGTGTAGTGCTCGGTTGTTAGTCATTCAACACTGATAACAAGCAAGGATAGCACACATAGTTATAACATGCAAAACACACACTCTTAGTGTTCCTTGTCGATGATCCCATTCTTTAAACAGCACTGCACTGATTTGTGGGTATCTTAGCTTTCAACTACATTCCTAACCTCAGGCTGTTGGTAATCTTTTGTCTCTGTTCTTATCAGCCTTTACTACTGAGTAGCTTGAAGAAATAGATATCAAATCAAAGGGTGGTGCTTCTCCCTAGATATTGATCAAAGGAATTTATTGATTGACCAATTTGTAGTAACATATGGAAAACTAGCCTGTTTAGACCAGAGACAAGGTAATTCCAAGATAAAGACGTATCTAAACTGCAGTGTGGCCTGCTAGAACTTACTTTTTGTGTTCTGCTAGAACACTTCTGTGTTCTGCTTTAAGAACTGTGCCTAGTGAAATACACCCTGTTATCAAACTCCAATAACATTGTAACACTTGGAAACCTGTACAAAAATGAAATAATGTGAAAAACTGTTAAGAGATTTTTATTTGAAAGCCAATATTCATATTATATATGAAGATATGCCTACTGTTCATAAATTTCTTTGTATATCCTACTGCTAGTGTATTAAATTCAATTGAAGAAAAGTATTTTTTAACATGCTGTATAAATCTCTTGAAAAATGAGTTTTTCCATTGATGTAGGCCGATAGCTACTAATTTTAGAAATCAATTACTTGGTATGCCCTCATAAAAAACTAAATTAAGATGGTGTTAGACCCAAGGAAACAATTAATTCAAGGAAAAATATTTTTCAGATTTGTTTCAATTACATCAAATTCAAAGCTGGAAAACATGATTAAACTTAAAAGACACGCTCATTACGGTACTCAACAAAGATTAGGGCTTTCACACATCTTTAACTCTGTGATAATTAATTGAATATAATTAAAGCATTTTATATTTGTGGTCCTGCACTAGATGATTTAGAAGCATGAGATCCTCCAATCTTATGTTTTTGCTACTTGTGGATTAGGGAAAGGCAGAGTTAAAGGTGCCCTAATCTTAATGTGTTTGGATTACCATTATGTGTAACCAGACTCAAAGAAAACACTGACACCAATGCTAAATTTCTTGTTGGACCAACCAGTTTTAAACCAATTATGCCCAAATTAAGAAAATGTATTCACCGGGAGACTTAAAAAGACTGACCCTGTGCTCCAAAATTGTTTTATAAGTACAGGGTGGATTTGCTGGATAAGCCACTCTCTGCTTTGGGTTCACAGTAACTGAGCCTTCGTGACAGGGGGACAGGTAACTTCTCTCTAGTGGAAACAGCATCAGTGTTCCCTGACCTGGGCGGGTTATTGCACATGGACACACAGGGAATGCAGGGAATTGAGGGTCACCAAAGAGTCTCTGCTTACTTCAGGGACTCTAGACTAGGCCTGTGAGCAGAGACACTCACTTGTCTAAAGGTTGTATGTTCTACACAGAAGAGCAGAAAAAATGCAGGGTAAAGGGAGGATTCCCATCAACCTTTCACACAAGGAAGCTGCCTCCAAAATTCCTCTGCCACCAGTCCTCCCCTGTTTCCTTATGCTTAAGGGCCTGTATGAATTCAACATGCCTGTTGGTGTGAAATGCATGTTAACAATGTTAAACTAGGCCAAAATGGCGCAGGGAATGCCTTCTGCAAGGCAAAGCTTTCTGAGGGCAAGCCTCTGGCTGCCTGTGTAAAGGAAAAAAATAGTCTGCCTGATACCTACCCAGCAAGTTGCAAGATGAGGGCTGTGCAGCTATTCAAACACCTGCATAGAAAAGCAATTCCTTAATACATACCAGTATTTATAAATTATTTTAACTGAGTCTGTTGGCATTATTGCATGCTGTTTCTTTCTCAAATGTCAGGGACTGTTCTGTTGGCAAAATGTATAGCAGAGAGCGTAACTTCCTCCCCAGCCAGCTTCCACAAACCCTACTGAAGTGATGCCCAGCCTTCCTGTGCTCTCTGTATCTCATTTTGTTTCTTTCTTGGTAAATGCTTTTATTTTGCACTTTCATTTAAAATGCAGTGCACTTCCAAACAGCATTTACTTACAGCCCAACTAGTTTTAAAACTTGACAGAAGTCGTGATCATACTGAGTTCTGCCAAAGACTAGAAGCAGTATGAAAATGGAATTAAAGCTATGGATAAAGAGTGAGCTTACAAGGCAATATAAAATGGAAAAAATATGGACAGATGAACACAAGATAAAATCTCTTTCTAACTCCTTACCAGTTGGCAGTTTTTACAGTAATTACAGTGTTACAGAAATTTCTGATTTAAACTTTTCACCGAAGATTAAAACCCCAGTTTGCATTGACTTATGAAAATAATTTCGGTTGTTATTAGCAGACTTCAATTGCACCAATATGCTTTTCACTGCTTAAAAAGGCCTTTGTTCTTTACAAATAGTAATACAAAGGTAACAGCAATACTTCAGTGGCTTTTATTGCTTGGATGCAAAATAGGAGTCCTTAAGCTTTAAAAATCTCTTCTCTCAGAGATACCATCTTTTGCCTGGAGCTAAAGGAATTAGGGGATATTTACATGATTTAAGGCTAATTTTATAGCATATTATGTTCCCTTTCTGCCATGGAATCAAATACTAGAGGATTTGATTTAAAAAAAATGTAAATATGGGTAAAATGTAATAAAACTATTGTTTGTATGGGAAACCTCCATGGTAATCTGCAATAAATAGGCAATATTGGAATTGTGTAACTTGGTGGTCAGCAACAGGAAAAACAACAATAGCTGTGGGAAGATAAGTACACATGATAATGCATACATAATTCATACTAGATACTTGGAACAAAGTCAGAAATTACATTTTAGCTTTGAAACTATTGTTTAGGTGACAGAGAAAAATAAAACAGTCATAAAAACATCATGATAGATATTAATGAGATATAAGTAAAATCTGATAAATATAGCAGTTTGATCAAAACCACTGAACTCATCATTTCTAAAGATAGTTACCAAATCAAGTATTTCACCTGTGAATTCCAGAAATACTCAACAACATTTTGGTGATGGAAAATGTTCAGTTAGTACAGCGTTGAACAGTTGCTTTTCCCTGAAGATAATGTTTAGCTCGAGGCAACTGCGGAGAAAGACCAGGCTGCCAACGCACAGAACTGCTGGGAGGTGTGGACGGGAAACAAGGCAGTCTACTAAAAAAGAAAAAAAGGACAGTTACAACAGATCTTTGAGAAAAAAGCCCTGTGATAAATGTTTGGACCAGTTAGAGAGAGAGATGTGTTGAGAGAACTATTGAACAAGGGGCTGTGGGAGGTCTATGAAGAGCCAAATGCATTGAACGGAGTGAAATCCCAGTGACCTGAGTGGGCAGAGTTGTGGTTAGGATGATGGAAGACAGACCAGCGAGGCTTATTTTGGATGGCCATAGTTAGGAGTTTCAATCCTCAGGCCAATGAAGAACGTGGAAAGATAATATAATATTGAGTAAGACCTAATTGCTCGTAATATGAATCACCATCAAAGGGAAAAATATGCATTTGGCTACAAGAGATAGAAGAAAATCTGCCAAAGACATTTTTGGGTCTTCAGAGCTGAGGGATAATAGCACACAGATTCTAGGAAATTTCATGTGATTTCTCCCATCTTTAGCTTTGGAAAGAATTCACAGAGAAATGATTGCCTTCACTCTTGCTTGAACTTCTTAAAGAACATTCTTAAAGAAAGTTTTCAGGAAGATAGTAATAAAATGGCTAGTGGTTGTCTATTCAGAGATGAAATCTTCCATGAGTGCTTAGGAATGATGCAGGAAGGGGATTGCATGTACAGACACAGAGGGGTCATTTAGTGACAAACAAAACATGAAACATTCTATAACAGCATAAATAGCAAAAGGATGCCCGAACTTTCCAATTGCATTATAACTGTTCCCAGCCTTTTGGATAAGAAGAATCACATAAGTGACCATACGCCTCAACAGGGAAACTCAGGTTCAAGTCCTCCAAAACTCCACTATTAGAAGTAGGTTTTTTGTTGGTTTTTTTTGTTTGGTTTTTTTTTTTTTTTTTGATACAGTGGGACAGACCACACTTGCAGAGGAATTCATATGGGTCAGGATTTCTAAGAACCAAGGCAGGTGTGATAATCTTGATGAAAGACTGAGATATATCTTATTAGTCGTTAGTTGAAATAATCATTGAAATGAATGGAGGATTAATTAAAAAATTGCCAAGGTCTGATGGAATTGTCTGAAACATATCTGCCCTTGTATGCCTTTTCTCAGAATTTCATCACAAGCAGATATTCTTAAAATAGTTAGAAGCTGAAAAATGAAATTACATCTTGCAACTGATAACATGGAGCAGTTTCTTCTTTTAACTTTAGATTTGTCTGTCTAGTTATGAGTCTTCCAACATGCGGTTGTCTCCTATTCATTCCAACCAACCTCCTATTTCTGTCATGTACTTCCATGATGAAGTAAAGGATTTTGTAACTTCTGTGACAGAAAATGTTGCAAAGGTAATATTTTATTGCAAAAAACAGTTGCACCCACCTACTTTGTCAAATCAGAAGAGTGCATGACCAAGAGTGCCAGCAACATCTAAATGAGCAAGTTTGCATCAGAGTAGTTTGTGGATCAGATTTTAAATAAACCTCAAGTATGTGAGCTATAAAAACATGTGCCAAAGCAGCTCTTACATTTGCTTTAAAATTCTGGTACTTAATATTAATGCTTTCAAGCCACAGGCAGTAAACCTTTAGCAAAATATACTGCACTTTCTGAGTGGTCCAGAATCTGAGTGGTGCCTGGAAATCTGAGAGATTTCCAGGCAAAATGTGAAGTTGACATTATTGATGTGAAATTTCTGGGCTGAGATTTACACAGCAACAGAACCTGTTATATATACTACTTTACTGAAACTTCACTAACACATATGATTTTCTATGAACACCACCATTAAAATTCTGTAATCTATGCTTGCTCTCCAACAAAATATCCTTTCACATTTGTCTCCTTTACCCTGCTACAATAAGTTTATTGTAAAATATAGAATACACTTGAAAATGCAAGTGTCTTGTATCTCCAAAGCACCACTGAGATTTCTATGTAAGGAAAAGCATTGTCAGAACTTCAGGATTCCCTCTACCGAGGTGATTTTGTAACAGCAAAACATTTTTGCACATTGAGAGTTGATTTTTTGCAAAAATTTTTACATGATACTCGACTTTGCCTTTATATTCAAAGTTGGGATATGCAATATAGTCTTTAAAGTGTCTTTAAAGTGTCTTTAAGCATTGCTGTAAAGGACTTGTCAACTAAAAAGCAGATTTCTCCTCTCCCACTGCCGAGCATAAATGTGCCATTTTCAGAACAAACACAAGAGGGGGCGTTTAGATGATTTTGTGTCCGTTCTTTAAATGCTGCTCTGTAAGCTTTGTGCAAAACACTGGACATGAGTCATGTACTTCTGGCTTTTGACTCTCATTCTCACTGAGTTCCTACCGGTGTCATCGCATAACTTCTCAGTGAAATGACACAATTTTTGCTTTGGTGCACGATACTCTAATTAATTTCCTCTACAAGAAAGCTGATACAAGGCAATATATATTTAATTTTACTTCACACCCCCATGCATACTACAGACATGTGCACCAGATCTTCATGAACTTTGAGACAAGGCTCTTAATTTCACAGCCCACAAATTAAATCAAACTAGCAGTTAAATCATTCCACACCCCATTTACAGTCATTGATCAATTTTTCTTCTAACCCCAACTACTTCCCTTCTGTCACCCGCAAGCCACACACTCCCACCTCAGTTCAGAGCCACCACCATACAGCCTTGTACTTTAAACATTTATTGGTTATAAGTTCCTACATTACAATGATTACTCTAGGGTTGGTGTGGCTTTTGTGAATTACACTTTAAGCAATTCTGTATGTGGTTTTCTGTTGGGATGTTTAAGGAAGTGAGATACAGTGAAAAATGGTAGCTGCAAGTTGTATTTCTCTAATATTCATGGAAATGTCTCAATAGCTGATCTACGTTCAAGCAATTTTTCCTACATTTGGTATTTTTTTATGAGGAAATTGCAGAACTGGAACCTGCCAAAGTGCTTTGGTATGTTACACTTATGGATGGAGTTATGGTGCTGTGGCCAGGGTATGAGTGGGAATATATGGGCTGCAGGAGAGCTAACAGAATCCAAGGAGGGAGTCCAATTCATAGAATATGGTTGGAGAGAACAGAACTACTTCTTGTCCTTTTATGGGGTGTAAACTCTAGCAACTGTAGCTGAATTTTACTTAGGGGTTTTATTGTCCTTGGATTCCCTTGAGTGGGAAAATGTGACTACTTCAAACGTGATGTAGCTCTGCTGACAGTTACTCACCACACAGCTACTGTCACCGATGAGCTGTTCTCTAAGTCAGTGCATTTGGAGTTCTCTTTCCGTTACCCGGTGTTCTTGAAAATGCCCCCAGGTCTGCTGTCTTTCATTCTCCCTATAATTTTGAAATGATAAGGAATATCTGCATTTCCAAACAGTTGAGATAATTGCTATAGCTTGTTGCAAGCCAGACCGTGGCTCTGGCCCACTGTGAGATACAGGACAAGAGAGGATCATGCACTGACCTGCAGTTGGGCAGTTTGCTATTTTGAGGAACTCTTAACTTTAAAGTGACCTTACTTAACAAATGTGTTTGGTTACTGGGTAGCAGAAAGCACCGGCCTATGCAAACAACCTGTGTCTCCTCAGAAGTGGTGGATGTGGAAGGATATATATGTGTGTACTGTACAAGAAATTCCTGTTCATGACCAATTTGGTTTGGCTTTCTGCACTGGTTTCTTCCAATCTTTGGCTGAGCACGGTGCTGTGAAGTGCACACTCACTTTTGCTGCCATGCAGTGGCTGTCTGTCACATGTTCAGGTACCCTTCAGATGCACACAGGGGTGACCAGGATTGTTCAAGAGCAGCAATAGATAGCAAGATGAGACTAGTAATGAAATTGGCATTATGAATACTTGAAAGGAACTGGTCAGGCATGAAAATGAAAAAGATGGGTAATGAACAGGTGAACAGATTTCACTGGGGAACCTCACTTCAAAATTAGTCAAGTTATTGCAATGGAAGGTAGAGATTAATCATGCATGCACTAGGCCTCTATTTTAGTAGAACAAAAGCAGGTAAAGGAAACAGCCTCAGGATTTTGCTCCAATGTCTACACTGGTATACGATCGTAGCTATTACAGCTTTTCCTCTGAAACATTTGGCATCTTTTGCTGTTAGAATCAAGATTCGGGACCTGATTCACTACAGTTGCTACTGTGCAACATCAGTTTTTCTAAAACTATTAAAAAAAATCAAAATGTTCCATTTCCGTTCATAATGGATAAACTGTGATGCAGCGAGTTGCATGGGTATCTCTGTACACATAACTTAGAGCCAAAATAGTCGAAAATCTCTTCACTGAATAAGTTTTTTAAGTAATGCTTTTTAGACTGAAAGAAATCATAATACACAAATTATTCAGAAAATTACTCTGAAATTCTTTATCTCTCCATGTTTATTTTTATAATGGTACTTGGAAAGAAGCATCTCTAATTGGCAATTTTCTTATTTCCCTCATCAAATACAACCTTTGGCTGATACATGAAGGTCAGAATATTCTCACAGTTTCAAATGTTTTCCCCCAAATAAAGACTCTCTGAAACAAAAAGCTACAGTCATGTAATAGGCCAGAATACTTTCGTTTTCAGGTAAACTGATAGTTTCTTATACTATTCTACCCACTTTAACCACTTGTACACTTACCTTGAAAATTCAGGTTTCAACACAAAGCTGTACTTAGAAAGTCTGTCAAATACATGACCTGCTTAAAAAACGATGAATTTTGTCAGCAACTTCTCTGTGTTCTTGATAGCCATTTCTAGTTCTGAATTAATTCCTCTGACCTCATGGTAGCTTGTGGTCCTGACATTTCATCCCCTCTTTGCCTTGAGCTTTTTGGGTGAAAAGGCATGATTAAATTGCTGTCCAACACGTTTTCAAAGTCACTACAATTTCTCTTTAGATCTATTTTTAGGAGCCACAGGAGTGTCACCCAGAAAGGATGTTTCACCAGTAGTGAGAGTGGGCATGAGCTCCAACAGCCAAACAACCTTTTCAATACAATAGGGAAATTTTAACAAGGGTCACCTGGGATCCTCCTTTTGCTCCTTTTCCAAAGCTCTCTGTTTTAAGTGTTTTGCCTAAATGTGTGTTATTCTTTTGGGTTAATGCACAGCTTTGTCTAAAGGGTAAGGCACAAGTAAAGCATGCTGTCCCCTGGTATGACCTGAAATGATGACATGATGCTTGCAGAGCATTCAGAGCTAGACAGTTCTGAACAAAGCAGACATTTGAGGAAACAGCATGTGTTGTGAATCTTTGGGCTGGTAAGTATAATAACAAACACTGCAGGCAAAGTTGGTAGAAAAGGAAAATAAATTAATCTGTCCTCAGTTTAGTCTCGAGGTGGCTCAGCTGCGGAACTCTGCAGTCACAGCCTCTCTGTGGCAGTTGATGGTGAAGTTGTCACTCTGAAGGGACTGCAGCTGTGCTGAGACAGTTACCAGACTGCATGCTCCCTACAGGAGTTGTTCTAGTCTGTAAAGTGTCTCTAATTGTATTTCATATGGTCAGATTCTGAGTGGGGGCTATTTCTTAATCATGATTTTTTTCCCCTCAGGTTCACAGCCAGCAAATTCCTCATTCACATAAACATGAAACATTCCTTCCAACTGTGGATATTAATTCAGATCAGCCTACAGGAACGTGGTGTTCAGCTGGACAAAACACACTTAAATTTCTTTGAAGTACTACAGTCTGAAAAGTTCTTTTCCTTTGATTACATAAAATTGCTGTCTCCTCTAACAGCACAATAGCAGAGGAAGCTTTGGGCTATGGAGGTGCTGTTGGAACCAAGTCTAATGTTTGGACAATTTCTTCTGCTTATTTAATAATAGACACAGTTGAATCAGTTGTCTGCCTCATTAACTTTCCTTTGACAAAATTTACTTGACATACTCTGCTTAGTGTTGTTCTTTGCCCCTCTTATAAACTTTTATTTTAGACTCATCAGGGGTTTTATGAGCGTGGGACATTAAAGCAAGCCCATTTACAGTTTCATCCTCCTATCGAGACACTGCTGGTCTTAGTTTTTATACCTCCCATCTTAATTTCCTCTGAATGTCTCATGTGGCTGGATAGTAGATTCTTTTGAAACTCTTGTTTTACAGAGGAGAAGCAGACTAGATGATCTATCAATCCTACCTCTACTTCAAAATACATCTTCGTTTGAAAGTGTATGCACTTGTGGACATTTTCACGAGAATGTTCTTGATTCATTCATGCGTGTTGTGCATTAGAAACAAGTGCTAATATTGGTAAGCAATTTTTCCAGTGAAGTCCATGGAATTGTTTGGTGTATAGGAAATTATAACCAAGGTTTTGTTAGTTTGCATGGCAGGGTCAATGTGGTGAAGATGGACACTTCTTCTGCATACTGTATCTATGTAATCCTGAGTTCCATCAGCTATGACAGAATGGTATTGTGAACCACAATTAATTTCCTTTACAATAGTGCAGATAACTTCACGGCTCATTACACTGATGATTTCATTCTGAATTGTTGGACTTGTGTAATCTTGTTTTCTCTTCAACTAGCTTCCCAGGGTCTCATTGTCATTGCTGTAAAGCTTCAGTAATTCAATAAAATTCTCCTCATCAATCTGATGGCTGTGAATTACCAAGCCTTGTCTACTCCAGTAATGTACAGTGAATATTATTTTATACAGTGAGCAAAACTGATTTCCCATCTAACATTTTAGCTTTCCTTATCCTTCAGACATGCTGGAAAATGTGGTATTTGATATTCCAATCAAACAAAAATGGTTTGGTAACAATTTAAACAAACTTTATCTAGGGAGCATTGACAAATGGTGGAACTTCAGTGGATTTCTCTTCGTCCCCTTCACCACTACTGGCTTCATTCCTTGTGCTGCTGCTTTAGATAAAGCTTAGTGCCAAGTGGTACAGATGTGATATCAGAGGCAAGGCACTGACTGCTCAGCTAACCCCTTATGGATGGTGAATTTGTGAGATCCCACCAAAGGACTTAAACAGTTATGGAGACATAAAAGTTCCTGAGGAATAAGTATAAAAGTATTTTATGATTTTTTTTTTTTTGTAATATAATGGTTATAGCCATTTCTGGTAATCAGAAGTTTGAAGATTATTTGGTTGCCTAAGTCTGCCAAAATACAATGTCATGACATTATTCTGGAGCTATACCAGAATATGATACTTTCAGGAATTATATTAAAGTGGCTGCATTCATATTTTTCTATCTCCAAGAAAACAGCATGGAAGATAAAGGGAAGGGTGAGAAAAAGGGAGAACCAGAAGCGACAATTTTCAAAATGAAGAATGGAAAATCAAATATATACTGTGGTTCACTGCTGTTAAATATTCAGCTGAGAGGATGTGTGAGTTTTTATTTCACAGATCTTATCAGAAACACTGAACTGCAGTTGGTACATGGAGCTACAAGCCTGTCATGCACACTTTTGTTAGAAATGGTAGGTCTGCTAATATATGTAGGTTTTGAGTTAGAAGTTGAGAATAAGACTTGCCATAATTCTTTCATTTGTGTCTCAGTTCTCACCTATGAAGGGGAATTAAGTTATCATTACCACAGAAACTTTTAACAAAGATAAATCAGAAATTAAAAATATTCACATATTGAAGTGAGGGGCTGCCTTACTTGCTCGGGGACAAATCTAAAACCAACACCTCATTTCACTGTCATTTGTGAAGAACATAATAAAATAAATGCTAATGACAAAAAAATTTATTTGATAACATTTCACGTAAAACATCTTCTTATATAAATTGTACAGGATTATGAAGGTAATCTCAATCTGGTATGTTTTATGTTATCTGTATCCTAACATCACTCGTCTTTCACTGTCACTTTTAAATACTGGAGAGTTTCCAGGAGGAATTGGTCAAAAAAGAAATAATGACTTAGAAGTGAGAAGAGTTTGAGCCACACACTCTAAGCTTTTATGTCATAGAGCAGATCCTGAAAATATATTGTCTATAATGCATAAATAAACAACACTATAGATACATGATATCTAGAATATTTCTACATTGTGCTATTTGAGTAATTGTGACTAATTCTCAAGTTTATATACTGAACATATAAACATATTACTGTACTTTCATATTTAACACATATTTTAAAATCTGACTACATTAATAATAACAACATTTATTGAGAGTAAACATTCTATTTATAGAGTTTATTGGTAATTAAATTCTAAATATAAAATAATCTAACAAACCATACAGTGTAATTTGTATATTAAAGAATAATTATAGCACTTTTTGAGATATATCAGCTAGACTACCATTGTTTAAATATTATTTGGAACCATATCCAGTGTATACAGTGGCAAGAGCAACATGGCACCGTCAAGTCTATTAGAGCACCTGAATTCTTCCAAACTCACTATCCCTGCCCTAAAAACTGTGAGTATACAGTCAATGGCTTTATCTTCACCAATACACCGAAGGACAAGGCAGAGCTGACTGGATTGATTGGAGGCTGGTTAATTGTAAGATATCTACACAACACCAGTATCTGCATAGTGCTGTTGGGGTGGGCTCTATGACCATTAACTGTAATATTCTACATGAAGGTGTGTACAAATTGCTCCCATGGAAGCTAATAGGAGTTTGGGAATTATAGCACATCCTGAGGATGGTTGGCCAGAAGAATGTAAAAGGACTCTCTTTATTTATTTATTGCCCAAATTATATACCCAAAGAAATTCTTACCCTTATGTTTCATTGTGTAACAAATCCATCACAGCCTTTTTCTTTTTCATAGAGGTGAAAAGACTGAGATTTAACGCAGGTTTCTGAAGAAGGTCTATATGCCAACATATAGCCCAAAATATTTTATTTTAATTTGCATCAGTCCTTTTGTAATTATTGAAGGTAAGTTACAAACATCATGCTCCAAAACAGCACATTTTATTTACTGGAAATCCAAGTATTTGAGGGCACAAGACTTCTCAAAGGGCAATACACGTCACTTGTGTTTCCCCATAGAAAAATATATTTGAGGCAATATTCAACACTAATTTCTGGGTGAAGTTTAAATGTTTTTGACTTATAAAGCTTGTAGTGCTTATTTTGTGATTGCTTGAGATGCTTCCTCTAGACCCTTATTGTCCATGGACAGTCTTATTCAATTGCCTGCTACGGTGCCCCTCCCACAGGGCAGGGAAGAGTTCACGTATTTCTGAGCATCTTGACTTAGCATACAACAATCAAGCCACTGGCTGCTGCCTGTTCCTCTCTCAATGCAGGCATGACAGTCAAAAGTAATGACTTGTGCCCCAAGGGAAGCCTGGAGGGCTGTAGATGAGCAGCCGCTTGACATGAGATCTCCCTTCCTGTTAACTGTGGTAAGCAATGGTCTGGGGTGTGATGGGAAGCCTAGCAGGGTGATTCTCAGGGCGGGTTTGAAAAAAGAGAAAAATTTAAGTATGTTTACAGAAAATTTCTCCCCAACAAGGGAGAAATCACTGAAGTGCTCATTTGGGACATGTACAAAATCAGTTTACATGATGAGCGGTGGTAAGAGACCTCTGGGTACTGCATAGAAATTATATGTGTGGTGTAGGACGTCATGAAGGCCTTTGTAACTGAGGTAAAGAACCTGTCTTGGATCTTTTAGGGATATGGGAACAAACTGAGAGATGACATGGGCTATGTAATGTGATCAGTATGATGAACAGGAACTTTTTGTGTTGACATATATAAGACAAAACTATATTTGTTACAGTAAAAATAATCCAGATGTTACATAAGAACTTGGATGAGAAGTTATCAGTGTAGTTGTGTCTAAGGGGCAGCTAAGACATGTAACAGTGGGGAGTTCACTATGGGGTGGTCTGAGCTACACCTACTCTACCACTGATCTTGAACCAAACTCCAGCAAAATCAACGCCCCTATTGCTGTTAACAACAGAACTAGAACACAGACTACAGGTTCCAAGCTACACGTGCACAAGCATTGCCTTAGTGGGTCTTCTGTAACTACTGTAACAAAATGTGATACAGTGGAGTATTTCAGCAGAGTCATCATTGCTATTAGCCACAATTTGTAATTCCCATAGCCCTACCAGAGGCATTTATACTGGCTTTTTGAAAATTTGCATCTGCCAGGAAACATGTAAACAGTCCAAGTCAGCCTGTGCAGTAAGAGATAAAATTCCAAGGCTTGGATGATTAAAAAGTCTTTGATGTTCTACATGAATAGAGCATATGTGGAGACCAAATACATACTCTCCAAATTTGATTCAATAAAGCTGGAACTCTCTGCCTTGCCCTTGCAGTACACCCCACATTAAAACCATTCAATATAATTTGATACATTGCCAACTGTTGCCTGCCTGAAGATTAAACTACTGAAGTTTTCAGTTACCTATGATATAATACAACAAAGACACATGAGTAATGTCCTTAGCTCTCTGGCTGAGCCATCAAAAAAAAAAAAAGCTATTTACACTAGAGAAAAGCCTGAATAAGGAGATGGGCTTTGCACTGTGCCCTGAAGGTCCATGGAGCATGGAGAGGTACTTGGGCTACACGTGTAACTTTCTAGCATAACTATGTCAGTTTGATTTCAAACCTGTATAACCCTTGACACTGATGCACTTCTATCAGTATGAAGATGCTTGTTCTTATAGGATCAGGCTCTAGATCAATTTCAATGCAAGTGTAACTTGCTGATGAGTGAAATTGAAGGGGGATGTCTGCAATGTATATTGTTGCAGAGATACCTGGGCTAACCCCACCTTATAGAAGTCAGCAATTGTAGATTTGTTTGGATGGCATTGAGCAATCCTAGGGATAGTTATAGTAGGTCAACCACAGAATTGTGATAATGTGGCTCTAGTGCTTCTGGGCGTTCACATCTGCTTTAAATCATTGCTGCACTGTGCCCTGTGGACAAATCTGCACACTCAGAATTGGTTGGTTGATCTCTAGTGTAGTTCTGACTTACAGAATACAGACTTAACCACAGGTTCCCACTGTTGGATCCCTGTAGATCTAATCCTTACAGGAACTAGAATAATTTTCGTTCTATTTCTCCTAACCGACTCCAAAGGAAGGCTAGATGATTTGTTCAGCTGGAAAATTTCATGTTGTAGATACATTATTTGAGATGAATCCTATTTTTGGTGTTTTGAATGCAAGAGTAACAAAGTAAAAAGAGGGCCTTAATTCCAATATTGCTACATATCCATCACTAGGACAACATCATTAAAGTAAGCAGATCTAATTAATTAAAGTGCTACCATTTCCACATGCAGAAGATATAGGTCCAACTGCTGTTGTAATATGGGAATGAAAACTCCAGAGCTGGGAAGTCTGGTGAGAATTCGATGTTCTCATCTGCAGTTAAAATGCTACTAAATTACTTGTTCTCAGCTATTCCCAAAGGGCTTGCAGCAGTGCATGAGAGAAAGTGTGTCTCAGGTAGTTAAGTCTCAGATCATGTAAGGCTCTCAAAGTGAAAAAAGCATGGTAATTTGCTCTGTGAAGGGAAGCAGTAACTAATGTACCAGTGCAGTGTGTTTCTTCTGACCAGTCCGACTAAAGGAGCGGGTCACTGCATCTGCACCAGCTGGAGCTTCTGAGTGACTTTCAGGAGCATAATATGTTTAGCAAGTAGCATAGTAATCTAATCAGTGAATGGAAAAGCATGACTGTAGGCAAAATGTGGCAGAATGGGAAGAACTTACAGTCAAAAAAGGAAAGCAAAGTTAACTTCCCTCAGTATCTTTGAACCTGCATCTTTTTATCTATTTCCAGGGTTTGTAATTAATTTGATTGCTATGTTATAAATCTCACTGCCAGACATCTTAGTGTTGTATCAACAGAAATCTTGAGTAGCGTAGTGTCTTACCAGTTGTAAATTGCTGCATTGTAAATTGCTGCTTCAATGTGAGTTGAAGAAACATGCAAAAGCATCTGGTCCTGTTTGCAGCCAACTCCAGTCTGCAGCTCCTTGCTCTGGTAAGGGTCCTAAAAGCAGCTCCTGCTGCAGTCATGCACTGGGACTGAACTTTGTACATTTTCAAAGCCACAAGAAGTTTCTATTTAAGATGTCAGAAGTAGCAAGCTGACATCCCAAGGCAAAAGACTGGCCTTTTATGCAGTGGAGAAGCAAAAAAAACTGCAGAACATGCTGATTTTCTTGAACAGTACTTTTAAATGGCTCTGTTATGAGAACATTTAAATACTTTAATGCAGAGCATTAAAAATATGGTATAAAATTACAGTAGATGTAAAATTAGTGTATTAATTATATGAACTAATGTATCTTCTCCTTTGGAAGCTATGAAATATCTTGTGTAAACATGGTAGACTCTGCCCTTAATGGCTCTTTTTTAGCTTTTATCATATTAGGTCGAACAGAAAAAGCAACATTAACAATAATGTGCTGTGTGTGTCATACATGAAATCCCGTTATCCATCTCTCCTACTATAGAGTGAAAAAACCCACTTCTGCTGAGTTTTCATATCTTAAAATTAGTTAATTTTTTTTTTTAGTCATTTGTAGCGAATTGGAACCTCTTCTAAAGTGTTGGACCAACCTCCACACTTCATTACACTGCTGAAAATTTGGAATTATTGCCTTGAAATCAGAGAAATTGCATTGAGTGGAATTTGGCACATACAAAATGTATTTCGCCACATTACCTTTTTGCAGCAAAAGGAAGTTTCATGTATTTTCCATTTAAATTCCTAAATAATTCTATAGTTTTCAAAGGAAGACAATATTTGGTATATATTGGATCAAACCGATGGTATAAACTACTTATGTCAAAGGCAACACTAACAGTTGCTGTAAAGAAAAGTAAAAGAAACTGCAAAGAAGAGGTATGGAATAACCTGCCACGAGGACAGAAACATGGGGAAATACAGGAAAAGACTATATATATATATAAATGAAAGAGAATAATACAGCAAATGCATGCAAGGAAATTAACTCCCTTTTCTAAAGTTATTTGAAAATGTGTCTCTGCTGTATAAAATATCAAGGGTTATCTCTTTTAATAAATATTTAGAGTAAAATCTCTATTTAAAAAAATGCTGGGTACTTCTTTTGCATCCAATGAATATTCATTGGGAAGTTCATTGGTGGGTGCCTATTCAAAACTGAAAGATCAAAAGGGAGCTGTGTCAATTTTGTCCTTTTCTGGGTTGACTGCTATTTTTTGATGTAATAAATTGCCAATTTTAGAAGGGTAAAGAACAGAAATGGAAACGAGTATGCCTTTCAGGAGACTTTTGACTGTGCCGTTATGAATAGTCCCCAAACAAACAGCTTGTTGCAAGCCATTCACACAGTAGATAGACATCCAATTGTTAGCCATGCAAATAGCCATATCCAATGGTCAGACAGCTGTTAGCTGGCTCTTAGAATGATTGGTAACCAGACTGTTGTAGAACTTACTCCTGTCTACAGGCTGCTGGGTCTCATCTTTTTCTAAAATCTTGTTAATAAATTGAACACGTTTTATGGGATCATTGATGTCTATTGCCTCCCTTCTCACTGTTTCTCTCAGTAACAAGTAGAAGACAAAACCAAAAAAAGAACAAGTAGGGAAAACATGTTTGTGGGCTATCTTAATAGACCAGAGTTTTATCCTCATAGGGATATTGTGGGTGAAATAAAAGCATTTTTTGTGCAACCACTGCAACACTTCTAAGTGCAAGTACGTTATGCAGGCACACACAGACACACAGAGACACACTCACACATGCTTCTTATACACTAATACAGCTTTTTCTTAGTCTCAAAGTCATATTCTGAAAATGCATACACCAGGAGCAAACTTAGACTTTTATAAGTTAATGAAAACAGACATTGATACACAGGAAAGTCTTTAATAGGTGCTTTTCTAGAACAGGCAATTGTGCACTCTTTTGTCTGTGGATAGTTTTTCATGTCTTGATGAAGTTTTACGTGTTGCAACAAAAACCTGTCTAATGTAAATTAACTAAAATACTTCAGATTAGTTGAAATCAATATGGAAGTTGAAAGCTCACTACATACCATGCTCCTGACAGTGCCCAGAACCACCCAGTTGTGGTAGCTGGACTGTCCATCCTGTTTGCAGGATTTGATCCATAAGCCAAATGGTAACTGATAGCACAACAAGGAGGGTTTCTCTCACTTTTATCTAATTCAGATGTTTCAGGCATTTTGGTAAATGATACCCATTTAATAAAATTTGTGGTGTCTGGGTTTAGGCAATCCTGTTAATGGCTTCTTCCACCAATTCTCTTAGACTCTCATGACCTTATCTTCCTGTTCCCCACATGAGGCCTTCATGTGCTGCCTCTTCACTCTTGTTTCCATTGCATCAGACTGCTGGTGTCTCTTGAGTCCTCACATTGCCACCTCCCCTTCCTGCTCTGGCAAAACCCAAACTTATTGGCTGATCTCCACTAATTCTCCAAAGACACTAACCCGTCTCTGCACTGTGTTGCTTCCTCAGACCTCTTGCTTCTGGAGAAGCAATGCATATTTTCCTGAAAAAGCTCTTATGGAGCCAACACAGCTTCAGTAAAATGATTCTCCTTGATTCTGTACTGAATGTTGTAATGACATCATTGCTGAAACCCACAGCACCCAGCAGGAACCACAACTCAAAGGTTAGTGGTGACATGAGTCTGTTAAATTAGATTTCCTTTTCTTCATAAAACAATCTGAGCCTTTGCTCTCTACTACCTGAGCACTTGAATTGCAAAGTTTTAAACTGAAATGGAGCCCTGCTGTGCATCTTTTAAAGTTGCTGATTGATATGAATAATGGAAGCAGAAAGCTAGAGTATAACTAAATAATGTTCTGATTTGGAGTACTCAGTTTAGAAGATATAAACCAAAGTTTGAATCCTGCAAATGATTACTGAAGATGGTTTTTGGATTCAGAATTAATTGTAAGATTATGTGGCTACATAATCCCATTACAATATGTTTCTTACATATTTTCTGTTGTCTTTTTGTTAATATATATTTTCTCTGTTTCTTCTCTTATCTTTCTGGCTCAATGACATTTCAATTATGCCAAGCAAATAGGAAACAGAAAGAGACAAAGAGAATACACACATATACAGCCACTCCATGCCCTTCTTGAGGCTTTGTGTAACTACCAAAGGACATCCTTCACTGGGAGAAGAGAGTTTCTTTCTAGAAGGTAGGCAACTCAGCAGTTTTCCTGTATCTGAATGCATATTCAAACCAGACCGTGTTGGTGGCCTCTCAAATCTCCCAGTGGAATGTAAACAGGATTGAAGCACTTACATCTATGGGTTGCAGTAGGTAGCAAAGGTTAGGTACTGCATTACATGTCATCATGATACCTAAGTCCATCTAAGGATGACTCTGTGGGTAGCTGTTTTCCATAACTAAAATAAGGACAATTACTGTGCTGTACCTCACAGAGGTGTTAGAGATTAAAGATCATGACAGTAACAGAATGATTAAAATGAGATCTAGGATGACATACCATTCCCCTAAAAATACAAACAGTTAAAACAGAATTCAGAAGAACTGGAATAATTGACATTTGTCACTGAACTACTTCTTTCTGAACATCATGGATGTAGGCATTTAGGAGCTTTTTGGAATGTTGCTGCTAAAACTGTGCATTGTCCTGTCAGAATTCCAAACTTGCTTACAGACTAATAGGTTTTTCCTCTCACCTAATACATGGAACTGATTGCCAGTGTTCATCTTTTATTTTCTATAACTATTTGGAATCTAGAAAATGCTTCCTCAATTTCAATTACCTAAATATATCCATTAATCAAAGACCCTTAGCTGATATTTTCCAGGTTCTCCACATCTCTTAACTGTATATCTTTTATGAATCACCTCAAAACCTGCTTTAATATTCCCTACAAAGTATCTGATTTTCCTGTTGCCGGATGTGAGTTCATTAGGTGAAAGTTACCATGAAACAATTTAATGGGAGCTTCGATCTCATTGTTTTTTACTAAGTATTATTTATGCATCCAGTGCCCCAGGTGTCTATGGAGTTTAACAGGCAATTTAAAAAAAAAGGCCATAGCCCAATTAACTAAAACAGTAACTATTAAAAAAAGGTGCAAGCATTTGGGAAAAGGGCGAGATGACAAGAATTACTGCATGATTGAAAGGTCACAAATATGCTTACTGTTAGAAAGGAAACTTGCCTGTTTACAGAAAACTGAAATGGAAAGGCTGGAACAAAGACTGAAGTGCTTAGCACTGGGTGCATAACTGGAAGCTGAGGGCTTTGGAGAGAGATCTGAAAAAGGGAGAATCATTGTGCAGGGATTAGAAGCATGAAGCAAACAAAAGCATGTGTCCTTTGTGAAACAAAGAGGGTAACGGAAGTAGAATCTGTAGGGCTGCTGGGAGGAAACAGGGTAAGTCAAAAGAGGGGTTGAGGCAAACCTTTCCTTGGAAAGTGAGGATGAGAGACTATTTGCTAACACTCCTTGCTGTGCTTGAAGCTACACACTACACAGAGGACATTGTCCAAGTCACAAAAGTATCTGCTAGCTGAAAAGCTGGTAGTTCAGTTTTATCCACCATGGTTCTTGCAACTTCCTTTGCCAAAGAGCAGCTATGCCAAAGCTTAAGAACAAGCTGACTTCGAGTGTAAGAAATTGTTGGACTGCCAAGGTGAGATCTACACCACAATTATTTCTTCACTTTAGTGAATATGCATAACAATTAAAAACTTTGCATAGAATTTATTACCCTTCTGCTTGACTTTGATAGGGGTTCCATGAAGAAACTTTTTCTCTTGAGCAAAGAGGCATAAGAGTGAAGATTCAGTGCTGCTTTCCTGAACAAACCAGCACTTCGAATTTTGAAGTTGCAGCTTGTCCAAATATTTCTCTCTTTATTGTGCAGATTCTCTTTTTATGCAAATTACTTATTTGATGGCATGGGGAATTTACACAGCTCTCTGCTATTTCAAGTGTCTTAGTAGCAACAGCAGAGATGGTGTCAAATCTTCAGCTACTGGAAGTTAAAAGTACTTCTCTTTAATTATCTTGCTTAACAGCAGTTGAAAATGTGATTTCTGCCTTGATTTTCTAGAATATGGTATTTTATTAGTTTCATGGATATTTTCTATAATGATCTCTTGGTTGTGACTTTTAGTTGAAATACCAACACTAAAGTTCAATTACTGCATCAGCTAATCTAAAACAAGAAAGACCATTAAGGTTACATTTTTCTCACAGTGACAAAAAATTGTAAATACTTCTGTTTCTGCACCTATGCTGCCTATTTTGTCGATTATATTTCCTCATATTCACTAGGTCTGTAATATTTGTTTCAGTAAAACTGACAGTGGAAAAATAAAGTTCCTTGATTTTGGCTACATACACTAGTTAGTAAGATACATTCCCTGGTAAATAGATTTGAAGGATGCAGGTGTAGTCTGATCCTTCATGACAACGGTGCTGCTTCTACAATCCTGCATCCAGAAATTGATGGCTGCAGGCCAGTATCCCCGGTTAACTTCCTGGATACAAGGAAAAGCAAGCCAGCTATCTCCTTTATTTTAAATATACCTCTCTTTTTCTAAGTAGAACCATTAGTTTTTATCGATAGCACTAATGCTTTGCATTTAAACCAAATTACAATAGTAAAGGAGATGCTTAAGGGTAACTGGGTGATGAAAGGACTACATTAGAGTACAAGTCCAAGGGCTGCTGTTTCCTATTTGTAATGCTGAATCCACATGCAAGTCATATTTAAGCTATAAACGGTGGCGCCTAGGGAGTATACACTCAGATTGCCTTGAGAAACTAAATACTTTTATCAAATCACCAGATGGACTTGTGTTCAAAAAACACTCTTGAACAACGTGGCTTTTCTATATTCACCTTCAGATAATAAAGCTCTCAGCAACCTATACAACTTAATTAACATGTTGCTTGGATCTTTTATAATTTTACATAGAGATGCCTAATATACATATTTTCAGACCACAGATAATTTCACACATGACACATAATTTCAGCTAGCCTCCATTGATCTGCCTTGTTTCAGTAATCACAGATGTTGTGCAGCTCCTTCAACTTCCATTACCTTCAACTTCTTACTCAGAGAACTGTGAGACTGTAACATCCATTTTCTTTCATGACAGGAATCTCATTTGCAGTTGGGCAAGTTTTATCATTTGATGCTATGAAGTTTTAGTCTCCAGAACACCATAGTTTGGACAGTGGTTTTGAGGAAATTTCAGAATAAAGAGACAGGGCCTGGTAAGGGGAACAAACACACACATAGTGTGACTTTCATCATGGCAGTAGAAAGAGGCAGGTTTTGGATTCTCAGGATGTCTCAACGAGGCAGTGGTCTGTTTGGGTGAAACAATTTCCATTGTAGTAGGAGGAGCACAGATAAACATGAAGATGTTATTGAATAGACTTCAAACCACAGCAGCTGCATGGAGTTCTGTTAACTCAGATGTCATTACTTGCAATGTAAAAGGGAAGATATGGTTTTCTGAAACAAGAGAAGAAGAATAGTAAGGATACATGAGTTTAATTACCTCCATGTCTGTATGTATATTTGAGGAATATGTCAAATGATCAAGAGGAATGATACAGCATCTGACAATAATTATGGCTTTGGGGGCATAATGAAAATTCTGATGGGTGGATTGTGAAGTGAAATCTAAATTCGGCTATAAGAAAGAAATCTACAGAAAGATGAGATGCCCTTAGTGTCATAACTAAAAACAAGCTCACAGCTATAATCTGACAATGCAAGTAGAACGTAAGATGTAAAGCTGAATCTAAAGCTGAAAATAATCAGCAAGAACTGTAAAATCTGAAGGCATCTGAAAACTGAGTACTCTGTATATCCTTACTAAATGGTGTATACCTCTTGTATGCTATTTTTGCACCACTGTATAAAAGTATCCGGAGCCACATGGCCACAGCCAAAGCCAAAACAATTTAAATATCAAGGTAGTTACAAATATGACCAAACTGAAGAGTGTGCATAAGATCTGAGCCACTGTAGGCTGCAACAAATTCCACTCTCCATGAACACAAAATATTTGAAAATAGTAATAATCTAAGGTCAGATAGGGATTAATATGGACAGTGATAGGAAGAGAGGGAAAGGGAAGTAAGTGCAGTCTAGCAGAAGGTAATTTAAAACTTACAAACAGGAAGAAAAAGTCTTAGAGGGTTTCAGAAGAAAATACTCAGCTTTTACAAATATATGAGGAGGAGTGTTTCTTTCTAAATGGAGAGAGGATAGGAATTGGTGGTAATCTTCCCAACATCAGCTGTGAAAGTCAGCTCCCTTGATAGATAATAATAAGAATAAAACCCACTGAGAATGGAAGTGCTGTGAATTTTAAGTTTTTCCTTGAAAATAATTAAGAAAATATAAACAAAGATGAAAATAGGGTGGCACTGAAACTGCCAACATTAACCTAACTTTGCTCACTTTAAGACAATGATAAAAATAATGCTGATTTTGACAGAATTTTGGTTGGATTAGTGCTGAATTTTTTTTTAAATTCCTCTCTCAGAGGATAGCTGAACTACCAACCACAATTGCTTGGGGAGGAGTAATTCTTGCCAGATGAGTTTATTTGTTTTGTTTTGTTTTCTTTATGGGAAAGCATAACAAAATTAGTAGATGATGAGAAAAGTGGGGGAGGATACTGTTGTCTTGGTGGAATGGTCAGTGCAGTTCCTCAGTCACAGCTGGCTTGGTCTGGCAGGGAGAGCACCATGCTGCCCTGGCTGCCCAGGGGCTGTGAGCGAGGCAGAGGGGGCATTTACCTGAAATAGGGCATGTGGTGGTCTGGTAGTGGGACACAGTGACAGTTCTGAAGCCAGCTAACCTTCTTGAAATTTACTCACACGTAGAACAGACATTTCAGCACAGTTCTGCCTTGATGCCAAGGTTTTGTGCAGCACCTGCTGTGCTGTCAGCACTTCCCAACAAACACAACGTGCTGATGCTAATGCCGAAGAAATGTATGGTGCTGGAGACTGAAAGGCTAGAAATACAAGCAAAACACCCATTTACCACGAGAATGTGATATTGCCATCCAGTAACATGAGCATATTTAATTCTTATATTTGCTGGGAGTTCATCCTGAATACTGCTTTGAAAGAAGCAGTGCTGAGACCATGGGTAGAAATAATGCTGAGTGAACTGCACATCACATCTGAGTTTCTAAGGCAATATGTCAGCCAAAAAGGAAATAATGAATTCAATCTTAAACTGTTAGAGAAATAATATTTGTTAAAGAATACAACAATAAGCCCCTATAAGATTATAAGACTATTAAACTTCATGAAACTGCATTGTCAGAAAGATGCATCACCTGCAGAAACCACAAAGAAAAGAAGAATGATAACTGAAGTAGAGCCATCTAGGCTACATTTTACGGAATGTAAATGTGCCAAGGAAATTAATTTTTTTTATACTGGCATGCTGCAAATTGGATATCTTACAGAAATAATTGTGAAGAGATGATTTAACAATGTATTTTTGTTGACAATTTTTTTTTTACCTAGCAAGATAGCTTAAGATTTCAACTCAATAAAAAAAACCAAACAAACCTAAAACATTCCCTTGGAATGAAGAAATAGTAAAAATGTTCTAGAAAATATCATGCTCAATGCAAAGGATGCAATTAAGTCAAGAGTGAACAGTTTTCTCTTTCTGATGCTGAAATGAGAAAAGGAATTCCCTCATATTTACCCTGAGCATGAGTAAAAATTCAAATTCTCTAGGATTTTTTCTGCTTGTGGCCTTCTTTTTGTCAGGTGAAATGGGCAAAAAGGCATAAGAATACCAGGTGCAATAGGAGTGGTCCCTACATGTTATTGGGATGCAAGATTTTTCCAGCACTTGATGGGGTGAGGGCCTTTACACATGACAGTAGCTGGTTCAAGTCACTGAGAGAATCTCAAAGGGTGTCTTTGTACTGCATTAGCTGTGCACAGGTACAGATTTTTATTCATTTTGGGTTCAGTTGTAGCCATACTGCTTAATCCACCCCTGAGTTTCTCTGCTTGGCAAATTTGCTTCCTTGCTCCAGGTCTGAGCCAAAGTGTGAGACAACTTATAGGAGCAGTATGGATGGCTGGGGAATTGAGTCTTGCATGCTGGCTTGAGCCATAAACTAGCATGGCTGTATAGACTTACCAATAAAGATCAGTATTATGATGTCAGTGAGTAGCTGGGGATGCTGAGCCAAATGACCTCATAGAGGACTGAGTCTTGACACCACAGACTTATAAATAATTGCCAATATGATACAGGACACACAAATAGAGCAGCCTTTTCCCCACATCTATTTATACCTCAGCCATGACAGGAATGGCTCAGTAACTTCTGATGGCAAGACCGTTAGTCAGATTTAATTTTCCCTCATCTCATCACCAACCACTAATTAGGAGTATTCCCTGTACTTGGGATTTTTATCATGGTCATGACATTTGATACTGCTCTGCAAAGCCCCTGTTTTGGAACCATGTAATTACATCAGACAAAAAATTTCCAGTCCTTAAAATTGGATTTGTGGTGTTTTGTTTTGTTTTTGAAAAGAAAAGCTATAAACCAAAATAACAAATATAAAGCCCCCAAATTCTTAGTTTTCTAAGCGTCATTATTTCTGTGGCCTGACATGGCTTTAACATCTGAGGTTAACAATATGAAGTTAATGTCATGTGAAAAACAAACAAACAAGGAGACTTTGTCCCCCAAGGAACCCAAATAAATTACTCTACAATTTGGTAACCACCAACTGAGTTTTGATCTGAACCACGGACATCTATTTACTTCCAGTCTTTTCTTTTACCTTTTTATTTCTAATTAACTCTTCTATTAAAACTGTTTGCTTCTTTAAACAGTCCTCAAAATAATCCAGTCTTGTTGATTTATGTGGTATTTTCCATGTAAATAAAAAGAAATATTCAATACAGAGAAATTTTAAAAAGAGTAGTTTAAAATATTTTATGGTGAGAAATATTTGAAACTTTTCTTGTTGGCTAGAAGGAATATGCAGTTTCTAAGCCAAGTGTCCATTCTGGATTATGTAGTCAAACTCTCACTAATATGAAAGGCATGAAGGTCTTTGGGTATTCCATAGCCTATTATGCTGTTTTCTGAACAGACTGTCACTTTGCTTTGTTACACAATTACTTTTAGTGACTCACCTTTTTAATGAGAGCAGAAGGGAAACAGCAAAGAAAACATTTCTCTAAAATGTTTTCAGAAAGGCCCACTGGAATTTGAAATGGGTCTTATTTGGTGTGCTTTGCATAATTTGTTACACTAAATATGAAACAGATTTCCACTGCAGCTGTAGTGCATGTGTTATTCAGAACAGCTCAGGTCTCCCAGAACACAACCATAGGCTTGTTCAGAGTTTGTCAAAACTGTATCTTTGGGCAGAATGACACTGAGTAAAACAGGATGGCACCGCCCACCGAGGATTCACACAGATTTGCTCGCCCTCACCTTTGTTTTTAGGAAACTACATTGTTATTCCTGTTAAAAGTACTGAGGGAGGGATCAGCTAATATTTTACTGATCTGTCAGATGAGCATTATTATTATCACACGGGAACACGTGCAATTAGATAAACATACACCTTGTGCTGTGTAGGGGATTTCCCTGGTTATATCCAGCCACAACCACTGCACTATCACTGTAAAGCTCCTCTGTGGTCAAGTAATGCCATGTGAACTTCAGTTTGAGCCAGTGAAATGGCTTCAATTAGGCATTACACTTCTTAGGTGCAAATACCGACTTGCCGTAGGTCTGTTGTCTTTGTCAATGTGGTTTGAATTTACAACTCTAACAAGAAAAGTAACTAGAATGTGAGTTGCCGTGTTGATAACAGCTCCCCAACATTCAGTGCTTGCCTTTTGAAGTGGAGGGTGATCACTGGTGACTGCAAGTACAACCCTGAGATAGCAATCACAGCTGCTTCATGAGTGCACATAAAAGTATACATATATATATATATATATATATATATATATATATATGGCTATATCAGCAATTACACCTTAACAGCAAAAACCATAATCACACATGATCTGTGATTGAAAGAATTCTCTAATTACAAATAGAGATTTAATTAAATAATAATAAAAGAAGAGAAGATATATAATACAGCTTTTAGGAAAGAGGAGGTGTATTTTACCTCTGTGTTTTAATCTCAACAGCAGAATTCAGTAATGGGTCAAGACGAACCTGCTCTGCACTACCACAATGTAGGCCCATGATAAAAGAAGTAGACTCACGACACTTCTTATTGTTAAGATGTCAAATATTTCATGCTATAAAAGCCTAACTTTAGTTGTCCATTATTGGCTTAAGGTTAATGTCCAAGCAAAGTCTCCCTGTGATTTTCTCTGCAACAGCTCTTGCTCCATTACATAGACCAATGCTCCTGTGCACAGGAGGTACATAGGAATAATTAATATAATTCTTATCTAGATTCAAGAAATGCTACAGATAAAAATTTAACAATGCTTAACTCATGCTTAAGATGTGATTTCATAACTGCTTCGTTCATATCCTTTAAACTACTATAAAGTTTACTAGTCAAAATCTGCAAAGATTCTTGTTCTGAATAGATTTCTATAAGGTCCATTCTTTGATCTATTACTATGACACAACTTGGGATTTCACAGTACTTGAACCTATGATCTTCCTTGAGTAAAATGTGAAACTCAGCAGTTGGGACTAGTTATTGGTGACTGATTAGTTAGGAATTGGCTGAGCCAATAGGAAAGGACATATTATTTTTGTTGACAAGGGTCCACTTTGTGAAGCATGAACTGGCATGCAGCTTGAGATGTAAGTCTAAGAGCAAAGCTTTTGTGGAACTTTGCTATGCCTTTTTCCTTGGTGTTTTGGGGCAAATAAGCATTCTACCATCTGAGAAAATTTTAAGTAAGGCCTGATCTTACACCAAAGGAATTCGATAATAATACTCCTGAGCAAAATCAAAATTTTAATTTCCAAGCCAAACCACTGATTTCCTGAAACACCTTCATTTCTTCTTCTGCTGGAAGTTTTTCCTCTCTTAACCTTCCTTTATCCTTAAACCGTCACAAATGGTTTCAGTCAGCATTACAGAAAATGACCTAGCCATTGCCAGGTAGGACCAGCTGACATGCAAACCAGGATTCAGTCACCTAGATCCTAAGATCCCTAGAAGGTCTAACAGAAGGGAAGCATTTAAAATGTTAGGTCTTCAGGAAAATAAAGTTCCTATGTGTAACTACATGTTACATAGTTGCACTCTTCCCACATCTAGTGACAGACCTTGTCAAATGTCAAGAGGAAAGACCTGTGAAGAAAGAGAGCCAAGTACACAAATGATTGTTGCATAATTATTCTCCATTTAAAAACTAGGTCTTTGATTCTTATTTGTGATTATTTTCATGTTTTTCACATGTGAAGTATCTTTGATCAGTGATCCTTACAAAAACATGAATCTGAACTTGGAATATCAGAAGTAGTCTTTGAGGAAGAAAGGATGAGGTGATGAGAAACAAAAGGATTTATGAGACTCTTAAAGCCAGACACTGTCCATCACATCATGCTAGTCCTCAATGTCACAAAAATATCAGGGCTCTGACTGGCTAGGGAGAGGAAAAGATTCAAAAAAATATCAATACTGCTTTCTAAGTGCAATTGATAATTTTCTTTCAAGCCATAGAGTAGAACATATGTTTAGAGATTTACAGTATCATGTAAATGTAAATGTTTACATTTACATGCAATAAAGTCCGCTCTCCTCTTTGTTTATCTTAATTAAAACATACAAGCTGCAGAGTGTGGCTGAGCATTTCCTGTCTACCATTCCCAAATAGCTTTTAGCCATCCAGAAGGAAGAGCCAACTCTACCTCGTTTGGGCTGCTCTGTTATTATGGTCCAATCACCTGTCACATTTATTCCTTGCAAATGAACAGAAGGCAGTGCTGTATCTAGTGAATGCATAATAAAAAGAACTGATTTTAATGACATTAACAACTCAGCTTGTTTCCTCTGACTTGGAACCTGTCTAAAAATTAGGTGGATAATTTAATTAAGTTTCCCATTTACATATTAAAAAGAAGGAGGTAACTCTAGAAAATTATTAATTCCTTCCTAAAACAGTTAGGGTGAGTTCCCTGCTGCAGATGCTCATCTGTTCCCATTGATTTTATTATTATCAGGATTAAGTACCTAGCATTTAAGTAATGGTAACACCCAAATTCAAATAGCTCTTGATTATTAATAAACAGAACTACGACCATGATGTGGAGAAGTAATGGGCAGATCATTGGTTTCAACAGAGATTCTGTAGAAGACAGTGCCTTCACTGCCTTCAAAATCACTATGTGCCTTCTAGGTTTTTTTACCAGGTACAAGGTATGAGACTCAAGAGGAACATAAGTGTTTCAGGGTTGGGCATCTTCAGTTACAGTCAGTAGTAATTTCATTTGAAATCAATGGAAGTGCATAAGTGTAAAATCTCGTGGCAGCAAAGAGGAATTAAGAAATGGGATCTGATCCAAAACTCACTGAAACCCATGCAAACTTTTCTCTGATCCACCGAACCTTGGCTCAAACTCCTAGTTCTTTGGATAACAGCAGTAGTCCAGCTTCTTTGTTGCCAATATTTCTGCAGTAGTTGTGCTCCACTGCACCTAGGAGGGCAGTGAAGGTAATGCTGCTCTGCTGAATGTATCTGTACAAAACAAATCCACCATTTCTGTGGACATTTTCTGTCTCTTTACAATATAAACAGAGGGCGAAGTTGGATATTACAGCAACTGACTATGACATGTCTTTTTATCTGTCTCTTTTATGTTCCTAGCACCATATGTCACTATGCAGTAGAAATGATTGAGCTGCCATTCCAAATAAGGGAGCAAAGATTTAGACGTTCCTTGTGGTTTTAGTATCCAGGGATCAGTTCACCTCTCCTGGCTTTAAAAGTTTATAAAATGAAATAAGATAGTGGTAGCTGTATGAATAGGAATTCTGCATTTCCTTTGAATTTATACTTAAGACTGGTCTCCTCTTTTTGCATCAAATTTATCACTGCCTTATTTCATGACTTTACTGTAAAGCTTGAAGTTCAGAAAACAGAGACAACTTTTTTCTAAAATTGATGTTGATGTAGTTTGAGCTCAATGAGCAGGCTAAAATATGCAATAATGCGTAAAGCTGACAACAACTGTAGGAACAAATAAAACATTTTTTTTCTCTTAAGGCTTTGAGAAGATAATAGAAAACAAAAAGAGCTAGAAATTTCAATGGTTTAATGTTGTTTCAGTGCTGAGTTTAAGTATAAAAGAATCTCTGAGGCTCTTCAGGATGTGCCAACAGGTCAAAGCACTTTCTAGTTGCTCTAACTACTTCTTAATAAAGTGGAACTGTTTGAGGATTTGACAAGTCCCATGGGTCAGGAAACACATATTAAACAGCCTTAGAGAATTTTTCTCTTTCAGTATTGAACCAATATTGTATGACATAAAGAGCAGTCCTCCATTCTCCTCTCTGCCCTACAGAGATCTCTTTCAGTGTCTGTTCTGAGTGTGAGGGTAGAAGGACATTCCATTTTAAACATAAATCCCACTCAGTTCCAAACTGAGGGGGGGGGAAGAAAAAGAAAGATCCTCTGTGAGGAAAGAGAGTTAAAAAAGAGGAAGGGAAGAGAAATAGAAAATAGCAGGAATATGAAAAGAACAAAGATAGAAATGACATTAAGGGGACAAAAAAATTTCCTCTTTTTCTTGCTTTCACTATGTTTCTCCCTTCTTTTTCTTTCATTCTCCAGTTGCATTGTTTCATCTATTGAAATCTCTTTTCCTGCTCTGTAATCTCGCTCACTTTTTTCTATTAATTATTACTCATTTTACATAAATGCCTTAAAACAAGTGTATATGATGTTTAAATACTTGTTACTTAAATCCAAAGAGACCAACACAATGTGTGTTGTTTTCATGGGAGAGAAGATATTTTCCAATTTTCTATCATCTCTACCAGCAAAAGGCAGCAGACATCTATCAGGCTGTCATTTGAAGAACTTCATCTCATCTCCAGGCCTGTGTGTCACTCAACAATCTTCTCAGCAGCCACAGAACATCATTGACCAAATTCTCATATCCAGAGGTAGGGTCAAAACAGACAGAGAAGTTTACTATTACCAGTACGAGTATTTACTTTATAAAGTGTCTGGGTAAGTAAAATAATTCCTCTTTAATGCTACATGTCCCTTTTTCTCAACCATCTTATTTTGTTTACATTCAGTATTTCATGTCTATTTCCCTTTTTCTCTTTTGCTATCAACACCTTCCCATTATGTTTTTATTGATTTTAACATTTCAAGAGATTCTTCTTCCTTTTAAAAAAAATAATTATCTCCCTATCAATGTTTTTCTATTCTTCTCCGACATTCTCAGTGCATAGCCCTGACATCAAATGAAATTCCTTTGAAGTAGTTTTGCTTTGCCAGTCACTAAGAAGGACTTAATTTCTGACCCTAAGTGATTTTTATGCTGTTATATGTCCTCTACCATATGGCCAAAGCTATTGCTTTTATATATATATAGAATCATAGAATCAGTAAGGTTGGAAAAGACCTCCAAGATCATCAAGTCCAACCTTTGAACACAACCTTGTCAGCTAAACCGTAGCACTAAATGCCAATGATGTCCATATGTATAATTACATTCACAGGCCCTGCAGTCCTTCCTTTCCCTAAATTCTGAAGAAAGAGTTTGTAGGTCTGGAGGACTAGAGCCAGGTGAATGTCAGAGTGGATGATCTAATGTTTTTCAGTTTTAAAATCTGTGAATAAGTTGCAAAATATAGAAAAAATCCATTAATTTACTCTTTTGTTTTGCTTTGTTTTTGTTGCTGGAAGAAGGCAGAATGTAGACATGTACAGGTACACAAGTAAGATTATTTACTGAGCTAGATTTAAAATAGAGACTTTTAAGAGGCATTCTTGGAATAGAAGAATCCTGAAAGCACTGATAGTTCATAGTTCTTTCAATTTTTACCTTTTGATTATTTGAATAATTTTATATTGCAAAGTATCTGATTTGGACCAGATACAACACTGTACTACTATCATCAACTCCTGGAAAACAATGTCTTCTTTTGAAACCATGTTTTGTCCATTGGATGCAAACCCTGCTAAATTGTACTGTGAATGAGCCATTTCCATTGGATAACCATATTTGCCTATGACTGGAACTATATCATAATGTCATTTCTTTCAGCCTATGTGCTGTTACTCTGATTATGCTAATGTTAGTCTGCTTTTCCTTTTTTCACTATCAACATCAAGGATTTCTGTGGTCTGTGTCTGAGGCTTGTTACGTGGACAGGAATTTGGCCATTCAAGTCATGTTTCTGTTAATTTGTAGTATTTCAGGCAATAAATTACTTCTGCAATTGATTAAAAGCTAAAGATCAGAGACACATCCAATCTACAATGCTGTTAATTGTATGCAAGGCAGAACATAATGAAGGATGCTCACAACTACATAATAAGATAGTTATGTGATGAATACTTAGAAAGTTTAATTGTTGTTTTCTGGTTAGGTTTTATGTCCTGTACAACATTGCATCAGATTCTAGGGACAGAACATAGCTTGTTAGGATAAATGACTGTCAGCAATGTTACACATGAATAATCCACTAAGAACATGGCAAAGTAACTTTTAGAGGTATCATTTCACTCCTGTGTCTTCTATGAATGAATCAATTGGCCTGATTACATATTGTGTGAATTAAGATGGATTTACACTATCATTCTATCCAGCTGCTCCTTCTTTGGGCACTCAATGTGATGCCACTGAAATAACACAAATTACATTCATCCTGAATAACTATAAAGTTTGTGGTTTCATAACAGAAGCAGTTTTGAATTAACTAAGGAATAGGCAGAATGAATATAATGGTATCAGTTTTGCCATCTAAAGCATGATGCTATCAGTTTGAGTTAAATAATTGTCAAAATACTTGCATAGGACATCTTAGTCATGTCCCTTCTTGTGACACATCACAGAATTGGGTATTTTCATTAATTAGCTATGAGATCAGTGTGTTTCAATCACTGTCATAAACAGCACATGCAATAGCTCTCTGTCAATATGTTAGAGAGGAAACCATGGTGAAAAAACCAGAACAAAAGCACAGAGAGATGGTTTTATGTGTGGTGTTACAGCTCGGACAGCTAACAACCCTATTAACAGATGATCTCACAAATAGCTTGCTCAGTCCATATACAACTTTATCAAATGTATGAACACCTCAGACTGAACAGGCAATTTGTTGACTTTTCATATTTTCCCAAATTAGCTAATTATTAGAAATGACCATTTAGCAAGACATCAGCTGCTGAGACCCTTATGCTTACTTACCTTACTGTACTCGAGCCACTGAGTCTCTTTATGCTAAAGATATCACAATTAAATGCAACTGTTCTTTATCTTTCTGAAAACAAAATCATCACCCCCATAAGAATTTATGTTTCTTCCAATGTCACAAACAATCACTTTTTCACACCTTTTCCATCCTGACTCCCCAGTCCCTGACAGTCTGCTCTCACATCTCCCAAAGCAAGCTGCAAACACAACCCCAGAAAGCTGTATTTTATTTTGACCTGTTCCTCTTTTCCTTTGGAAATAAACCTGAAGAACAGACAAGCAAGTGTAATATATTAACTCTGGTGGCTTAGCTGGACAGCAGCAGGGGCTTGTAATAAGGATGTGGTAATACACCACAAGGAATCTGTAGACTCGTAAAACTTGACCTTATAAATCTCTATGTTTATCAGTTCCATACAGCAGCCACTCCCTGTGGTGGAAGTCTCAGACCAATAAACCTGCAGTTGATAACCATACAATTTATCCTCAATTTTCCCCTCCTGGCCAGCTAATCATGCTACATTAATAATGTCTGTAAAAAATTGAAATGTCACTTTAAAATAAAGATATCTGATTTGATTATATAAAGATCTGATTCTTGTCATTACTTTGCATATTATTAAGAAATTGAGCAAACAAGTTTACAGTGATAGTTGGGAGTCCTACATTTTATCTTGTTCCTACCTCTTTGTTTAAAGTTCTTACTCTCTCTCCTGAAAACTGCTTTCCTGGTTTTGTTTTGTAGCTTCCTGTAGTAGATGACTCCTTTCTCTAGACAGTAAACCCTTCAGAAACAAGAAAAGATATTTCTGCTGCAGGCACCTCCACGGTGCTCTGCTGGGCAGAGGTGTGTCATGGACACCCAGAAGCTTCTGGGGGCTTGCTTCATGTAGAGGGAGCACAGATTTGATGCTAAAGACCATAGTCTGATTTTCTTTTGAACAAACTGTTTCTGAATCTGATTCTCTGTTTGCCTGTTAAAAGTGCCTGAACAAACACAGTAGTTCATTAATCTCATGCCTGTTTCCGCCACACAGCACTTCACACTCTGCATATACTTAGTGATGTGCAGCAAGAACTATTTCGGATTCATTCTGATTTTGAATAAGAAAACTGATTTAGAATAACCCCCCAAAAGAAGAATAAAAATAAATTTAAGATATCCTGATTTATTTTCTGATGCAGTACTTTGTCTTGGATGGAATGGCTGCATAGCTCCACTTGATAGCTGACTTCAGAATATTGCAAAGTAAGATAAAAGACAAAGTAAAAATTTTGTCCAACTGTGAGCAAATTACTTAGCACTCTGCAAGGCAAAGTAGGAGAGGATTAATCCTAAAAAACCCCACTTTAGTATATGACTTCTCTAAGTCAATGGAGGCACCAGACATCAAAAGGTTCTCAAATCTGCATGCCTTACATTAAATATGAAATTTGAGGTCATCAACAGATTTTGCCTTATATATTTTGCAGGAAAATAAAGTTTCTTCTATGAATACTGTTGCCAGAAATAGAAAACTGAACTAGCTGAACATTTGATCTGCATGTCATCATGAGGTAGATCGTAGTTCATTGGGCAATATCCCATATTTCCTGCCTGAGGAATATGTAGCCAAGGAGAAAACAGAAATGTATGTTGCCTCACCAATACTTCAGTGCACTTGAAGGAGAGAAAGGAAATATGCTGCACTGAACAATAAAGAAATACCTTTTATTTTCTCCCAGGAGCAACAGAGGAGGAAGAAGGAATAGAGAATGATTCTTCAAGACATAAGACTCTACTGTGACTTTGGTTACAGATGCACTCACACATCTACTCAAAGGCAAGATACAGCTCATAAATAAAATTCCAGAGAATTCAGTATATTTAGGGCTTCATTTCATATTTAAGGAAACTTTGTTCCACATGCATGAACAAAGGCACACCAGACCAATAGTCACTCAAATTGCCAAAAAATTAAACAAGACAATGTATTTGGAAGAAAATGTTTTGAGGGAAAACAAAATCGAAAAAAATTAAAAATCCAAACATGGTTGAATTTGCTTTCAGTTTATTCCCTTTCTTTTTGCACAGGAAGAAAAACCCTTCTGTTTTCAGAAAATCAGTTCACATTGAATATGTAGTCACCAGAAAGAACAACAAAAGGAGTAATAATGACAGCTTAACATAAAGCTTTTTTTCCAGTATTATCTTTTCCCTAAAGGCAATGTAGAAAAACAAAACTAGGAAGACTCTTTTTTCCTATAGCTGGGCAGTTTTAATGGGTTTTTTTCAGGATTTATTTCCCTTCAATATGAATTTTTAACAAAGATGCAATTATAGTCTAATCTTTTAACAAGTTGTTCATTTAAAAATGTGTTTTTAAAGGTATGTTAACAAATTCACAATTCTGCTTGCAAAAACAACGCTGTAATACTCTGGCTCCTTCAGTTACTGTCAATTATGCCACAGACTTTACCACAGGCTAAAGTTTTTCTCAGACTTTTCAGATACAGCACCAGACATTGCATAAAACTGTTGATAGAAGCAGCAATTTTGATGGATCTCACAAATTATTTTGTAGTGCAACGTGTGTTGCATTTCAGACAAACCTGAATGCTTACTGGATTTTTAAAAGACATTCTATTCTATTCTATTCTATTCTATTATTCTATTCTATTCTATTCTATTCTATTCTATTCTATTCTATTCTTGCCTTTTATCAAGATCAGCATAAAAATAAGCCAATATTTGAAAAGCGTATTCAAGCTAGTATAGTTTTTTATTGCATATATATGTATATAAAAGAAATGGTAAATTAAAAACTGGATCTGATTCTGCAGTGGCCACTAACCACAAAAGTTGCATCTCTTCTTTCTTTTATAGAAAGTTGATCTGCCAGTCCTTCAGAAAGTAATCCTGCCTCATCAAACCAGTTCCAAGGAGGAATTTCATGTCCAATTATTTGAATGACTAGGATTACGTATGTAAGATCTTCAAATTCAAGTGCTTGTCATCATCATATAATTTTTTGCCAGTTGATTCCTGCAACATGAATCATGAAACACCTCATAAGGGAAGGCTGTGAAAAGACTCTGTGAGTACTACCAGCCAGCTCACCTACAAGGATTATTCTCCTTAGCAAAGTGCCCAGCAAATTAGGTAAGATTGTTTTTCTGCCCGAGCTGGCTGATGCAGAAACAGTCCAGGTATCAGCCCACAATGCTCAACAGACTTTGCAGTTCTCAGGTTAGCTGTCAGAGATCCATCTCTGGCACCTCTGCATTGCCTTGTGGTCAGACTGAAGCAGCATAATCGCTCAAATATTTAAGCAGTCCTACTCTTTAGCAGGGCTTTATGCCCTCCTGAATCACACTTTCCTCTCATCTGCACTTATGCAAAAGCAGTCAGTATAAAGTGCTACCATTCCCCTGAGAGGGGGCACTAAGCCCCTGCAGCAGCTTATGCAGGTCCTCAGAAGAGTGTGTGAGGTCAGGCTGCTGGGGCTAATTAGCTCCCATAGGGTGAAGAGGCAGAGGAAGAAATTTGGCAAGGACTCTTTTTTGAAAAGCCTCATACCATTGTAGCTGCAGCCTTATTTTCAGACAGTCCCAGTCTTAGTTTTTGCTCTGGAACCTCTCCAGTCCCCTGAACTTCACCAGGGCCTGTCTAAAGAGGAAAACCACTGAAATAGTTATGGTAGAATGGCCACTCAGGGATAGTCTATTCTTGCAGAAAAGTGATTTAATCCTGAAACAATCGCTACTTTTCCAAGTAAGAGTCAGCATTCTAGAAAGAAACCCCTTATTCCAGGAGAGAGTTCACATGGGGAGTTATTTCACTATAAACAGTGGTCAATAGACCATATGAGCAAACTCAGAATGTCCCATCTAGAGAAATAAATGCCACCTCTAAAAGATTTGGAGATTTTTTTTTTCTTGTCATGCAGTTCATATTAGATTTCTGGATTAGATGCCTTCTTAGCAGATCATGTAGTGAGATTGGGACATAATTATGCATATTTTTGTATAGTAAATTTGAAAAATCCTACTCAAAAATGAAAGTGTTCCAAGATAATCCAAGATTTTGTTCTTTTTTACAGAGCAACTGACCTATTCTCCCCAAGTAAGAAGAAGGTAGAGTTTTCCTTGTCTACCATGATTTTCTGGGTTCATTGGTACGTGTGTGAGGCTCTGTTTCTTACAAAGGGCACCAAGAAATACAAGAATTGCTCAGTATAGATCAAGTTGCACAGGGGCAAGGAAGCAGAGCTGCCTGGTAGATGGAGCAGTGGGCTGATGTTCTGGAAACAGACCCTATTTCTGGGTCCCTCATTGGGTGATGCGTAGGCTTTAATAATTGCTTTTGCAACGTACTCAAAGACCTGATGTGGCATGCACAAACTGGGTAGATCTATGCAATTCATATGTTCAGCAAGTCTTAAATACAATATACAATTAAATACAATTAAATGTTTTTGATTCTGATTGTCCTTCCCTATGTCTGTAATAATTAGACACTTTCCTATTAAATTGTTTCTTGTAATAACAACTTGCAAGTGCTTCAAGATACCCTGAGCCTTCTCAAAGCAGGACACTTGGTTCATTTATGTTTGTGTGATGGAGAGTATAAGTCTTGACATTATCAAATAATAACAACAGCAGAATCACTATTTGTACAATTTCTTGGTTATCAGTTATAGTAAATACTCTTTCCAAGTAATTTTGTTGATAAAATTAATAGACTTGTAGAAAAAAAACCAACTAATCTTTCCTTTCAGCCTTTATTGGCTTCTGTGCTTGGGAGGGGAAACAGTCTTGAACATAACTCCTTGTGACTGTTGTACAGAACTGTGTTCTAGGTCAGGAGAGCATTTAAATGTCTGTGAGGAGCTGCTTGGGACCTCAGTGAAGAGAATAGAAATGTGTTCTTAAACATACATTTACGAGACCAGCCTTCTAAATAGATGCTAATTCTGAGTCGCTCCATTAGTCTGTAGTTAATCTGGAGAAAGGGGAAATATGCCATTTCCCTGCATGAGAAGTCAAGGTGAGAGAGAGACAAAATCGTTCTTTCCTTCTCCCTGGGAGGAACAAGGTAGCAGGAGAAGCACTCAACACCTGCTGCAGCCATGGCCACGATGCAGTGGCAGAACAAGGGCTGTGTCTGGCAGCTGGCACAAAGAGCAGATCACTGCTCAGCAGAGGTTTGGCACATTCTGGCCAGAGAATAAAGGGACTCTTTCACATCCATATCCTAGAAAGAGTCTAAAACCTGCCTTTCTGTTAGCAAACACATTGGGTTTGCTCTATAAGGTAACAGTATTGTCACTGCACTGTGCAAAATCCCCATGTTTTCTTCAGAGTTTTCTCTACAAAATGCAGAGAAAATGTGTAACTTTTTTCCTGACAGGGTTCTGAGGAAGGTGCACTGGTTTATTTATTTGCTCTCAGCACCAGGTTACAGAAAAATAATGCGTAAAAAGACATGAGGCTGTGCATGTTTGATGAAGGAAAGTATTTGTTTTGGGTGAATGTAAAGTCCTAATTTATTCAGGATATTTTTTAGGTCTTGCACTTTATCCTTTTTTAATTAACTCATCTCTAAGCTTTAAATCTTGTACAAAAATATTTTATTGGAATTTCATTACCCTTGTTTTCCTTGGGAAGGCAGCTTATAATCTTCATGATATTATTGTAAAGCCATCACTAAGCAACATGCTTTGGCATTTGTATAAGCCTTTGTCCACCTCCTTCCCTCCACCCAAATGCACACATTTGCATTTACTGTTAAAATATTATGGATGCTGACACCAGTTTAGCCACAAGACCTGGTGTTAGACTGTCTCTAATTGATTTAATTATTCATAATTGCTCAGCTGGGGCTTATGTGTACTTCAGCATGATTAAGGG